>NC_143019.1:103363645-104103237 GCF_055824585.1 Amblyomma mixtum | reverse complement strand
GCTTGTGCGTAGAAGTAAACAACGTTATTTCGAAAACCTGCTGAACAACGACATATCCAAGCGATCTGACCTTATCTGGAGGCGACTGAATTCTGTTTTAAATCGCCATTCAGCCCACGGTGATTGTCCTGTCAAGTTGGCTATCAATGAAGAAATCCTTACTGGTCACGAACTAGCTGAAGCATTTAATAGGTTTTTTGCCTCTGTGTCGTGCAGTAAGCATGACCCGAATTGTACACGATATCTGAAAAACAGAATGCGAGAAAGTGCATTTTTGTTCCCGGTTACTGTGCCTGAAGTGAAAGAAGTGTTCTTGTCTGTGAAATCCAGTAGGTGTGTTGATGTTGACGACTTGCAGATTCATCCAATGAAGGATTCCAATGATATCTTAGCGCCTTTGTTGGTACATGCTGTTAACTTAATCTTTTCGACAGGGCATTTCCCGTCCCGCCTACAAATGGCGAGAGTGTCGGTTATTTACAAAGGAGGCGACAAAAACAATATGACCAATTACAGGCCGATATCGATCCTACCGGTCCTTTCTAAGGGAATTGAAAAATTGATGCACGATAGAATTAACCGTTTTCTGGCAAAACACAACTTGCTAACACCCTTGCAGTTTGGATTTACTAAACACCGTTCAACCGAGACAGCATTACTAAAACAAAAAGAATTTATCCTGGACTCTTTCGAACATGAATATTACGTGCTAGGAATATTGGTAGACTTCTCGAAGGCTTTTGACCGAATTAATCATACTACTCTCACAACTATGTTAGAACACTACGGATTTCGCGGCACATTCTTGAAACTTTTGCATAGTTACTTAAATAATCGAGAGCAGCTAGTACAAATACACGGGTACACATCTAATTTTTCTGGTCTCGGCAGTGGCGTCCCACAAGGCAGTATTCTCGGGCCATTGCTATTCAATATGTATGTAAATGACATTGTTAACATTAACGACGACACTAAATTTATCATATATGCCGATGACACCAGTTTGTTCTTTCCAGGGCCTAGTTTGACTGCGATCGAATCTAAAGCCAATGATGTACTTACGCTGTTAGCGGACTGGAGCATGGTAAACTCATTACTTATAAACGTTTTTAAAACAAAGGCAGTCTTATTCCGCCGCAAAAACAAGCCGATGAACGCAAGCTTTAATCTTAGCCTAGCTGGATCTAACATAGAAGTGGTGCCCTTTGTAAAAAGTCTCGGTGTTCTTTTCCAAGAGAACATGACGTGGGACGATCACGTTCAAACGACCTGCTCTAAATTATCTCGTAGTGTTGGAATGTTATCGCGCCTGCGATTTCTTTTGCCCCCAAACATAAAATTGTTGCTTTATCATAGCCTCTTTTTTTCAACTTTAAGATATTGTTACCTAGTCTGGGGCACCACAACTGCTACTAACCTTGCCAAAGTACACAGGTTGCAAAAGAAAGCTGTGCGCATAATTTCAAATGCTGCTTATGATGCCCACACCAAGCCCATTTTTAAAAGCTTGAACCTAATGTCATTACCAAATCTTTATAATTCAGTGCTTGCATCACGCTATCAGACCTCGATGAAAAATAATGATATTTATCTCAAGGAACTTGCAGAAATGAAATTACGGCACGCTGCTTATAACACAAGGAGCACAGAACAATGGCAGTTACCATATACAAAAACCAATTACGGTCGCCAGATGCTGCGCTACACCTTACCAAGTGTATTAAATGCTGCCCATATCGCTCACTCGTAATCAATGTGCTCTGAAACTTCTTACCACACTTCTGGGATTTTTATTTCTATATCTATTTTTTGTGAGTTTTTCAAATTTCCTAGCTATTCCTTGCCTTGTAACTAGTCTTTTTCGCCTTTCTTATATCTTGTGTTCTTGCATCGTATTTTTTGTATTGTATTTTTGTATCTTGTATTCTTGTATTTTTCACCTTTCTTGTATCTTTGCTACGTGCACTGTAATTCCTGCCTTGATGTATCTTTGTTTCTTCTTTTTGTTGTACATGAAATAAGAATGTGCTTGCCTTTTTTTTATCATGTCGGTTTCCGCGTCTCTCCGCCATCTGCAACGGGGTGCAGGCCCTGTCAAGCCTTTTTCAGGCTTTTTGCTTGCCCCCCCTCAACATCACACCTGTCGAGCGGACGTTTGATGTTGTAAATAAATTTGACTTTGACTTTGAAATTTTGACTTTGACTCTGCAATCCTGAAACTCCGAATTCAGGTTCATCTAAAACCAACCGGCTGTAGCTGCCATCCTTTTAGTTTTATACATGTTTTGTATTTTCAGTGTTATACTATTGCTCTGCATTGTAATAGACGTTATAGTAAATATAATTTTAATGCTACAGGGTTAAAGGGTCCGTTAACCAGAAAATTACACGACGGCATTGTAAGTGAAAAATCCCGAGCATGACTCTGGCAGGGGGTGAACAAAGAACAACCTAGGAGGCAGGTGTGCCACCTACGTCACGTGACATTGCTGCGTCATCAAAACCTACCCACTGCGGCAGGCGGCAGTTAAATTAATGATTGGTCGCTCGGCAAGAGCAACATAGGCCACAGAAGACCCACCGCTGGGAGCACCTGCCATCGGATGACAGTGGCACGTAACCGCTGCATCACTGCGCCAGGAGAGGTAGGACGTCTCCCAGGGATCTATGGATGTAAAACACATCCGCGAATTAACCCATTACGATACCACGTGATAGCCTTAAGGCGGAGCTTGAGTGTTTCCTCTAAACTTAACCTAGGTGATGAACTGAGAAGCGTACAAATTTAAAGCAGCGCAAAGGACGGGACACAAGGAAGGAGATATCACAAACTTTGACTACCAACTGGCGACATTTCAGTCCAAGAAGCTGTGGAACATGCAGGGGGCTCCACCTAAGACATTACACAATTTTAAATATAGTTTTTTGGAGTTGGAAGGCCAATTTTATTTTACATTGCATTGTAAGCGGCGAAGTGAATCAGAATGCAGCTAAGGCGTGCTAACAAGCAGGCTGGTTAAATAAATGAAATAGCGCTTTTTACTATTACTGCTTGGCTCCTTAATTAATGAAAGACATGTATACCAGCGCAATTAATGTCCATATCAGTTTTTACAATTTTCATAACGTGATCAATCTTGACGCGCTGCCTCAGCAAATTTTGGCTATTTTGACGAGTTACGTGCACTATGGAGGCTGCTTTGCCCTCATGCTCCTCGAAAGAGGTTGTTTTTTGGCGCGATGTAGCAAAAAATTTGTTGCGCAACATCTCAGGGGTTAGGCGAGTTTTGAAAATTCGAAAAACTGGCATGGACATCAATTACGGTGGGCTAGAAGTCCCTCAATGACTAAAAAGCTTAACAGTAATAGCTAAAAAGTATTCAGTTTACTTAACAAGCCAACTTGTTAGCACATCTTAGATGTATTGAGATGCACTATAACGCTGACAATGGTGCTATGCCGAAAAAAGCGCTCTTCTAACTAAACAACCGTATATTTAAAAATTGTGTAGAGCGTTAGGGGGAAGATCCTGCATATGTTTGACAAGGTCAGAAGTACAATATAATTCCAGAAAGTGCACAATGCGGTATGACAGACTGAACGGCACATGCCCAACCAGGCTGTTGAGAAGATCGCGAAGAGCTAGCGACAAAGAGCAACGGAACAAGTGTAAACCGGCAGTAACAAAAAATCATAGGCGCATAAGACAGCCAAAATCTAAAGTGTATAAGACGTTAGTAATATTTGTCTGCCTTCTCTGGAGGTTGGGTTAAAGCCTACAGTTAAAAGGTACAGGTACTCGAAAGCACACGCTGTTAACAAAGAGGAAGTTTCAGGGTGTGTGGGTGGGAGGGCAGCGAGGTTGTTGCCCTCACCGTTTTATGCATGGATGTAACTAGCACTAGCAAAAAGTTCTGGCTCGCCCACTAATAACTTGCCTGCGCTAATTAGAGCGCAACACAGTCTGCTGCAGTGTCATTACGAAGCACCGCTGTGCACAATGGGAAAAGGACACTTCTATTGTAACTAAGCTTGAATGAGAAAGCATAGGAGAGACCCAAGAACGCCGCGAGGTAGCATTTAACGCCTGCATGCACCTTTATTCGATACTTATTTATGAGACAGAGGAAACGAAACCATTATTAAACCTCACCCACCTACATTACGAGGAACCCGGTGTTTGCGCCCATTAAGAGGACGACGAGACTTGTTCTGAAAATGGCACCTCAAACAGCGGAGCTTTGCAGACTAGACGGCCGGAGATGAGCTAAGGAGACAAAATGATGCGCCCTGGGTCATTAAGAGCGATGGCCAGCGTGTCGCACCGAGTGAAGGGAGCAGCCACTCGTGCGCAAAGGAATGAGTCTAGCGTGCGCAGGCACGTGCAAAGAAATAATGAAACCATCATTAAAATGAGGCCTTTAGGGTGACGACACCGGGGGTGCTTCTGAGGAAAGTTGGGGAGCGCTGTGTGATTTGTTTGATTTTTATGTTTGCTCAAGCGTGACCTCTAGTGAGTATTCTTTCTCAATATCAAGAGAGAAACTCATGTTCCTCTAGGAGACGTTGGCACCTCTTCCCAAAGACCACGCTAATGTAAAAGACTGTTGCCCTGTTGGAAGATGCCTCAGTGTAGGTGTGGAAATTAGAAGAGCGAGAGATAGGGCAAATATTAGTAAGCGTCCCACGTCCAGGCTGCATGCTCAAGCAGTAATGTGAGAGGCTGCAGCTCGGCCTAGTGTTAGGTTTACCCAACGCGTGGGTGATGCGCACTTCGCCTATTTTAGTACCAGTCGATAATTCGCGGGCTAAAACCATTCGCTTTTCTTGGAATGAGGTTACCGCATAATGATGCGTTGTCCTATGGTTGTTTGCCAGCAGCGCAGCTATCTTCCGATGCAGAATCCTGGATGTTATGAATTTTTGCTTTTCTTGGTAGAGCTGGATACTGATTGTTTCTTCCGATTTGTAAATGTCGGGCAGGAGTCCGCGAACGTCAATTTCAAGCTGACGCACCATAGGTGCTACATTTTATTGCTTTGTCAAACCGTATTTCAAGTGGGAAATAAGTTGGAAAAAAAAGAATTGGATGTGGTGGCTTTGCCAGCTATACTTAAGTCATGATGAGCAGTTTTGCGACTTCCGTTAGAAATAAAGGATATCACAGTTTTACACTGTCGGTAGTCAACTTTAACGCAGTAACTCTTTCGCTAACGAAAAATCTTAGAGAGACTACGGAGAACCCAAGTTCGCTAGACTCGATAAGGTATCGCGTGATAAGCACTGTCAAGGAAAAAGGAGCTTTTATAAGCTGGAAAACAGCAAATATCAACAGGCAATGTTAAATGCATTCGAATCAGTGCGAAAACACGAATTCGAGCTGCGTAGAAGGCTACAGTAAACGGGCAGAGACGTGGGAGGGACCAGATGGTAGTTGATGAAGGCGACGCTCTGCAATCCACAACGCGAGAAGATGGTCCAGCTTAACACGACGCGTGTTCAGCTGAGAAGAACCACCTCGTTCATCTAGGTCTCTCCTCAGTGAACACTGCGTCTTGGTGCGGGGGTTTATACTACGTGGGACCGGCCCCCTGAATGACGCATATGTATGCCTCCCGCAGTTATGATGTGCAGGTGGGGTGCAGTGTACGAAAGCAGAATGTGTGTCTGCATTGCCAAATAGTGTGTGTGTAAGTAAAGAATTTGGTAGCTCAGCGGGATTGATTTCCATGAAATAGCTGCTTTTGAAACCGATCCATTCGCAGCGCAGCGGGTTCGACTCTAAGTCATGGATATTGATGTGATTTGTTTTTCTTAGGAGGAGGAGGAGGGAAAAACTTTATATGAGACCAGCACTAAGGCCCAGTAAAGAAGAGCGTTTTATTTATTTATTTATTTATTTATTTACAAATACTGCTGTCTCTGAGGAGAGACATAGCAGGAGTGGGTAAATACATTAGTAAAAACAAATAACATGGGTAGCATAGAGATGGATAATACAGAAGCATTAAAAACAGATCAACAGGTCAAATTGTCAGGCAACTGAACAACAAACTCTTCAATTGGCAATAAACGAATTGAGCCATCCAATCTATTCCAAATTTCAACAGTTAGAGGAAAAAAAAGAAAATTTAAAACAATCTATATGTGGTTTGAAGGGAACAATGTTTAATGGGTGGTTCCGTCGGGTTGCACGTGCGCTTGAGGACACAAATGTGAAGGGTGCCTGAATGCCAGATGACGTGTGAACTATCTTGTGCAGCATAATGATGCGTTTTTTAAGGTTCGTTTGAGATAGCCAAGTTTGCGAAGTGCTTTGCCAGATATGTTATTTATGTGAGCATTCCATTTTAAGTGATGCGAAAATATAACGCCCAGGTATCTGAACTCGCTGACATGGGTCAAGCAGTTACCGTTATTACTGTAAGGGAAATGCAGCGGATTCTTTTTGTTACCAAAGGACATTGCAACTGTTTTAGTGAAATTAATTTTCATTTGTCATGCATTACCCCATTCACAGAACAATGAAAACACTTTGTTTAGTTCCTGTTGATCATCGGCGTTAGCAACGTTGCGGTAAAGCACACAGTCATCGGCATATAGGCGTAACTTCACTGCGGTGTCGTTAGTAACATTAGCTACATCATTAATAAAAATTATAAAGAGTAGAGGCCCAAGCACCGATCCTTGGGGCACACCTGAAGTTACAGAGACTGACGATGACTGTGCATGACGATGACGATGACTGTGTTCTGCCGAGGCCCACTGATAATCTGCCCAGCCCGTGGGGAGCCAAGAACTACAGGAAGGTGGGGGGGGGGGGGATTTCGGAAGGCTACCTTTCGCTGCTGAACTGAGAAACAACGACGGTAAAAGACGATGGGCTCCTGCAATGAGGACCCACCCAACTAACTGCGATTTCCTCTATGCATTAAACGTTTTTCTCTCTCTCGCTCTGAACGTCCGGATTAGGGCTTTCTCACTAAATGTGATCCATAGGTTACATGATGAGACGGAGCAGAGCGAAAAGATGAGGAGGAGCACAGAAACTAGGAGGACAGGCGCAGAGCTGCAATTTATTGAGAGCAACGAATATGTTTTTTAAATGCGAGCCAGGACCCACGTGACACAAGAGAACCATAGAGACAGAAACATCTTCAATGTGCCTCCAAATCAGGGACACACATTTATGTGGCTTGGCTAAGGCTGGGGGCTGAAATGGGACGGTGGGTTCCCAAAAATTTTGGTTTGCAGCAGTCATGGTAGAACCGCCAAGAGCGCCCATAATACTCTAGGGTACTTGGGGTTGAAGAGTTGAACATGGGACTCAAAAAAAGGTCGAAATGTGCTCGCAGATCGTTCTGACACGTAGTTCATGGACAGGCGAGATAAATATGTGTATTGGCGGGACATCGGTCACATACTTTATAAAGCTAGGGTAAGCATGGCTGTTGATTGTATTGTAGTAGTAGTGGTAAAAGTGTGCATTTATTTTTGGCACATCTCTGACTTACCCACAAATGAAGGTCACCGTCAAATGAAGTGCCTACGGTGTAACTGCGGTTCAAAAAAAAGGATAAAAGTAATGGCTTGCAGAGAACGCACACAGCCTCTATCCAATACCACTCCGACGTCATGGCCTTTGCGAGAGGTAAGTAAACAGGGCTCCATTATTCGATCTTTGTGTGAGCTAAGGTCTGTTTCTCAACTTGTTCTCGTTGCGAACTTCGGGCACTGGTTTTATTTGACGCTTAATTTAGATTTTGTGCATCTGAGTTGTGGTGAGTGGGGAGGAAGGAGCAGGCGCGAATAAAGAAAAGTACTTCCTAAAGTATCTACACGACACTAACTGAGTTCGGGTACTAATGGGAATTTTATTATAATCTAGGAATCGCATCACGGCAGGCGTTTTTCTTTCATCACCATCATAGAAAACAATGCCAGCGTAACCTGGAGACCAAACATAGTCAAAATTAGAGAACTGCCAGAGGGACGAACAAAGGGCATTTACTTACACTTTTTAGCCCCAGGGAGCAAGGCAGCGCCACTGGCGGGGAGTATCTTGTGAACCTGACGAGGCGGCTATTGTAGGCACCCTGTTTTTCCCCGAAGCAATGCCCGCCTCATTATAGCTTCAGCTCTGCGAACAGCGTTCAGCAAGCTCAACGGCTGCAATGAGCGACTTGCACGAGCGTCTTTGCGGTGCATATCAGAACGTCATAAACATAACGTAACGGTTTTTAATATCTTTAGCCCAACTACAAGAAAACGCCGGACCTCGCCTTACGAGGCACAATGAAAAATGGCTTGTACCTACACCTCGCACTTCATACCATAGGCAATCTTTGAAATATATTACTCCCACTTTACTCCATCAGTCTATTCTGTCGACAGAATATATTATAGTTCTCTTAGATCTTGTAATGTAAGGCGTTTTCTGTGCTGTAATTATTGTACACATGTCCCATGTAGAAATTTCCTGTTGCTTCAATTTGTTATATACCGTGTCCAGAATGTCCAACACATTGTACTTCAACTGTTTTTTTCTTTGTTTTTTGTTTTCTTTTTCTGTGTTTGAAACGTTAGAAATTGTTGTTGCCTTGCAATGTTGATTTTGTATTTATTTTTTGCGCTTGAACTATATTGCCTTTGTAACATGTATCTGTACCTGGAACTACCAGGAGGAAACGAAGCCGCCCACAGGCATGCCCGAGCTCTTCTATACCGGGCGTCTCTCTCTGATGACCATGAAGGGTGCCGCGACCTAATAGGTTTAGCAGTGTATGCTGACAATCTTGCGCCATACAGAACAGCCAGAAAGGAGTACCCAACACCACACAAATCCCTCGAGAAGTTAGAAGAGAACACCCTTAGGAGACTACAAACCAACACATACCCAACACCAGCTAAACTACACCAGTGGTACCCTACACTATACTCTCCGCAGTGTCCACATTGTGGAGCGGTAGCTAACCTCTACCAACATGGTGTGGGCATGCCAATATAATCCCTTCGTTGACCCCATTCCCAACCCCTCGGAGGAGCAGTGGGAGGCTATTCTGCTCAGCGATGATCCTGACCGTCAGCACTGGCTGGTGGGGAGGGCCAGCGCAGCAGCAGCAGCCAGTGGACTACCGGACTAGGCGGCCCACCCACATGCTCTAAGAACATTGAAGAAATAAAGATGTTTGTAATCAATCAATGTACTTATTTTTCCTATGCTATAGTGATGTTGTCTCCGACACGCTGCAGTGCCACCATGTAGGGGGCCGGGGCCCCTGTCAAGCTGTTTTTATAGCATTTAGTCCCGGCTCCTACCTTTTCGAGAGGAAAGGAAATAAAGAGGAAATAAAAATGGAACGTCCACCCACCCACGACCCCACTGAGAGGAGTGTGTTTTCAGGAACCGCGCGGAACTGCTGCAAGGCTTTCACACTCATGCGCGCTTTTTCATAAAACAAGCTAAAATCATTGAAGGCTAGAATTTAAAGAAGAAAAAGATTGTTTAGCTGTTCTGTGCTTCAAGCGGGAGAAAAACAATGAACACATATGCGGTCCTCCCACCCATGCCGGGAAAACCCGCAATTTTCACAGCACAGCAAAAGCGCTCGAAAAAAAAGAAAAGGAAAAGTGGTAACATGCCAAAAGGCACGTTAATGCTTTGTGCAGTTTAGCGGGCGCATTCGCTTCACCTAAGTAAATGACGCTATCTTAATCAGGGGATGCGAATGTCCAGTAGCGTTTTTTAGCAGTTCCTGTAGGAAACCGGTTTTGTATACGATGTTGGTTTTCATCACGCTTAAGCAAATGATACACTAACGTACCAAACCCATTGTTATGTGTCTGTTTTTGTGGCGAAAACGTTGCCTGTTTGAAATCGGAATTCTTTAGAGGGTTTAATTCTTTTCGGCATATTCCTTTGCCGCTTCCAATACCTCGCTGCCAATTGTAAACTGCTTTTCACTTCCGAAATTGTTGAGCATTACTTTGACTTTCTGCATATTAATTTTAAGACCCAGTGTTCTTCTCTGCCTGTCTAGCTCATTGACAGTTCTAGCTCATTTGCAGCTCATCTCGTAAGAAAGTTCACAAGACAATGTCTTGAGCGTATTAAAGATTACTAAGGTATGTAAGGCAAAGCAAGAGATCGTAAGCCGACGGAGTAGGTGAGGGAACAAACGCGGGTTAATGACACCTTAGTCGAAATGAAGAGGAACAAATGGGCTTGGGCAGGGCATGTAATGCGAAAGCAAGATAACCGCTGGTCCTTAACGGTAACGGAATTGATTACAAAACAAGGCAAGCGTAGGAAGGGGCGGCAGGAATTTAGATGGGCGGATGAGATTAAGAAATTTACTGGGATAGGGTGGCCGGAGCTGGCAAAGGAGCGGGTTAATTGGAGAAATATTGGAGAGGCCATTTCCGTGCAGTGGGCATAATGAGGCTGATGATCAATTTGTTTGGACTTAAAAAATACATAAATATTCAACAAGGCGCTCATTCCTATTATAAAATCATATAAAGTGTTTTTCCTTTTTCGTGTCGTGAGCAGAGCAGTATAATATGGCTCATGCGAGCTCATCTGCGTATGTTTCACATTGAGGCTTATCTTCTTTTAAAGCATGAAGTTGTTCGTGAAGCGCATATGTAAAATTTCAAGTTGTCTCTAAAAAACTGCGGTGAAGGGTTTTTTACATCAACACGACTTGCTAGAGTCGATGATTCATGTAACTAGGCGCAGCTGTTTGTCGGCTTCGTATACCAAAAAGCTTGCGACTTAGCAGTCTATTTACTATGTACAAATTTCATGCGTCATTTATGAAGCACGTTGACATATTCATTTTATCATTACAGGTATGTTTGGGACATGCATCAGCTCTCTCGTTCCCGCTTACTCATTCGTGGCTAGAGACTAAGCTGAACTGAATACCCTGTACTTGACTTTAGCCCTTGAATCATTCCAATCCCCCTCACCCCACCTCCCCTCCTACCCTCTCTCGGCATTCAACGTTGTTGTTTTCAGTATAGTGTTGAGCTTACGTTTACGGACTCTGTGCTGATATTACTGTTTTCATTATTCTCATTATAGAATTGTTTTAAGGCCACAGAGACTGCCTAGAAGTGGGAAGTTAAAGTAATGAACGCTGAGACAGGTTTAATGTTTTTTCCTCATTTGTGCAGTATCGCTGAACATATGATGTTCAGAGCATTTTGTCGACATCATATTTAACATGCTGTTTTATATTCTTGTAATATTTGTTAGTGTGGCGTGTGCTTGCGGTAAAAGCTCGAAAATGTGAAGTGGCATACATAGGGAAGCTGTAAAGTGGTAGTTATCAGGTCTGTGGGAGGTATTGCGTTCTGTTTCCAGTGCGCCAATTTCTGAACACTTCTCTTCAAAGCGGAGGAGGAGTTGTCTGATTTTTCAGGATTTGTTCTTCCCTGGGGTAACAAATTCTTTTAGCAAAACGAACTTTTAGAGCGAATTCGGGTGTGAGCGCAGTTCTGTCTCCAAGTGGCGGTTCATAATTTTTTGCTCTAAGACGCGCGCCTAAGTTGTGTGCTCCCTCCGGTGATATGAAGTACAATGGTTTTGCTGATCATACGCGAGGCATTCGTAATCTTAATAAAAGCGCACTAGATGCGAATAACTTTGCAAAAGACAATTCCATCTGCACGCAAGCGTTTTAGCCAGAGTGCTTTCATGGTGTTTAGAGTTTTTAGGTGCTTTCTTTACGTTAATAATTTCAGGTTGTAATGCGAGTTTTCTTTTTTTTTGAAAAATGTGTCTAAATATTTGTGCTCGTGTTTCTCGTCTAATACCGCTTCGTTTAGGTTCATGATACAGTCCGTCAGTGAAGCTAGTCTGCGCGAAAAAAGAAGACCTACTGACTTTCGTGAAGGAAAAGTGACTTCACTTTTCCTTGCCCAGTTAGCCATTTTATTTGCAATCATCGATATTTGTCTCTCACAAGTTGATATGCAAGAAGACATACAGAGAATTTTGTAGATTGCCTGCATAAACAGAATACACAATTGTCTTCAGATCGACTTTTGCAAAAAAATTTAAAGTACTATGAAAAGCATTGTACTTAAAATACACCCCTGAAGTACACCATTCTCGGAGTTGAAATTTGTAGGTAACGTTGCACGCAACCTTACTTGAAATAAGCGGTTGGCCAGGAAGCTATTCGAGCAGTCCAGAATCCCGCGCGAACACCTAGGTGGCCTAGAGAGTGTAAGAACCAGAACCTTCAGATACTGTTGTGTGCCTTCTCCAGGCAGAAAATGGCAAGAAAGCGCCGCCTGCCTGTGAACGCCCCTAGGACCGCGTTTGCAGGACATACAAGGTGAAGCCACACTGATGTATGTCCAGATATGGACGTGATACAAGAAAAAAGTTAGCCGGGTGTTCAAATTGCTTTCCAAATATTTTTCAAGGCATCTTTTAAATTTGAGTGGTCTGTATAAACCGCGACTTAATGATGACTTTCCATGTTTCATCAAAGGCGCTGTTACTTCTTCCACGCCTAACCTTTTCTTTCCAGGTGCCCGTAAAAAGTCGATCACCTTTGTCTAGAGTGCTAGAAAGGTGCTGTTCAGGGGGAATGAAGAGACATTATGAAGCAGGTATTGACTTTCATTGATAATGCTTGCTCTGGAGAGCAGCTGAATAGAGACGTAAACGGACATGCACCAGCGCCTTACCGCTAGCAAAGCAGCTGCGAAAATATTTAAGTTCATTTGCTTCGCAGCAGACCATCCGAGCACTCTAGGCAAGTGTGATCGAATATGAACGTTACTAAGCAATTTTAAAGCTACCTCTACTGCAATGTCTGGGAGACATTCCTAGGCATTTTGTAATGCCGCGAATCTGTGCACCGTTTGTTTGCTCATTCGTCAAAACTGCCGTCATGCGGCCCCTGTCTGTTTGTGTATGATGCTAGGCGCGACTAGGTTGATCTCGATTGATCGCATCCAGGTGTAGCGAATTTTACGTTTTTGCAGGCCGTTGTCGTAACTTTCCACGCCGTATCTCGAAAGTTCGCTATCAGCTTTAAATTGAGCGCAGCGGAGCGCGCCGGGCATTCTCCTCGACGAGCGCCGAGGACGCTAGTTTCTTTCGCCACCACCGAGTCATTCGTTTTATTGTAGATGCAGGTCAGCGCAATAAAGAGCTTCTTTCGGAAGTCTTTCGCTGTCTTCCTCACTGCCTGGACGGCCGTCACCACTGCGTGACAATAGGGTACATTACCCGGAAAAAAATTTAAATGGTTTTGAGGAAACTAACTGGCGCCGTAACTGTCTCGATATCTTGGTGGACACCCGAACTGCGCCGTAAAGGAAACGATAAAGGATTCAAATAACGAAGAAAGGCGTGCAGTAGTGGAGGTTCGTGGAATAATTTCGACCAACTGGAGATCTTTAACATTGACTAGACATCCCACCGCACACGGGCGCCTTTACGTTTCGTGACCCCTCCTTCAACGGCAGCTACCCACACTGTAGTGCGGTGTCTTCTTACACCTGTCACATGATGTGGGCCTGCGCCTCCAACCCGGCTATTCCCCCGTCCCCAACCCAAACCGGGAGGACTGGGAGGCGACCCTGCTTGGCTGCCACGACTTACAGGCCCAACAAGCCTGAGTCGGGCGCGCCTGAGCGGCAGCCACCGCCACTGGGGTCCCAAACTAGGGACCTCACCTAGTGCTTGCAAGGATCGGTCCCTTACGGGCAGATCTAAACATACCTCCTGTCCCTTCTTAATAAATGTTTTCACCACCACCACCACCCATCGAAACGCGGTCGCCGCATTCGGGTTCGAACCCGGGTACTGCGCCTAAGTAGATGAGCGCCTAACCACTGAGCCACCGCGGCGGGACATTAGTTGGAACTCATCCTAAGTTTTTATTTCTAGATAGCACTCTAGATCCTCTTGTGTTCCTGTTCGGGCGGTTGTAATCTTCGTTCGTGCCTTTTCCTGTAGTGACGTTTTGTTTGTCTGCAATGGTCTTTTGTTCTTAGAATTTTGTCTGTAGAGCATCAGGAGTTTGCGACAGCAGCGAAATATTTCCTTTAAATGTTGACTTGTTCTTCTAAAGGTAGACACCTTGACGACCGCGTAAATGTGAATGGACAGTCGCCGTTGAATTTCCATAGCTTTTCCCCAGTTTCTTAGAGCCGAGAGAGCAGTTGATGCATTATATGCATTTTTCCCACAACGGTGTCTCGGCATTTCAACGCGAGTGACGTGTTTTGACGAAAGACATTTGAAAGATAAAAATTTGGCTGTGACTTAGTTCTGCTATTCCAGGATATGCGTCGCGTTAGGCGAGAGCGAGGTGTCCACATCTCGGTGGACAACCTGATCCAGATGGAAGGCGCATAACTTCCCTCTTGGAACAGTAGATACCTCAACCGAGCTTTAAGCAGAGTGGCGGTAGTCACAGGTGTGCGCTGCGTGCGTTGGCATTGACAACGTTGTGCCAGAAACGCGGCGCTGAAGCCGTAGGCCGTAGGCGTTCGTTGTGTTCATTGCCGTTGGCGTTGACAACGTTTTACGCTCCAATAATATTAAGGGAAGGAAGGGCACATAACGGCTCCCTGGGTCAGTGGACGCCTGAATCGTGCTTATAGGTACGTGGGGTGATGAGAGAGAGATGTGGGCTGCAGGCATGGACACCGTTGTGCCAGAAACGCGACGCCGAAGCTGTAGGCCGTCGGCGTTCATTGTGTTCAGTGGCGTCGGCGTTGTCAACGTTTTACACTCCGATAATTTTATGGAAAGGAAAGCGAGCGCGCACGTCGAGGCACGCAAGCTCTGCGTAGTGACGTCACTTGCACCGCGCGCATACACAGCATGCCTCTCCAGAAGCCACGCGAAACTGCTCAACCTCGGCGTGTGTAGCTCACGCTACAAAAGCTTCTCTGAGGCGGTATGCGCACGCAAAGCACCTCGCCGTGTTTTTCAGAATCATGGAGAAAAAAAATCAACTGTGGCTTAGCTCTGGTTAAGCCTGAGTGACTGCGAAAGCAATAGCTCCCTGGCTGCGCTTGGCTCTGCTGGTGGTTTGGCATGGCTTCGACTTTTGTGCAGCTAAAGCATTTACTCTGGACACAACATGGTTTCTACTGTTTGTTTATTCCAATCAACACGCTTTGGTGGGCCGTAAAGTAGTGACTCTGGGTATGAACACTGGTAATTACATAGTCGTCATTATATCGCTCTGCACTACTCATAGATGATTGTTCGGCATTCAGAGAGTTCATGAAACTACTCTCGCTCACTGAACTTGCAGAACGCCGCCGGGCTCGCCATTCTGCGGCATAGGCGCGTCGCTTAGCCAACCGCTCTTGCCTTTCTTCATCTGGCTCCTCGGCAAGGCGCCGGCGTTTGCGCGCAGCACGACGCCTTCAACAGCTCCTCAGACATGACTAAGCGGAGCGCGCCTGCGGCGCCCCGTATATGGATGGATGGATGGATGGATGGATAGGAGCGCCCCCTTTGAAACGGGGTGGTGGCAATCGCCACCATTATTATTATTTTTTGTTGACTGTGTCGGCAATTCTCCTCTCCTAGCGAGCGCCCTCACGCGGCGGGCCAAGGAGGCCGTCACGTGGTAGCCGCCGCGCCGAGCGAAGGAACGACTACGGCCGAAGAGACGAGTTGGGGCCCTGCTATCCTCTGGTTGTGACGTCACGCTGTCACGTGGTCGTGCGCCGCAGCTGCGCCGGAGCGAAGGAACCACCTCCACCGACGGCAGAAAAGTGCTAGCAGTATTGCTTTCGCAATAAAAAAACTTCAAAAAGGTGTTGTGGTGGCTACCTCTATCCGGCTTCATTTTGCGGTTTTTGTTCTTGATAATGTCGCGCGAACTGGCCTGTAACTTGCCCTCCTATGTTTCAGCTTTTTCAGTTATGACCACTCCGGTATTGCCCCTGTCTGCACTCTATGTTTTATACATATCCTGTAGTTTTAAGAGTAGCTATTGTTTCAGCAGAAATGAAAAAACCAAATTTTTAAGTTGCTCCTTCAGCGAGGCCTTCTAAAATTTTTGTTTCATGCGGCATCCTTCTAAACAGAGACTAGTAGGCCAGATTATATTTCCAACTTAATGTACTTGTTGGGCGGTCATTTAAAACATCCCATTCAAATACATCGAAAAATGAATGCGGTAGGAGAAATCAAGACAGGCGAATTTACCCGAGCTAGGACAAGAATAACGACCCTTTGCTTTGTTAAAAAAGCCCGTATTGTTGGAGGATAGACACTGCAAATTTTTGTTTCGCGGTGTCAGTCTGCTCCCTTCTCAAAAAAAAAAAAGAAACAGTGAAGCGATCATTAAAGTTTTCGACTATTCGATTTCACCCATGGTTCAACCAAGTCTTGTTTATACTGCACTGATGTGAACTGCGATGAAATGTACACTAAGGCTATTGTTATTGTTTTGTGCTTTACAACAATGACGGCAAGAGCCGCAAATTGTGCTTTAGTCATATTTCTTCTGCAGGACGTCGCTTTCTGTTATGACTGCGATAGCTACTGACATTCTATCAGCTTGCTCTCGGTCTCGACCGAAAATTTTATATTTCTGCAGTGTATTCATCTCTTCTGTACGTAGATTGTTCTACTGAAGACAAGAGGGCATTGTAAACATTTACTTCGCTATGTCTTTTAAAACAGTGCTGATTCTCTTGGGCTAAAATTTGCACAACTCAAAGACGTCCACAAGTAAAAAACACAGGAAAGCACCCTTTGAAACACGCTGAGACACAAACTGGACCACCAAAAATCAGAGTAGGTTTTCAATGAATATGTATTGTTCCATTGTACTGATAAACCTATTTCTATTTCTCTTGACCTTCAGAACGTAGAGGTTAATTACTTGTTCATTCGCCCAGTTAACCGGGCTTCATCTATTTTTGCACGCCTTAGAGCTGTGCGCGCGTGCAGCACGGGCATGTTGGGATACTTGCACTTCCGCTCTGAAAGCACTGGAGCCCCGCGGGGAAACAGCAGGTGAAGTGGCTTCTGGTCTTTTTCAACAAGTGGAAGAGCAGTTGTCCGCCGACTCATAGACGGGAGGTACCTTTTTGGGAGGTGGCAGAGTATTCTTAGCGCAGTTAGCGCAGTTGTTAGAACAATGGTTACTTTACGTGCATTTCACGCATGTTTGATGGCCGGCGCATCTCTGCGATTCATGGCCAATATTCTTGAATTTGAAACTAAGCCATTGCCTCGGCATGTACGCACGGACGTGGAGTTATTCACACTAAAGTGATTATCAAGTACACCACTTAGTGTGTTTAACGATTTGTGAAAAGTGACAGGAACGGGAACGTTCCCGAATAGCACAATGTTGGAGAGTTGTGAATGTTTCAGAGGTTCTCAGAGTTTAGTAAAGCAACAGATCTCCGCTGGCCATTTTCGTAGCCTTATAGCCAGGGCAGAATAGACAAATTTTTTCCCAATGGGCGCGGATAGTATTTTGGTAGAATATTGTGCTACTTCGCCATTCGTCACTTGATGTCTTCGGAGATTTTGGTTGACTTTTTTATTGAAACGGGTTTGTTACATCGTCCACCCTATCCCTAAATGTCATTGATGAAAATGAGGGAAGAAGCTATATAGCACATTTGTTGTTCGGCAGTTGTGGCATCTAGCTAATACGAAGCCCAGCATAGGGACGGCACAGAAACCTAAAAAAATCTTGCCCACGCCAGCAGTACCTCATAGCTATAAAAAAAAATGTGACGTAGCTCCGGGTTGGTTAGGCACCGACTGTTAACAAAACATTCAGTAAGAAAGGAAAAACCAAGAAGAGACAAAAAAAATTACAGTGCGAGAAAGTGTATAGCAGACTGAAAGGTGTACTGAAGGTTAAGAAAAGGCGACTTCCGTTTTACTCCGTTTAAGGAAGACCACGTGGGGG
Organism: Amblyomma mixtum; assembly: GCF_055824585.1. Lineage (NCBI taxonomy): Eukaryota > Metazoa > Arthropoda > Arachnida > Ixodida > Ixodidae > Amblyomma > Amblyomma mixtum. The sequence goes on along the minus strand of NC_143019.1, from coordinate 104,085,304 downwards.
CCGCGTACTGCAAGCGGGTGGCAAAGCGGTGTGTTTCCTACGCCTAGCACCCTTAAAAGTCGAAACGCTGGGCGTCGACTCCGTCACGAGGATCCCCTGTTCTCCAGACGCAGCCAAACACCCCGTGCGGCCAGACGTACAGCCTTTGTCAAAAGTTTAGAGCCCAATGGGTTTGCTTCTAAGCACTATTGTGGCGCTCCTGTAGCACCAATGGAAGTCCTACGCATCGCAGGGAGCAGGACCAACAATCTTCTTACCTTCAGCAGATTTGGGACGCTGAGGACGCATTACAAAAAAGCAATGTGGCCCAGAAGCAAACCCCCTGGGCTCTAAACTTTTTGACAAAGGCTGTACGTAAATAAACCTTACTCACATGTTTGCAGAAAACCATGCCTTCGGAACTTACCATCGCCTGCCTTCTACAGATGTCCTTCTGGGAGGAATCCGCTTTTAGTGTTAAGAGCGAAAACACATTTTCTTTTTTAACGAACAGGTGACTTTAAGGAGGATTCGGACTCGGAGCATAGCTTCCGTTTGCGCAGAAATAGCACAGTCTTTTATTTAAGCTGAATCTTGAACTGAGCCTGCACGAACCTGTCTTGAAGAACTGAAGTTCTTCTGTTGTTTCAGCATCACCTCCCCCCCCCCCCCCTCAGATAAAGGAATTCAATCAAAGGTAAGTTCTAAATTGTTAGATTTATGATAGGAACTACAGACAGGACTATCGCATTTTGTTTATGCACAGAAGCACATGTGAGAATTTCTCGCTTGCTGAAATCGATGATATGATGAATATTTCATTCTTACAGCCGCATGCCCATCTCGTTCTTCACACTTTGACTGTTGTTCGCTGCTTCACTTTCACTGTTAGCGTGCTATATGCGCGCTAGATTTTATGGCGTGCAGCGTAAACTTGCTGATGATTGGTCGCGGGCCAGTCTCTTGTAATGCAATAATTACTGATCTAACAGTGAGATGAAAAGCACGGCACAGAGTGCCAATCAACGAGGAGGAATTCTGGAGACTAGCATCAAAATGCATACTGAAAAATAAAGGCGATTCTTAGGTACACAGCGTGTACAAATGTCTGTTACTTCCTCGTGTAAAAAAAAAACAAAGAATGATCTCCAGTTTCCTGTTACACATTGCGGCACACTCTTTGCTAAAAACTCTCCTTCAGGAAACGAATTTTTAATTATGTTCACACCGACAGAATCTAGGTAATATAGTGACGCAATTTGCTCGAGAGCGGTAGAGTTCAGAAAAAAAGCACTCTGTTATCTCTGAGACTGCTTATTAGGCCGAGCGGTTGTGTAAACAAAGCTTTGGAGATAGAGTAGTCCATCTCTTCAAAAATATGTCAGTGAAACAATAGAATTAAAATCACGGCGTTTTTAAATGTTAAACAGAACTTATTCCCTTAGTAATGATTTGATAATTTTTTCGTGCACATCTCTGATGTTACAACTTACAAGTGAAGCAAATCTGCATCACAGGGAAGAAAATTAGACAATTTGAAAATAATACGTGGTACGTTATTTATACTGTATATACTGATGTTTTTTTTAACTTCTTTTCTGGAAAACAGGCTCCCAGAAAATCTTTATTTAAGTCCGCCGTTGTTTCTCTGGAATAATCATATAGTAGGGATGCTCCGAGCAACAGCTGAAAATGTTATTTGAGCAATAACGGCTAGGCTTCTCATCTATTCGGGCGCAATGATGGCAAACAAGCAAGCAGAGTTTCCCGAAAAGGTCCCAATGCAGATTGCATTGTTCAATTTCTTCATAGCTCGTTGCAACAGGTTTGTAACTGGGCGTGCTTCTTTAATGATACAATGCGAAACACTTCTGAGAAGTTGGTCAAATGTTTTAGGGGAATCCCCCAAGGTGGAGTAGATTTGTAATAAGGGAGTAATTACTCATTGGCATCCACCCAAGCGCAGCCATACGGCTACAAAGGAAAGCTATACAGCTTTCTCAGAAACTTCGTAGTTAAAGAAAAATTCGTCCTGGTCCGGGGACACAAATCTACTTTATTACAAATCTACTCCACCTTGGGGGATTCCCCTAAAACATTTGACCAACACTCTTCCCACTTCGAGTTACTGATCAATTCGCTCTCGCCCTACCATAAGCTTGCCGTCCCGGTTAGCTCAATTGGTAGAGCGACTGCTCCGGTGTGGCGGTGGTTCCGGGTTCGAACCCCGGACCAGGACGAATTTTTCTTTAACTACGAAGTTTCTGAGAAAGCTGTATAGCTTTCCTTTGTAGCCGTATGGCTGCGCTTGGGTGGATGCCAATGAGTAATTACTCCCCTTTTTACAAATCTACTCCACCTTGGGGGATTCCCCTAAAACATTTGACCAACACTCTTCCCACTTCGAGTTACTGATCAATTCGCTCTCGCCCTACCATAAGCTTGCCGTCCCGGTTAGCTCAATTGGTAGAGCGACTGCTCCGGTGTGGCGGTGGTTCCGGGTTCGAACCCCGGACCAGGACGAATTTTTCTTTAACTACGAAGTTTCTGAGAAAGCTGTATAGCTTTCCTTTGTAGCCGTATGGCTGCGCTTGGGTGGATGCCAATGAGTAATTACTCCCTTATTACTTCTGAGAAGCTGATGCAAAAATATGGCACATCATTCTTCCTGCAGTAATGAATGCTCTTTCGTTTTGCGTCCCGGAGCTGTTTTGGAAAAGTAGAGAAATAGCAAACACTGTAGAAGGGCTCACCAGTTCTTTCGTGCCGTTCTTCTTGTTTATCCTTACGCTGCCCTGGCTTAACTACCTTAAAGTAGTTTGCTTCTCGGGATTAACGGTTTACTTGTACCTGGAAAACGATCTTTTTCCTCTCGTTTCAGCCCTTCGGGTCGTACGCTAACGCCTCCATGCCTTATATTGCTGCGCCAAGAAAGTTCCAGCACCCATGAAGATATTCGCTTCACTTGTAACTGGCTCCAGATTTTGATGAAGTGAAATATATCTATCTTTATACGACATATCTTCGAAAGGGCTGCTACGGCAGCGTGGAGCCGTCGATTACTGCTGCTCTGCACTGAACAAAAGAGCGACATATTGGTACTGAAAGACTCTAGAGGGGGAAGAGAGTTTAAACGACTGATATGCTCAAAATGGAGGAGTAGATTGAAAATGATCGGTTTATTTGCTTATTGGAGTCTGAGACTCAGGCTATGAGGGACACTGTAGTCAAGGACTCCGGAAATTTCGACCATCTGGGGTTCCTTAACGTGCACTGACATCGCACAGTACGCGGGTCTCTAGAACTTTTCCTCCATCGAAATTCGGCCGCCGCGCCCGGGATCGAACCCGCGTCTTCCTGGTCAGCAGCCGAGCGCCGGAACCACTGAGCCTCCGCGGCGGGGAGGTTATAAGTGAGGTGCGGATATTACTGTAGGGCGTGCACCAGTCAGCTTCCCTCTATCGTGTTCACCAGGTTTTGTTAAGCTAAATATATTCTTTATGCGACTTACTGCGCCATATGGTACCCTGCATTTTGTTCCTCTCATGTGAGATTGCACACTCCTGCAATGAAGCCTCATAAAGCCTTAGCACTCAGTCAAATTCGAGAAGCCCGCGAACAAATCTCCCCTCATAGGCAAAGCGCCAGATTTCTCCCCACCCCAGTTCCAAAACATTATCAATGGCTGTTGTCTCAAGGATAGTCTTGAGGCGAAACAGGGTCTATTTTTGTCCTAGAGTAGAAAAACAAGCGGCACATTTATTCCCAGCTACTCTGATAAAGCCCCGGAGAGCAAATACTCCCTAACTAAAAGAAAAATAATGAGTAGCAGTTGATTAGACGAGAATATAAACAGCCTCAAGCAAGAATTTGCTTCTCAGTTGGCGGACTTCCAATGAATGCAAGTGTAAAATTAGAAACAAATTCTGAACACAGTAATTTAGGTCGAATTATATGTTATATTAAGTTTGGCAGTCATTAAAGTTAATTTTTTGTGGACTTTAACGCCCCAAAGGGACTAAGGCTATGAGGGATACCTAGTGGCGACCGCACGCAGTACGCACCGATCAAGCAGATCAGCAATACGCTGACCTCTTCCATTTTGCCTCCATCGAAATGCAACCGGCCTGCTGGGATCAAACCCACATCTATAAGGTCACTAGTGGAGCCTCATAACAACTGAGCTACCATAGCAGCTAGTCGCCAGGATTATTGAGCAAAATATGTGAGCTGACGTGACTTGACTTCATGAGCAGTAAAGGGATGCTAAAATATATAGGCCACTGTTCTTGCCAACGCAGCTTCAACCAACTAGCTGAAAAAAAAAAAACACGCAAGAGATCGTCACCTATACAGGTTCTACTGATATGAAATTGTCTTGATGGTGATAAAGCTCCAGGAGAACATCTGGAGTACATATTCAGACATAATTTAGTGACAAAGCAAGAATAGACATATACCTAAAAGCAGCCATAAAAGCAGAGGTAAGTGTCCGGCTGAGCATCCATCCATTTTGTGCCTTGGTATTTTTGTTGTTTTAAGGGGAGAGGAATTGTCAGTTCTTCAAAAAAAAAAATAACTCAGCGAGGAGGAGATGACCGCTGTCCACAACAACCGCTATTTTTGGGTTGCCGCTCTGCAGCCAGCCTTGTGCAAAGAAAAGGCTTGAAAAAAGCTGAGCAGTGAATTGTACTGGCGTTTCTTAAAATGAGGCCAAAGGGGAGCCTAAGACAAAGGCCCCAACAAGAAAATCCAGATACACTACGACTTTCTACAGACTAAAAACTGCGCGATGCCTTGCAAATAGTTAAGCTGTCAGAAGTATTCCATGATCTAGACTGAATGAATGTGAGATGTCAATGAATACTCTGCGTAGTTTCCGACATATGGCGTCTTTATAGAACTAAGACTACATCTTAAATGTCCTTGATACATGAAACTAATAATGCGTACTCCAGTTCCTTTCCGCGGTATAACCATTAAGGTAGGCACACCTCATCAGACCAGCGCAGAAAACAAGAACCTCTGGGACAGCGAGCAGAGATTGCGGGACACGTTGAACAATTACCTTTTTATGCATACTTCAAGGTAGGAATGCAAAACAAAAATTTAAAGGTGCAGATTTTGGTCATTACTAGCAACGATGATGGTGCTTAACCAATTGCAAAGTTCGCGCTTCGTGTAGAAAGTGGAAATTTTTAATTTCACAGGTTAAACTTGAGCCCTAAAAGTAAATTATAAGAGGACTAGGCAATTTTAGTTATCTAGCCAACTGTGACTTCACTCTGTCCCGGGAAAAAAGTCTGCGTATAAAAATAAAGTGTCGAGTAAAAGAAAAGGCCTTCTGCTTGGTAGCGTCTCAAATTCTCTAGAGAATAGATGCGCCGCCCTACTCATGAAAAATGACTTCTTTGCCTCAGAAACCAATATCGGCATACCTTTTCTCGAATACTCCAAAATAAAACAACAAAAGTTGATATCTCTAATGTATGGGAACAACTTTGGCGTAGCGAAAAGGAAATGCGGCTGTTCAAAAAAATGACAGAACGAGAATAAAAAGCAAAGTGGGGCACAAAACATAGAAAAGCCACCTGAAGTGAACAGTATCGGGGGAAAGCCGATCCTTAAAAAAACAACTCCTTTCGTGTCATTTACCAGCTTAATTTCAGAGCAAAATTTGTTTTCGCGTCGTCTGCGAACGCGACCTTGATGACATCGCATGCACGTTTAATTTTGTTGAGTTAAACAGGCAGCACTGAAGTGGCTGATTTGCTAGGCAGACTGGCTTATTTGGGTAATATCATGCTGCCCCGCCCCCCTCCCCTTGACTTTTCTAAACATAAGGTAATCATGCCAGGATGTCATGCTAAAAAAAAAAACCGTAAAATTAAGTTACTGCTTCTTTTTGGTTTACATGGCTGGAAAAAAGGGCTGCTGGTTTTTTTTTGTTTCATGTCTATGTGCTAAACGAAAAAAGTGTGAATTGTCATCCTCTTCAAAATTACAAGGAAAGGCTAAGTTCTTTTCATAGTTGCTGTCTTTATGTTTGCCACAAAGTTGTTTGGCCGTAAAGCGCATGCAAATTTTTGACAGTGACTCGAAAGGAATCTGTACGCGCTATTTAACCCTCCAATGCTCACGCATTGGAAATTTCGGGTGAAAGTTGTTAAATGCCAGGATTTCAGCCTTAGGATTAGGAAAAGAATTATTACAGCAAACTAAGTAGTCTTGATTTAGAACAGCGTAAGGAACCAAATATTTTGGAACTACACAATTTTAAATAATTCAGCGTTATGGGCATTCAATTTCAAGTTTTTTTGCCGCTTTGGAAACACTTTGTACGAATGTGTCTTTGTGTACGCCTCCAGCATCTCTCGGAGCTGACACTTGGGTCCTGTCTGGAGTAATATTTTGTAAAACTTGTTTCTGCAATTATGCCAGCATTTAAAGTAGTTCTAAAGCTCGAAAGAGCATTATTCACACTTGTTTTTGCTTTGTCAAGAGGAATACCCCACCGTTTACGTTATTAATAACGGCAGCTACGTGGAAGCTCCTTCCGTGACGCACGTGCCAATTGGCGTTCTCTTCCCCGCCCGCGCTGCAGCAGCTAAGTGGCGAGAAGCGGCGCTTACCGCAACGCAGTACGTCTCAGCTGGATACTGCTGCTACCTTTCTTATGGTTTCTTTGTATTGTCCCTCTTATTAATGTCACTGCTCCTTAAAGGACAACAAAAATAATGATGCTTCTTTGCACACACGACAGGATTACTTGGGGAGATATAGGAGAGGTCTCTGTCGAGCAGTGGTGGCAGTTATGATGCTGATGATGGTACTCAATGTATCATAGCCTTCTAGTTAGGAACCTCAGATTAATTTTCTGTTATAAAGTCAATTGTTTCAATGGTTCTTGATTTAGGCTGATTTTACCCTAACACATGTGAGATAGTGCTTACTTTTGTTGTACTCTTCAGCAGGCAAATAAAAAAAGCTTAGAGACCTTAATGTTGCCATTTCAATCATTTCTACGAAGTGCATCCACCGGCACTAAATGACCAAAGCTGTGTCGTGGTACCCAGCTGCATTGACAAGGGGGAGGAACTGGAGCATCAGGAAGCATAAAGCTGGATTTGTACGCCAAACCTTTTTCGACGTTTTTTTGACATCTCGTTGCGATAGATGTAACATGGACGCTGTGCCATCTTGCCATCATCCACTACGTGCGCTGTTCTGACATCAACATGGCCACTCTTCCAACATCACAATCACCGTGTTTTTCATTGCAATACTCCACGAAGCAGGTGGATGCTGGTTTTTAATATTCCTACCATTGGCTAGTTTCCAATGTGGCTGCTATAGGTAAAGTTATTATAAGGATGCCGGAAAGGTTAAAGTTTTTTTTTTTTTGTCATTGGTAGGCATCGCCTTTTTACGTTGTAATGCGCGGTTTTTAAAAGGAGATATGTCAAGGCGAAGCGAATTTCAAAACCTACCCCCTAAGGCTCATAGATATTCCATGCCTTCAGTAAGTGTCAATGTTTTCCAGCGAAGGTTTCTACAGACAATTATTAATCGCCCTAACAACAATTGAATAGACAGGTTTTGGCTGACCTCTAGGAGCTGCCCTACCATGTTAGTTGATAAGTGTTAGCCCTACGTGAAACATCAGTAATGGAAATTTTGGCACAATTTACAGCGCACAATCAAAGGAATGGCGATATTCATTCGATGCATCGAATAACTTGGTCATCGAGCTGGGCGCCGCGCCGCGAGAGTTCATGAGGAATATTTGCTGATTTCAGTGAGAACGACGAAGTGAACTTCATGAACACGTCCAAGGAGATATAAAAGATGGTTCGGAGCAGATACTGGTTCCTTGTTGGCAATCTACAGCGCATGGAGCAATCTTATGAGTGTTGGCTCCGAAACGTGCAGTTCTACTTTTTATGAAATTACAATAAATGACCAAAACGTTTCAGTATCATTGAACGTAAATGTGTTCAACAAAAACTACATTGATTGATTTCATTGTTTCAGTTTAGTTTAGCATTCGGCATACGAAAATGGGGCAGTTTTATCCCAAGTGGCAAACAAGCTGTATATTATTGGAACAAACAGTGAGCTTGGTAGCACGACCTCGTAGATTTTTTGTGATATGAGTTTTGCTACCATGATATAAGGGTTTTTTCCCCGGTGTTAAGCGTCATGTGCACCTTCGGTAGAAAAAGTAATTGCGTGATTCCCTTAATGATTATTTAGTGAATGCTAGCATTTTGCTGTTACTTTTTTAAACCACCGTGTCATCTTCCACGAATTTCTATAAGGGCCTCCAAAAAATTGTTTCTTTTTTGCTTCCGAAACTAATAGTGGAAGGGGTGGCTAAATATATGATTTGTCGCGCGAGGTTGTTCGGGAAGAGCAACCTGCTTCTCACAAATTCCATAGCTGACAGCGCCTCCACCCAGGACAGCGGCACACGACTTAACCGCTGGCTGTACCACTGCTCCGGGAGTGGTATAAAAACTCCCAGGGAGCAATAAATGCTGACTAATAAAGACGAATCCTGCATATTTAGGCATTAAGCAGTTAGCTTTCGCATCATGCCTTTAAGGTGGATCAGCGCTCAGTTCAGAAGGAGTGCATATCACCAGTTCGGAAGGAAAGCATATCGCCAGGTAGTACGTACATCCCGCGGCAGAGCGCGGCGACTGCGTTCAGAAACTGAGCGGCAGGGCTTACGCCTTCTCATACGTAAGCAGTCTTAAGCGTCTCAGTCGACTCTCTTTGAATGTACCCAAATCTCTTTACTATCTGGAAGAAAATCGCCCGCAGGAGCTTTTAAATGTCCTTCTTGGACAGCACAAACTCACAATCCTCAGAAGGAAAAGTGAAGTGCGGAAAAATAAAAATGCGAAAACAATCTTTGCTTGAGCTTTCGTTTGGTCGCGCCACCATTGTGGCTTCTACTTCGCCATCACTGCGTGCGTTTGCACATCTGTAGAGCTGTAGTTTCGTTGCCACAGCCCGTAATATTCTAGTGCCCTGTTCGAGACGAGAGAAATGCTCTCTCACAAACTTTAAAGAGTTTTTCGCTTATGTTGATTTTAATGCAAAAGCATTTTAAGGCTATGTCGTCTGGTCGTGTCACCAAAACGTGTCCGCAAAACGTGTCCGCAGAAGTTGTGTCGTTCTCACTCTAGGTAGCATCAAACGATGGGTTGTAATCGATAGAGAATGATGTGAGGATGCTGTGCAAAAAAAAGTTATGTCGATAAGATGATTAGTAAATAATTAGACCCAGGAACGTCGCAAAAACGTCGAAATAGTCGAAATAGTGGGCAGACGGGAAAACGTCCGTGGACGGTAAAACCGTGAAAAACAGGTAAAAGAGTTAAAATAAAGTTTGATATGAGTTGATATGTATTTGATGAGTGATAATTAATCAAACAGAACTGTTTCACAGACACAGAATAATGACACAGGCTGGACAGAGACATAACAAGTTGACGGGAAAGCAACCACGGCGCCAAATTTGAAAAACCAAAATGACTTATTAAGATAAAAGAAACTATAATCAGAACAAATAAATCTAGATTTAGTTAAAGCATAAGATAATTGCACTAATTCAGCAGTTAAATTAGCAAACAAAAAGAAAATGATAGCTAGAGGCAAAAGAGTGTCGCTTCTGTCGTCGCTGCTTTCACGTTCGTTTTCTTCTGCTTAGCTCCTCACGAGAGTTACTAAACTTACATACTAGCAGAACGCTGACCAATCGGATAGCGAGTTGAGTTGAGGCCGTTGCAACCCATTGGTAGTTTAACCTTGCAGTTATCCTTGAACAATTGCTCCACCGTAACTAAACATAAATATCGATAAATGCTAGAGTTTGGGCGCAGATCTGTAACCTATCAGACTACTACGCGACGCACGCAAAACGCACCAACGTCGGCGTGTTCAACCAGCATACAGGGTCTGTTCTGAAAGTAGGAGGACTGGTTTTTTCCTGGGCGAAGGGGCGGAAGAGAGCTGGTCTGCGCGTGCAGGATCGTTGAAGGGGGATATTGGGAATGCTGGGGAAAATCGACAGTAGGCTCTCGGCCGCTGAAGAGAGGAGGTCGCCTGTACTGTGAACCCCTGTCGAAACGTCTCGTCACGCTGAATAGTGGAGCGTTTGCTCGATCAACGATACGCGATCAAATTTTGAGTAAATCTTAGTAAAACGGGCAAAGAGACTCACAAAATGACTAAGGAGGCCTGTGGTGACGCTTCCATGGGTAGATCAGGTGTTTTTTGAGTGGCACAAGCTGTTTCGAGAAGGTAAGGAAAGAGTGGAGGAAGACAACCGCTCCAGACGCCCTTCGACCAGCAAGACCAACGAAAATGTGTAGCGAGTGAAACATTTGATCGTAAAATGAGTATCAGAGAATTGCTGATGACTTCAGCATTCCTCAAACCCAAGTTTTTGAGATCGTGACAGAAAACTTATCCATGAGGAAAGCGTGCGTGAAGTTGGTGCCAGGAGTGTTGTCAGAGGAGGAAAAGGCCAACCGGTAGGATCTTCTTCACCATCTGAATGAGGACCCCGATTTTTTGCCCAGCACAAGGCGGCAACGCTGCCTCAGCCCCCCTACAGCCTCGACTTGGCCCCGCCAGGTGTTTTCTATTCCCGAGAATAAAATCGACGCTCGAGGGGAAACATCACGGATCGGTAGAGGTGGTTCAACAGGCCGTGACGAGGGGGCTAAACAGCATTCCGGTCCAGGCGTTCCTGGAGGCGTACAAAAAATGTAAAACTCATAGGCAGCAGCGTGTAGGTGCGGAAGGGTTGCTACCTTGAAAGATGGTAATCGTTTGTAGTATTCTCTTGAATAAATTTTGATTAAAAAATCAGTCCTACTACTTTCAGAAGAGACCATGTATCTGCCGTGTTCCCGCTCAGTTATACCCGCAAGGACAAACTGCAGCTTTTTTCTTGCTAGTTGTGTTCCTTTCGCCTCTTTAAGGAGTATAGGCACCTAACTTTAGGGTGTGTGTTTTCTTTTTTGTAATAATGCGCAAGGTTTTGTAATACATGGCATGCCACGTGTTATTCTGCTACGACCGCTAAATAACTTATAATGGAATTTTGCTGTTATGCGGAACGGAATAAGTAATTCCTTAAAAATGGAGGAAAATATTGCTTGGTGAAGAAGAAAGATTAAAAGATTTTGAACACTGCGCGCCACGAAGGGCAGATGTGATACTTTATAAGGACCTTAGGTTATTTCACCAGTTGATATATTACATTATCGCGTCGTTTTGCATGAAGGAACGAAACTTTGCTAAATAATAATATAGCCAACAATGTATGATCTCCTTCATCGCATATCAACATTATCATTGAATGCTTCTGAAACAATTCATACTGTTTTAGCGTGGCTGATGGTAAAATAACCAGAAAAAAATTGAATAAAGCTCTTTTTCTATTTAAACAATTGATACTTATTATTTATCTTTGAACAACTAGATTCGCTCATTACTGCAATATGCTAACAGCAATAATACGCTGTAGGTTATTGGCGTACGTCAGAGCAGGTGTAAATGTCGTGCAATTTCTGAGGGTTTAATAATGCTTAAATTTAATATTTACAGCGTAGTTGCTATCACGAGGAAGTTATAACCCTGACGAGGGCTAAACCTTTATGTTGGATGTTCAAATTAAAATGTTTATCTGTGACGTAATAAAGCCATGTCAAAGAGTGCCAGGGAGTACTTGAAGCTAACACAGAGTATTTGGTTTATTGGTTTATTGGGGTTTAACATGCTAAAGCGACTCAGGCTATGAGGGACGCCGTAGTGAAGGACTCTGGAAATTTCGACCACCTGGGGTTCTTTAGCGTGCACAGACATCGCACAGCATACGGGCCTCTAGAATTTCGCCTTCATGGAAATTCAGCTGCCGCGGCCGGGATCGAACCCGTGTGTTTGGAGTCAGCAGCCGAACGCCATAACCACTAACACAGGGCGCTAACACAGAATAAAGCATCGCAATTATGAGCATGTTACTAGCAAATTTAAAAAGCACGAGTTCATAAAAGGAAATTAGTTATAGCGTTTCTTCGACAGCTGCGTTTACGCAATAACACGTTCGTCCTCATTACTATTGTTTCGTACTTACTAGTTCCGAAATAAGAGCTCCCTCCTTTCATCTGTGCAGTTAGCCGTACCGTCGAATTCTGTGCCGGTGGCTGCATGCTAGACAAAGGGGAGAGCACTAAAAGCGGAGGCGCTTTCAACAGTGCCAATGAAGCTTGAGCTCTACCTGCTGCTAGCACTCAGGTACTCTCGTTGGCGTGCTGGTACAAACACGCATGCGCAAACGCCACCGTGGCTCTCGAGTGAGCCCGCAATGTTTCGAAAACAACCGCGCTCCAGTTGCCCCGCATCGGAGGCGACAGCGCGAGTCCCCGAAAACGAAAAAGCACAAAGCGAGGGAAGTTTGAGCGGCTGTGCCGAGGTCGCCCCGCAGGACTCATTTAAATAATGCGGCATCAGGTTCTATGTGTTTACGGGTGAGTGCTTGGGGACACCCTTTATGCGCGCTTCTGCATTGTGACCGTACATGAGGCACTCAGGGCGTTAATTTATACTACCTGATGCGGAGCCCTTTGCCGCTTTATGTCGTGTTTCCTCTGCGGCCAGCTGTCCTTCTATTGCGCGGTATGTTACTGTTTTCTGACGCTTCCAGCGGATAAATCCTGCCTGCCCTTGGTGGCCGCTGGAGCCCAACATGTGGCTTCTGCTATACGTGTTGATGTGTACCTTGCGTTTTTATAGGCGGATGATTTAAGCGAACGGCCGGCTGAAGTTAAGGATAATAGGGAGTGACGATTCCTGTGGGTTTCTTTCACGGGCATAATGCTTATCAGAGAAAAAAATTTTGTATTGTGCGGAATAAAAGGACATCATGGTGAACATTAATACTATGACGAGCACTTTTTTTGGCTTCAAAGCGGCTAACAAGACTCCACTCTGAGACGTACAACAGAACCTTTATGTATTGAATGCAAGGCTAGAAAATTGGGACCACGTATATGAAGCGACTATGGTGCCTGAACGCCTTTAAATTTGCGCTTTGGTAATTTTCTTGTGCATGCCTCTTCGGTATTTGCATGTTATATCTTATTCGTCGCTTATTATCTTCTACAGCGAAGATATTCATCTTGGCAGGTTTGCTGTAGTAGCATTCATTCCTTTCCTTTCTTTGATGGCAACGTAATAAAGAAAACCACCACATGAACGGCGTACTTTTAAATGAATGGTACAACTTTTCTTCATTGATCAAGCAATAGCATACTTCATGTCAATTCATAGTGCTCAGCTAAAGAGGCACCGTAGCTCTGCAAGAACGAGAGAACATTTCCCTTAAGTAGTTTAAAAAAAAGGCTTGGATGATGCCAACATGTGATGCGCCCAATCTGTGTCAGCACCACCGACCGCACATTTCACTTTACATTGATCGCTTTCCCACGGCATCAGTAAATTGAAAGTACATCCACCGGATGATGGAGTTGTGATCGCCATTCACATACACGCATACGCATTCACACAGCGGTCAAGCATTTCTGAGGTAGAGAGGCCTATACTAACGTGGTAAGAAAGCTGGTCTAACTTGCAGTAGAGAGTTTGTTTAAGCGTGTAGTAGACGGCAGAAAAGATGTTATTGGGCGACTCGTAGAAAGTAGCACAGCACAGCATGTCGTTGCAGATGAATTCGAGTGAAGAAGGTTCATATTTCGGCCTGCGATTAATGGCTAACAGCGTCGAAAAACGTCTTTTCTTCTCTTTACAAGCTTCTTATATGCTTTTAAAGCAGCTTGACGTCGGTAAGAAGCTGTTCACATAAAGTTAAGCACGCAGCGATATTACCAGGGCTTCAGGAGAATAGGAAATTTTAAGTTCACGAAGTATGCCTTTTTTGCGATGAGTAAACAGGAAGTATGCAGTCAGCAGCTGGTCTCAGACCGGAAGCAGTTAACTATTCTTTCTTGATCACCCAGATGCAGCGGGCTGATTTGAATGGTGGAGTGTTTTTCGAGGTTTTGCGAGAACCAGAATCCTGCGAAACGTACGAGCACAAGGCAGGGAAAATAATTTTCACTTGAAGTTAGGTGCTAAATGTAGATTTAACACTTTACTGCCGGAAGAAGCTTCAATGGCGATACTCGCCGGGATGTAGGCACCCAAACTTTGTTTTGAATATTGTTTGTTTTTCCTTGGTGTGCTCCACCAAACGTTTTTAGAACCACAAGCCTGCCCAACTCAAATGGCAAAGAAAATATTTTCTTAACTTAAAGTGTGGTGCTACAGAGAGGCGCCGCTTAGCGTTGGCGTTGAAGCTCGGGAGGCGATACTCGCGGGGAAGTAGGCACTGCGGAAGTTATTTTGAGCGACGGCGTGTTTTTCGCAACTTTTCAATTTCCGGAAGCCGGCGTCAGACAAAAAGTAGGGGAAATTTTTTTAGCACTGTGAGCGGCTCCTTGGAGACGTAACAGTGTGCAGTGTGCGTTGGCGGAAGCTTAGACGGTCGCACTAGCAGGGAACTAGGCGCCCCAGCAGCTTGTCCGAAATTTCTCAGACATCACTAATATCATCGTGCACAGGAAAATAGCTGAGCCGACATAAGTATCCAAAGACGCTGATCACTTCCAATAAGTGCATGCGCTGTCTACTTTTGCATAGCCAATAACCTGCTAACAACGGTTTTGCTAGATCCTTACTACACCTTCCATGAGGCATATGCTATCGGTAATGTGTCCTGTCAGTGCAGTTGGGGAGATTTGGACCTCTACCCGAGGTAACGTGTGCTCCAATCAACGTGGGCATTGATCGAGATTAATCATTGGACACTGGCAGTTGCGGGCTAGCTCGGTAGGCTTTGATGACGTCATTTCACAGCGGTACTTTAACATCAGTCGAAGTTGTCTGTTTATTTTTAACTGATGTTTTTTCATAATACAAGTGATAGAAGCACGCCAGCGCATTCTTCGCGAAACTAAGGGAAAAGCAAGGCACATACAAGAATAAAGAGTAAAAAATCATAAACAAGCATATAGTCAGCGATATACTAGACAAGGTATCCACGTTCACCTACTTTGTCATTTACCTAGAGCGTGCTCGAAATGGCTCCTTGAGGTTCGTTCAAACGCAGAGGAAGGCAGAGCGTTCAAATCGGCAGCAGTCCGTGGATACATTAGCGCACACAAGATCGTGAACGTTTCCGCAGAGTTCCCCAAAATAACATTTAAGGCACTCTGCATATGGCTGTAGTTGGCGCCTTGATCTTCTTGAACTTCAAGTGCTACTGCTTTCATCACCTTACTTTTGGATTTCAATAACCAAGCCATAAATAAGGACCACAAAGAAATTGAAATACCGAACATTCAAACAGGTTTTGTATGCATAGGACGGGTTTTAGAAAATCTCGAAGCTCTTTACAAGGGTAAATCATACTAAAGTACAGTGCACTGGTGAAGGATAAAACTTGATGGCCCACTGCAGCTTACAATATGGTTGACGACCTAAAACAGTGAATTATCACGAACGGCGCAGCGAGAACTGATAAACAGGTGCTTTGTTTTGTTCCCCTAAGCCTGACAGTGGGCGGGTTCGCGTTTCTGGAGAGTTCTGTAAAAGAACAGAAGATACTTCTAGGCATGCCTTTCCAAGTGTGCTTATTGTTTCTCTACGGGTACTTTATTCGCCCTTCCAGTGTCAAATATCTGAGAGTGGGAATGTAAAGGAAAGCCACAGCGCATCCATGCCTATACCAGCTGAAAGGGTGAAGGTGCTGCACGTGGCAAACTTATATGTGGCATTTTTTAGGCTGCGTCGGTTACCGCTGTCATTGATTTTGATAGAATATTTTCCAGAAAAGGCTGAACTCATACAATCCAGCGTGTGAAGTTTTCGAGAAATAGCGTTATTCTAAAGTACAAAAGTCGCTTTCTTCAAAACGGTAGAAAACAAGTAATTGTAGAATACAGGAGTGTGTTTCATTTCGTCTATTTATTTTACGCCAGGCCTATAGGTCTTTTAGTCAAGAAATTATATAGTTGCTTTGCGTGCTCGCAGGGCAAACGTTCGATGGCATCTGTGCTCTAGTTATGGCGACCGGGCAGTTCTACTGCTACAACGTGTAGAACAACGTTCCAAGGCCTCGGTGGCGTGCGACAGTACCTTACGAACCAACTCGCTACCCCCAGCTTCTTATTGACAAGTATAGCTTGCCCCAGGAAAGTTATGTCCTCGATTTTCATTACTACAAGTAAGCCGGACAAAGGTCGGAGGCAATATCAGCAGCGCGAGTGATCATTTTAGAGAAAAGACCGCGCCTATATGCTTGCTCTCCCTATCATATATCTTAATAGATTTGTCGATAGAAGGTTGTCGCCAAGTGCTACACCAGAGTGGCCAAATCCTGCTCTGGTGAAGTGCGTTATCAGTTCTGGTCACCGAGATCGGGCCGCACCCCAAGCATAGTTGTACACTTCCACCGAAACATGGATTTTTTTATTTAACCCGGTGCAGAATTCCTTGGCACCGGGATTTGAGCCCCGGTCCTCTTGCACGCGAGGCAGGTTCTCTACCTATACCCCTACCTTGGTAGACAAATGCGCAAAATACATCCAACCCATATCTATAGTGTTCATTGATTACAAGAAAGAATTTGATTCGGTTGAAACTTCAACAGTCATCCAGGCATTGCGAAATCAGGGTGCAAAGAGTATGAATTGAAAATACTAGAAGATAGCTATAACGACTGCACAGCTATCATAGTCCTCCATAAAGTCAGCAATAAAATTCCAATAAGGAAGGGTGTCACGCAGGGATACACGATCTCGCGAATGCTATTCACCACCTGTTTGCAGGTGGTGTTCCGAGGCCTAGATTAGGAGCATTTGGGGATAAGAGTTAATGAAGAATACGTAGGTAATTTGCCATTCACTGAGAACATTGCCTTGCTAAGCCACCCAGGAGTTGAGCTGTTAAGCATGACCAATGAGTTAAACAGGCAGAAAAGAAAGGTAGGTCTTAAAATTAACATGCCGAAGACTGAAGTAAAGTTGAGCAGTCTCGCAAAGGAACAGCAGTTCACAATTGGAAGCAAGGAGCTGGAAGTGGTAAAGGAATACGTGTATTTACGGCAGGCAGTAGCTGCTTGTCCGGATCGTGAGTGGAGAATAAATAGAAGAATAAGAATGGGGTGGACCGCATATGACAGGTTTTCTCCGATCATCAATGGCAGTTTACCAATATCCCTTAACAGAAAAATATGTAAGAGCTGTATCTTACCGGTACTCTGATGAGAGGCAAAAACGTGGAGGCTAACGAAAATGGTTCAGCTTAAGTTAAGCACAACGCAGCGAGCTATGTAAAGAAAAATTATGAATGCAACGTTAAGATACCGCAAGCGGGTGGAGTCGGGGTGAACAAACGCGGATTAATGAGATTAATGAGATACTAGCCGAAATCAAGAGGAAGAAATGGACTTGGGCAGGGCATGCAATTCCAAGGCAAGATAACTGCTGGTTCTTAAGTGCAACCAAATGGATTGCAAGACAAGGCAAGTGTAGCAAGGAACGCCAGAAAGTTAGGTGGACGGATGAGATTAAGAGGTGAGGGTGATGTAGTTCCTGAAATGTAGTGACTTGAAATACAATCTAAGTAGAGTCACATTTTATAGTTGACTTATTGGTGGGCAAGCCATCATGAAGCCACTATATGGCTGGGGGGACTTCTTTCATCGGCCGGGCGCAAGCATCTGAGAACCAAATGGCTTTTAGAGCGCTGGGTGCAGCTATGCCAAAACTATCTGTAATGGCTGGATTGCTAGGTCTCACGACAATTATGGTCGCCGCAGCGGCTCAGTGGCTATGGCACTCGGCTGTGGACCCGAAAGACTTGGGTGTGATGCCGACCGCGGGGGTCGAATTTCGATAGAGGCGAAATTATAGAGGCCGAAAATTCCGGAGCCCTTCACTGCGGCGTTTCTCATAACTTGAATCGCTTTGGGACTTTAAGCCAGATGAACTAATCTAAACGACAAATTAGCTCGCGTAATACACTCTCACATAGAATATCCGCCAAAAATTGTAAAAAAATGTTCCGCCCAAGGAGAAGGTATTTAATGAAAAGGTTTACTGGAACCTATGTTAAGTTGTTAAAAATAATCCCAAGAAACAGCCGCATTGTGCATCGAATACATCACACACAAGGGCAGTGGCGGACAACCCGAAATTTATTGCGCATACGAAGGTTATAAATCTAGAATGGGATACCTCAGCCCAGTTTTGCCCTAGATGAGTATTAGATCAGTTGTCTAACTTCTGCCGGACAACAAATCAAGGCAGGTTCAAATCGCAGATTTCTCATCTACGTTACAACATGGTATGCCAAGCGGAGAAGTTCACTCGCAAGCGTTTTGAAATGTTGGGTTGAGCGCCAATGAGGTTTTTCTTTTGTAGGTGTGCGTCATGAAAGACAAAGTGCCGGGTCCTAGACATAGCTTATGCGGTGGCAGCGTTTTGCCTCGAAAAACCTCAGTAACGAGGCTGACTCGCGGATGCGCCACTGCAGAGTGCCGTAACCGCGAGTCACTTTTTGGCTACAACTTTCAGTTTCCTCTCTTTTTGCGTACAAAAAATAAACAAGAAGGTAGTTAACTGCAAGAAACATTTATGATTTAACGACTTCTTACTTTCACTTCTGGGTTGTAAAAACCTGAGCCTGCTGTGCTGTGATGCTCTCGTAAAGTATAGCTGACGCTGCACGAACTTTCCGCTGCTCATCTGTCAGGAGGTTGCAGTCAGCTTCGATTTCGCATATATTCCAGCGAGCAAGATCCGGTGCTTCGTTTTGCGGTAGTCAGACAAAGAATCTCACTCATCATTCTCACAGGGGGCCTTCAGTGAGATATGACTTCGAACGTTCTAGCTATGCGGCTTTTACTCTCTCTATTTTATTCGCCCACGCGTGCGGAATAGCGGTAGGAGAGCGCTTTAGTGATAAAAAGAAGCTACAAATGTTAGCGTTGATTTAGGTCTCAATGGTGAAAAAGCAGAAATAGACAGTTTGCAGCAATTGACGAATTTGCAGAGAACGGCATCAAAGCCTTGAAATGGCGGTCTGCGGACTACCAGAGTGAAAAATGGGAGGACTATCAGTGCGCGAAATTTCTAAGACAAGTAAGAACGCGGCTAGCTCTCCTTGCCGTAAACGACCGCATGTCGAGAGGCACTCTGCTACGACTGACTAATGCCCAAAGAAGGAAGCCGTGTGCAAACACCAGCCGCTGTAGCTGGCACTGCTAGAAGTAATGGGACGATCCGACTCGCTCTTTCTTCTGGAAGGGAGGGAAGAAGAAAATACAGTGAGAGCCCCATGTTTTCAGGCTGAATCCACCATTTTTGACCTTAAAATGGTGTCCACTGGAGCATTTTTTATTTTGATACCTGGTGTTTCTGACTGCAGCCAGTGAACCCCGCTGCGATTGCAGTAGTCTCGGCGTTTTGATCTTGAGCTGCGGCTGCAAAGCAAAGCCCTTTCGACATAGGAAAGAGAACAAGTATTGCAGAAGGAAGTCCACCGGCAATGCATATTTTTCAATTAGGCGCGGTATTCTTCAACATATTCTTCTATGAAATAAATCTCCCGGCACTCAAAAAAAACACAGGCTGGACCTCGATTCTGCGCCGAAGCATTCAGCAATCATTCCAGTTATGGTATCAAATGCATATAGACCGTCATTTTTAGAAATCTTCTCCATAACGACCGCGTGGCTCACTTCAGGAGTAACAAAAGTCGGCAAATTTGGGGCGAGTAATGTGCAATGCCATTTGTAGATCACCTCTCTGCCTCGTTTTCGTATTTAATTATTACATATATCCTTGAGTTTTCCCGTCACTCCTCAAATGATAAATATATTTTGTGAATGATAAACGAAAACATCTCACGAACTAAACCTAGCGCCTTCCTACGTATGTTGTAACATGTTTATGGCGAGTTGTTTTCCTGCGCACTATTGAATACAGCAATTCATTACCTGAAGACATTCGTTTATGGCTCCCTCTAATAGTTTTATAAGATTTAATCATGTATTTACGCCGTATAGGCTAATGATAAGTTTCTTCTTTAAGTTATCTGTTTTTTTTTCTTTTTTGTGCTGCTGTATTCTGTATAAAAAGTGCACATTTGTGGGCGTGTGCACATGTTGTGTACACGAGTCTAACAAGTGAATATTTTAGACACTTTTTAACCCACTCGTCCAAAGCGCACCAGCGGTCAGGAGTGTGCATAAAAAATAAAGAAATAAACAAGCCTTAAGTCATCAAAACAGGAAAAGGTTGGCATGGACACCGTCATGAGCCGCATGTTTAATCAAACTTAGGAGGACGTTTCGCTCATGGGCGCAGAAATATTTGATACAACAATGCATTAATTTACGAAACAAAAGAGTATGACACAGCTTTCTGGAGAAGAAGCAGGACATGTTCGGCTGCCAAATAAACTAAAACTGCAACTGGTTCACGATGCAAATCGTCACACACGCGGGAAAATTACTGACCAGCCGTGAAGGCCTGGTCAATGGTCCCAGAGCTTGCGATGTGGTCTTGGTTCGCTTAGTAATGATGCTCTATGACGTAAATCAAGCATGAGGTCGTATTTTTTTTAAGCAAGGTAAGGAAAATTGCGAGGCTGAATGCCTAAAGAGGTCGCTGAAATCATAATATTTAATATTTTAATCCCCCCTAGAAAGTCTCGTTTCGAGCCGGTAATGTAGCAGCACAGCAGCCATATTAGGCAGCGAAATTGAGGTAAATTGAGCGCTGCTATCTTGATTGGTTGGCAGTGCACTTTGAAAGTAGTTCTTTTATACTTGCAACATAGATCCAAAATATGTCTTTGAACGCTCTAAGCTCTTGGCATGCGACAAAAACTGAAAAGAAAACAAGCAATGAAAGCTAACGAAAACCAGTAAGAATGACGCTAGGAACGACACTTCCATTTGGCTTCAAGCGTTCGTGGTAGTTAGCCCTGTTGATGAAGACACACCAAGAATGCAGCGAAAAAAAAAGAAAAGCCGGTCGACAGACCTTGCAACAAAAATACCAAGAAAAAAGGATGACAGAAGGCGATTTTCTTAATTTTTTTTTGGGGTGGGGGGTCTAGTGTTTGCCTTTTAATCCTAAAAAAAAAACATGGGAGAGCTTCCTTAGCTGAGTTAGAATGGGAGAGCTTCCTTAGCTTAGTTAGACATCCCTGCCCTGTCCACAGAGCGCACACAAGGGCACTACGTCATCAAAATGCGTGGCGGTGGGTTGCGCTATCAACGAAGGAAATGCTTGCAAGCTTTCCCGCATTGTATGCTAGGGACGGCTCTGACTGAAAACGCCCAGTGTCAGCACTCGGTCAGTAAAATAGTACAATGAAGCATGTATCCATCTGTTTTTTTTTATCTCAAAATTTTCGAAGCGGAGTAACATTGTCTCGCATTGTCCAATTTCAATACTTCTTTTTGGACTGGTATGTGGAGTGCATGAGAAATCACCACTGTGGTGAACATCACAGAACGCCTTTAAGCTGTGTGAGGTAGCACCATTAAACAGCTGTATGCAGACTGGATATTTGATCACCTTCAGGTGCGTCATCATGTTCAGGAGTGTGGCTTTGCCAGAAGAATATAGATTGAGAAAGAGGAAGTGGATTGTGAAACAAGCTCTAGTTCTGCCTCTCGTTTGAATAACACCACAGAATGGAGGGTCGCTGTTAAAGTAGCTGGCGTACCGTTTAAAATCACAGCCTTTTGTATTTAAAACATTTTAATTAGTAAAAACACCTGCATGAGTCATCCCCCACTTGCGGAGGAATGAAGTTCTACGCAAAGCTATGCTTCTCTTTTAACAACCATTCAGTTTATGTGGGCAGAGACTTATAACTTTTGGGGTCCGCTGTTAGACATGGCTTGGCAAGATCAAGCTTCGCCAGGTTATTCATTGTGTTTGCAGTAAATTAACACTTAGAACAAGGCACCGGCCTGTGTGCGTAGTACAGTTCTTCTGCGGGTTGCTAGAGGTGAAGAATACGTGTTTGCCGTTGTGTCTCCGAGGATCTTGCACCCTTGCCTCACCCCACCACATCTGCTGCTTCAAATCCTTAAGTTCACACTCTTTTGATCTGCCTACGGATAAAGCCGGGCTTGGATCCATAACTTGCTGGAAAAATAGAGAGGCGAAGACAAAAGCGATGTCTATACTTGGCTTTCATAAAGTCGCATCGAGGGAATCGGTGGTAAAGGATGAAATCCTGCAGGTCCAACAAACAAGTCATGTGAATTAAAGAACTGATTCCTGATAATCATAAGTGAAATAAGAAAAATTCCTTGTGCTTTGAGAGATGCAATGCGTGTAACGGTTCACAGATTGTTCATGAGGGTACGACGGCGGATTCCCAAACAACACAAGTGTATTGGGAGGCGGTACGGAGCCTATGTAGGAGGCTGAGAGCGGCTGGCGCAGGAATGTGCAAGTTGGGGGCCATATAGAAAAGCATTTTGTACAGTATGGACTGAAAAATAAATGCATTTATAAGTGACCAAACATTTCCTTTTATTACATCCAGTGCACGTCAAATAGCTTCCCTAATGAGGAGAGTCCGCACCTCGATAGACTAATAACACTGGCCACGCATCGTTATTATACTCTTCATACTAAATGAAAAAGAAGAGAAAGCCTTAAAGTATTTTAACACGACTTAAAATTTCTGGCGGCAGAGGTTATTTAAATACCCCCATCTGGAGATAATCATACACGTTTAGGGCAATATTGCATTAATAGAAGTCTCAGTAAGTCGGCGGCCTAAGTGTGCGCTAATCAGCTCAGCTGCCGCAATCAAACTGGGGCAAAAGAAAGAGGTATGTGCAAGGTGAAGCTGTAAAAGTTACAGTGTACTGTATACTAGATAATCGTAGAAATCTTAAAATGCACGAAGGTACCAAGAAAAGCACAGCGATTCTTTTAACGGACACGAGGTAACATGTGACTGCTCTCTTGAGGCCCCACTAATAATCAACCTGCCTCGTATGAATATTTTAGGAAAGCTCTAAATCAGTGCGTCTAATCTGCATCGATAATGCGTTGCGGCAAAAACTCTCTCCGAAAGGTTTGGAAGAAAGTACAAAAAACAGCACTTTTAGACAATTTCCTGCACGAACACTGCAATATTTTTAGTTATTGTTGTTTCCCAACGCTTTCTTGTAAGCAGTGCGCTGGTTTCGGCCCTTTTATTTCGAAAGGAGCCTTATTCTTAAGAAAATAAAAATTATAGCAGCAGCATTATAAAAGTTAAAACACCGCTTCGCTTGCATCACGGAGGAAATCACTCGGCCAATTTTTCTACCTACCTACCTTGTCCAACGTGCTCAGGCGTTTTATGGAAATTTACTGACAGGCTAGATGCATCCAGTAGTGCTAACTGTTTGTCCGTAAACACGGGCTAGCTTTTATCGATTCTAATATGAACTCTAGGTGGGCTATGGCGCGCCTGATGTTAGGATTTCTAAATGCCGCACCGAAAGTAGAGAGCGGTGACCTGTGAGCTAGCGAGAGTCGGGCGCGCTGGCACGTGCCATGAAATAATAGCACCATCTCTTAAACGAGGCCTTTCTGGTTACAACAGCGCGGTTGCGAGCGAATGAAGCTCAGGGGTGTTATTTGGCGTGCTTTTTTTCTGTGCTCGGAAAACTGTCGTCTTTGTCAGCTTGCGATCTGAATCTAGAGCACTGGTCTTTCACAATACCCTGGACTCTCCAGAGCTTGTACGTGATATCTTGGTGCCTCGATTCAAAAGCTGGGTTAAGTGACGGCCGTTAATGCTCTTTCGGATGGTTCCCCAGAGCAGGTGCTGTACTGAAGACATTGAGAGAAAGAGAGAAAAAACTTTGTTAAGCGTCCCAAGTCGGGGTCGTTGGCACAAATGAGTTGGATAACGCGGCCGCTTTGGGCGGTTTGATCGTTGCGCAGCGTTTGCTAACGTGGATTCTGCCTGTTTTCTCACAAGTCGCCAAATCGTTCCGTGAAACACTCTTGCTGCCTCACAAAAAAAGTTTTAGACAGTCTATAGAGTGTCTATAGACTTCTGTCTATAAAGTCAATAGACTGTCTATAGATAAATCCTAGAGAACAGTCTACAGGCCATCCAAGTGTCATAGACAGTCCGTAGACAATCTATTGATTTAGGCCCATACACTTTTAGTAGACTATTATCTATAGGCAGTCTATAGACTATGACTAGAGAAAAAGCAATGTCTGTAGAAAGTCAACAGAGTCAATAGGAAGTCTATAGACTGTCTGTAGACCATTTTTGTACGGGGGCGGGTTTAGGCCGCAGTTGCCATTGCGATGTCTGGTGCTCGATTCTCCACGAGTTAAGTCAGCTTCTGCCTCGGGCGCGAAGGGAAAAGAAAATCGACATGTATCAAGACAATAAAGAACAGCTCTTCCGTGGCATCACTTGCCATGCCTGGTATAGCCACTGGAAAATTTTTAAAAAGTTATTCCAGTGACTCTGGAGCCCGGCGCCGTCTCTTTTACCCACTTGCACGTGCGGCTCACTTTTCCCTGCTTTTAGCCAGATGAAGGGGCTACAAATTATTGCAAGTGAGCACACACATATTGGACCTGTCATTGCCGGGTATTCTTGAAGCTCTTTCCCACGACAAAAAAGCGTTGAAATTAACAAAATAATTCGAAAGCAAAGACAAACAGTCGGCTGTTTCATGAAATAAAATTCAAGGTCTAATTCAAGAACATGGAAAGAAGATTGGCTCTATACTGAAGCAGCCTGCTTGCAGAGGAAACAGAGGTGATCACACAGCGAAAATGACACGAGCCCTTGTCCAGTACATTCCACGAAGCAGCTAGGCGCTTGAGCGTATTTTGCGCAAACACGGCGTCAATATTTGTCATGTCCAGACGAGCAAGAGACGGACTGAGTTTATGAATATGAGCGACCAGCCCCCTCGTGGCAACTTTACTGGCATCATTTACAAAATTGCCTGCGCGGCCTCTTCATCAGCGTAGTACATCAATCAGTGCGCCAACTTCTGCGTTGTTGCGCAGTATTGCTCAAGTGAGAATGAGATAGCCCTCTTTCTTGAGACACCTCGTTGTCGTTATACTGATTTATCGGACCCAAATGTCAGGTTAGAGAGTCGAAAAACTTAGAACCAGCTGATAAATACACTATACTTCTAATCCATAAGTTCCTTTCAGATCAAACCACATAGACAGCGCAGTCTTTTTCTAATGTTGCGGCAGCATTGGCCCACGATCGCAGCCAAAATTTCGGCACTAAATTCTCAGCGCGGAATACGGTTAGACTATATCGTCAGGGCTGTTCAATATTTATGTCCGTTTCAGGAGAATTATTGAGGTGTCCTGAACTTATGAGTGCCGTATATTGTTTTAGTTTCGCAGCAATGAAAAGAAGTCCTACCATTATTTTAGTGAAAGCTCAGTAACCAATCCCAATATATATGTCATATGTTATAAATTTGTGCATGCATTTTCTCCTATGGTCTCAGCTTGGAGTTGCAGTATGAGAATGCTATATGTCCAATTACTAATGCTTGAATTATTCATCTTCATAACGCCTCGTATCTTAGGAAAAGCGAGGCGTTTTATCAATGCGCGCCACTATTTCTTAAAAATAAGGTTTCTCCAGCAAATATCAGTGTTTCATTCTTATTAATATCAGTGTTGCTAGGCGTAAAAAAGCAGGAGAATAATATTATACGAAACCAAATATTATTAACTAGTAAAGTAATGAGCTAAATTTAATAGGCAAATTCATAACTATTAGAGATAGGCGCCTGATTGCAGTTATCAACTTGTAGCCTATGCTTGTTATTATACTTGACAGCTTTTCAAGTTTCGAAACCGTGATTGCACCGCCGTGGTAATAAGCTCTCACCGTCTCCGTGTCACATATATCGGCGCACATCTGAACCGCGCCGTAAGGAGAGGGATTAAGTAGGGACTGAGATAAGAAAGGAAGGAAGGGGTGCCGTAGTGGAGGGCTCCGGAGTAATTTAGACTGCCTGGGGATCTTTAACGAGTACTGACGTCGCACAGCACACGGGTGTTTTTTTGCGTTCCACCTCCATGTAAACGCTGCCGTCGCGGTCGGGTTCGGACCCGGGTACTCCGGCTTAGTAGACGAGCGCCCTAACCACTGACCCGCCCCGGAGGGTGAATCAACAAATTTCGACCATTTCTCGTGCAATTCGCAAACCGCGCGCCTGCACTGCGCGACTTTCCGGTCCTCGCCACTGCACTGCTTCAGTACTGGCTTGCCAGAAAACATCATGTGGCCCGTGCGTCGCAGAGCGTAGAAATTTGATGGGCGTCACTTTGCGCTCCACGCAGATGAGCGATTTTTAAAAAGGGGGTTATAAAGGTCCGAAATTTATCGAGTCACCGCACGAGGGAAATCGCGTTTTTGACATTTTTAAAAACTGATAGGACTATTACCAAGGACGGGCTACTAGTCGTTTACTGCAATTACACCCATATCGGTAATAGTAAAAAACGTAACTACTACAAGTAGGTTTTTACATTGCCGGTTAAAGTGAATCGCCTGTATTTTTACTGCCGCTAACAATGATATTTTATGGGGCCGAAAGCTCCTCTTTAACTCAAAAACTGAATTTTTAAAATTAGTGCGGGCTACAGTGAAGCGCCTTGTATGAACTGCGCGTGAATCATTCTTCCTGTTCATTTTGCAATCCACTAAAATTTGGTTAACGGGTTCAGTTAAGAAATAACAGAACATAGCGATGAAATATTTTTATAAATTACACTTCAAATAATAAAGGACTGCTAACCTTCTCAGAGGGATCAAAAAGACGAGATATATTTTGCGTTTTTTTTTGTTTTGCTCCCTTAATACTGCTGTTCGCAGCATCCCAATGACAATATTCACTGTAAATAAATTACCGCTCGCAACTCGTTCGCGCCATTAAACATGCATTTTTGCGTAACATTACCATCTTCAGCTAGTAAACGCTACGGTCCTCGTTAAGACCACAGTTAGGAACTAGAAAAATTAAGTTATTTTATGTCCACGTTCCTTCTAATTTCATAAGCACTAATGCTAAACGAGAACAAAGTACATCGCTGTAGCAGAACAAGACCTAGGCATGTGCGACGATTCCTAAAAGAAATTTTATTACAAACAGTCAGTAAACCTAAACTACGTAAAGGCAGTTCGACGGCAATAGGTTTCAAGGCGCACCTTCATGGCCACACTGCTCTGAGGGTAAGTGCAAAACACATCCGATGCAAGTGGGTTTTCAGTAAAGGAGTTGCATGTCTTGTTTCCTTAGCTGGAATGTCGCATAAGCGCATGCAGTGCCTGCCTCCCACAGACCGTACCCGAAAGAGAAACACCTTTTAGAGCTAAAAGCTCTACTCCTCCGACGCTGAGCCTGAAGGTCATCGGGCTCTTCGATTTGACCTCTAATGGGAGGCGCACCGCATATTTAAAATAGCGTGATGCAGGTGTCGCGATCATCATCTTCACCTTCGTAGCCACAGCTGCGCGCTTGGCAGTCACGTTGGCTGCAATGGCTGGTGCTCGACAGCTCCTAGTCGGAAAATGTGGCATCTGATGTGTCACGTGATTCGCTCTTGCGCTTGGCAGTCAAGTCGGCCGCTGCGCTGACCACCGCTGTGAACGCTCGCTCTTGCACTTGCGCCACGTGATGCATCACGTGATTTGCTCTCGCTCAAGCGCTGATACAATAAAGGTGAACCGAAGCTAAACCATGTCTAACCATTTTTAACAGGGCTGTCGCTCTGTATATCTTGGCTCAGCTGAGTAGAGCCATAGACACTTTTTTAGCAATCACCACTGCCGAAGGATCAACCAAGTTGGACTCCTACCAGCGGTCATTACGTGAGGCACGTTATGAACTCCGTGTGCACTATTAGCTGCTTCCAATTAATGGGCACCTCGTAAACACTTTCGCTCAACTGGAAGGTGCGCATGGAAAGCATTAATGCCACACCAAGCCCTTCTTGTACAATAAATACAGCCGGCTCGGGAATTTGAATGCGAGCCTGAGAGCTTTTCGCCTCGTTTCCTCTAGCGATACAAGAAAGTACGCTCAGGCAGCGCGCTGCGCACCAGCTGTTGAGAAACGAATCCGGATTTGCAGCGTTGACGACCAGCGTCTTTTCATCAGGGATAAGAGACGAATGCATTTCGCACTATGAGTTATATTCAACAAGCCGTCGGCGAAACGAACCCTGCTCTCTCTCCCCAGTTAAGAGCGTGTGTTATCTTCCCATCAACTAAACTCAGCTGCAAGCGTCTCCTGTGCTTTTAATTCAATTTACTGCTTTGCAATTTCCCATGGTTCATTGAAAAAATTTAGCCGCTAACTACTGCTCCTCTTTAGACAATATTTTTATGTCGTGCCATTTTCGCGCAGTGATCTAGTGTTGCTTTCTCGGTCAACATGCATTGCACTGAAAGCATCTATGTCAAACATTTATGTGGTTAAGGCTTTCACGTTCTTGAGACCCTGTGTCCATAGGCAGTTCAATACAAACGCAATAAGTAATCCTCAAATTGATTTTTACATTCTTCTTCCATAACGAAAAGCCATGAAAGCATGCGTGCTTTGATTACGGAAGGCATCCTGGGTTTCCGTAATGAGAGTTCAACGGAAGCACGTATCACTATGATAAAAAAACATTTACCCTGATAGTACAGCGACCACTTCACTTTATTATCCTTAAAGACCCTCTTCAGTGGTATTACATAACTGGTTGGTTCGCATGCTCATCAACTACTACAAGTCATTGCGCTGCAATATATATTTGTTTACAGCATCTAAAACACAGACGGGCACGTGATTGCAGCGATATGGGTGGGGAGCTAAGCTAGTGATGGGCGAACGATTATAGCTATATATTTCATGGAGGAACAGTATTTCCGAAATGAGAGAAAACTGTGAGTGAATTAATATATTGTCACGAATATTACACGGCACACCGTTAGATACACAAGAACCTCTTCCAGTCTGCCGAGCGGTCACCAGCAAGCAGGCGAAACACTTCTTCTTCCTCGTCACAAGCGAGACGGCGGAGCACTTCTTCTTCGTCCACTTCTAAGCTGTATCATTTATTTATTTATTTATTTACCCTAAAGACCCAGAAGAGGGCATTACATAGGGGGGGGAATGATTAAAAGAAAGCACACATAACAAATCAACTCATAACAAATGATGGTAGATATACAGAAGGCAGAGTTTGGGTAACATTTGGTAAAGTACAGTATAACACATTGAAACCGCAAAATACGACACGTTCAAACAAGTGAGTAATAATTAGGGCAAAATAAGTAAATAAAAATACAATGGCACACAAAAGAGGCTCCGGAGCTGTTCAGCACACAAGAAATGGCAAAGCAAAAAAAGGACCGCCAAAAAGTCACGGACACGGTAAATCATCTAGCACTCTATGACGCATGTTCTGTGTTTAAAAATGTTAGTAAAGCTGTTTGAAACGATGATAATTCAGTATGGCCGACAATGCTGGATGG
This sequence comes from Amblyomma mixtum, assembly GCF_055824585.1. Lineage (NCBI taxonomy): Eukaryota > Metazoa > Arthropoda > Arachnida > Ixodida > Ixodidae > Amblyomma > Amblyomma mixtum. The sequence goes on along the minus strand of NC_143019.1, from coordinate 104,055,679 downwards.
CAATGAGTTCCATTCATTAATTGACAAAACCAGCGGTGACTTCTGATATTTTAGTGTGCGAGCGAAAATCGGACGTACCTTATGCGCATGATCCAGGCGAGCTGAACAATGAGGTGCAGGAAAGATATGATTTCGGGAGAACGGCGTTTCGCTATAGTATAAGGTGTGAAATAATGACAACCGGGCGAAGTTTCTACGAGTAGCAAGAGGTTGAAGATTCAGGGTTTGCTTCATTGCTGATACGCTTTGATGACGTGAGTAGGATGACAATATGAATCTGACGGCTTTATTTTGTACTGCTTCTAGAGCATTTGTAAGAATCGCGTGGGAGGGGTTCCATATAACAGAAGCGTATTCAACAGACGACCTGATAAGCGTTGTATAAGCGCTGTTCCGTGTTTCAGCGTTCGCAAGGGGTAGACGGCGTTTCAAGAGACCAATTTTTTTAAAGGCTTTATTTGTTATGTATTCAATGTGAGCATCCCAGGTTAAGTTCTGACTGAAAAACACTCCCAGATATTTTATACACGACACGGAGTCAATTCCACTATTATTTAACCGGTAATTATTCTGTGATGTTTCTGCTACGCTAGAGAATCTTACATGCTTAGTTTTGCTGACATTAATATCTATCTGCCACGTTGAACACCATTCAATTAGTTCTGTTAGATCTGATTGGAGAGCTAGTGCATCAGTCGGGGTGTTTATCTGCCTGTATATTACGCAGTCATCTGCGAAAAGCCGTATTGATGAAGTAATATTAGAGGCTATGTCGTTTATATAAATTAGAAAAAGTAATGGCCCTAATACTGAGCCCTGCGGGACACCGGATAATACGCGAGTGGGTTTAGAAATGAGGTTATCAATTTTGACCGACTGGTAACGATCGGTTAGGAATTGCTCGATCCATGTAGTTGTTTTGTCGTCGAGCTGTAAATTTCAGGTCTTTAGCAGTAGGCGTTTGTGGGCAACACGGTCAAAAGCTTTTGTAAAGTCAATGAAAATGGCGTCTGTGAGATGAGACATGTGTACGGATTGATGAAGGTCAGTCACAAGCTCAAAGAGTTGTGACTGGCATGATCGGTTTTGCCGGAATCCGTGCTGGTTCTCGAGAAGTAAGTTATTTAGGTTCAGATGGCTCATGATGTGGGAAACGAAGATATGCTCTAGTAGTTTGCAGCAGATGCAAGTAAGTGAGATAGGCCTGAAGTTGTTTGGATCGGTGTTACTTCCTGATTTGTGTACGGGAATGATGCGTGCTTGTTTCCAGTCGTCCGGGAGCTGTCCTGTATCCAGAGATTGTTGAAATATCAGCGCGAGCAAACCAGATGATTCGTGACATGTTAGTTTCAGAATCTTTGTACTGACCCCATCGGGTCCTGGGGCCTTTTTTAGTTCTAGCTTGTCGATTGCGCGGGCGACGCCATTTGTTGTGATAGTAATAGGTGCAAATTGAAACCGTATGTATGCTGGAGAAATGGGCGGTAAATTATCAGTGGGGAGTTCTTTTGTGAACATGTCACTAAAAGATTTGTTGAAGATTTCGGCGCACTCGTCTAACGGTAAGGGCGAGCCCTCTCCTGTAGTTAGTGCTGGTGAAATGTTGCTGCTTTTAGGATTTACAGTGCGCCAAAACTTTTTGGCATCACTTTTTAATAGTTTCGGAAGTCTGTCGTTATAGTATTTTGTTTTTCTTCTTCGAGTTTTCTTTCAGTAAGCGCAGCAATTTCTTATATTTCATCCAGTCGAGTGGTGCATTAGTTCTTGAAGCTCTTCTGTATACCCTCTTTTTTCTGTTTAAGTACCTTTTGCATTCGTTAATGAACCAGGGATCATTTATTCGGTTTGAGATTGTGAATTTGGGAACATATATCTTCTCAAGTTCTTTTAATTTATCACGAAATAAGCACCAGTTTTCATTCGTAGTACGTTTAGTGAAGTCGTGGCGGAAATCAGCTGCAAAGCTTGTTAGAATGCTATTCATTTTAGGTATATCTGCACGTGCGTAATCCAGTATCTCTTTGCTGATCCTTGCGTTATCAGGGCGAGGCAAGCTGAAGCGGCAGTGAATAATCTTGTGGTCGCTGATTTCCTCCAGCACAGAAGCGGGCGCATGGTCAGGATGGTTGGTGAAAACTAGATCTAAGGTATTATCGCCACGTGTGGGTTCACGAACCAGCTGAGTTAGTTGATAAAGTTGCATCAGATTGCGAAAGCAAATACATTCGGCTCGGTTATTATGATGGCTGACAGAATAATCCAACCAGTTGATAGAAGGATAGTTAAAATCTCCGCACAGGACAAGAATTGATTTGGGATGTTTAAGTGTTATCTGCTCTAAGGCTTCATTCAGGGAATCAGTAAAATCAGATGCAGAGTCAGGAGGTCTGTAAAGAACTCCTAAGATAATTTTTCTAGTTCCAACATGTGCCGAGACTCAAATCATTTCCAGTCCTGTGTCAATAGGTATAACAGTCGGGCGAAATTCCTTTTTTATTGTTATGATTACTCCTCCCCCTCGAGAACCGATCCTATCTTTACGAAAAATTTGAAACGAAGGCGGAAATGACAATTCAGAGTCGGGGATGTCGTCCGAAAGCCAGGTTTCAGTGCCGACAATGACATCCGCGGAACATGTGTAGATGAATGAATTGAGAACGTGAAGTTTCGGTATTATACTACGGAAGTTTGCCAAGAGAACCGAAACGTTATTGGTGTCCATGTGTTTGCTATGGCCGGGCGGGGGAAGTCAGTCTGAAATTTTGTTTCGTTGTTCTTCGCTTGGCTGAGAGTTGGTTTGGCTGGTTTCGGCCGAAGCTTGTTCGTCTCGTTCTGTGCTCGGTCTATTTTGGCGTATTTCTACGACACTGCCAGTAGCTGCATCATCCATAAAGGTACTCCCCATAAATGCAATTTGTTGAAGCGTATGCGGAAACGTTCCTTTTCGTTCCGATTTGTCTTGCCGAAGTCTCGCAACTTCTTGCGCGCTAACTGAATCTTGGGAGAGAAGTCCTCCTCCAGCCATACTGTCATTGATTCCAAGTCCTTCAGTTTGTGAGCGTTGCACAAAGCCTCTGTTTTTGCTTTAAAGTTGAGAAATTTCACAATTAATGGTCTGTTAATTCCTGAGCGGCGCTGTCCTATACGATGAGCACGTTCGATGTCAGTGACGTTTAAATCGAGGTGGGTGGAGAAGAAATTCTTCACAATACGTTCAGATTCAGCAAAACCCTCCTGTTCTTCTTCGGGGAGGCCTTTGATGAGCAGATTGTTTCGTCTCATGCGGTTATTCATGTCGTCTACTACATCTGCTAGCTCTTCACTTGTTTTTGCGATGCCCAACTTCACCGCCTCGACATTGTTCCCAATTTCGGGGACACTTCCGATGTTGTGTTCAATGTTTTTAACCCGCGTTTTTATGCTGATTATGTCTTTTTTGATTGCAGCTTGGGTGGCTGTGGTTTCACTATGGCATTCACTGATGAGAGCTAAAACGTCGTCCATCTTTGGACCAGGGTTTGCCTCGACATCCCCAGAACAAAGCAGTCACAATGAAAAAAGAGAGCAGCACCACAGACGGTCTTGGGCAAAGCACGCGGATTAGTCCGGGTGCCCCTCTCCAGCCACAATCATGAGTGTGATCACGACGCTGGCGAGCGAAAAACGTGCCAATGCGCGCTCGGTACATACACACATCGATCCGCATTCAATAAAAAGCATTGCTCCCTCATTGCTCCCTCCTCTGCACCATCGCCTCGATGCGGGCCCCTTTCATAGAGGGGAAAATGGGTTGGACACGGAAAGTTAAACACAGCTATCACGACACAGAACCGGTGGCACTCAATGTACAATCAGCAGGACGGTCTTAGTACGGCTTCATACGAACGACGTGCACAACATCCGGATGCGGTGGTCTGCGCGATGGGCGGCCTGGGGTTGTCGGTGAAACTTCGTACGTCCCGTCGCTAATGCGGCGAAGAACTTGGTAAGGTCCGAAGTATCGGCGCAGTAATTTTTCGGACAACCCACGGCGACGAACTGGTGTCCAAACCCACACATGGTCGCCTGGTTCGTACGTAACAAATCGCCGTCCGAGATTGTAGCGGTCAGCGTCGACGTGCTGTTGACGGTGTATTCGCTGCCTGGCCAGTTTACGTGCCTCTTCAGCCCGCTGAACGAAAGTGGCGGCGTCAAGATCTGGCTCTAGGTCACACTGAGGGTCGACGGGCAACATGGCATCCAAAGAAGTAACAACTGGACGACCGAAGACAAGCTGGAAGGGCGTGAGCCGCGTTGTCTCCTGCAGGGCCGTATTGTAAGCGAACGTTACGTATGGGAGAATTTGGTCCCACGTTTTATGCTCCACATCCACATACATGGAGAGCATGTCGGCCAGGGTTCTGTTAAAGCGCTCCACCAAACCATTTGTCTGTGGGTGGTACGCTGTTGTACGCCTATGGCTGGTGTGGGTCAGATCTAGGACTGCCTGAGTCAAGCGGGCCGTGAAAGCACCTCCACGGTCAGTAATGATAACCGCCGGAGCCCCATGACGCAGCACGATGTTGTGTACAAAAAACGTAGCTACTTCGACAGCTGTTCCGTTTGCAAGCGCCGTTGTCTCAGCGTACCGCGTCAAATAATCCGTCGCGACAGCAATCCAACGTTTTCCAGTGGATGACTTCGGGAAAGGGCCGAGTAGGTCCATTCCCACTTGTTGGAAAGGCGTCTTCGGAGGCGCTATGGGATGAAGAAATCCTGCGGGTTTTAAGGGAGGAGACTTATGGCGCTGGCAGTCGCGACAGGTTTTGACGTATGTCCGCACTGATGGAAGTAATCTGGGCCAGTAGTACCTCTGCCGAATCCTCGCTAAGGTACGACTGACCCCCAGGTGGCCGGCAGATGGTTCGTCGTGGCAAGCGCTCAAGATATCAGGTCGCAACTGGGACGGGACTACGAGCAGAAATGTTGCGGTGTTGCTCTCAAAGTTGCGCTTGTAGAGGACGCCGTTCTGCAGAGTGAAAGATTTGAGCCCACGAGGAACGCGGGGACCATCGCAGCCTTCCAGGTACGCGAAGAGCGGCGCTAACTCTGGGTCCTCCCTTTGAAGCTGCGCCATATCGGTTGCGCTAACAGCACCAAGGAAAGAGAAGTCTTCAGTGATTTCCGGGGAAGCCAGGTCCACTGGCGCGCGTGATAAACAATCCGCATCTTCGTGCTTCCGCCCCGACTTGTACACGACCGTTACGTCGTACTCCTGCAAACGGAGGCCCCACCTCGCCAACCGCCCGGATGGATGTTTTACGCTGGCCAGCCAGCATAACGAGTGGTAATCGCTGACAACGCGAAAGGGTCTTCCGTAAAGGTATGGGCGGAACTTACTGATGGCCCAGACTACCGCAAGATATTCTTTCTCAGTCGTTGAATCGTTGCATTCCGAGCGCGAAAGTGTACGGCTTGCGTAAGCGATGACTCGTTCGGCGATATCCTGCCACTGTACCAGGACCGCCCCAAGGCCTACGTTGCTAGCATCAGTCTGTATGTCGGTTGCTGCGGCGTCATCGAAATGGGCGAGTATCGGTGGACGTTGCAGGCGTTGTCGGAGCTCCACGAAAGCATCCTCTTGGTCGCTTCCCCACAAGAAGGGTGTGTCGTCTCTGGTCAGCGCTGTTAAGGGTTCAGCTGTTTTGGAAAAATCTTGGACGAATCGTCGATAGTAAGAGCACAGTCCCAAAAAACGTCGAAGTCTTTTTGTCAGTGGGACGCGGGAAACTGGAGACAGCAGCGGTCTTGTCGGGATCTGGGAGAACACCGCGCGCGCTGACAACATGGCCGAGGAAACGAAGCTTCTCAAAACTGAAATAGCATTTCTCAGGCTTGATCGTAACTTGCGCACATTGGAGCGCCCGGAGCACTGTGCGCAGCCGCTCCAAGTGTTGCTCGAAGGTGGGCGAGAAAATGACGACATCGTCCAGGTATACGAGGCACGTCTGCCACTTGAGCCCAGATAAGACAGTGTCCATCATGCGCTGGAAAGTCCCCGGCGCTGAGCACAGTCCAAACGGGAGCACCTTAAATTCGTATAGACCATCAGGCGTCACAAAAGCAGTTTTCTCGCGGTCTCGCTCGTCCACCTCTATCTGCCAGTAGCCGCTTTTGAGATCTAAAGAGGAAAAGAACCTGGCATCACGTATACTCTGTCGAGTGCATCATCAATCCTGGGGAGCGGGTAAACGTCCTTTTTGGTCACGTTGTTCAGTTTGCGGTAATCAACACAAAATCTCAAGGTGTTGTCTTTCTTTTTCACGAGGACCACCGGTGATGCCCATGGGCTTGTCGACGGTTGAATGACATCGTCGCCGAGCATTTCGTCCACTTGCCTTTTAATGGCTTCGCGTTCCGTCGAAGAAACGCGGTATGGGCGCTGGCATACGGGTGGTGTAGTCTCGTCGGTGATGATGCGATGCTTTGCGACAGGCGTACGACCGACCCTGGAGCTTGTGGCAAAACAATTCGCGAAGTCGGTTATAAGCGCCGAGAGGAGAGCCTTCTGCTCAGGCACCAAATCCGGATTGATTCTGACGGACGGAAGGACAGGACATGGTGGAGCCTGGTCTTGAGGGCTTGTCTCCAGGGCGCACTCTTGAGGCACCACGGCGAAGTCATGCAGGAAGGCGACAGCCGTGCCCTTGGCGAGGTGCTGCAACTCGTTGGCAAAATTTGTAAGGAGCACACTAGCACAACCGTCTTGTAGTTGGACGAGCCCGCGAGCGACGGCTACTCCCTTCTCGAGGAGCAGGGGTACGTGGCTATCAGCGACACCTTCGTAGTCGTGGAATAAATCGTTCCTTACGAGAACTAGCACACTGGACCGGGGTGGCACCATTACGTCGTCGTCAACAAGTCGCAGAGCAGTGAAGCGTGAGTCGTCTGTGTCAGTGCGCGCCACGGCTCGTTTAGTCGAGAACGTGACCCGTGCTTCGTGCAGGTCAATGACAGCACCGTTCGTGTGGAGAAAGTCGAGACCGAGGATCAAGTCCCTCGAACACTCACGAAGGACTACAAATTCGCCGACGTACACAAAACCACGGATATCGACACGAGCTGTGCACCTGCCGGCGGGGATGAACAGGTGACCCCCAGCAGTGCGAATGCTAGGCCCCGACCACCCCGTCAATACTTTCTTCAGCTGTAAGGCAAGGGCCAGGCACATGACAGAATAGTCGGCACCAGTATCCAGCAAAGCTGTCACGTCGATTCCGTCAATTTTGACGCACAAATCGGAGGTAGCGCGTCGGATGCTGTCGCTACTCGCTCCCGGAGAAACATCGTCGCGTTGTAGTGGCGCAGGAGGATCTTCACAAGTACCGGCATCAGCGGCCTTGCCTCCAGAGGCCGCTGGAATCAGTTTTCCCGGCGTGGACTGGGAGAACGGCGTCCGGAGTAGCCTGCGGCTTGACGGGGGCTTGGAGAACGGTAGCGTCCCGGCGACGGTGATCGAGCCTTCTGGTGGCCTGACGTGATGTGGTTCTGGCGCAACGACAGATGGAATGCTATCTCCTGCGGTCGTTCCCCGTTCTGAGGGCACGGGTCGTCCGGCGCGAAACCACGCAGGCCCACGCGGCGGTATGGGCACGCCCTGTAGAGGTGACCCGCCTCGCCACAGTGATAGCAGAGGGGCCGACGATCCGGGGCACGCCACACTTCACTCTTTCGCGGTCGCTGATAGGCTGGCGGAGCGTCCCCACGAGGGGAGCTCGACGAGAGCACTGCTGGAGTCGCGGCAGTGACGTCGTACCCGGGGGCCTGGCGCAGGACGGACGCATACGTGGGCATTGCATCAGGCTGGCGAGGAACCTCGGAAATCTGGTGCTCTTGTGCTGCCAGGCGCACCTCGTCCCAGATGACTTCTCTCAGTAGCGTGAAAGATGGCGTCTCGGACGGCGTACGGAAGGCCTGCAGTTCCTCTCTGACGACGGATCGGACCAGCTCGCGTAGAAAGGCCGCGTCGATTCCGGGAGGCATGGAGATGGGATCAGGCCCGAAGGTGTTGACGTCGCGATTGTACTGGCCGGCTCGCTGTTCCAGCGTCTTCTCCATAGTTGCCGCCTCGGTGAGGAACTCTGCCACAGTGCTTGGTGGGCTGCGCACGAGTCCTGCGAAGAGCTCTTGCTTGACACCCCGCATGAGGTGGCGAAGCTTCTTGTCTTCTGTCATGTTGGGATCCGCGCGCTTAAAAAGGCGAGTCTCGTTGTGGCGCTGGTTGCGCGAGTGTAACGCAGCTTCTGCTCGCTCTCGACGGTCTGCATTCGGAAAAGTGGCTTTAAGATTGCGGCAGAAAGCTTCCCAGGACGTAAACGAAGCTTCATGGTTTTCGAACCATGTCCGAGCCGACTCTTCAAGTGCAAAATAGACATTGTGGAGCTTACGGTTGTCACTCCAGCCGTTGTAACGGGCAACTCGTTCGAAGATCTCGAGCCAATCCTCGGCGTCCTCGAACACACGTCGCCATGAAACGACGGGGGTGTTCGTGGCTGATGACAGAGGATGTGCGCCGGGAGCGTGGTCTCAGTTGCCATGGCAGCTGGTGCCTCCGAAGGCCGGGGTTGCGTCGCCCTGGTTGCAGCCGGAAGGAGTCCAAATTCAGGGGACGCTCCACGGAGGCGGCGGCCGCGGCGCTGGCGAACTGGGGTGAGATCCGTATTGGTCGGTAGCCTATGCGGGTCTGGAAGCGTACCCAGCACCTCCACCAGATTTGTCACGAATATTACACGGCACACCGTTAGATACACAAGAACTGTTCCAGTCTGCCGAGCGGTCACCAGCAAGCAGGCGAAACCCTTCTTCTTCCTCGTCACAAGCGAGATGGCGGAGCACTTCTTCTTCGTCCACTTCTAAGCTGTATCAATATCAACATTTTATTACAGTTGGCAGACAATCACATGACAGGAACAGCACTCAGTCTGTGTTACTTAATGCAAGCGTATGCAGTTACAGTATTCCCGAATAATTACGATTTGAGCCAAAATTTCTTTTGCAGACAAAGTTTGAATTTAGGCCAAGGACAGCGCAGGCATCTATGGGAATGAAGCTTACAGGTGCAAACAACATAAGCAGGGCGAGAAGCGCGGATTAGTAACCTGACTCAAATTTGTAACCTGGGTGAGGTGACAAGAAAGGCATAGAAAGAAGATGCAGTCGCATTTATCGGCCGGGTCCTCGAAGCACCAGCAAGATATACGCGAACATAAGGGCGATTGAAGGTGAATACACTAGAGTAGAAGTCTCAATCGTAACGCCAGCTGAGGTTTGTCTTCTGGCAGTACCAATAGCTGAGAAAAAAAATGAAAATGTCGGACGCCCTTTTGTGCCGGCGAGAGATTATCTGCCCACGCACAACAGGTTTCCCACTCCTAACTGTGCCCAAACAAACATTGGAGAAATTTTCGCGCAACCGATATTAGAACAATGACCTGAAAAGAAACAGCTCATAAGCTCGTCGATCTTCTGGGACCTTACGAGAACTAAGACAAGTAAGCACAAGAAACACGCACTAGAATGTAACAAATAAAGCGTCTTCATCGCCTGCATGCAGGTCAACTATCGACAAACGCTGTACTTCACGGGAGGGAATGTGTGAGGTATTACTGAAGCGAGGAGACGTTATTTTATGCCGTCGCTTAGAGTCTCCTGCTGGTTCGGTGTTTAAATTTGGTACCACATTTTATGGGCAAGTGTGCTCTAGAGCATGCACGCGCAAGTAAACATTGCTTTCTCGTTCAAGTCACGATTACTGAATTCCTCTCGATGCATCGGCAACCACGTCGGCTTCAGAAAGTGTCTCCATCTGAAGCTCCCAAAAACTACTGCGAATAAAAACTGCGCACCCAACTGTACTTCCACAAGGTACCAGTTAGTCTCGCGAAACTAGAAGTAAGCCCTCGGTCGCTCAACGGTCCAATCGATGGAGATGAGCGATGCAAAGGATCACAATATAGTGAGGTCATTTAAGAGAAATAATGTTTTCACTAAGTACCATAGAGCATCTGTAATAGATTTACTATTAAACTTGAACTGCCCGTTTATACATGCAACTGCAGGAGAATCGCACTCTTTATCGGCTAAATGGCAGATCTTTTTATCAGTTTACAAATTATTTTTGTGACTACCGTAACGTGAAGTACCGATAATAAATTCTCGTTGTAAATTCGGAAAAGAATGCCACCGTTAAACTTGAACAAGAAATAAAAATAGAAGATGACTCGGGTGTTTAGGCATCTATGGGAAAGTTTTGTGCCAAATCTAAGCAAATCCACGCACAAATTACAAATAACTAGGCTAGAATCGCAAAAAGTTGACGAATAAGTAGGTGCCATTATTATGAAGAATGAGATAAGGAATGATACCATTTGAACTCCATGCAGGAAAGACGAAGACGAAACAAGAGACACACTCTCCTAGTTTTCGTTCTGCTACAGTGAATACATCTGCTAGAGAAAATTATCAGAAATTTGGAAAGCAAGCTGTGTATAATTAAAAATTTGTGAGGGCACCTGGACGCCTCGCTCTACGCAAGAATTCGTAGAGCGATATTATGTTGCTTACTTTTATGCGAAGCATATTGCTAGAGCTACCACTCACGCCGTCGGCGTGGGACCCCTAGACGTCACACCACGTGACACCGTGACGTCACACCACGTGACACCGTGACGTGGCACCGTGACGTCACACCACGTGACACTGTGACGTCATAGCACGTGACACCGTGACGTCACACCAGGTGACACCGTGACGTCACACCACGTGACGCCGTGACATCACACCATGTGACATCGGATGAGAGAGGCGGCCTCCACCTCGCGCCGTCGCCGTGGGACCCCTAGCCGTCACGCCACGTGACACCGTGACGTCGTCGTGACGATGCCATCGCACAGACGTCGGAATGTCCTCGAGCGGCATTCCCGCGCATTTCGAACGCGCGTTCACACTCGGTGTAGGTGAAACGCTCGCTCCACCGGGCAGGCAGACGCGGCTTCCGTGGCAATCCAGGCGCTCACCCAACGCGCGTCTCGGGGTTAGTCGGCGTTCCGCTGTAGCCATGCCGTTGTCTTCCCCCACGACGAAGGCTTCTAGTGGTTGTATTAAAATGACCAAGTATGCAACCAAGGAAAGCCATGTATTACCAAGCCTAGCCACCAATATGCTTCGCATCTGACTAGGCTTAATCTTAGCTAAGCCTCAGCCATAATTTTTTTAGCATCGTAGTGAACCATTCTTGGTGATTTGATGGTATCTTGTGCTCCACTGGCTGGAAACACTAGCTTGATGTATAACAATAAAAAAGATTTCATGTCCCACATGCTAATATATTCAAGAAACCTGAACCCTTGGCACGCTCTGCCACCTTCCGTGAAGAACATCCAGCGTTTTGCGCAAAATTTTCATATCGATTGAAATTTGCGCTGATGATGGGTACATTCAGGAAACATAGAGTTTCGTGCATATGCTTGGACTTTTGCAGCCGCTGTGCTAAGAGCCAAAATGATTTTAGGCTTTATTGGCTAGCTCTCCGTCTAAAAACTAAAGGCACCATCCTCGCTAATTTTGATACGGAAACGCGAATGGCTGTGAAAATAGTGCACAAAGTGTTGCGATTTGCCGTGAAAGTCATTGAACAGTACGGCCCCTATTTGCGCCTGATCAAGGAGTGTTCAGCTCGGTACTAAATTTCTAATATTTTACTTTTATCTAGTAAAACACATATCGCGCCACCTTTGGAGGTGGCTGTACGAAGCAGGGTATGTCAACAAAGGGCATACCCGGATCTACGCAGCCTCCCCAGGACTGTGTCCTATAAAAGAAAAACGGTTGCCAAAGCTGCCACGTACATCGGCAACGTCTTCAATCTGCTGAAGTATTTCACAGTCCATTTGTTTGGATATGAACCGCTGATAAAAATTGCCCACAAGGAACAGAACTATATTTACAATTTGGCTTTCAAGTACAAAGGCGTAATTTCTCCTTAAACTTGTGTTCTTATATTTGGACAGTGCGCCTCGAAAATAGTAGTCTTTGAGAGCTCTCAACCTCTCCGTTTGTAGCAAGAATAACAAAATGTAGAACATCATGACATATAATAGCGCCAGAAGGAGTTTAGGACTATTCAACAAGGGCTCTGAGAACATTGGCAAGGTGGACTATATTTAATTCAAAAGAGGCGCATATGAACTGCGGACTATCTCCGAGGCCTTGCAGACATGACCGAGAAAAACATCCACTTCTAATGAGTGAAAAAATACCAGTGATCAACAACCAATTCTTCAGCATTAATAAATAAGACACGTAGTCGTAACTGAGATCAATCAAATAATAGCAGTTAAGGTAAAAGGAGGATGCTTAAGCTTCGCTTTACGAATAGACGCAATCGCGCCTTCTTCATTTTGCTCTTTTTATTCCAATTCTTTCTCATTTCTCCCCGATTACCAATCCACAATCACAATACTGATCATGGTCAGTCATCGACTACAATCACAAGTACAGCTCATATTACCGATTAATTATAAACACTAACCGATTGTCCAGGATACACTAGAAAGCACACTACATCACTACATGCTCATACATATACGCACCAATTCTTTTCGTACAGAGAAGCAACATAACACCCCCTTTTCACTCCGGCAATTTCTGACTCCTGGTATATATTTCTGTCTTTTTAATTACAGTCAGATCGGCACACACCCAAAACACACGTTACTAAGTCATACACACCACAATGCGTTCAGTAGGCGCCCTTCTAACACGCTCCACGACGCTTCGTGGCATAGGCGATGATAGGCGCAGGATGACAGCCGGCACTGGGTCCAAGTCTTGGCAGGACGAGCTCCTTATGCTGGCGCCTGAAGTAACTTTTCACCTTTCCCGCACGAGTTGTTCATCAATTTGGACTAGCCGTTCAGGTTACCATAGTAGACAGAGCAGCTGGGGCGGACAGGCAGGGGTCCCGGTGTTGAGGATTCTGAAGGGCATCGATAGAAGCGGCCAGCTGATCGATCCGGGCCTCTAACCGTGCAATGACGGCGGTCTCCGGAGGAGAAGAGAGGGCGGCGACGGAAGGAGAAGTCGCGTCGTGGACTCGATCAGCGAGCTGGGCGAAGCGGTCAAGGGTCAAGTCGCCTGCAGCAGCCAAGACGAGGCGGCTCGACTGCGGCAAGCGTTGCAGGAAGAGCTGCCGTAACAGTGCGCAGTTCGGGTCTGCATTGCTTTCGCCCAGGAGCTGCCGCATGCTATTGAGTAACTGGGAGGGGCGGCGGTCTCCAAGCTCTCCGTAGGTGAGCAGATGCTGGAGGCGCACACTCTCTGACGCCGTGGTGCGGTTCAGAATGCCCTGCTTTAGTCGTTGGTACGGGGTATCGCCCAAGGGTGCAGCGATGATGTCCGCTACCTCTATAGCCACCTCAGGAGGCAGGTTGGAAAGTAAATGATGAAACCGAGATGCCTCCAACGTGACGTGGTGCAGATGGAAGATGGCTTCCATTTGGGCGAACCAGATCTGCGGACACTTGGAACTGAATGTTGGGAGGCGGAGCTGGAGAACTGCAACGTCCCGTGGGCGCAAGGTAGCGTCAGGCGGAAGGTCGCCTGAGGGCGGTTGGTTGCTGGGGTCGGTCATATCTTAGGCCGGAGTCACCACTGTTGAGGATTTCCGGGATCGCAGCGGAGCACCAGAGTAAGAGAACCGAGTGGCTACCCAGCACCGTAAAATAAAAACATCAATATGGCTGGCAAACCTTCTCAGAAAGCTAAAAAATTAGACAAATTCGAAATCATTCAATTGAACTGCAGGGGTTTCAGAGCCTGAAGAAAAAGGTCACATCTCCAGCTCTACCTGCAGTGCCTCGGTGACATGCCGGCGCTTCTTGCTTTGCAAGAGCCCGGCAATGATGCTAAATTCTCTGGGTACAGCTCGTTTCAAGGCGGCCCCTCGACCTGCATCCTGGAGCATAAAGCATACACCGCGATTCAGGTCGATCTTGATCTGGAGACTGCGCAGGAATACACAATGGTGAGGGTTCTGCCTCTCAGGCGTCGCGACCCGTCAATACATGTACTTAATGTGTATTGCCCCCCGCATAAGCCACGTGTTACTTTTAGCGAAATTTTCTATCGCGCTCTCAAGCTGGCTGAAAATGAACTCCTGGTGATCATTGGGGATTTCAACGCACCCAGTCTACACTGTGGCTATCACTTCGAGAAAGCCAGGGGACGCAAGCTGGCGGAGCTCATCTCCACCCTTCGTCTTACGTTGCTCACGGATCCGTCTTGCCCCACACGTGTGGGCAACTCGGTAACCCGTGACACGTGTCCTGACTTATCCCTGGTCAGGAACACTGCAAACGCCACATGGGAGAACCTGGGGGATACCCTGGGAAGCGACCACTGCCTTCTCCGCATCACGCTTTTGGCGAAGGCAGCTCGTAAAAAATGGGGACCGGCGAAAATAACCAATAGGCAGCAATTTCGAACTCAGGACATTTCTCCCGTACTATTCTTCGACGGCTATGCGGAGTGGGCAACACAGGTCACCAACATACAAAAACAACACACGCAAACACTTCACACCACCGACGAGATCCCCGCAGTGGACAATCACCTCCTGCATCTGTGGGAGGCGCGCCGGAGCTTAATCAAACGATGCAAGAAACACAAGGCGAATCGCAAGCTTAGAGCTCGCATTGCACAACTTACGGAGCAGGCTGCGGCATATGCCTTCCAGCTCACAGACACCAGTTGGATAGAACGCTGCAACTCGGCAACACGTCAGATGAGCTCGAAGGGGATTGGCATCTCTTACGCAGCCTCATCGACCCTTCTCAAACGAAAGGGGAGACGCAAAAACAGCTCCGGTGGGCTCTGCACGGGTACCAAGGTACGACGGCGCAACTTGCGGACACTTTGTGCGACAGGTATCTCTGCCGCACAAATGGCCCGGTTGGGACCGAGTACACGTACTCCGGCAAGCCAAATCAGGATATAGACGCCCCTTTTGAGTTGCATGACCTTAAGGCGGCCCTGGCAGAAATGCGTCGAGGTGGGGCACCGTGTCGGGATCGCATAACAGTGAAACTGTTGGCGAACCTCTCCGACTCTGCAGAGATCCACTTGCTACAATACATAAATCAGATCTGGGATGGGTGTCCACTCCCACTCGAGTGGAAAACATCGCTTGTAACGTTCATCCCCAAAGCGGGTAAAGCCGTGACTACGGACAACTTGAGACCCATCTCATTGACCTCGTGTGTAGGAAAACTCATGGAGACGATGGTTCGGGATCGCCTCTCTCCATACATGGAGGGTAAGGGCCTCTTTGCCGACACTATGTTCGGGTTCCGCCCGCGCATGTCTGCACAGGATGTCCTACTCCAACTACACAGGGACATAATACGACCCACAGCCATGCAACAAAACGACAAGGCCATTCTCGCCCTCGATCTTATGGGGGCGTTTGACAATGTTAAACATGGCACCATACTCCTTACCTGAACACCACTAACTGCGGGGCGAAGGCCTTCGCCTATGTCACAGACTACCTCTCTGCGCGTCAGGCACTCCTCCGGATCGAGGACGAGGAATACGGCCCGTACTCTATGGGTACACGAGGTACACCACAGGGGGCGGTGTTATGACCGCTCCTTTTCAACTATGCCATGATGCACCCGCCCGGCCTACTGGCTCAGGTGGAGGGCATAAAACACGCACTCTACGCAGAGGATATTAAAATCTGGACCACGGAGGGGAGCCTTGGGGAGATGGAGGACCGCCTTCAGCAGGCCGCCTCCATAGTCGAAGCATATGCTGCCGACTGTGGTCTCCAATGTGCTCCCGCCAAATCAGAGCTTCTACACGTCAGGACAAACCACAAGGACAACACGTCTCTACACATATCTCTGTCGGGCGGTCCCATCAGAGAAGTGGTAGAGCTCCGGATCCTGGGTCTGTTCATCAATAACAAACATAGGCCGGACTCTACTATAGTGAAACTCAAGAGCATAGGTGAACAGGTAGGGCGCATGATCCACCGTATTTCCAACAAGCGGGGTGGTCTGCGGGGAAGGGACGCGCTACGGCTCGCCCATGCCTTCGTGACCAGCAGGATCCTCTACGCCGTGCCGTACCTACGCACCACCAAACAACAAGACGAGCGCATTGACGCCATCATCAGGAAGGCAACAAAGCGAGCATTGGACCTCCCGGTGGCTACCTCCAACGCCAAACTGAAGGCGTTGGGAGTGGTTATCTCCTATCAGGAGTTGCGGGAGGCCCACCTCGTGAACCAATATACGCGGCTATCGCAGACGGTTCCTGGGCGCCGCCTGCTAAACCGCTTACACATCCAACACACATGCATACCAGAGGGGACGGAGAACATCCCGGTGCTGTGGCGCCACATGCTCTTGGTCGCTCCGTTCTCTCGTAACATGGATATGACTTCACATGAAGGCAGACGACAAGCGCGGGTTCGCACGCTTGAGAGGCAGTATGGATATAAAGAGGGCGTCTACTACGTGGATATCACAGGGCCGTCGCCCACGGGATTCTTCACGGCTGCCGTAGTCCACCGGAGAATAAATGTCGATGGGCTATCTTTTCGGGCCCCAAATTCAACACGAGCGGAGGAAGTGGCAATAGCTCTCGCTGCAGCTGATCCAAAATCGAGAACAGTTATCACAGACTCTCGCCTGGCCTGTGAACATTACCTTGCAGGCGAAATATCCCCTCTCGCCTCCCAAATTCTAAGACGCGCTTCCGCCGATCCAACTCGCACAAAAGTGATCTGGGCTCCTGGCCACCAGGGTCTACGAGGCAATGAGGCCGCTGATGCGGCCGCCCGAGCGCTCACACACCGGGCTCCTCATCCTAGCTCTCCTGGCTCAGAAGCTCATAAACCGCTTCTGCGGTTCCGCAAAATCCTAATTCATTATTTTGTCAGCCACCGTCTCTACCCAGTACCTGCTAAGGGGCTGAGTAAGGCGGAGGAGCGAACTCTGCGGCGCCTGCAGCCAGGAACTCTTCTCTGTCCTGCCATAGCAAAACACTTCGATCCGAACACAGATGGTCGCTGCCCGCACTGTGGAGAGATCTGCGATATCTTTCAAATGGTGTGGGCTTGTACTCAGAATCCTCACCTTTCCCCTTCCCCCACCCCCATCCGAGAGGCATGGGAGACTACCCTCCTCAACTGCTCCACAGTCGAGTCTCAAAGGGCTCTAATAAAGCGGGCGCTAGACGGGGCTTCGTTGTGCGGTGTCCCGGTCTAACGATACCGACCATGTAGCAGGGCTTTTTGACCCTCAAACTCTCTTTGCATATTAAAGTTTTTCACCACCACCGCCACCACCACCAGCGTGGCAGGCTTCTAGCTCCGAACTGCCCGTGCCGGGCGTGCGCTCCCAGCACGCGCTGTCTATCTTTATTTTCCTCTAGCGCGCGATGGTACCGCCGATCTTAGCGCCTGCGCTTTATAGCGCCGCCGGGCGCTATACCGGCTTCGATCCTTAGACCGGGACGAATTTTTCTTCAGCGGTGAAGCTTCTCAGCAAGCTTTATAGCAAACCTTCGTAGTATTAAGATACAATAACAAACGGGTAGTGGCTAAAAAATAATTGCTGCCTAACATAGAATAATTCACCACAGTGAAGTTTTTGCAACTCTGCAGACCAAGAACTCGCCAGGATCGTGATGTATAAAGATCACTGGAAGAAGCTGTCGCGTAGCGGCCACAACCTGGCTGACAGTAATGATCGATTGGGGCACTACTGTGAACAATTGTCCCAAGAAGAGAGCTAAGAAGCAGATCCCTCGAGTAGTTCGAGGAGATAGGCAAGGAGAGGCGGCGCCTAATCTTGCGTGCATCGGTCGTTACGCTGAAATAAGCTTTAGTGGTCCGACGTATTTTGAACCCTTTCCTTACAACCGATCTCCGCACAGCTGATGGCGGTGACGAGCCGTTGAAAGGTTTCCACCATTTTAAAATATTTGACGGCGCTAATTGTGCCTGTCAGTGGGCTAATCAAGCTTTAAACAGATGTTATTAGAAAGTGTCTTAGTTGAGCTCCCAATTCCAGGGGACATGTTAGTCGTCTTTTGTTGCGTGGAAAAGTTACTAACCTATGAACAGAGGCTTGCCTTACTTTGCTTTAGAAAAGAATTATGAACAAAGACCGCCGCGGTAGGACACTACTAGAATGAATATTTTATTGCAGTTCCGTGATTTTTAATAATATTTTGGTGAATGTGTGCCCTGCAACGTTTCAGCACCGCAAGTCGAGGTGCTTCCGGCAGGCATGATATCCCGTTCTCATGTCAAAATATAGGTCTCTTTTCATTCCGTGCGTTCGATCGCGAAGATAAACAGCCTCCATGTGACAACGTTTCTATGTATCACTATTACTTCAGTTGCTTAAGAAGAAAAAATACTTACCGAATTAAAGCAATCCACTTCCACTGTTCATACCTTGGTGCGCAGATGCAGTTTCTGCCGCACCTGTTAGTGACAGTCCCGGAAATGGGAGCGATATTAAATTTCTCTAACGTCGTGACTTTCTACGCAAGAGGAAAACAAAAAACAACGCCAGGGTACTTTTTCGGTTCGAGTTATTTGATGAAAAGAAAACATTTCTTACGTTCTCCGAACATTTTAGCAAGATTAGTTACACAATTTCACTATAATATTTAAAACGAATCAACAAAGTACTATGGCGATAACTTACTTCATATCTATAAGTAGCCGCATCTGGACTTGAGTGTATCGATTGAGTGGATTGAGTGTGGTTTTAGTTTGGTGCACTGGCGGTCGCTGCGGTGTCCCAGCGGTTATGGCGCTTCTCTGTTGATCCGAAAGACGCGTGTGTCATCCCAGGCGGGGCGGTCGAATTTCTATGCAGGCAAAATTCTAGAAGCCCGTGCACTCTGGGATGTTAGTGCATGTTAAAAATCTCCCAGTTGGTCTAAATTTCCGGAGCAGTTTACTACGACGTCTCTCATAGCTTGAGTCGCTTCGGGATGTTAAGCACCCCATAAACCATAGTTTGGTTCAGTGAGCGTCCGAAAAGCATAGCGGAAAACTCAGAGCTATCATTACCTAAGACATGATGTTGGGTAGTGAGTTCATACTAATTGCCAAAAAAACTGCGCGACGATGACGGTACAAGAGGAGGAACAAATACGCACACACAAAGTGCATGCCTCTTCTAGTCCCGCAGTCGTCGTGCTTTCTTTGGTAATCTTATGAGCTTCCAAGTGGGATTTATAGGCCACATAGTAGTTAGAAAGGAAGGTAATGAGCCAACAAAGACTAAAAAATGCGCTAAAGAAGAAGATTACGTATCTATGCTATTCAGCGCACGTTAAGAAATATGCTTCTTCAGCAAGCGAATGCATTCCCTCACTTCGCAGAGGACTCATTAGCTACTGCACGAAATTTTCTACGAGTTACAGCTGCACTGAAATCTAATACAAGTATGCGGCGCCCACAGTTGATTCCATTTCTGAAAGACAGAAACAATAATCATTTTTCAAATATGCTTGTGAGAGGCAGTAAATGAACTGAAATTAAGGTGATGACATTGAAAAAGATACAATGATTTCTATTACGTGCCACAACACTGCCTGCTAGAAAACGGCAATTTACTTACGGCTGCTTGGCGTTCCCTTCATACGGCATCAGCTGAGATCGCAGCATTGAGACGTGCAGGTGTGAATAAAAAAATCCGATCATATGGAAGAGAATAGGAATGCCGTTTCAACAAATAGTGCATATAAACAATTGAATTATATGAATCAAACAAACGAGCGGCAGTGATTCATTGCTGTACTTTTATTCGCAATAATGTTAGCCGGTTTCTATTAAAACTGTTGCTTTTAAAACAACTGTTATCACAATGTAAGGCGCACTGATAGGAAATTTAACAAGCACTATCAATTAGCCTTCACAAAGCGCTGATCAAACACCCCCTCTAATCGGCTGTGAGAAGCAGCAAGGGGATATCGGCGCGGTATTCCTGCTGTGTGCGAGGTTTTATCAATTTGCATGCAATATGGCCGCCACCATCGAGCATTGACTGCATTTGTGGTAGTGCAAGCGCCTCAAGTTCAGGCGTCATCACTGTCTAACTGCTGCAGAAGGTAATGTAAGCATTCGATCGCTGTCTTTAAAACCACGTTAGTGTTAATTAAGCTCTACAACAGGGGCCACGAACAAAGCGGCATTATATGTCGTGATCTCGCTGCTTGGAACAAGGCAGCGCTATTACTGGTAAGTTTCTTTCCTACCTGATGAAACTGCAGCAGGGCTGTTGTTCCCCGAGGGAAAGTGCGCCTCATTAGAGCCTCAGCTCGTTCCATAATACTCATCCTGCTCTTCGGGTGCAATCAGCGGCTGACTTGAGAGACGTGGTGGCTCATATGAGAGAGCCCTTACGCGTGTGGTTCTTCGTGCAGCACACTGAAAGCGTTTCTCTTGTAGAACATCACGACTCCTTCTTCACACTCTCCTAGTCCTGCCCGGGGTGTCCAGTGCCTACCTGATGGACATGCCGCACATTACTTCTAGGATTGGGCTTCACTTTTTTTGCTTGTTTTTTTTTTTTCATGCTTTGCGAGTGCAAAATGTAGAAGTAGGCTCCAGCGAGAAGCTCTCTTTTTAAAGAAAATGTTTTCTTAACGGCAGGAATGTGTTCTAAGAAAATGGTAAGAAATAAAGAACCGCTGTTTGATTGGATCGATTAGAACAGACATATTAGCTTGAGATGCGTTATAACATGCCTTTCGATGCGGTAAGGCTGCAACGTAGGCACCATCCCTAAAAAAAACTTTCATTAAAGCCTTTTTCCTTTACTGTGATGGAAAGATGTTGGTTAAAGTCAAAGGCAAAACTAAAACGACGCAGAGTCTGATATGGACTCCGTGCCTCTGTGACTCGACCTCAAGGCGCCACATCAGCGACGTAATTAACCGCACATTATAATGTCACGGTGTCTGAAAACAGTCTGAAAACATCCTCTCTTGGCCAGGTCATCAAGGAAGAGACGGTTCCGCAATTTTGCCGCTAGAAAAGAACATGACTGTGCTGAGAGGATAAATAATAGAAGGCGTTTATGTGCGCACCGGTTTGCTCCTATAAGTATGAATACTTGATCAGAATGAGCCAGCAGAGCACGCATTCTTTGCCGTAGAACACCACAATATTGTGCATATCACCGGCGGAAGCCGCCACTACTTTCGCGTGCTGGAGGACCACCAACACGCGCTGGTGGCTAGACAGAAAGAGCAGGACTGCGTAGCTTCTTCGTCGAATTACCTTAACTTTTAGGCGTCTTTGCTGGGCATTTTCTTGTATGTATAAATTTATCTAAGGCGTAATAACGTAACTTCAAAAAAAAAAAACAATATCCTCAGTTTCTTGGTTCAAACCAAAACGCCGGACACCAACCAGTAAAAATAGGTACATACAAGCGTATCTCGGCCTGGCGCCCGGGATTCTTTAGGGGTGTGCGCTTGGGAGAAGAATGGGATCTCTTCAAGACAACGTATATGTGATATCCGTGGAAAGATTTCGCGTGACTATTGTAAGAACATCATTGGGTGTTTTCACTGCCGGTGAGAAAACCGAATCAGTTGTATTAGCAAAAGACAAGTGATTTTTCACAACATGTAATTCACATAGCAAAAACGAAAATAACACATGGAAATTAAACCAATATCCATTGGATAATGCAGACAAATAGTCAGATAACGCTACAACCCAACAACTGAAAAGTGTTCTTCAAGTGGAGCATGCTCGAGGCATCGAAGCTATGTGTCGCATCGGTCGGCCCTGTTTGATACCTTGTAACGCAGACAGAGCTGCGGAGCACGAACAATGGGTGGTCTGCGGAAAACTATTGCAGACTTGTTGGGATGCTTCGATGGAGGCAGATAGCAGTCTTTGTTGCGGGCACGGAGGCCTGAGAGAATTACGTCGTTGCACCACGCTCCGGAGACGTCATCTGGAGTCCCTCTTTACGTTGTCGGGCTCGTCGCAGTGTACCGTGAGGCCGAAACGATAGCTGGTGTTATTCACTGCAAGTTACTAGACATCCGTAAGAAGCCAATGAATCCATATTGCTGCCGTCTGCTCCCTACAACTTGAAGAATCCGGCCACCGGTAACTACTAAGTCGTAGAGACGAAGAAAAATATGTGCGGGCAAATTGACCGGCACCTACGAGGCTACTATTACGTCCACCTAACCATCATTGTGTCCCTCCGCCAGCGACTTTATTGTTTCTACTGAACACAAGTTACAAGTTTTCGTTTCGTGTCCTCGTCTTCCTCTTGTACATTACCATTTAATCCAAAGTCTCTAACATATCACAAGTATATAAGAGTATCTTGAGGTAACGAAGGAGCCCTTTCAAATCGTTGAGAACAACGTACCAACTCTTCCAGTTCGTACGACTTTGCAATATTGTGCATTGAAGTGACACAACCATCCTACAAAGATAAAATAATACCAACCTACGCATTATGACATCTTTATTAGCTTTCTGATTCTGCTCGTGATGTGGGCATCTGGAACAAGAAGGAAGAAGTCAACTAGGGGAGAGAGAGACCGCGCAATGAGGAGGAGATAGGGTGCAAGGAAGCGGGCGTGCTCATAGCAACAAAAAGTTTTGGGCCCATTTGTCATTTCGGGAAGAAGAATGGCAAACATCCAAGTTGCTTATCATCCTGGTCTACAACGAATATATACGGTACAATCTGCTTCGTGCGGTGCATAAAACTGAGAAAAACGGAATATATCATGAACCTCGGTTTTATAGCTTCTTTGTTAGTAGTAGGCATTTATTAAAACTGCTGTCGTAATTACTGTATAGTACTTAGCCAGATGCTAAAGATCGCTCGCTAAGCCTTAGCGATTCAAAGTGTATTTCAGATACCTAATTTAAAAAGTATAGGTAAAGACGAAGGAGAGAAGAACAGGACGAGAGAAGCTTTACCCGCAACTGAGTTTAATCACAAAAATATTCAGTGAACAGCCCGCTTACGCAGTGGCAGTCTGAATCGGCTAGTGCAATATAGTCGCCAAAGGCAGTACAACGGAGGAAACTCCATTGCCAACACGCAATGAAAATGATGTCACGTGTGACATCACTTGATATAGTTATGTCACAGCAAGGTGATGTAAACAGAACGACGTGCAGGATGGTGATGGCATTATTTTACGGCTGCAGGCCTGGCGCGAGAGCTCCGTCCTGCTCCACTACCTACTGCGTCGTCTTGTCTTCTAGTTCAAGACAAGACCCGGGGTAGGGAGCGATCTTGCCGATCCCGTCAGCTATGGGATTTGCAGACAGAATGAAACCATGCATGTTACGATGGGTGTGAAATAATGGTTGAGCGTAGAAGACCACATGGTGAAGCGCTAGACGTCGTGATGAGAGATAAACGGATGAACTCAGGCCCATGAAGGGTGACCAGCCTCCAGTCGCCGAAAGCCAACGCAAACGCCCATGCAAGCACGCGGCGGAAGTGGCGGGGGTGCTGTTTTTTCGTCTGTCATAGGAGTCTCAGGTAAGTAGAGGCAGTATCGGGCCAGTGGGGCTGTAGGCGGAGGAGAGCGGCCTAAATCGGTACCCATCTGGCCGGCTGGGGCAATGCCGCACGGTGCGAAGCCACCAGCCACGAGCACACCGAAGCCAGAAAGCTTCGGTGTAGAGCAGGTTTCGATGCTCAGTGACCAAGAGGATACCCCGCACCTCACACAAAATCTTAGGGGTCGACAAGGAGATGATAACGGAACAATATGAATGATGATGATCGCTATATTTTATGGCTCAAGGCATGGCGCGAGCGCTGCGTCCTGCGACACTGGCTACAGCGTTGTTTTCTAGTCCGTGGCCATATAAGATAAAGTACGCGCCAAAGCCACCAGACAGTACTTTCCTGTAAACAAATACTCTTTTTAGCATTGTCACAGAGGTTTCGCTGTCGCAGGTACAGCAAAACCACGAAAAAGCGACGCTTCCAGTATGTCTTTTTTTTTCAGCTGAGTTTTTGCAGCGGGCTACGATTACAGTCTATGCAGCGCAGAGTAGAAGCCGCAGCATTTCTTACATCTGGGTGGCAGATTCTCTTTCCTGCTTGTTCCCACAGAACTTGCGTGCTCTAAAACGACACTCACCGTGTAGTTTGACCGATGTACACTTCGCAACAGCTGAGTAGTTTCCTCTACGCGACACCTGTGCTGCAAGGAACATAGGCGCGATAGCCAAACGGACGAGTCTGTGGTACATACAGTGAGGTTGCATACCTTGATGCCACGTACAAACATGGGTTTTGTCTGTGTACTGGCTGATAAGTTCGCCACTTTTTCTATAAAATGTACTGCTTTCCTTGAATAAATTTCAGTTGTGAGTCAGCGCTTGTCCTGTGTTTTTTTCCACTCTGTCTGCGTCGTTGCGCTGTTTGCCTTAAATAGAACACAGGCGGTTTAGTGCTTCTTCTGGTAGCCAGCACGGGGACGCTGGCATCTGTCGCCAGTAATGCATAGCTGTGAAAGCATACATGGCTTTCACAGCCATGTATGCTGTTACAGTTAGAGAACACCAGCTGTTACCATGACTAGAGTTAATTCTCCTGAGGTTGTGGCAGATTTCGGCAGGTAGGATATAATTTCATACTTCATGTTCTTTTCGGATTGATGTTCCGCCTAGCATGAATCAAAGCTAGGGCTTTGTGAGTTCTTTCAAAGCCATTCTGCTCAAGGTGCAAGAGAGCCGCAGGGTAGCCGGAATTACCCGGCTTCTCTACCTGTGTAGCAAAACAAAGCTGGACTGTGCACTAAAGACATATGCAAGGCCGATTTCAAGACTCCTCCCCCCCGGGCCTCGCTTTGTCAGCATGAAGTGTTAAGAGTGCAAATGCAAACGCGATATCCTGTTTGTTGGCATGTGCAGCTTGCATACATGATCGTAATGATTAAAAACAGGACACAAATAATAAACTGAAGTTCTTTGCCTATTTGAAGTTCCACAGTGAAACACAGTTCCCCTTAACATTTTTCAAAATATTTTAAATTTTTCTCTCCTGTTGCATTGCCATGGATGCGTTGTCACGTTTACATCAGACAATCCTTCGAATGTACGCCAGCTATTGAAGGCTGCTGGATGCATCGTGTTACTGCCATGAAAGCTAACTTTTGCATAGATATTAATTTTTTACCATGTCGGTTTACAAAGGTCCTCAGAGATTTCTGTAAATCTCTTGCTTCCAGGGAACTCCAGCAGTGCTTCCTAGACCAAATCTTTGCTGCAGTGGCGTTCGTATACACCATAAAGATAGGCAATATTTTTCACTGTCATTAAAAATCTGGAATACATATTTTATTGTTTGTACCTCTATTCTACAATTAAAACATGGACGGTTCGAAAACTATGCATTCATTCAGCAATGGAGGCTCCCACCCACGCGCAATTGCTGCCCTATTCATGAACTTAATACATTTATGCGCAGATAATTATTTCACTCATTATCTGACAATCTTTCGCAAAGGCAAGTCATGCAACCATGGGATTCATAAACCAATCCACCACGTCAGAAAAAAAAGAAGCGACTGCAAGGTCTTGCTTCGCGTTGACGCCACGGAAATCGCAGAACACATGGCACGAAAAGAATAGAGGCTCTCTTCAAGTGATAATTCTTTAACAACCATACATTCTCTTCAAAGTTCAATTCAGGAGTTTCAGTTCATTATAAAATGGCGTGCATTTTGGTCTTGGTAATATTTATTACAAAAGTATGACGGGCATATTTTACTTGTAGAATATAGCTATTTCTAACAAAAGCCCTCTAGGATTCTTCAATCTGGTCACTACAACCGAACTCTACCGAAGGCAGGCGATATTTTTTGGATGCATCGCAAATAACAGAAAGTAAGTAGCAAAACTGATCCAATTATTTTCCAAAAACTGGTGTCAATACATTAGAATATATCAGGAAATTGAAGGGCGTCAGTTTTAAAAGCCTGCCAAAGGTATCAAAATTTCTGAATTCATGACGTTTTGAGATATAATTTTTGAGAAATGAGTCTTTATACGCTCAATTTGACTTTCGGAAGTTACAAATCCAATTACTGCTGTCGCGGAGTATGGTGCGGTCCTGGTAACTACCCCATCATCTTCTCAGTAAAAAAAAGACATCCATGCATAAGTTGCTCCTGCCTTAAATATTAAAGCGACGTCATTTGGTCAACGTGCAATGAGGACAGGCAAAAATATCTGTTTTTCAAATGCGTATTTTTCGCATTCAATATATGGAATCAAACTGCTCATACAAATGTTTTAAAAACCGAGCTCGGTTTTATGCTGGCGGCTCACGATTTCGGAAACGTGTACTGCCGCTCTAAAGTAAAAAATTGAAAAATTAATCTTCCAAACTGGGTAAGCAATCGGTCTTTTATTGCTCCTTATAATGTAGATAATCCTATTTGCAACATGTTAAAACTGCATAGAGCAAGCTCATTTATATTCCATGGTGCGTAAAAGAGAAGTCACCATTTGAAGTAAAACACCCGGCGGATTGGTTAAGTGCCATGTGGTGTCATTGAAACAGTGTTTCAAAACAATATATGACAACTAGTGGACATTTATTATTGCTCTTCCTTCATATGCTCCTGGCAGCAGTAAGCCTTCTTTTCAATCTCGACTAAAAAAGCGTGCTAAAATATTGAACGTAGGACGACGAGCAAAACAGTGGTTTGTGGCAGGCACCATCAGAGGATCGAAAAGCTGCTAGCTCTCGAACTTTCCCACGAAATTCTGACTTTTCTGAAGGAAGAACTGTTTTCTGAAGAAAACAGCAAGTGTTCTAAATAAAATTCAGGCGGCACGTCTGACTGCTTACGTGCTACGAAGGTGAAAACATTAGTGTGTCATTCTCAGCATTCGAAGTCGACGCAGGTACGCACTGAGCCATACCAGGCCCACTCCAGGACATAGGCCTCTCCCATATCTCTGCAATTAAACTTCTCCTGTGCCAGCTGCGGCCACCTTATCCTTACAAACTTCTTAATCTCGGTCACCCGCCTAACTTTCTGCTGACTCCTACTACGCTTCCATTCCCTGGAAATCGAATCTGGCACCCTGAACTACAGTCGGCTACCTTGCCTACACGCAGTGAAAAATCGTATGACACCACACGGAACGCTGTACCACAAACAGTTGCTCACATATTTGGTACCCATGTAGTCGCGAAAGGAAAACAGGTGCCGCATTAAGGTCAGCCGGTGGAAGGGGGGGGGGGGCATATATAGACGAACAACAGTTATATGGTTGCCTGAAATTGCAATGCTCGGCTAGCTATGTGCGTCGTAGGGCCGCTTGATGGCGCCATCCTATTTTCTTGCCATCGCTTGGATATTCTGTACCATCTACGAGCACACACAGTAACATAATAACACACTAAAACACATGAAAAGTTGTGTTTAATTGGGGTGAACTCTGCCGCACTAAAAGAAGTGTCATGCGTGGTTTAATGGCGTAGTAGTGCGACTCTTTTTTTGCAATAACATCCGCTTCCCGTCACAGAGCCACAAAACCCTACCTCAATCTTTTTGAGAATAAACAACAGAGAACGCAGATGTGCCAGAATATTTGCGAATATATACTCAAACACAAAACTAGAGGCCACTGCTCGAAATTCAACGCGGAACTCACCGGCGAGGTAAAAGAGTTGTATTATTTATTTATTTATTTACAAAATACTGCAGCCCGAGGGCCAAGCAGAGTGGGCAATTTAACAACAGGCAAAGATCACACCAAACTACAAAAAAGAAAGAAAGAAAACAGACAAACACAACAAAACACCTGAATGATCAAAATAAAGGCAGTCAAAAGTAAAAGGTTGCTGTATGAACAACATTGTCAAAAAGGAAAAAAAAAAAAACAGGAAGAAATATTATAAAACACCAGACGTAGGATTACAAACAGAACTCAGATGATAGGGGACAAGCGTTCTTCAAAATCATGAACATTACGCGCAGAAAAGACGAGAGCTGGCAAGCTGTTCCACTGAGTGATAGTGCGAACAAAAAAAGAGTTTTTAAAAAGGTTTGTACGGGCAAAGAACGGCGTAAGGCTGTGGTCATGAACGTTCCTAGTATGCCGGGTTAAGCGTGGGCGCAGGTAGTCCTTGGAAGAGAAATTGAACTGTTGGTGATAAAGTGAAAAAAGAAATTTTAACCTAGCGAGTGCTCTTCTTTTTTCCAAGGATGGAATATTATTTACAGACATTATGGCGGACGGTGAAGCATTCCGATGATAACTGTTGAAAATGAACCGGATTGCTTTTCTTTGTATCATCTCTAGTGAATGTATATCTTTTTTGAGAAATGGATCCCATGACACACTAGCATATTCAAGTTTAGGTCGAATGTACGTGTTGTATGCTAATAGCTTCACGGACTGTGGGGAAGACTTTAATTTGTGGCGGAGGAAGCCAAGTTTCCTTGCAGCAGCAGCGCAAATTTTGTCGACGTGACTAGTCCAACTAAGGTGCTTATTTAATGTTACGCCGAGGTACTTGTAGTTGTCAACTTGCAGTAGGTTTTCGTGGTTCAGTGTGTATGTAAACTGGAAGGGATTCTTCTTTTTCGTGACCCGTAGGAGAACAGTTTTATCAGTATTTACTTCCATTAACCATTCCGCGCACCAATCTGCAACTGCATTAAGGTTTATCTGTAAGCGTGCTTGATCCTGGTTACTATTAATAGACTTAAAGAGAATGCAGTCATCTGCGAATAACCTAATACTTATAGCTGCAGTGTCAATGGCCGAAACGATGTCATTGATGTAGATGAGAAAGAGAACCGGGCCAAGGACGCTACCCTGGGGCACTCCAGAGGACACCGGTAGAATGTGAGAGGAGCAGCCCTTTACCTGAACAAACTGCTGTCGGTTGGAAAGATAAGAACGAATCCAATTAACAAGGTTATCGGGGAGGCCAATGTTTCGAAGCTTAAATATCAGTTTACTGTGACAAACGCGGTCGAACGCTTTACTAAAATCCATGAAAATTGCGTCAATCTGTTCGCCCTTATCTAGTGATGAAGCAAATTCATGAAGAGTGGTCACGAGCTGCGTGGTAGTTGATAAGCCTCTTCTGAAACCGTGTTGAAAGGGTGAAATAATTTTGTTTTCCTCAAGGTACGAGACGACGTAGTTTGATATGATATGTTCAATAAGTTTACATGTACTGGAAGTAAGTGAGATAGGTCTGTAGTTACCAATATTTAAACGGTCACCTTTTTTAAAGACCGGAACCACTCGAGCCACACGCCAGTCATTTGGAAGAATGCCTTCGGAGAATGACAAACGGAAAAGGTGGGTTAAAATGTGAGCGAGTGGTTCAGCGTAGCGGTGCAAGAACACATTAGGTATGTTGTCCGGGCCGACTGAGGATTTAGTTTTGAGTTTGAGTATCATGTTGAAAACACCTTCATAAGTTATGAAATTGGCTTCAATGTCAGAGGACGAGTTTACATGCATTAAATCAGCAATCGGGAGAGAGAAGACAGATTGAAAGTAACGGTTGAAGTGCTCGGCCACGGCAGATACGTCGTCTACAACGGACCCGTTTATTGATATTTTATCTACCTCCACACTTGAGTCACTAAGGTAGCGCCAAAATTTATTAGGGTTACTTTTTAGGAACTGTGGAAGGGAATAACTAAAATACCTTGCCTTAGCTTCAGACAATTTAGATGCAAGCTCACATCTTAAGTGGGCTAGGTTTGAAGGATGTTTACCGCTTTTTCTAGCGCGTTTAAGTCTTCGACGAATATGTATGATTTCCCTAGTCACCCATGGGTTGTTTTTGTTCACTCTAACGCGCTTATTAGGAACAAGTGTACTAATGCAATTATTAATGGTTGATTTCAGCATATTCCAAACTAAGTTGGTGGTTTTCGGAAGGTTGTCGCAAATGAACCAAAGACGGTCAAGAATGGATTGGTCGTCAGCTTTTGAATAATCCTTCACAGATTTGTAATGCTGATCCTTGTGCATTTTGGCGTTTCCGAGAAATAAGGACAGGTGAACACTCTTGTGATCAGAAATTCCGTCATGAATGGACACAGAATAACAAGACAAACTAGAACTGATGAAGAAAAGGTCAAGTATAGATCGGGTACTGTCCGTGATTCTGGTGAATTCTGTGACAGTCTGAGTTAAATCACACATTAACATGATATCGCCAAGAGGATTAGAAAGGTCATACACAGAACGTGGATCGCTCCAGTCAACACCAGGAAGATTAAAATCACCAGCCAGGATAATGTTACCATCCTTAAAAGAAAATAAGTGATCGTGTAATTTCAACAAAAAATCAGGAGTAGAAGATGGAGGCCTGTAGACCGCACATAAAGTGAATAAATGGCCCCAGCAGTTGACCTTAACGAACAAGCTTTCGTGTTCATCTAGTTGATTCAAAAGATGACCACTTATGGGTTCCTTTAAAATGACAGCAACGCCACCACCCCGGGAAGGGCGGTCACGCCGAAATATCTCATAACCTGGAGGAATAAGAACTGAGTTGTTAATACCGTCATGCAGCCAGGTTTCCGTAATAACTGTTATGTGTGGATTATAGGCTAAGAGCAGGTATTCCAGTTTATCGGTTTTATTTACAAGGCTCTGAGCGTTCACGTTCAGCAGTCTAAGCTCTTTTGGTGCGGTACGCGACTGAACAGAATGTCAAAAAGCACGCGTCGTCCTGGAAGGAAGTGCCACTCGTTCATTCTTTGCGTCATCCCATATAAATAATGTATCGTTAACCTTTAGCTTGTCATGAATTAAAGACACACGTTTCCTGTTATTCCTATCGGCCCTCGCACTTTCCCAGAGCAACTTTCGCTTGCGTAAAGTGGGTTGGCTGTAATCGTTTTGAACAAAAAAGTTAGTATCCTTCAATTTTCCAGAGTTCATCAAGACAGCCTGTTTTTCGTTGTAGTCCTGGAGGTAAGCAATGCAAGGCCGGCGGCTTCCGTGGCGGCCAAGGCGGTGAATGCGTGCAATGGACTTGCATTTGACGCCAAGACGCTTTTCAAAAACATTGCTAATGACGCTTTCCTTCAGGGAATCCTCAGTTTCATCAGGCGGCTCAGTAATGTCGTAAACTACGATGTTTGAGCGCCGACTGCGGTCTTCAAGATCAACTAATTTACTGCTATGTGACGCCATCACGCCATGAAGAGACTCTGTTGCCTTCATAATGGATGCTATTTGATGCGAAGAAGCGTTGGGCTGTTTAAAGAAGACTTCAAAGGAACGCAACCGAGAATCAATCTCAAGTAGGATTTTACGATCAATATTCCAACTTGCTTTAAGTTCAGCTACTTCTTTAATAATATCAGCCTGCCCATGGAGGAGAGCGTCAAGAATTTCAATGGTTGTGGGACCCGGATTTAGTTCAACATCGCCACAAACGAGCAGCCTACATACAAGGTAGCACTCGTAACAAATGCACAAAACACTATGTGGGCACGGCACAACAATCAAGAATATTTCTTTCCCAGACCTTATTTTGGAAACGGAAAGACTAACCTGCACAGTGAAAACATTTTGCGGTAAGCGGCATGGTTCCCATCACATCGCCGAGCCCACTGGTGGGGAAGCAGTCCGGCGGTCCTTTTATACGGCCATAGTCCGAAGACGTCACAGATGACGGGAGTCCTTGATCATGCGCATGCAGGTGGTAGACGGGGGGTGATGAACGCCCGTGGTGATAAGTGTCCAGTTCAAAGGCGATAGCTGGGTGTTCGAGGCACGTGTTGTTAGGGTTTGTAGAATCGACGATCACTGCGAAGAGGGCCTGCACAGTGAAAACATATTTTGCGGTAAGCGGCATGGTTCCCATCACATCGCCGAGCCCACTGGTGGGGAAGCAGTCCGGCGGTCCTTTTATACGGCCATAGTCCGAAGACGTCACAGATGACGGGAGTCCTTGATCATGCGCATGCAGGTGGTAGACGGGGGGTGATGAACGCCCGTGGATTGGATTGGATTGGAGTAAACTTTATTTGTGCCTGCAGTTGGGCGCTCGCGCGCCCCGACGAGGGCCTACGTCGTCTACGAGGCTGCCGTTACTCGGCGCGGGTCTCCGCTCGCCGTTGCCGGCTCGCTGGGTCCCTGCCTTTCGAGCGCCCCGAGGACCTGCTGGACGGCCCATAGCTGTTGGTCATGGTCGTTGCTCTTCGCTGCTGCCTCCAGCCGCGGCGGGATTGTTCCTGATCTTGCTTCTTTTGGATTTCTGATGCAGTCCCACAAGATGTGCGTCTGATCTGCCGGCTCCCTCCGGCAGACTCTACACGTATCGGTCGGGTAGGTCTCGGGGTACATGCGATGCATCAGTCCCGGGCTTGGTAGCGATCCGGTCTGGAGCTGTCTCAGTAGTACCGCCTCCGCTCGACTCAGCCTTGGGTGCGGGGGTGGGAGGGTCCTGCGAGCCAGGCGGTAGGCCTTCGTGATTTCGCTGTAGTCGGTCATGCGGTCCTTGG
Organism: Amblyomma mixtum; assembly: GCF_055824585.1. Classification (NCBI taxonomy): domain Eukaryota; kingdom Metazoa; phylum Arthropoda; class Arachnida; order Ixodida; family Ixodidae; genus Amblyomma; species Amblyomma mixtum. The sequence goes on along the minus strand of NC_143019.1, from coordinate 104,023,090 downwards.
CTCCGAACCACGTCGGACGGTGTGTTGCCGGGGCGCGGTTGGTTAGCGCTCGCGCCGCTGCGTGTGCCGTCTCATTGTGGTTCGCACTGCGTTCCGACGCGTCGCCCGCGTGCGCCGGAAACCACTTGATTCGTACTCTTCTGTCTTGCAGTTTAGTCGCTCGTAGTACGCGCTCGGCCTCCCTGCAGACTTGGCCTTTGGCGAAGTTTCGCACCGCCTGTCTCGAGTCACTCAGCACCGTGTAGCAGTCTGCGTCGGCGATGGCCAGGGCGATGGCCACCTCCTCCGCTTGTTCCGCTCCGGCGCCTCTCACGCTCGCTGCCGTCCTCGTGGCGCCGGTCGACGCCTCTATGACGACCGCTGCGAAGGCGTTCCGTTGGTATTCGGCCGCGTCCACGTACCGCGCGTGCTCGTCGTTGGCGTGCAGGTCGATGAGAGCCTTGGCCCTCGCCGCTCTTCTTTCCTTGTTAAACTCGGGGTTCATGTTCTTGGGTATGGGGTCGATTCTGGTCTGGCGTCGGACCTCTTCGGGGACGGGGAGCTTTGTCTCCGCGTCGTTCGAGTGTCCTATTCCCAGGTCGTCCAGTATCTTCCTCCCGGCTTTGGTCGTGGACAGCCGCTCCAGTTGAGAGGTCCGTTGCGCTTCGGCTATTTCTTCGAGCGTGTTGTGGATCCCGAGTTGTAAGAGGCGGGTCGTGCTCGTGGACTCGAACAGGCCCAGCGCCGCCTTGTACGCTCTCCTGATGATTACATTAATTTTGTTGCGTTCGTGTTGCAGCCATCTATGGTAGGCTGCAACGTACGCGACGTGGCTGATGACGAAGGATTGGACGAGCCTGATTAGGCTCTCCTCTCTCATGCCAGCCTTCCGGGAAGTGACTCTTTTGAGGAGTCGCATAGCGTTGGCCGCTTTTGCCGTGAGACGGGCGATGGTTTCGCCGTTTCTTCCATGCTTTTCGATGACCATGCCTAGGATCCTGATTTTGCTGACCTCGGGGATCACGTTGCCGGATTTGGTTACGATTCTGATTTTTTCGCATTCGCGTTGTCTGGTCTTGCATCTGCCATTGTTGGTAGGTGGGAGTATGAGGAGCTCCGATTTGCTCGGCGAACATCTCAAGCCGGTGCCTTCCAGGTGGTCTTCTATCGCGTCGACGGCGGCTTGCAGAGCGCCCTCGATGTGGGCGTCGCTGCCGCCGGTCACCCACAGTGTGATATCGTCCGCGTAGATGGTGTGCCTGACGTCTTCGATATCCGCGAGCTTCTCGGCCACTCCGATCATTACCAGGTTGAACAGCATCGGCGAAATGACCGATCCCTGCGGTGTGCCGGTGCTCCCGAGCTTCTTCTCTTGCGTTTGTAGGTCGCCTGCTCGTAGCTGGGCGGTCCTGTCCGTGAGGAAGTCCTTGATGTAGTTGTAGGATCTTTCGCCCATGTTGAGCTTAGAGACTTGGGACAGAATCGCCGAGTGTTTCACATTATCAAAGGCGCTCTTTAGGTCGAGACCCAGGATTGCCTTGTTGTCGCGGGCGCTGCCGCCATTGTCTATGATTTGGTATTTGAGCTGCAGCATCGCGTCCTGCGTGCTGAGGTGCTGTCTAAAGCCGATCACCGTGGCCGGATACAGCCCTTCTCGTTCCAGGTAGTCTTGCCACCTGTTGAGCAGGACGTGCTCCAGCACCTTGCCCACGCAGGACGTGAGCGAGATGGGCCGAAGGTTGTCCGTGTCCGGTGGCTTCCCCGGCTTGGGTATCAGGATAGTCTTGGCTGTCTTCCACTGCTTTGGTAGCGCGGCCGCCCTCCAGCACTTGTTGAAGTATTTTGCGAGGTTCTCAATCGAGCTGTCGTCGAGGTTCTTGAGCGCCTTGTTCGTGACGAGGTCCGGGCCAGCTGCCGACCGGCTGTTGAGGGCGTGCAGGGCCGCGCGGACCTCCTCGACGTCGATGTCACGATCGAGCTTCGCGTTGGGTAGGCCGCCGTACGGCGCGTGTTGTTCGGTGGGCGTAGTGGGCAGGTATTTGTCATTGATGCGCCTGGTGACTGCATCGGCGCCCTGTACCGAGACAGCCCGATGTATGAGCTTGGCGAGTCTGTCCCTTTGGTGCGACTTGGTCTTGGTTTCGTCGAGCAGGTGCCGCAGCAGGTTCCACGTCTTCCCGCTATGCATCTGCCCGTCTGCCGCGTTGCAGATCTCGATCCACTGTTGCGTGCATAGAGCGCGGCAGTGCTCCTCGATCGCTCGGTTGACCTCCGCCACCTTCTTTCTGAGTCTGCGGTTGAGCCGTTGGTTCTTCCAGCGACTGAGTATTGACTGTTTGGCTTCGATGAGATGCGCTAGCCGGCTGTCTACTTTATCAATCGCAGCGTCCGTTTCAATTTCTTTGGTCGCGTCGCGTACGCTCTTGGTGATTTCGGCCGTCCACGTCTCTATGTCTTCGATCTCGCCGTCAGCGTCTGTCTTCTGGCTTCTGGCGTCTCGGAAGGCATCCCAGTCTACCCATCTGTGTGTTTTGATGCTGGTGTCGTTGTGTTCCGGTATGCTGATTTCCACGATGGTGTGGTCGCTGCCGAGGTCGGTTCCCGTGATTCGCCAGGTGATCGCTCCCCGGACGTCGTTCTTGACGAACGTGAGGTCCGGAGTGGTGTCCCGGGACACAGAATTACCGATTCTCGTCGGGTGCGCCGGGTCCGTGATGAGGGTGAAGTCGAGTTCCATGGCGTCTTGGTACAGGTCGCGGCCCTTTGCTGTGTACTTGTTGTAGCCCCAGGCTGGGTTCATCGCGTTGAAGTCGCCGCAGACGATTAGCGTGTTGCGGCCTGCCGCGGTGCTGGCTCTGTGTAGTATTGTTTTGAATCTCTGTTTTCTCTGCGATGGGTTGCTGTATATGTTGAGCAGAAAAATGCTTCCTTTTCTCTTCTTGCCCGGGATGATTTCGGTGAGTGTGTGCTCGATCTTGATATTGCTTTGCAGCTCGTGCTCAACGAACGTGAGTCCTTTCCTGACCAGGGTGCACAGGCCTCTCCCATCGGGCTGGCCCTTGTGCACTCTGTAGCCGGGCAGGGACGGTGCGTCGGTGAGTGTTTCTTGTAATAGGATCACGTCTGGTTTGCGCGCGGCATGTGCGATGTGCTGTTGGATGACTGCCTTCTTCCTTCCGAGGCCGCGACAGTTCCACTGCCACGCTGTTACGGCTGCTGCTGTTGTTGCGTTGGCAGCCATGGTTGCGTTGGTGTGTACGCGGTTCCCTGGTTGGGTGGATGTTGCGCGAAGAGGGGCGCAAACGTCGGGTGGCTCACTATCGGCTGTAGGGTCCTTTCGATGTAGGCGAATCTGTTCGTGTTCTCGACTTGGTAGGTCTCCATTGTTTGTTTCATTGCTGTCACTGCTGCGATGTTCGCCGTGATTAATTGTTCGAGTTTGGTGAACGTCGCTTCGAATTTGGCCTCGGGGTTGTCGATTCGATTGTTCTCTGTTTGCTTGCGCGTGGCCTCGACGGCTAGGAGACGGTAGGAGACAGCCGTAGAGGAACCGGCACCTAAGAAGCGAAACGCCCGTGGTGATAAGTGTCCAGTTCAAAGGCGATAGCTGGGTGTTCGAGGCACGTGTTGTTAGGGTTTGTAGAATCGACGATCACTGCGAAGAGGGCCTGCACAGTGAAAACATATTTTGCGGTAAGCGGCATGGTTCCCATCACATCGCCGAGCCCACTGGTGGGGAAGCAGTCCGGCGGTCCTTTTATACGGCCATAGTCCGAAGACGTCACAGATGACGGGAGTCCTTGATCATGCGCATGCAGGTGGTAGACGGGGGGTGATGAACGCCCGTGGTGATAAGTGTCCAGTTCAAAGGCGATAGCTGGGTGTTCGAGGCACGTGTTGTTAGGGTTTGTAGAATCGACGATCACTGCGAAGAGGGCCTGCACAGTGAAAACATATTTTGCGGTAAGCGGCATGGTTCCCATCACATCGCCGAGCCCACAATGTGGTCCCGACATTACATGAAACTTCTGTGAGCTCCTCTACAACATGAACATTGCATAAAATTATACTTCATCTCCGCATCCTGATGTACGAAAAGTACAAAAGGAGACGCTCTTCCTCTTTTTGTTTTCACAGTTTAATATGTTGATGCGGTGTGTAATTAGCGGGGGACAGAAAGGGCAAAAGGAGGAGGGGAGGGGGATGCAGAGGTAGAAAATTTCGAGGAGTATTCTCACAATGAGATGCCCTCCATGGCTACATTCCTGAAAGAGAGCTATTTTTCTCCATAACATGCAGAACGACATGGTCCGTGCTCTGCAATAACAGTTCGAAAGTGGGGTTTGAAAGACTGCATAAAGCCCGAAGTACAAGAAACCAATTTTGGCAGGATAGCAGTTTAGGTATTTTGGTTATTCATTTGTGATGGAACAGCGCAGAACAATGGGACAGGAGAGGAGACGGGCTCTGATTTAAAACATCACTATGTCAACCGAAGATTTTACCTGAAAACGGTCGTCAAGGGTTAGTAGTTATAGTTTTGCCTGTAACAACTTACCAAGCACTTTTTGTCGTGTGCCGTCCTCAAAACTGTTCTTAAGGGGCAGCCCAGTTTATGCGTTTTCAGAGTGAAAAACAAGTAAAGGTAAAAAATTCAGGGGGCACTTTGACTGTCTGAAGTGGGTAGAGACGGAAGCGTTTTCCGCACAACCTTCGCTGTTTCTGTGGCACTGGTGGCGTCACATATATTTGAGTACTAATTACTAAGTGATGGCAAATCATTAATTAGTTGTTACTTACTGATTAATGCCTGAATACTAATTAACTGCTAATTAATGACGCTTAAGCTTCGCCTTTAGGAGTGGAACGCGACAGCGCGTTGTAGCGCTGCCAAGGAGTCCATGGAACGCCACCACCCGTTCGGCGCGATGCCTTGCCCTTTGAACGCAACGCTTTTTGAAGAAAGGAAATGGCGCAGTAATTCTCTGTCATCTCAGTGGACACCTGAACCGCACCGTAGAGGAAGGAAGGTGGGAATGAAAGAAGATAGATAAAGAGGAGCCGTAATGAAGAAAATGAAAATTGTATTTGAGGAAAGGAAATTACGCAGTAACTGTCTCACATATCTCGGTGGACACCCGTCAAAATTCAGGGGGGCACTTATTTGACCTAAAGTGTGGTCACTGATGTGTGGTTAAGATGTTAAGCTTCGCCTCTAAGAGTGGAACGCGACAGCGTCTTGAAACGCTGCCAAGGAGTCCATAGAACGCCATCGCCCATTCGGTTCTACGCCTCGCTCGTCGGTAAATTGGTTTTTGAGGAAAGGAAATGTATCTGTCTCTCATTTGTCGGTGGACGCCTAACACTCGCCGGAAGGGAATGGAGGAGGATGAGAGTGAGTGAAGACACCGTATTCACTAGACGTACCTTTGTTCATTCCGAACCATCGAGCTGGCATGGCGGAGTGGATAGCGTGCTCGTCTCTCACGCCGAAGACCGGGGTTCGATTCCCGAGCTCGACCAATTTCTTAATCGCTTTTATTTATTTATATGGCCTGACTAGTAAAGCTAATTAGGCTAATTTGGTAATTAAGCAATTAACTAAGCTCAGTCCCACTTACTTCGAGCATCGCTATACGATCCCTTCAATTGGTTCTATGGTTACTAGCCAAAGTACAATTGGCCCCGTTTGAAATTCGCGCACTGTGACGTCACGACCGTTTCCACCAATTGAAAAGCGTGACATTTTCTGTCGACAACTGCTGCTTACAACGATGAGACATTACGGGCTTCCGCCTTAAAACTTCTTGCAATTATTAAGGCGAAAGCCTTTAATGTCTCATCGTTGTAAGCAGCAGTTGTCGACAGAGAATGTCACGCTATTCAGTTGGTCGGAACGGTCGTCACGTCACAGTGCGCCAATTTCAAACAGGGCCAATTGTACTCTGGCTAGTAACCATGCAACCAATTGAAGGGACCATATAGTGATGCTCTAAGTAAGTGGGACTGAGCTTAGTTAATTGCTTAATTACCCAATTAGCCTAATTAACTTCTCTGGTCAGGTCATATAAATAAATAAAACCTAGTAAGAAATTCGTCGAGCTCGGGAATCGAACCCCGGTCTTCGGAGTGCGAGACGAGCATGCTATCCACTCCGCCATGCCAGCTCGATGGTTTGGAATGAACAAAGGCACGTCTAGTGAATACGGTGTCTTCGCTCACTGCCATCCTCCTCCCTTCCCTTCCGGCGAGGTTTAGGTGTCCACCGAGATATGAGAGAGAAATACATTTCCTTTCCTCAAAAACCAATTTACCGACGAGCGAGGCGTATAACCGAATGGTCGATGGCGTTCTATGGACTCCCTGGCAGCGTTGCAAGACGCTCTCGCGTTCCACTCTTAGAGGCGAAGCTTAACATCTTAACCACACATCAGTGACCACACTTTAGGTCAGAAAAGTGCACCCCCCCCCCCCCCCCCTGAATTTTGACGGGTGTCCACCGAGATATGTGAGACAATTACTGCGTAATTTTCTTTCCTCAAATACAATTTTCATTTTCTTCATTACAGACCATCTTCGTATTTCTTCTTTCACTCCCACTTCCTCCGTTCCTCTACGGTGCGGTTCAGGTGTCCACCGAGATGACAGAGATTTACTGCGCCATTTCCTTTCCTCAAAAAGCGTTGCGTTCAAAGGGCAAGGCATCGCGCCGAACGTGTGGTGGCGTTCCGTGGACTCCCTAGCAGCGCTAGAACACGCTGTCGCGTTCCACTCCTAAAGGCGAAGCTTAAGCTTAATTAGCAGCTAATTAGTATTCAGACATTAATCAGTAATTAACCAATAATTAGTGATTTGTCATCACTTAGTAATTAGTCCTCAATTACATGTGACGCCACCAGTGCCACAGAAGCACTGAAAGTGGTGCGGAAAACGCTTTCGCCTCTACGCACTTTAGACAGTCAAAGTGCCCACAGAATATTTTACGCCTTGCAATAGGCTGTCAGGATTTAATGTTGTGCTGAGCCTCTTAGCGGCTGACATTGCTTTCCTAATAGCTAATGTTTTGTGCTGGTCAAAAAAAAAAACGGAGCTGCTAGTTATGGCAAGACGCGTTGTGAAGGCAGGCCTTGAATTGGAAAGTAAAACGTGCGTTTTGCGGTGGGGTCGAGGTTGTCAGCCGCTACCAACCAAGCGACAGAAACCTGCCAGTGAGATGAAATGTAAGACAACTGAAAGACAGTTCCCTCGCATTACTGACCTCGGAAAAAGAGGGGGGTTTTGCTGAGATGCGTAGGGATCTGTACTATGCTAAGGAGTTAGAAGTCATCAGTTTCATATTTGACGAGAACAAAACATCAGTTGTTAGGAAGGCGAAACCAGCTGCTAAGGAGCTCTGCAAAAAACTAAATCTTGACAGCCTCCAACGAGGTATAAATCTTTGCAATAAATTTACCTTTACATATTTTTCGCTGTAAACACTGCTAAGCCTGACTGGAGCTTATGGGTTATAATTTATGATGGTGGGATATGGTAAAAAAACGCTACGTAAACTCTTAGAAGCAAAAGTAAAGCTATTAGCCCTTGACGACCCTTTTCAAGTAAAATCTTCGGTTGACATAGTCAGGATCATAAGCCAGCGCCTGTCTCTCGCCCTCTGCCGCCGTTCAGCGCTCAATGGCTACGCAGGGCAGCACAGGGGGCATTTAAACCAGCCTGCAAACAGCGGCGACGATAGTAGACCGCTACGCCCGCCGCTGCGGTCTTCAATATTCCCCTCAAAAATCAGAATTTGTGCACCTCCGCCCTTCAAAAAAAATGGCTGAGGCTTAACTTGGTTAAGCCTGGAGAATGCGAAGCATCATCGTGTCGCGTAATTTGGAGGCGCACAGCCACAGCGACGGCGCGAGGTGGGCCTCCGTTTCTCCACTGTCGTGACGTCATCGTGTTACGTGGTGTGACGTCATGTATCACGTGATTTGGAGGCGCACAACCACAGCGACGGCGCGAGGTGGGCCCCCGTTTCTCCACTGTCGTGACGTCATCGTATCACGTGGTGTGACGTCATGTATCACGTGATTTGGAGGCGCACAACCACAGCGACGGCGCGAGGTGGGCCCCCGTTTCTCCACTGTCGTGATGTCATAGTGTCACGTGGTGTGACGTCATGTATCACGTGATTTGGAGGCGCACAACCACAGCGACGGCGCGAGGTGGGCCCCCGTTTCTCTACTGTCGTGACGTCATCGTGTCACGTGGTGTGACGTCATGTATCACGTGATTTGGAGGCGCATAACCACGGTGAAGGGCTGAAGTGGTAGCTAAAGTAGTATGCTTCGCATAAAAAAGCGCAACTAAAATATCTCTTCCTCTCGAGAGTGGTCCCATATGCGAGACTCTACCTCCACAAACGCAGACGGCCAGACACTACACTGACCAAACTCCGCAAGGTAAGGGACCAGGTGGGCCGCATGGTGCGCCAGGTTTCCTACAAACGCCGGTGGTTAGGAAGTAAGGATGCCTTGCGGTTGGCAAACACCCTTCGTAACTAGTCGAATTTTCTATTCGACTCGTTATTGCCACCTACGGAAACAAGAGGCGGATGCCATTGAGCACATCGTTCCCAAAATTGTTATACGTGCGCCTGTCCTCCAATCACTATTTAAAACAGCCGGCTTAAGGCCTTTGAGGTGGTGAATACTTTGCGGGAGCTCTGGGAGGCAGCACTTACAAACCAGTACACGCGCTTGTCGCAAACGGAGTCAGGTCACCGCCTTCTTGCTCGACTCCATGTCAAACACACCCCTCCAATGGAAGACAGGTTTCGCATCCCAGAACTGTGGAGACGTGCCCTCCACGTGCGGCCTCTTCCAGCAAACATGTCACATGAAGACCACAATGGTCGGCGCCTGGCACGAGTGGAAGCCCTATTGCAAAAAAAAACAACAGGTTTATACTACGTGGACGCCCCCGGTTTTCACGGTAGTCGCGGTAGTCGCAACAGCAACACAATGAGCGGCATGACTTTCAGTGCCCGCAGTGCAACACAAGCAGAAGAGGTCGCGATTGCTCTCGCGGCCTTACATTCCGATTCAAAATACATAATCACTGATTAGCGAGGCGCCTGTCGGAGCGGCGACCAAAGCTGCATTCTCTTCCTAGCCTATCGAACCTACCAAAATACCAACCCCGCACACCGTTACCTCATATGGGCCCCTGCTCATCAGGGGTTTGCAGGAAACGAAGAAGCAGACGCAACCGCCCGCGTGGTTTCTCACCGGGCTGTTTTCTCCTACCAACCCGCTCAGTAACCCCATTTTAATCCGGTCTATACCTTCAAAGTTCTTACAACCTACTATAAAGATAGTCATCGCTTTTACCTTCGCCGATGTCAAGGCCTCAAGAAGGCGGATGAGCGGCTCTTTCACCGCCTTCTCACCAATACGCTGCTGTGCCCGGCAGCACTAAAACGTTTTGTCCCCTCCTTTAGCGGCAACTGCGATCAATGTAGTGTGGTGGCATCCGAAACATATCACATGGTGTGGGCCTGCCCCTCCAACCCCGCTATTCACGCCTTCCCCAACCCAACCCAGGAGGACGGGGAGGCGACCCTACAAGTCTGCCACGAATTACAGGCCCAACAAGCCTTATTAGTTGGGGGCGCCCGGGCGGCTGCCACCGCCACGGGGGTCACAAATTAGGGATCTCCACCTAGTGCTTGTAAGGATCGGTCCCTCGCGGGCTTATCCAAACATACCTGTTGTCCGTTCCAAATAAATGTTTTCATCAGCAGATCCTCCAGATCCTCGTTTCTGCCACACATTGTCAACGCTAACGAAAGGAGCTAACGTCTTTCTGTTACCGCTGCCACGTAGCTCAATGCGCGATCGCGGTGTCTACTGACGCAAGGAGCTATTGGTTCTTCAGGAAATGAAATCGCGCAGTGTGTGTGTCACTCCTCGGTGGGCACCTGAAGGTGCCGTAAAAGAAGGGATCAAAGAGGAATTGGGGAAGATAGGAAGAAAGAGGTGCCATAATGAAGGTCTTCGGAATGATTTCAACCACTTGGTGATCTGAAACGTGCAGCGATATCGCACAGGACACGGGCACCTTACCCGTTTTGCCTCCATCCAAACGCCGCCGCCGTGGCCGGGTTCGAACCCGGTGACTACGGCTCAGTAGCCGAGTCCTCTGTCCATTCAGCCGCCAATGTGGCTGCCAATTGAACATTGAAAATTGGTTCCTCAGGAACGGTAATCGCGCAGGATGTCTCACAACTCGGTGGACACCTGACCACAACGAAAAAAATCGAAGGATAATAGAGGGAGTGGGAGGTGAAAGGAAGAGGTGCCGTAATGTGGGGCTTCGCAATAATTTCGACCACACGGCGATCTTGAACATGCGGTGCACATTGCGCAGTAGACGGGAGCTTTTGCGTTTCGCCTCCAACGAAATTCAGCCACAGGGGCCGCGTTCCAACCCGGGACCTCTGGCTCAGTAGCAGAGTGCCCTAAGTACTGAGGCACCACGGCGGGTGACGGCCTTTTAGCGTGAGCTACATTGGCCAGTCTCGCCGTTTCCCGTGCTCCCTCCGTCGACCATATTGCGCATGCGCGAGGAGTGACAGACGTTACTGCGCACAGCTGGCGCGCCTCGCCGCTGCCGCAACTGCAGCCGGCGCACAGCCACGTGACGGCACTGCTCGTGCTACGTACATTCTGGCATTGCAGAGCTAAGCCACTGCCAGCTTTTTCTTCCAGCGCCGCTTTTAACGCGAAAGCGTTAAGGGCCCCGTGTCACAGAAAAGACGGTGTCGTCCTCGGTGTCGGTGCTGAAAAACTTTTATTCAAAGAGAGCTTGAGGGTTATAAAAACCGTGCTGCATTGTCGTTATCCTTAGTCCGGGACACCGCACGACGAGGCCCCGTCTCGCGCCCGCTTGACCAGAGCCCTTTGGGACTCCAGCGTAGAGCAGTTGAGGAGGGCAGTCTCCCACGCCTCTCGGGTGGGGGTGGGGGAAGGGGGAAGGTGAGGATTCTGAGTACATGCCCACACCATGTGAAAGATATCGCAGATCTCTCCACAGTGCGGGCAGCGCCCATCCGTGTTCGGATCGAAGTGTTTTGCTATGGCAGGACAGAGAAGGGTTCATGTCTGCAGGCGCCGCTGAGTTCGCTCCTCTGCCTTACTCAGCCCCTTGGCAGGTGCCGTGTAGAGACGGTGGCTGTCACAATAATGAATTAGGATTTCGCGGAACCGCAGAAGCGGTTTATGAGCTTCTGAGCCAGGATAGCTAGGATGAAGGGCCCGGTGTGTGAGCGCTTGGGCGGCCGCATCAGCGGCCTCATTGCCTCGTAGACCCTGCTGGCCAGGAGCCCAGATCACTTTTGTGCGAGTTGGATCGGCGAGAGCGCGTCTTAGAATTTGCGAGGCAAGAGGTGATATTCGCCTGCAAGATAATGTTCACAGGCCTGGCGAGAGTCTGTGATAAACGTTTTCGATTTTGGATCGGCGGCAGCGAGAGCTATAGCGACTTCCTCCGCTCGTGTTGAGTTTGGGGCCCGAAAAGATAGCCCATCGACATTCATTCCCCGGTGGACTACAGCAGCCGTGAAGAATCACGCGGGCGACGGCCCTGTGATTTCCACGTAGTAGACGCCCTGTTTATATCCATATTGCCTCTCAAGCGTGCGAACCCGCGCTTGTCGTCTGCCTTCATGTGAATCCATGTCCATGTTACGCGGGAGCGGAGCGACCCAGAGCATGTGGCGCCACAGCACCGGGATGTTCTCCGTCCCCTCTGGTATGCATGTGTGTTGGATGTGTAAGCGGTTTAGCAGGCGGCGCCCAGGAACCGTCTGCGATAGCCGCGTATATTGGTTCACGAAGTGGGCCTCCCGCAACTCCTGATAGTAGTTTGCCACTCCCAACGCGTTCCGTTTGGCGTTGGAGGTAGCCACCGGGAGGTCCAGTGCTCGCTTTGTTACCTTCCTGATGATGGCGACAATGCGCTCGTCTTGTTGTTTGGTGGTGCGTAGGTACGGCACGGCGTAGAGGATCCGGCTGGTCACGAAGGCATAGGCGAGCCGTAGCGCGTCCCGGCCCCGCAGACCACCCCGCTTGTTGGAAACACGGTGGATCATGCGCCCTACCTGTTCACCTATCCTCTTGAGTTTCGCTATAGTAGAGTCCGGCCTAAGTTTGTTATTGATGAACAGACCCAGGATCCGGAGCTCTGCCACTTCTCTGATGGGACCGCCCGACAGAGATATGTGTAGAGACGTGTTGTCCTTGTGGTTTGTCCTGACGTGTAGAAGCTCTGATTTGGCGGGAGCACATTGGAGACCACAGTCGGCAGCATATGCTTCGACTATGGAGGCGGCCTGCTGAAGGCGGTCCTCCATCTCCCCAAGGCTCCCCTCGGTTGTCCAGATTGTAATGTCGTCTGCGGCTTTAGCGGTGAGCGAAAATTCCCAGATCAATTAATAAATAAAAACGAGTAGGAAATTGGTTGACTTGGGGAACCAAACGAGGGCCTCCGGAGTGCGAGACGAGAACGCTAACCAGTCTGCCACGCCAGCTCAATGGTTTAGAATGAACAAAGGCGCGTCTAGTGAATACTGTGTTTTCTTAGAGAGGTGCTTTGAGACATTTATTCTGGTGTCCATTCTTTTCGGGTGTACACCGAGATATGAGAGGCAGGCGTATTTCCTTTCCTTAAACCGAATTTTGATTTCATTTTCCTTAAGACCCTTACGGCATGGTTGGGGTGTCCACCGAGATATCAGAAAGACAGGCGTTGTTTCCTTTCCTTAAAACCAATTTACATTTCATTTTTCCTATGGCGCGATTTGGGTGTCCGCCGAGAGATTCGTTTTCTTTCTTTCGGGCAAGGTGTCGCGCTGAACGGGCGATAGCGTTCGGTGCACTCCTTAGCAACGCTGCGATACGTTGTTGTTGTTGTGACTGAGAGAAGGATGAAAAGGAAAGTGCACGGGCGTCCCAACTGGCTCAAACCAAGCAACCACCGCTACCACGTGCAGATAGAGGAGAGGTAAAATATCAGAGCAAAGAGAAAGAGGAAAGAAAAGACGCGCGTGGCAGCAACAATTCTCCTTTTCCTCTAAAGCTCCTAATCATTCCAACAGTTCACCGCCTGTGTCTCGGCCACTCCCCCGTAGTGGGTATGTGCCATTCTACTTGAGGCCAACCAACCAACCAATTGCGCCCGCCGGAGCGGACGCTGCTGAAAAAGCAGAAGCGGCCGAAGCCGCGCTCGCCAAGCGAGCACAGATTGTCGCGTTCCTCTCCTAAAGACGAAGCTTAAGCGTCCTTCAAATTTTTTTACCACAGGTTGGTAACAACAAGATTGGCACTGCACGGGTCACCACGACCACGTAATTACCTCAAAGTTCGATGGAGGTGTACTCCTACAAATGAATGCAGTTATGCGCCTTTCCTTTCTCAAAACAAGCAGAAGGTTTAAACTGTTCGTTCTTAGAAAAGGAAAGGCGCATAACCGCACTAATTTGTAGGTGGGGACAACGCCTATTCAAAGCGCAATTCAGGTCGATTCCTTGATTAAACCTCAGCTGCTAGTTTGTGCCGTCCCGTCTTCTTTCTTGTGATTGCCTCATGTGCGCGTACGATCTTTCTAAAGCAATTAAGGTGTCGACTCAGATTCTCAAGCCAGATACACACCGGTGAAACCCGGTGCTTGATCAGCACTATAGTTGGTTTCGCACTAAAAGCCATACTCTCAAGTGGCAGCAAACTTAAAATTTCTGTCTTGCTTAGGCTTGGTTGTTATAGAAAGGAAAATGAGCGCAGTCAATTTCTGCACCATCGGTGCACTAAATTGTGTCCCCATGGTGTAGTCTCTTACAAGCGGCGGCGGGAGTTGAAGCCATAAGCATTGGATGTGTCACTCTTGGTGAGAGCATTTTTTGAGGGTCTGTGGTCCCTTGTCGTGTAACCATGGGGTCCAATAAAATTCTCTTGAGAGAGCACCCGCTTCATCGCCGCCAGCGAGGGGCCGCGTGACGGTGCGGCTCCTGTCGTATTGAGTGTCTCGGTGCGCGTTCATCGTATTTAGTGAGCGTGCTTCTCCCCGCGATGCCTGGACATTATGGACCCTTTGAACATTCTGTGCTGTGAATGATTTTGTGTGAACGGCGACAGCAGTCGCCGTCGTGTTCTTGTTTCATAGCTTGTTTGTACGGAGCGACACTAGTCGCTGCCTTGTTGTTTTATGCGAAGCATACTACTTTAGCTACCACTTCAGCCCTTCACCGTGGTTGTGCGCCTCCAAATCACGTGATACATGACGTCACACCACGTGACACGATGACGTCACGACAGTAGAGAAACGGGGGCCCACCTCGTGCCGTCGCTGTGGTTGTGAGCCTCTAAATCACGTGATACATGACGTCACACCACGTGACACCATGACGTCACGACAGTGGAGAAACGGGGGCCCACCTCGCGCCGTCGCTGTGGTTGTGCGCCTCCAAATCACGTGATACATGACGTCACACCACGTGACACGATGACGTCACGACAGTGGAAAACGGCTGCCCACCTCGCGCCGTCGCTGTGGTTGTGCGCCTCCAAATCACGTGATACATGACGTCACACCACATGACACGATGACGTCACGACAGTGGAGAAACGGGGGCCCACCTCGCGCCGTCGCTGTGGTTGTGCGCCTCCAAATTACGCGACACGATGATGCTTCGCATTCTCCAGGCTTAACCAAGTCAAGCCTCAGCCATTTTTTGTCTTTGTGAGGGACTATGGTCCCTTTGTCTGAATAATGAGTCCAATAAACTTCTCTTCAAGGCCTTTTTTGCGTTTGTTGAACTGGTGAAAGTGTTTTTTTTTTTTAAAGATGGAAGAAATTGAATGGCCGTTTTGTTTTTAAGCAATACAAAATACGAAGCCTACTTAAAAGGACAGCACAAACACGTCATTGTTAATTTGTCATCGGTTGGAATTCATTTTACGAGACAGATAATCTATTCCAGACCTAGTTAAAGCGAAAGATCCATTCCTTGGTTAGAAGCTTGAAACGCCTAGCAGGTGTGTCAGTCATGCTGGTAGCCGCGCTCTAAACCATGACAATACTGCAGAGCGGCGTTGCCTTAAGTGAATGGTGAGGCACGTGTATAATTACATGATCACATCTGGCGAAGCGGCGGTCGGTGCAACGCGGTTCAAGCATTCGCCCCGACACCGTCCTAGAAACACATCAAACCATGTACACCTATCCAGGCGCCCCCACACCTCTAGCCTACTACACAGGACAAGCAAATCCCACACTCGGCACCGATATCACGGAGACGGAAGTCAGAGCGGCCCTCCTGATTCTCCCCAACTCCGCACCTGGTGCAGACCAAATAACAAACTCCATGCTCCGTAATCTGGACGACCGATCGATCACACAGATTACGAAATACTTCAACCAGTGCTGGAGGGAGGGTTACCTCCCGCAGTCCTGGCGCCACGCTAAGGTAATATTCATCCCTAAACCCAACAAACCACTTACACTTCAAAACCTTGGCCCGATTTCGCTAACCTCATGCCTCGGGAAGCTTCTCCAGCATGTTGTGTTAGCGACACTCACAAGTCACATGGCGGACAATAATCTTTACCCGCATAGCGTGGTGGGATTTCGCTCACATCTATCCGCACAGGACGCCATGCTGCAACTCACACACGACATTTTCGACCCGCTTCTTCCAGGTCACACCAAGGCAGTCTTAGCTTTGGATCTCTCCAAAGCTTTTGATCGCATTGAGCATTACGCGATCATGACCGCTCTATCACCATTGAATGTGGGTGTGCGCATGTACGCCTATATTCAAGCATTCCAGACTCACCGCACGGCTGAGATACACTTCGGTCCTCTGTCTTTCCCCTCCTACACACTTCAGAGCATCGGCACCCCTCAAGGGTCTGTTCTTTCCCCCTTTCTCTTTAACATTACCCTCATACCCCTCGCCCGAAAATTGGCAACTATCCCCCCCCCCCTCAAGCACACTCTTTATGCCGACAATATCACCCTGTGGACCACTCACGGCAGTGACGCCGACATAGAGAGCACCTTACAGGAAGGAGCCACACTCACCCAAAATTACGCACGGACCACCGGACTGTCTTGCTCCCCAGAGAAGTCCGAACTGCTCCTCATCCGTCCCAAAAACCACCGCTGTTCCCGCTCCCTCATTGCCATTGAACTGAATGGTGACCCGGTACATGAGGTTGGCACCCTCCGTGTATTGGGCTTGCACATCCAGAACGATAGAAAAAACACCACCACCCTCAAGAAATTCAAGCAGGTTGTAGGCGCGATATCGCACATCATCCGCATGGTTTCGGGACATCATAGAGGCATGAAGGAGCGCGACGTATGTCGCCTCATCCATGCCTTTGTCCTCAGCCGCGTGCTGTACACTACCGTATACTTACGACTATCCAAACATGATATAAACGCTTGGGATCCTTTGATTCGCAAGGCATTCAGAGTAGCATTTCATCTTCACCTCAACACACCCACAGACAGATTACTAGGCCTGGGCCTCCACGACACGGTCAGGGAACAGGTGGAGGCCCACCGACAGGCTCAATACATCAGGCTCACACAAACCTCCACAAGTCTGTATACCCTGGACTCCCTCGGAATCAGAATACCGGCCAACGACTCCCAACCCTCCTCACCATTACACGACCCCTTCACCGGGAGCTCCTCATCAGGCCGCTCCCGAGGAATATGCACCCGTTCCACCATGAGCAGCGCCGCAGAGCCCGTGCGAAGGCACTCCATCGAGCTTACGGCCCCGAGCCGGACGCCGTATGGGTCGACGCTGCCTGCACGAGTGATGAAGCGACATCAGCTGTGGTGGACTCCTCTTTATCCACTCTACTCACACTACCTCTCCCTCCAGACACATCCCCAAAGGCTGCAGAGGAAGCCGCCATTGCACTTGCTATCATCCGCACGGAAGCCCGGTACATTTTAAGTGATTCTAAAACTTGTGATTATAAATTTTGCTCGAGGCCGACTCTATGTCCCTGCTTTGGCATACTGGACTCGCCCGATGCACCCCCACCCCGCCAAGTGGAGCTGATATGGGTGCCTGCGTACTCCGGGAATCCCGGAAACGAGGCCGCCAACCTTTTAGCCCGAGGTTCTTTAAACCGGGCTCAGGTGGCCTCGGATCGGGGATTCACGAAGGAGCGCATGCACTCATTCAGCGAGCTGACACAAGCCTACAGAGCCTCACGCGAGCTCTACCCCCCGCCGCACCCCTCCCTAGATAACAAACAAGCAACACCGTGGCGCAGACTACAGACACACTCTCTCCCCTCGCCCCTTACCCTAGCCCACTATCATCCATCCTTTCCCACTCCCGCATGTGCCCTATGCCCAGAACCATTCGACTCTTCCCTCCCCATCCTTTCACTCTTCCCGGCGGACCCGTCCCTGCGGGACCTAGAGAACCTCAAGACCTGGGAGGACTGGGAGACCCTGCTGCGCTCGGAGGACCCGGCCGTGCAGACCATCGCCACCGGCCGGGCTGCCAGTGTTATGGACCTTAGGAACATAGACACTTGAATGCAGTGGGGTTGTGCGGGGACCCTGGGGCGTGCCCCGAATTCCTGTGTAAATAAAGTTTTTTCTCTGTCTCGAGCATCGGCGCGGCGGCTGGAGCGGCGCCGATTCACGTTGTCTGACGCCACAGTCACAGCTCCGGCGCTCCTCCTGCTTAAGATAAAACTGTAACACCTGCTCACCTTGCCAAAACTTTGCCGGGTGGAGTTTTTGCTCTGAAAACTTTATTAATGCGTAAGCACTGCAAGGCTATGTTTGTGGTTTCGTCTCATCACGAGCTTGTCCGCACCATTACGCCCGACCGAATAGGTTTATACGAAAAAAGATTCTGCTATCGTATAGAACATCACAGAATATCTTAAGGGAAATTGAAGCGGTTGAGATGGGTTAATTCATTAATTACGGAAAAAATATCCAAAAAGTGGGCCGAGATTGTCCTCAAAATTCCGTCCGAACAATGTATTTTTTTGGAAATAGAATACAACCATGAGATAGAGCATAAAAAATCTAATACGGTAAATTGTGGTGTTGAGGTGGGTTAAGTAGTTAATTACTGAAAGCCTAAAATGTCCAAAAATGGGCGGAGGTTGTCCGCACAATTACGTCCGAACGAATGGGTTCTTGCGAGAACGAATTCTACGATCGGACAGAGCATAAAAATCTCGTGCGGGAAATCGTGGGCTTGAGATGGGTTATTTATAGGCGTGTGCGAATATTCGAAATTTTTTAATATATTTCCAATATTATATTTTTAGCATTCGAATTCGATTCGAAATCCAAGTATTCGTGTGTTTCGAATATTCGACGCGACGCGAATGTTCGTATCTAGCCGAATATTCATTGTGAGCAGCGGCGTTCATTTCGGTCCGCAAGCCCTATCAACAGATACATAACATGGCGGCGCCTACACGGAAGGAAAATTGTTTCTTCCTCCAAGGGCCATGCCGTAGCTGACTGCACTGCTGAGCTTTGTTGTGGCTATACCTGCGAAGCTGTTATAGTCTGAGCTGTGCACGAAGTACCTCGCAATACGTTCCAGGTCAGTGCCAAGTGAGAGGGCATTTTCTGTGGCTGCAGGAGTCGTTTCAGTTAGAAGGGAACTGCTTCTGCCTGACCATGTGTTGCAGCTGGTTTTCCTTCACGACAACCTTTTACGTCATCCCTGCAACGCGCTTTTGTGCTGATGCCAAGGTAGCCTTAATCAATGCTGTGTACTAGCCATTTTCTCTGATATTTCCACTCTTCTGAGAATAATGTCCACGACTGATACTTTTTGTGCAGCCACACACACCTTTTGTATTCATTTAATCATCGATAGTTGAACTGTGATGTTCTTGGGTGCCCAAATAAATGTTTTGTAGTGATTAAATGCGTCTGTCCTTGATTATTCGATTTGATATTCGGTACTAAGTATTCGTATTCGATTCGTATTCAAAAAATTTGGGCACACCCCTAGTTATTTAGCTATTTAATTACAGCCAAAAATATCGAAAAAGGGGGCGGGGCCGGAGCCGGAGCAAAATTGGCCCCAAATTTGAAAACGCCGTAAGTGTGGCACCGCGTGACGGGAAGTGTGGGCGGAGCCAACATATGGCACCAAATTTGAAATTCGAATCGTGTCGCGAAGTTCGAAAACTGCGATGTGCACTAGACTTCATAGCCATGCCATAGACTTCAGCTTTAGTCTCAAACTGAACTCTTAATCAGATTTTGTGGGCCTTATTTAAAACTGCTTAAAAAGCGTTCTAGAAGATAGAACGCGATTCGTTTCCATTGGACAGTACCAGAGTAAAATAACTTTGACAAAAGCCGGAGTACCTCAGAGATCAGTATAAAGTCCGCCGCCGCAGTGGCTCAGTGGATATGGTGCTCGGCTGCTGACCCGAAAGACGCGGGTTCGATCCCGGCCGCGGCGGCTAGAATTTCTTTGGAGGAGAAATTCTAGAGGCCCGTGTACTGCGCGATGTCAGTGCACGTTAAAGAACCCCAGGAGGTGGAAATTTGCGGAGCCCTCCACTACGGCGTCTATCATAGCCTTAGTCGCTTTGGGACGTTAAACCCTGTAAACCAACCAACCATCTTCTTTTTGATCTCTATGTCAATGACCTCTCCGTTGCTATTGCTACCTATACTCTTCAATATGCAGACGACAGTTATCCTGTCTCAAGATCCCCGTTTTCAGATACAATGTCCCGTTTTGAAGGTAAAACGTTTAGCGTTATGAACCGGTTCGATAAAAAGGTAATTAAAGTGAATGTCTCCAAAACGCAGCCTATTTGTTCCCATAATCAATTTAAGAAAGTTAGCTTACACTTTCGACTGCAGGTCCACCCTTGTTATCGCTCTCCATGTACCTGTTCTCCCGTTCCATATGTTTCATCTGTTAAAAAATTCAGGGGCTACTTTGGCTCTCTAGAGTGCTGCAAGGCGAAAGCCTTTCCTTGCACACAGGTTTTCATTGTTTTCTTATTTTTTATTTTAATTTTTGGTTTTTCTTTCTTTATTTATTTCCTTTTGAGTTTTTTATTTTCATTTATTTCTTTTTAACTTTTGCCTTTGATTGCTTCTTATTTTTCTTTCTTTAATTATTTCTTCTTACTTCTTTTTTTACTTTTTCTACCAGGGAACGAAGGAAAAGTGGGAGTGAACGATGACACCGTATCCACTGGACCCGCTTTTGTTCATTCCAAACCATCCTGCTGGCATGGCGGAATCCTGTTGAGCCAAGAATTCATTTCAGCGGAATGTTGTTGCAGGTAAGGGACATTAACAAAGAATTGGACTTCTTACCGGATTGGTTTCCTCTCCTGATGCGCTGTATATCCTTATAGGGCTTTTAGTTCTAATATGTTTACTATCATGTTGTGCCTACCTAGGTGCTCTGTATATAGTTTTCTCTGTGTGTGTGTGTGCGCGCGTGCGTGCGTGCGTGCGGGTGTGTGTGTGCGTGCGTGCGTGTGCGTGTGTGCGTGTGTGCGTGTGTGTGTGTGTGTGTGTGTATGTGTGTGTGTGTGTGTGTGTGTGTGTGTGTGTGTGTGTGTGTGTGTGTGTGTGCACGTGCACGTATGTACATATATCCTTTCTGTACAAAACCATGTAAATAAATACTATGCAAGGAAGAAAAAGAAAGAGCTGACATGGCGAAGTGGTTAGCGTGCTCGTCTTGCACTCCGGAGACCCTGGTTCGATTCCCGAACACGACCAAATCCCTAGTAGGTGTTCTTTATTTATTTTATTTGGAGCATAGCATACCATCGCTTAAATTGGTTGCATGGTTACTAGCCAAAGTAAAATTGACCCCTTTCGAAATTCGCGCACTGTGACGTCACGACCATTCCGACCAATTGAAAAGTGTGACATTTCTGTCGACAACTCCTGTTTACAACAATGAGGCATTAAAGGCTTCCACCTTGATACCTGGGTGTCTTATTTGACACTGACTTCGCCTGGAATTCGTACCTGACTTATGTATGTTCAAGGCTTAATGCAGTTTCAGGAACGTTATACAGTATTAGTTATTATATACTATTGTCAGTTCGTAAAGTGATTTTGCATGCTTCGTTTTATACCATACACTATTATGGGGTTACCGTGCTTCGTAACTGCGCGATTCGTTGGAAAAATAGAATAAACTCCATCCTTCGATCTATTCTCGAATTCATTAGCTACGATTAAGGATTACCTTCCTGCGCAGACTTTTTCAAAGCCTGAGCGTGTTCATATTTTAGCGCCCTTCTCACTGAAACGGCTTTCCTGAGACATTTCTGGTCACACAAGTATAAAGTTGAACATGATCCGACGCGTTGCCTGCGGCCTAAATCCTGTTCTCGGGTACCTCACTGCTCAACCAGGTACGGCCAGCGCACCCTCAATTACTTCGTACCACCTTGTCTCAATCAACAACCAGCTAACGCCTTCGCAAGAAAACAAAGTTCAAACTAAAGCAAATTCTTCATCGCATTAACCTTTAGTACTCTACCTTTTTTCCCTTTGTTTTTCCTTTGTCTTTTTCCTTTTCGTCTACTTTTTTCCCTTTAAATTCATTTAAATCCCACCTAACTGCCTTAAAGGATATGCTGTTGTGCCACTTATCCTGCTCACGCGTAACAATAGAGCGCAAACAGAGGATTTTAAGGCGAAAGCCTTTAATGCGTCATTGTTTCGACAGAAGAGCGAGACAGAAAACTTTATTTCAACATGAATTCGGGGCACGCCCCAGGGCCCCGTACGACACCACTGCACTCAAAGTGTTTATGTTCGTAAGGTCCATAACGCTGGCAGCACGGCCGGTGGCGATGGTCTGTACGGACGAGTCCTCCGAGCGCTGCAGGAGCTCCCAGTGCTCCCAGGTCTTGAGGTTCTCTAGGTCCCGCGGCGGAGGGTCCGCCGGGCACAGGGAAAGGATGTGGAGGGAAGATGCGAAGGGTTCTGGGCATAGGGCTCAACCAGGAGTGGGGAAGGAGGGATGATAGTGGGTTAGGGTAAGGGGCGAGGGGAGAGTGTGTCTGTAATCTGCGCCAGAGTGTTGCGTGTCTGTTATCTAGGGAGGGGTGGGGCGGATGGTAGAGCTGGCGTGAGGCTCTGTATGCCTGGGTCAGCTCACTGAATGCGTGCATGCGCTCCTTCGTGAATCCCCGATCCGAGGCCACCTGAGCCCGGTTTAAAGAACCTCGGGCTAAAAGGTTGGCGGCCTCGTTTCCGAGATTCCCAGAGTGCGCAGGCACCCATATCAGCTCCACTTGGCGGGGACACGAACTCGCCGTCGAACAAAATTTAGAATCGCTGTTTTAGAGTCAGTTAAAATATACCGGGCTTCCGTGCGAGTGATAGCAAGTGCAATGGCGGCTTCCTCTGCAGCCTCTGGGGCCGTGTCTGGAGGGAGAGGTAGTGTGAGGAGGGTGGATGAAGAGGAGTCCACCGCAGCTGCTGTCGCTTCATCACCCGTGCAGGCAGCGTCCACCCATACGGCGTCTGGCTCGGAGCCGTACGTTCGATGGAGAGCCGTCACACGGGCTCTGCGGCGCTGCTCATGGCGCGACGGTTGAATATTCCTCGGGAGCGGTCAGATCAGAAGCTCCCGGTGAAGGGGTCGTGGGATGGCAAAGAGGGTTGGGTTGTTGGCCGGTATTCTGATTGCCAGGGAGTCCAGGATATACCTAGCTGTGGAAGTTTTTTTGAGCCTGATGTATTGGGCCTGTCGGTGGGCCTCCACCAGTTCCCCGATCGTGTTGTGGAGGCCCAGGCCTAGTAATCTGTCTGTGGGTGTGTTGAGGGGAAGATGAAGTTCTACCTTGAATATGTTGCGAATCAGAGCATCCAAAGCGTTTAAGTCATGTCTGGATAGTTGTAAGTATGGGGTAGTGTACAGCACACGGCTGAGGACGAAGGCATGAACGAGGCGATATATGTCGCGCTCCTTCATGCCTCTATGATGTCCCGATACCCTGCGGATGAGGTGCGATATCGCGCCTGCAACCTGATTGAGTATCTTGAGCGTAGTGGTGTTTTTGCTATCGTTCTGGATGTGCAGGCCCAATAGACCGAGGGTGCCAACCTCAGGTACCGCGCACCATTCAGTTCAATGGGAATGGGGGAGCGGGGACAGCGGTGGTTCTTAGGCCGGATGAGGAGCAGTTCGTGCTTCTCTGGGGAGTAAAACAGTCTGATGGTCCGTGCGTAATTTTGGGTGAGGGTGGCTGCTTCCTCTAAGATGGTCTCTATGTCGCCGTCACTTCCGTGGGTGGTCCACAGGGTGATATCGTCGGCACAAAAGTGTGCTTAAGGTGGGGAATAGTTGCCAATTTTCGGGCTAGAGGTATAAGGATAATCTTAAAGTGAAATGGGGAAAGGACGGACCATTGAGGGGTGCCGATACTATGAAGTGTGTAGGAGGGGGAAGACAGAGGGCCGAAGTGTATCTCAGCCGTGCGGTTAGTTAGGAAAGCTTGAATGTAGGCGGACGTGCGCACACCCACATTCAATGGGGATAGAGCAGTCATGATCGCGTGATGTTCAATGCAATCAAAAGCTTTGGAGAGATCCAAAGCTAAGACTGCCTTGGTGTGACCTGGAAGAAGCGGGTCGAAAATGTCGTGTGTGAGTTGCAGCATGGCGTCCTGTTCGGATAGATGGGAGCAAAATCCCACCATGCTATGCGGGTAAAGATTGTTGTCCGCCATGTGACTTGTGAGTCTCGCTAACACAACATGTTCGAGGAGCTTCCCGAGGCATGAGGTTAGCGAAATCGGGCGAAGGTTTTGAAGTGTAACTGGTGTGTTGGGTTTAGGTATGAATATTACGGTACCTTCGCGTGGCGCCAGGACTGCGGGAGGTTACCCTCCCTCCAGCACTGGTTGAAGTGGGTGATTGATTGGCCATCCAGATTACGGAGCACGGAGTTTGTGATTTGGTCTGCACCAGGTGCGGACTTGGCGCGGAGAATCAGGAGGGCCGCTCTGACTTTCTTCTCCGTGACGTCGGTGTCGAGTGTGGGTTTTGCGTTTCCTGTGTAGTGGGGTAGAGGTGTGGGGCCGCCTGGAGATGTGTACATGGTTTGAAGTGCGTCTAGAAGGGTGTCAGGACCATGAATGTGTTCATGTGTGAGGCGTGTCACGTGGTGCTGCGTTGCTGATTTGGTACGTGTGAGGTCAATGAGGTGTCGGAGCAGTTGCCATGCGCGTTTGCTGGACAGGTTTCCGGCGATGCCTTCACATATCTGTCCCCAGTTGGATCGACAGAGCTCCTTACAGTGCTGTTGGATTTGTGTCTGCAGCGCGGCCAGCCCATTCTTAAGCGTTTTGTTGTGTTTGTTACCTTTCCAGCGTTCCAGGATGCTCTGATAAGCGTCCCAGAGGTGGGAAAGGCGTGTGTCAAGGGTAAGTGTTTCGGTTGTAGTTTCAATGTGTCGCGTGGTGTGGTGAACGTCATGCTTGAGTGTCTGCACCCATGCATCGATGTCTGCGCTGGGAGTGTCTGGGAGGCCGGTGCGTGCAGCGCGAAAGGCATTCCAGTTAATGAATTTGTGTGTTGTATTTGCATGACAGGGTGGTTTGTACGGGACAGTGATTTGTATAATGTAATGATCACTGCCCACGGTATGTTGTGTTCTGTTTCAGGTAACGCCGCGGATACAGCGGCTCAGCGTCAGGTCCGGACTGGTGTCCATGCTGAAACTGTTGCCGATCCGCGGCGTAGGCGTCTGAAACGTGTTGTGCACAGTGAGTTAGAGGTTCTGCAGGAGCAGACAGAGCCCGCGACCTCGATGTGTCGTGGTTGTGTATCCCCAATCAGTATGCTGACTGTTGAAGACCCCACAACGAGTAGGGGATGTTTCCCTGCTAGATGGTGTAGCTTTCGCAGAAGTGATTCTAGCGGAGCCATCAGCAGGGACGGGGGGTGGTATATGTTTGCTATAAATATAGAAGGAAGTGAATGTGTGTGATGTATAAGTTCTGCGATCACGCAGGGCGTCTCAGACGTGATGTGATGAGTTTTGTAGGTGAGGCTGCGGTGGGTGATTGTGGTCGCCCTGGGTGTGTTAGTGGTATCCGAGTGTGTAGATGTGTAGCTGGGGAGGGTTGCCGGTGTGCAGTCCCCTGGAGAAGAAGTATGTGGGGCGTGGGTGTGATGGTGGGAAAGAGAAGTTGCAGAGGTGCGTGATTTGCCCGGAAGCCGCGGCAGTTCCAAGTTAAAATGGGGAGACAATTAGTGTTCCCCCCGCCATATTGGATGGTGGGGGGATTGAGGAGGGTAGTAAGACGGGTGTCAATTGGTATGTGTGGCTCAGGAAAGGTGGTTTTTGCTTGCGGAGGTAGGATGGGGGGAGTGGAGGGGGTTTGAAGTTGGGTGAAGCGATGGGTAAAATTATGTTCCAAGAGTTCCATCATCTTGGTAAGCGTAGCGTCCATGCGCTGCTGAAGTTTTTCGATGAGGGTGTCGGCAAGGTAATTGAATCTGGCCTCGTGGCGGGCGTCTAGTTCTTTTAGTTTATGGTTAGATTTTGCTTCGAGTGCTGCTAATTTAGCGTCTATTTCTGGGGGCACGGGGGGGGGGGGGTGGCGTCTGTGGTGCGCTGTTTCTTTGCAGGAGGGGCGCTCGAATTGTCTAAGGATGATGAAGCCGGGTTAATGACAGGGGGTGCCCGATGAGGGGGCATGGAGGGGGAGGGGGTGATTAGGAGGGAGGAAAGGTGGCTTACCTCGTCTCGCAAGGCCTTGAGTTCCTGGTCTCTCGGATCTGCCTGAAAAGACTGGGGTGGTTTGGGTTGACGGGTGGTTTTGCCGGAAACGCGGCCTGCCCAGGTGAGATGCGAGGCGTTCTTGCTGCCATTCTGCCGGGTTGTGGAAGGCGACCGGGAAGCCGTCGAGCTGCGTCCGCTGGCTGTGCTTGGTTGATCGCAGCGGGAAAGCCGCGATGTATTGGGAGGAGAGAGAGCGTTCCTCGGGGACGCTAGTTTGCGGCCCCGTGCCTTGCAGTTCCCGGTTCCGGTCATATGAGGCTCCTCCATAAAGGACGGCGCGTGGGCCAGGTCCAGCTCGGAAAGTGCTTAAGATGGAACGCTTGAGGCCCATTTGGTGGGTGTCCACGATGGGTGCGTCTGGGTTGCCGGTGATCAGGTGAGCAGGTGAGCAGGAGCTCGGTCGGGGTCTCATTCCAATAAGCATTAGAGATGGCTCCGCGTACCGCTTCATCCGGCGGAGCTGTGTAAGCTGCGACGGCGAAGTTCTTGCCTTGGTTTTTTATGCTTGTTACGCTAACCAGGGCAAGCGCATCAGCTTTTAGGGCCGTGCTCACGGTGCACGTATTGTTTACGAGGTGTACCCTGATTCGGATACGCGTTGGTTCGTGGAGCTGGGACGCCGCTTGGTGGATGGCTTCCCGTAGTTGTCGGGGTGGAAGCAGGTCCAGCTGCAGCCCGCCTCGTGATCTGAACACGACCTTGTAGTCTGCAGCAGGAAGCGGCGGCTGCTGCCGCGAACGCTGCGCAGCTGTGCGCGTTGCTTGCAGGTGCACTGACTTGTCAAGGCGTGCAGACTTGGAGGCACCGGTAGCAGAGGCTGCGGCCACCTGGCTTCGGGATGGTGAAAGGACGTCCTTGGAGCGGGCAGGAACACTAAGAATGTGCCTCCAGTCCCTTGGGTCGTAGTCGTGGGGGTTAAGAACCTCTCCCTGCACCTGCAGCTCCATGATGGTGCTGGTGGCGGAAGCGTCCGACGCAGTAGGCCTAGCTCCCAGCGGAGCGAGGCCTAGCTCAGGTGAAGAGGTGACAAAGAAATGGCCGTGGGTGCCCGAAAATTGGCGTAGTCGGGCCAAAAATTGATTGTGTGCGGCACTCACATTCGTAGATCAGTGGGTGGTAAAATGTGGGCCGATGATGCTGGCGATTGGCGAATTCCGCTGTCTTTGTGCGGAGCCGATGTGAGGTGCGTCTGTACTACTCGGCCCCCTAGCGGCCAATCTCAGGGGGGCACTTTGTTGACCTTAAGTCTCGACAGGAGGCTGCCAGCAGAAGCTTGTTAGCATCAGCTTTTGACGGGTGTCAACCGAGGTATGCGAGACAGCTACTAAGTACCTTCCTTTCCTCAAATACAATTTGTTGTTGTTGTTGTAGCCTTTGACAGAATGGCACATACCCACACTGGAGGATCGGCCAAGAATCGGCAGGTAAAGGTTGATATTCACCTGTACATAGTAAAGGCAAAAGCAAAGCACATGGGAGAGGATTACGAGGAGAACGGCAGGGCGAGGATGAAAAAAAAAACAATAATCATAAAAATATATGAGTTTGGATTGGAGAGAGATTGACAGAGAGAAATGAGAGAGATTAATTCGACAAATAATGAAGCATAAAAAGAAAATACGGAAAGCTTTAGCAAGGCATGAAGGAGGGAGACACGATCAAGCTGGTCAGGAGCCTCGTGATCAGCCGAGTCACGTACTCCCTTCCGTACCACAACACCAACAAGGGTGAAAGGGATCAAGCCAACACCCTCATAAGAAATGTGTACAAGACAGGTCTCCATCGCCCATCCAATACAGCAACGGAGAAGCTGATCAGCCTCGGGTTTCACAACACCTTCGAAGAACTCAGGGAAGCACAACTGGCAACGCAGCGAGAGAGACTCCAGCAGACTCTCGCTGGCAGAGCGCTCCTATTAAAATTAGCATATCCAGAAATAAAAGACTAGAACGAAAAACTGCGAGCATACCAGACGATATCCGCTGCACGCTTAAGGTGAGATCGCTGCCAAAAAACATGGATCCGAACCTGCATGAAGGCAGGCGAAACGCGCGAGCAAAATATGTAGAAAAGTATCTGGCAGGGAAGGCGAATACGGTATACACCGACGCCGCGCAATACCCCTACAAAAGGGGGACGATAGAGCAGAAAGCCGTAGCTGTAGTGATAAATTCGGACTATAAGGAAATCACTTGCGCATCGGCATGGGATTGCATGATAACCGAAGGAGAAGAAATGGCTGTTGCTCTAGCGGCCGAGGAGGGATATCAAGCAAACAGACCCCTAGTAATACTCAGAAACTCCAAAGAGGCATGCCGTAACTATATGGATGGCAGAATCAGTCGGAAAGCACTTCGCATTCTCCTTCGCGCAGACTTTCCCAAATAACCAGTCAGACACACTCTTTTCTGGATACCGGGACACACTGGAATCAAGGGCAACCAGAGGGCCGACGAAGTAGCTCGCGAGCACACGAACCGAGCGCTTGAACACGCGGCCCATGAGGAGTTCTCCCGGGTAGTCCCGGAGTATTGGGAGATATTTAATTATTACAGAGGACTGAGGGCAAAGTATCCTCCCCCACAAAATCTTTTAAATCAACAAGAAGCAGTATACTGGCGGCAACTACAAACGGGAACCTTTGCGAACTTACATATATTAAGCAAAATGTACCCGGATCAGTACAGGGACATATGCCCATAGTGTGGGGCCAAACCCACCCTATATCATTTCACGTGGGAATGGAAAAGAAACGAGGCTATCCATAGAATACAAAATCCGAGTGCGGAAAAGTGGGAGAGTTTGCTCTCCAGCGGCAACCCGGTTCTCCAGAGAGTACTGGTCATCCATGCCCAGCGAGCAGCCAAGCTCGAGGGTGCCCAGGAATAGGGGCGCAGACCTCTGTCGACCGTAATAACTTGCAAAATGGAGCAAATAAAGTTTATCCTATTCTATCCTATCCTAGCAAGGCAGTCGATCAGATTCCAGCAAGAAATGTTTAACAGCTGTCACAAAATTCGGCGCATTTTAGAAACAAACACAGAAAAACCGCCGCGCGCACGGCGTCTCGCCGGCGCGAGCCCAACGGGAGAGAGGGAAAGCCCCGCCGAGCGCGTGCCTCTCTCTCCACCGCCACGGCGTGCGCCGAAGGAATGAGTCATCCACGCCGAATTCTCTGGAACAGACGGGTTGCTTCTGCAGCTGACGGGGGGAAATGGCTTAGCCTTGCGTGCACTAAGACACGTCCCCCTCGCCCGTCGGCGACGGCGCCACTCAAGAACACGCTCGAAACTTCGAGATGCGACCCCCGACCTCAGACCAATGGGGACGCGCGGCCAGTGAGAAGAGGGAAGGGAGACAGCACTGCAGATGCTAAGCGTATGTGCGCGCCTACTTTGGCGCGTAGAACATACAGACGTGAGAGCGAGCCTATAAAAGAAGGACGCTGACAGCTAGGAAAAGGGCTTATAAGAATGGAGTATCTGATCTCGCTTCGGCGAGCGCGGCTTCGGCCGCTTATCTGATTTTTTCAGCAGCGTCCGCTCCGGCGGACGCAGTTGTTGCTGCGACGCGCGTCTTTTCTTGCCTTTTTCTCTTTCCTCTGATCTCTTACCTCTCCTCTATCTGCACGTTGGCAGCGGTGGTGGCTTGGCTAGAGCCAGTAGCAGGCCCGTGCAATTTCCTTTTCATCCTTCTCTCAGTCACAACAACAACAACACATCAGTCAGTCCGGACCGCCGTTTAAGCTTCGGAGAAGCGCGCCCGTTCGACTCCCGGGGAAAACACCACTCGGCCAGCCACGGACCAACGAGGCAACGTTCGCCAGTCTGCGGGACGGCATCGTCATGGAACTCTGGTCGTCGGACTGCCGCAGTGCACGGTGAAAAAATTGTGTTTTGCTTGTTTACCTCCCTCTCGTGTGTTAGTGCACTTTAGGTGCAATATTGCCTTTGTATTGTATTCTCTCTCGAGTTTAACTTTGCACGAGTTGCATTGTTCTTTTAATCACTTTGTATGTGTTTCTACTAGTGATTGTGAAATCCTCTGTATCGTCTCATCGCTGTATAAACCTTGTTTTGTTTTGTGAACCTCTGGCTCCGACCCATTCTCTGGCTTGCGACCAGCGAAAGCTGGCACCGAACGCCCAAAAACCTCTTGTCACTTGGTGGCTGGTCTCCGCTGAGTTTGCCACGCTTAGTCGAGGGCATCTCCTTAGAGTACGAGACCGCTACCCCCACTTGCTCTAAGGGTGTCTGGGAGCTTCCCACTAAAAGCGCGCGAAGTCTGGGTGGCAACAGCGTCACAAACAGACCTGTGGCTGAACCCAAGCATGTTGGCACCAAATGATAGCAACTGTGGGCTGCTCAAACTAAGGCCAAGTTGCTGTAAGGGCAACTCCAGCAGTCTTCTTCTCAAAGAGGTTGAACGACGACAATGGAGCCAAAAATGATCGATAGATTCAGGTTTCACGGCAAAATGCACAGAGGGGAGATAACGCCCAACAAGATCTGTGCAGATAGAAATTTAGAGGAGGGATGCGGCAGCGCAACCTCGTCAGAGATACTTCTAGCTGCCGAGATTGACAAATTTTCCTGCTCCAGGAATATTTCAGATGCTGATATTCCGCCGATGTTAAAAGTGCTGTGCCTTGCGTGCTTAATAACGCTCGTCGCCGGAACCTAGATGCTGTGATAGACGCTGTAGCCGGGATGATGGGCAACACGAGGTCGCCTAGGGAAGCCTTTGCAAGGTTATCCGCGATCTCATTTACAGTCACGCTGCTGTGGCCGGGTACCCAAGCAAGTGAACAAGGCTCAAATGCGAAGGGAGTAGCGATAAAAAGTGCGTAAAGTGGGACAGTCAACATGCGATGCGAGGGACGAACACAAAGATAAGGAATCGGTAATGACTGCCACTGCAGAAATAGAATAATCAAGCTTCCGCAGAGCAAGAACTACTGCCAGAAACTCAGCTTGGAGAATAGGGGTGAAATCCGGAAGGCGCAGCGAAAAGAACCAGTCTAAACTCCGACAGAAAATTCCCACCCCTGCCTTTTCGTTGCACTGAGAGGCGTCGGTTGCTATTGCATTTTTTGTAGGTAGGGACCTTAAATGATCTTCTAATAGTCCATTTAAAATACGGGGTGATAAAAGTTTCGAGTTTTGAGGAAAAATGTTGTCGAAAACAATGTGGACAGAGGACCCGCTGCTTAGTGCTGGAAGGATGTTGTAAATCTGCACGTTTAAAGGCTCAAGCAGCCTTTGCACGAACACAACCTGTGGGGTATGAAAACGAGGCCAGTGGACACCAAAAAAAGAGGTCGACTGGCAACAGAAAATGCTTTGCGAACGGTGAAAATGGGATTCAAAGATTTTGAGGAAAGTCTGCTCAGTTAGAAAGTGAAATCGCGATAACAGAGGGGGAATGCGGGCCTCAAGGTACAGCACATTGATAGCCACGAATTTGGGGACGCCAAGGAACATCCGAAGTACCTCCCTCTCCAAAAGGATGAGAGGACGAAGATTGCATGAAGCCGAGCCGGAAAACAACACAGAGCCAAATTCTAAAATTGGCCTGACATACAATACGTAAATCATTAGGAGCGCATCCCTGCGCATACCGTACCGGTGACTGCATAACGTCAGTTACATGCCTGCGGCACGAGTCCCTTTCACAGCAACATGGTCAATGTTAGGCCGCCAGGTGAGTTTGTCGTCATAAATGACGCCTAGGTATTTTAGGGATTGAATTTGAGGTATTGGTTGAAAGAGAGACCACAACAGGATCCTGTAGAGGAAAAACAAGGACGGCACACTTGTTAAAATTTAATGTGAGGTGTAACCTGCTCAACTAGTGCTCAAGAGAACTTGTTGAAGATTTGCGGAGTCGTAGCGGAGCACCAGAGCAAGATGACTAGCGTGGCAGGCTTCTAGTTCCGAACAGCCCGTGCCGGGCGTGCGCTCCGAGCACGCGCTGTCCATCGTTATTTTCTTCTAGCGCGCGCTGTAACGCCGATCTCAGCGCCTGCGCTTTATAGCGTCGCCGGGCGCTATAGGGCTTCCCGCCTAGACGGAACGTCGAAGTGTGCGCTCGGTAAAAGAAATGAGAGAATGAGGGTCCAGCAAGTTCATGTCAAGGGCCGGGAAGAGCCGTCAGGTGGAGGGCGCGGGCTCAGGTGGACGAGCCTGGCTGCTGCGCAACGGGCGAATGATGCAGGGTGCCGAGCTGACAATGGACATGGAGGCAGGGGAGGCCATGGTCAGGCCGTCAGCGACTGTAGTGCTGCCCGCTGACACAAGTGTCATCGGTGTTGGAACGTTACGGCTGATGTCCATGGGGATCTGACGCGCCTTGTGCGCGGTCACAAGCACAGGAGCGGCCGGAACGGCTCCGTGGACTGACAGCAGCTGTGGTGTGACCGTCGACATAACGGCGACAGCTGTGACGATGCCGGAAAAGTTGCTGGGCTCAATTCCAGGTGCTTGGGTAAAGCGGAAGTGACAGTCCGGAGCGACTGGCCAGTGCTGATGCGCGTGTGGGCATGGTCGGCTGTGGGTGGCTGCAAAAAGGTTGTGGCAGTTACAGGCCGTACAGCTGAGGCTGCTACATTAGACGACTGGCGGACAGCAAGAGACACAGCTGGTGGATGGACAACTGCCGCACTACTCGGTGTGGGTAGCTCTACCATTCGTGCTGAAGGTGGCTCAAGTCAGGCACTAAAGCAGACGCTGGCTGCGACAGTGTTGAGCTGCCAGGGTCAGACTCCGAGAAGCGGTTTACAGTACTGAGGGCTTGGGGTGGGGCTTCTTGGGCAGGCAGTGTGGCCGCCTGGGTAGTGGGGCTGGTATCTGACAGATGCTGCGGTGCCGGCAATCTCAATTCGCCCTTAGCACGATCGCTCAGGTCAGACTGACGGCTTTGACGGAATGAGCGATGAGGCGGCAGGTGAGCTTTTGGCTGGCAGCGATGCTACGCAGTAGGTTAGAGAAGTTGACGGAATGGGGCACTCGTCGAGGAAGAGCTCGACTGACGGCGGCACTATTGCAGATGAGAGAAGTTGCTCACCGGGCTGTGCCGTAGACGCTGTATCGTCCTTATGGGAGGCGGTATGGCCGGAGGCGCTGAACAGGGTGGCGCGAGGCGCATCTGTCGCTGAGTTCGCTGACGTGGAAAACCGCGGTGGGCCAGGCACCTCAACGAGCTGCTGAGGCAATGACTGCGGACATCTGGCCATGGAGTCGTCGCACAGTGCTGCTAGCGTAACCGGGGTAGCAGGATGTGCTGCCGGAAGCGATGCGGCAGCGTCTGGTGCGGTCGGTGCTAAACAAGCCGGGCCGGAGACGCTGCACAGGAGTGGCGGCGAGGCGGCGAGGGGCTGCTGAGGCGGGCCGGCTTCTGATGAAGGCTGCGTGGGCGCGAGCGAGGCCGGTCCAGGACCAGAGGCTGGCGGCGGCGAAAACGGGTCCGCTGCGTCGTAGAGCGGCGGAGGAACATAGTCGGCGCCGAAGTCAGCCAAGACGGCCGCACGCAGCTCATCGTATGGCCGGCAGCCGAAGGCAGAGTAGGTGAGCCGACGCAGGAGGTCGAGCGGGAGGATGTCGCAAAGGACTGCGTGTTTAAACGGCTCGATGGTAATTCCGTTCAGGTACATCGCAGCCTCCAGTTGGGGGAACCACCGCCGACGCCTACAGGCCGGAACGCTGGGAGCGGCGGGTCGAAACTTGGGTCCAGCCAGTACGCCATGCTAGGACGCCGCTGGGATAGGAGGCACGGTTCGCCGGGTCACCACTGTTGAACATTTGCAGGGTCGTAGCGGAGCACCAGAGCAAGATGACCAGCGTGGCAGGCTTCTAGTTCCGAACAGCCCGTGCCGGGCTGCGCTCCGAGCACGCGCTGTCCATGTTTATTTTCTTCTAGCGCGCGCTGTAACGCCGATCTCAGCTCCTGCGCTTTATAGCGTGGCCGGGCGCTATAAACTCCAATATGATTCCAATCGATCATAGAGGGAATGTATATCAGGCGTAGCCGCAAAAAATGCAATGTCGTCCGCATAGACGTAAGTGCGAACATGGTGGTGGAGTGGAATGGAGCTCAGAAGAACATTGGTTTGGTTTATGGGGTTTAACTTCCCAAAGGGACTAAGGCTATGGGAGACGGCGTAGTGGAGGGCTCCGGAAATTTCGACCACCTGGGGTTCTTTAACGTGCACTGACATCGCACAGTACACGGGCCTCTAGAATTTCTCCTCCAAAGAAATTCTAGCCGCCGCGGCCGGGATCGAACCCGCGTCCTTTGCGTCAGCAGCCGAGCACCATAACCGCTGAGCCACCGCGGCGGGAGAAGGATATTGAACAGCAAAGGCGAAAAGACAGCTCCTTGCGAAACACCTCTCGTCTGTTTGTGCCTCTGGGATTGTACCCCATTATGGACGCAGAAGAATTCCCTGTTATAGACAAATGCAGATATCCAAGCAACTATATATTCTGGAAACTGGAGGGACTGTAACCTGTGTATTAGGATGGAATGCTCTACACTGTCGTAAGCTTTAGAGACGTCGAGCGTAACCAAAGCAGCATACAGGCGTTGACGACGAGCAAGAAGAATACGACTCTCAAGATCTACATGTGCATTCCATATCGAACATCGCGGCCAGTTGCCGAATTAACGCGGGCTGAGAATAGTTCTGCGGTCCGCGAAGGCAGAAACCCGCATTAGTAACAACCTTTCTATTAATGTTACAACATTTGATGTTAGAGAAATAGGCCTAATATTTTTCAGTTCATAGCCACCACCCTGGTTTTTAAGTAAAAGGATCACCTTGGCCAGCTTCCACTCAGAAGGTATCCAAGCGTGTTCGATAGAATAGTTGACCAGGTCCTACAAAGAGTCGGGAGACGCCTCAAATAGAATCTTGAGCATCTTTGAAGTGACATCATCAGGACCGGTAGCAGAAGCTGGTAATCTCTGAACAACTTGAGAAAGCTCCGAAAGAGTAACTTTAGCGCAATAATAATTTGGCGTCCTTCGCGCAAACAACATGGGACGTAAAGGAAACAGAGACGAGAACCACTTATGCAGCCCCGCGGCAATTGATTCAACCGCCTCGATAGCTTCCTTCCTAGGTGACATAACTAATTACTGTAAATTACGAGAAGGCAGGACCTGTTTTCTGGACCGTAAAAAGCCAAATAATGCCCGTCGGCTGCCCGACTTTGAAACATAATCAAAATGTTCAGAGTGATATTTCTCTTTCGCACAAGAAACTGTGCGTTTAAAGGTGGCTGCTATGAATTTATAATCATTCCAGTTATTTAGGCATTAGTTATAAAGAAACTTTTTCCATGCTGCCTTCCTCCGCCTGTAATCCCTCGTACAGTCCGCGTTCCACCAATGATTAGAGGAATTCCCTTTTGAGGGCCACACCAGGAACTCCGACTTTTTCTGGCATTCCTCTAAAGCCAGGCATATGCTTGTTGACTGGTGGTCCTCGGCGATACTAGAAACCGACGCGAGGGCAGAGCGCAACATCGTCTGAAATTTGTCATAATTTACATGCGTCCGCAACGGACGAGCTGCAGGTGTTACACGACATATGATATCAAAACGGACAGGTATAGGGTCACTTGAGGAGCCGCAATCAACAGTCGACCAATTCAATAGCCAATTCCAGGACTGGAGAATGTAAGATCTAAAACAAATTTAGACTGTGCGCAAAGGTTAGTGGCTGATCCAGAATTTGAACACATAAGGCTGTTATCAGAAACCCAGTCCCAAAGGCGCTTTCCACATAGATTTTGTGCGGTAGCCCCAAGACACATGGTGTGAATGGAAATCGCCAGCCATGAGAACTGGGTTTCCACAGCTAGCGAGAAGCGAATCTACCGGTCTAGTATCCTGGACTCCATAGGGGAAATAAACATTTACTAAGGAAAACGGGGAGCACCCAGGAAAAACAAAGTCTAATGCCAACATCGCACAGTCAGGGGACATTAGCTGAAAAGATACCTTAGCCTTGTGGCAAAGTTTTCAAGAAACTAACGTTAGAAACCCCCCCCCCCCCTCGTGACTGGCGATCTAGACGAAATGAAAGATAATTTTTAAAGTGAAAATGTTTGTCGGCTGAAAGCCACGTTTCTTGAAGAATTATGACATCAGGATTAAGCTGGGAAGAAATACAATGTAAATCTGTTGAAGCTGTAAGAATAGAGCGACAGTTCCACTGCAAAACTCGCAACGACGCTATGCTTTCGAAAGCAGAGCAGCAACAACTGCCTGCTCTAAAATGGTATCCTTCGGCATAGCGCCAAGCTGCTGCTTGTTTGATTTAGATTGTTAACGAGGAGAAGTAGATGAAGGAGATATCGGGGACCCACTGCGCTTTAGGACCCGCACATCAGGCTCCATCATCTCAGAATCGGAGATAATTCCAGCGTCACTGGAAGTACCCGAAGTAAGTACAGAGTTGGGGATTCCAGCGTCACTGGAAGTACCCGAGGTAAGTACAGAGTTGGGGGCAGAAGTTTGTTCCTGGGGCTGAGATGTTGCAGATATTGAAGAACGCACAATGTAAGGGGTAATTACATTCGATAGAGAAGCCAAACTGGCCTGCACAGCAGTAGTCAGCTGGGAAGCGAGGACGTTGGTGAGGCATTCCGAAACATTTGCAGCACTTCTCTTTACCATTTTTGTCATGGATGCCTCCCCAGCAGACGCAATTGCCTGAGTCACCGACGGATCTAATATCAATCCCTGACGAGTGGTCACCCCTGCATACCTGTAGGCGCGTTCCTTAATCTCCAGTATAGCTTCTCGGCGCGAACACCGTTTCCTGTCTATAAGCTCCAAGATCTGAATCTCCTTCGCACGAGAGGGGCAGTTCGAGGAATTAGCAGCGTGGACGCCACCGCAAAGGCAGCACTTCTCATTCTGCTCAGAGCAAGCGCTCGTAGCAGGACCCTCTCCACAGGAACAACAGCGCAAGGTGGTTCTGCAACCGCCGACGCTATGGCCATAGCGCCAGCAGTTGGTGCACTGCAGAGGCCTAGACGACAACTGGCCAACCCGAAAAATTAGAGGCCAGGCCTTTATTTCACTGGGGCAAGACGTGCCGGCAAAGGTGGCAATCACCGACTCTTTGGGCACCTGCATGTTGCCAACATCTCGGTTACAGCGGTGCACAGCAACGACACCTGCGGCGGACAGCAGATCAAGGGTCTCAACTGGAGACAGCGAAGAGTCAACGCCTCGGACAATGCCCTTCGTGCAAGCCAGATGTGGCGGGATAAAAGAGCTTACCCGGAGAGATGCAAAAGACGAGGTAGCTAGGAGATCTCTGACGCAGGCGAGGTCTGAGGATCTGCAGAGAATACCGCCGCGTCCAAACTGGCGGACCCCACTGATGGCTTCATAATGAGAAGTGGCTGACTGGAGTGCAGCCCGAACAATTCCAGGATTGGTCATCTTGATGGCGCCACCATCCTTAGGCGCCAGCGCAACCGGGATGCTGCCGACGCCACTGCGCAAAAAAGCCTCCAAGGGCAAGACTTCAGGGGAAAGGGATGCCGACCAGGAGGAGCTCCCCTGGCCGGGAGACTGGGCAGACATACCCCGGGCTTACGGCCTCAGCGTGTGCTTGATGCCCACAAAACGATAAGGGCAAAGGCTCAGGGAGAAAAAACCTCAACCAACCACCAACCATGCCGGGCTTCAGAGCTAACTTATCCACCTAGGGTGTCATCCTCCAGCTCAAGGCCGACGTGATAGATCCTGGGAAGGGCACGGGCACCAAGCACTGCTAAAGCTGGACCTCAGCAAAGCCTTCGATAACGTGGCACACGAAACCATTCTCAAGAACCTGTTCGTTCATTCGTTCATTCCTCAGCCATAGGTCCACGATGATCACGGCAGGCGAGATAGTCATTGCCTTTTCGGCTAGGGGGCAGATGGACACAGCAGGGATTGGTACTGTCACCGTTTCTCTTCAGTCTCTACCGCATAAAAATTCCCCCCAGACTAGAAGGTATAGCTGGGCTCAGACATGCTTTCTACGCACGTGACATCACTCTGTGGACCACCAGCGGGAGCGAGTGTCAGATGGAGGAAACATTGGAAAGCGCGGTAGACACTATTGCAGAGCTCGCAGATAAAGCAGGCCTAACATGCTGGCGCCCAAAATCAAGTCAGCTAAAAATTTCCTTTGTTTCCACTGAATTTCCTCCGAGCGTGGCGCGCAGTCGTAGCGCCATCAGGCGGCACCCACGGGAAGCCCCTCGCAATGTACGGCGCTCGACCAGTAGTGGCGCAGGTGGCGAACCGCTCACAGCTTTCGCATTTCCGCACATAAGGACACTTGTGTGCACTGGAATTTTTCCTTTTTCGCCTCCATTGAAACGCGGCCACCGTGGCTGGAATCTAACCCGGGAAATCTGGCTCAGCAGCCGAGCGCCCAAACCACTGAGCCACCGCGAGGGGCACGGCATACTGCTCCAGTCACGGGTTTCTGCCATATTGTCAACGCCAACGCAGGCAATGCACATGCTGGTACCACGGCCGCGTAGGTGGATGCGTGGCTGAGGTGTCCACTCACCCACAGAGCTGATTATTTCCCTTTCCTCAAAATCAAAGGTACGCAATGCTGTTTACCCATCAGTCATTAATCATCAGGCACCCTTGCCCAAGCTCCCATCTCAAGATCTTAAAATCGTCTTCCGCCCCTGCGGAGGCCTCGATCCCGGCAAGCACAAAAGAATGTACATATTGTTCGACGCAAGCGCTACCTTGAAACGTCCAGTTGACGCAGTGCGTAACCGAGACACCATTCGCATCAACCGTCGGCACCACTCTGATTGCTTCAATCGCCCACGCAACAAGAGGTCAAAGCCCTTTGTCATCGTCGCATCCGAATAACAAGGAACCTCCCGGAAATTCCGCAGCAAGCAACGGTCCGACTCCAACGACCACAGTCACTTCCGCCCCAGGTCAAAGTCGGCGGCAGGCAAGGAACCCACATCTGCCAATGTTAGGGACTGCTCTCTATCCTTCTCGCCCCTGACCGACCAGCCTCTGCTGGAAAACACTGACCCAGTTAACTAGTTCGACACCACTAAGAGGCTTCAACAAGACGCGTGCCGCTCGAACACGGAGAGTGCAGTTCTTTCGTACTAAAAACCCATACACTGAAGTTACAGGAAACTTCAAAATTCCTGGCTTGCTTTGCATGGCCCATTATAGAAGGGAAAATGTATGCAGTGAATTCCTGCATCAGCGGCACTCTAAATGGCGTTTTCGAAGCTGCAGTCGCTTACAACCGGCTACAGGCTTTTAAATCACTACCACTGGACATGTTTTTCGACCTCCGATGTTCTTACGCTGATCACTCTTTTTAATGAAAAATAGAAGCAGATTAATGTGTGTTCTGTCTTTTATGCTATAGAAAATACGAAGAATCCCGGAAACGAGAGACAGAGAAAACTTTATTTACAGAGGAATTCGGGGCACGCCCCAGGGTCCCCGCACGACCCCACTGCACTCAAGTGTTTATGTTCCGAAGGTCCATAACACTGGCAGCACGGCCGGTGGCGATGGTCTGCACTTCCGGGTGCTCCGAGCGCAGCAGGGTCTCCCAGTCCTCCCAGGTCTTGAGCTTCTCTAGGTCCCGCGGGGGAGGGTCCGCCGGGCAGAGGGAAATGATGTGGAGGGAAGAGGCGAAGGGTTCTGGGCATCCTCGGATCGGGGATTCACGAAGAAACGCATGCACACATTCAGTGAGAGAGAGAGAGAAAAAAAACTTTAGTGTACAAGGAATTTGGGGCACGCCTCAGGGTCCCCGCACGACCCCAATGCACTCAAGTGTTTATGTTCCTAAGGTCCATAACACTGGCAGCCCGGCGGGTTGCGATGGTCTGCACGGCCGGGTCCTCCGACCGCAGCCGGGTCTCCCAGTCCTCCCAGGTCTTGAGGTTCTCTAGGTCCCGCGGGGGAGGGTCCGCCGGGCAGAGGGAAAGGATGTGGAGGGAAGAGGCGAAGGGTTCTGGGCATAAGGCGCATGCTGGAGTGGGGAAGGAGGGATGATAGTGGGCTAGGGTAAGGGGTGAGGGAAGAGAATGTGTGTGTAGTCTGCGCCAGAGCGTTGCGTGTTTGTTATCTAGGGAGGGGTATGGCGGGGGGTAGAGCTGGCGTGAGGCTCTGCAGGCCTGGGTGAGCTCGCTGAATGAGTGCATGCGCTCCTTCGGGGATCCCCGATCCGAGGGCACCTGAGCCCGGTTTCATTCAGTGAGCTGACCCAGGCATACAGAGCCTCACGCCAGTTCTACCCCCCGCCCCACCCCTCTCTAGATAACAGACACGCAACACTCTGGCGCAGACTACAGACACGCACTCTCCCCTCACCCCTTAACCTAGCCCATTTTCACCCATCCTTTCCCACTCCCGCATGTGCCCTATGCCCGGAACCCTTGGCTTCTTCCCTCCACATCCTTTCCCTCTTCCCGGCGGACCCTCCCCCGCGGGACCTAGAGAACCTCAAGACCTGGTAGGACTGGGAGACCCTGCTGCGCTCGGAGGACCCGGCCGTGCAGACCATCGCCACGGGTCGTGCTGCCAGTGTTATGGACATTAGGAACATCAACACTTGAGTGCAGTAGGGTCGTGCGGGGACCCTGGGGCGTGCCCTGAATTCCTGTTGAAATGAAGTTTTTCTCTCTCTCTCTCTTAAGACTTCTTACGTGCTATGAAGGCAAAATGTGTCATCGGTTCGAATCATTTTTGCAAAATCGCCACCCAGTTTAATGTTAGGTGCATCATGACATCGTACGACAAAGCCCGGACTGCTGTGCGAAGAACTGTTGCGTCACAATTGTGGAACGGAAGTCGCGGAATGGCATATCAATCATCAAGTTACATATGTATTTGGTACGAATATCCCTGTCGCGAGCTCTCCTGCAACTTGACACAAGAGGCTCATGCGGTGTGCGACGAGAAATGATATGCCACAAATCGGAACGCTCTATGAAGAACTGTTACGTCAAAATTTTGACACGAATGTGAGGGAACGCATACTATATTGGAAGTACAGGAGCGATGGAAAGAAACGCGGACAGAGCGCATCCTAGCGTACGTTCGCATTTTTCACCGCGGCTGATGTTAGCGGAAAGACGGCAGAGTCGTGCATGATTGATTTCATGACAACTGTAACGTCTTTTTTTTTACCACCGAGGTAAAAGCGCGATAAGAAATTCAGTGGGGCACTTTGTTGACCTAAGGTGCTGTGAGCTGAAAGCGTTAACTCTTTCACTACCGCGCCATAGGCCATCGATCGCATATGATCGATTCAAATCGCTTGCGCAATAAAGCTTTTGGAGAGTCGTGTACGTGCTCCGCTATCTAGCTAGCGAGCTCAACAACTGCTCTTTCGATTGCAGCCTTGGTTTTAGTGTTTTGACATGAGGGGGTGCCGTGAAAAATAAAACTTTGAACGGCCGCAGCTGCGTCAGCCGGAGAAAATGACGTCCGCGTCGCCGCGTGCTCCTCGAAAACGAAAGCTGACACCGAGTACGTCGGCCGGTTTCGGTTTCGTTGTTTGCGATGAAAGCAGCGGTTATTAGTCGGGCAACAATGTACAAACGTTGGATTTCGGTTTCGACAGCGAGACTTCGCCTCGGGAGCCTGGAACGTCAGCGCGTACTTGCATGTATGTTCTGTTTTCGTTCGCTGTGAGTTTTCTGCGGTTCATACGGTTTGTAATTGATGAGAGTGGTTTATTTTTGTGCTTCAGAGTCTTGACAACGTATGGCGAAGGCAGTTTGCCGAATGCTCAAGGTCGCGTCGCATTTTTCAACCAAGACGACAGCAAGGTGTCCATATCGGCACATCGCTGCGGAGCGGCGCTCGGAGATTAGCTCAACTTCTCGACTTTTTTTTGATGCTCTTCACGGCGGAAATGATAAACACCGTGTGCGGAAACACTAATAAGTATGTATGGATGAGGATTTTCAGCAAGTTCGGCGTGACGGCTCATGGGAAGACGTGAATCTGTTGGAGAGGCTGATGTTCATTGGAATCATCATATACATTGGAATTGTTGACCTGCCGCGACTTTATTTCTACTGAAATACCAGAATAATCTATTCTGGCCCTCTGCCATCAAAAATCATTTCTCAAAATTGGTTTTTCACTTTTTTGTTTGTTTTTGCACGTAACGGACCCGGATGATTCAGTGGCGGCAGCATCTAATGGCAAGACTTGGAAAGTGTCCTGGCTTTCGAACCACATTGCTAAGACTTATTTCATTGATTATGATGTTTTAGAGCTTGCTTAAAATGCCAAATTTTATCAGCTGGCTTTCAGGGAGCAGCTCATTCAAGAAATCTTCGGGTATGATGAGGGAAAAGAAATCCACGCCCCCAATCCTCCCATATAATCCATTCAACACCAACCGAAAAAAATTGAAAAAGGAAGAAACTGCAAGCTCGGCTATCTGAGAACAAGGGAGGAACAAAGATAAAACCTTATGTGAAGCACCTGTCAGTCTACCTCTGCTTCACATCTTCACCACTGATTGCTATTCACAGTGGCACCACAGTCATGACCCCTGACTTGACAGGCCTTGGAAAGTGCAGTAAATTTTTATCATAGCTGAAACTGTGAATAATGACAGCTATAAACATGTGCGACAGTTTGTATATTCCAGTTTTCCTCTAATCAAGTTCTGGCTTAGTGCAGCCAGTAATTTGTTTTTGCTATATACTTTTTTTCTGTTTTTAGCAATTTCACAAATAAATGTTCATTTACGTTCGCACACACAACTCTTCTGTTTGATTCATTCAGAAGTGTAACTAATAAGCTACAATTTCTTGCATTGCAATACGTGCTGGGTGTATTAGTTCTCGTGAAAAAAATTTTTCTTTCCGTACACTCCAAATCGGCCATTTTTCTGCGGTAGCGAAAGAGTTAAGCACAGTGTTGCAGCTTGTGCCACTGATGCGTGGTTAAGATGTTAAGTTTCGCCACCAAGAGTGGTACGCCACAGCGTCTTGCAACGCTGCCATCGAGTACACAGAACGCCAATTACCGTTCGGCTGTTCGACTTGATCGTCGGCAATTTGGTTTTTGAGGAAAGGAAATGTATCTGTCTCGCATATTTCGGTGGACACCTGAACTTCGCCGTAAGGGAAGGGAGGAAGACCGGAGTGAAGGAAGACAATGAATGTAATCACTAGACGCGCCTTTGTTCACTCCAAACCGTCGATCTGGCATGGCCGTGTGGTTAGCACGCTCGTCTCGCAATCCGGGGCCCTAATTCTCCAACTCGACCAATTTTCTACTCAGTTTTATTTATACATTTATTTGGAGCATCACTATAACATCCATTTATTTTGTTGCATGGTTACTATTTTAACCGCCGCGGTGGCTTAGTGGTTATGGCGCTCGGCTGCTGACCCGAAAGACGCGGGCTCGGTCTCGGCGGCGGCGGCCGAATTTCGATGGAGGCGAAATTCTAGAGGCCCGTGTACTGTGCGATGTCAGTGCACGTTAAAGAACCCCAGGTGGTCGAAATTTCCGGAGCCCTTCACTACAGCGGCCCTCATAGCTTGAATTGCTTTGGGACGTTAAACCCCAATAAGCCAATAAACTAGCCAAAGTACAATTCACCCCGTTTGAAATTTGCGCACTGTGACGTCTTGACCATTTCGACCACTTGAAAAGCGTAACATTTCTGTCCACAACTCCTGCTTACAGCGATGATGCATTAAAGGCTTCCGTCTTTAAAAAAATCGAAGAGCGCAGCCCGTAGGCGCCGCGTAGTTCGCGTTTATTTTCATCGCGATAGTACATTGTAGTACACTACACGGGCCCGGGCCCGGCCCAGCTCGCGGGCCGGGCCGGGCCGGGATATGATTTGTTTTGTCGGTCCTCGGCCGTGCCCGGCCCTGAATTTGCGGGCCCGGGCCTGGCTCGGGCTTAAAGTTGTGGACCCGAGCCGGGCTTGGGTGCGTATAGAAACGGCTGGTGTCTAACGATTCATTCACTATTGCAGAGTAAAGTACACAACGGCGGCATTGGAGCAGCCAAGGGTTATAGGGCGCGCTGAGAAAAAAATTGAGCTTTGTTCATTGATTTATTTATTTCCTTATTTCCACACCGCGGTGGTTTTGTGGTCAAGGTGCTTTTTTACTGAGCTAGGAACCAGGGCCGCATTTCTATTTAGGCGGCAAGCATGACAGCCATGTGCTTGTATCATTGGTCGTTGAAGAAACCCAGGTGGTCGAAATGATATGGAGCTCTCTGCTTCGGTGTCTCTCACAGCCTGACTCCCCTTGGGCCCTTAAGCCCTAAAAACATAGCTTTTATTTTATAGCTATATTTTTCTCACGTGAGAAAATTCACAAATTAA
Organism: Amblyomma mixtum; assembly: GCF_055824585.1. NCBI lineage: Eukaryota > Metazoa > Arthropoda > Arachnida > Ixodida > Ixodidae > Amblyomma > Amblyomma mixtum. The sequence continues at coordinate 103,978,871 of NC_143019.1, read as the reverse complement.
AGCGCGTTTCGTTTTCTTTTTGATCAGCTGACCGGAAAGTGCCGTAAACGAAATAGCCACCAAAGCTCACGAGAGTTTGTATATCTCATCTCATAACCACATCTATCCCTACTCGCTACTTCAGCCTGGTTGATATTGACAAGTATTTTGCGCGGTAAGTTATCACGTGGTTCACGCGTTATCTTCTGCTCCACCAGCAAGAGTAAAATTTTACCAGTCTTAATTGGCCATTGATCATTCGTCATACCAAAACATGCCTCTACACTATTAGAAATGCATTCGGGAAGGATATATTAGTTTAGGACGCTTATAGTCTTCAAAACACACTCCGTGAATTACTCAAGCCTTTTAGCTTTTCGTTTCTTCTGAAAGGCGACCAGTTCGGCTTTGAATTCAACCGGTGACATCGCGTTCACTAAAAAAAATGTCATCCTACTGCTTGCTAGGCTGCTTTAATGTTTATACTTCGCGGGCGGCAAAATATAACTGATTAAAATCATGGGGGAATGCAAAGTAGTTTATTACGCGCGTATGCAGCCCTTTTTATTTGGCTCTCGGAACTTCCGAGTTTATCTTTGCGCACCTACACGAGATCTCTCTCCAAAAGAGGTCTTGGCAAGCACTACTCTTAATCACTTCCTTCTGGTTTAAAAAGAACCAACTTTCTACAAGCCAAACTGTGGTTTTAAAACCTTTCTTGGCGAGTTTCTTATCGGTCTAGTAGCAGTCTGCTTGCTCAGAGTGAACAGTATACCTCAAGCGTTACTCTGAAACGGGCCGGGCCGGGCCTGGGCTGGGCTTCACTCCGGGATTCGCGGGCCGGGCCGGGCTCGCTAGAGCGATAATTTAGCGGGCCTGGGCCGGGCCCGGGCTTGAAGCCGCGGGCCTTGGACGGGCTCGGGCTTCAGGTCCCGGGCCCGGGCCGGGCTTGGGCCACAGATTCAGGCCCGTGCAGTGCTCTAGTAGATTGGAAGTTTATGTGTGGTCGTTTGGAATCCCTATCGCAGGGTAGCCTCAAACTTGGCTAGCAGATCTATGCAATGTGTAACGATAAACGATATCCAATCTCAAAAACGAACAGCGCGAATTTGAAAAGGTACGAAAAGAAAGACACACGAGGACAGGCGCTGTCATACCTTTTGCCCCTGTGCAAAGTCGCGCTCTTTCTTTTTAAACGGCATACTAACTCGCTTCCTTGTGAAACAATTTTATTAACACAGCGATTACCTAGGCGGACGAAGATGGTGAATGCCGGATTGAGGTGGTCAATAGCCCTAGTGTGGGCCGTCGCAAGTGCCAGCCACCTCTCGAGAACAGCCGGCAAGGGTAGGTTGGGCCCTGCCCATCGAGCAGCCGAGGAGGACATCATAAGCTCCTTCAGGGGGGGGGGGGGATGATGGGAGAGAAGTGCGCACTATATTGAGATGCCCAAACTATGTAGGATTGAGAGCAATGGCTCTCTTCGCAGTGCGGACACTCAGGCTTCACGGTCGGGTCGTAGCGAGCAGCCTGGGCGTGACACGAGAAGGTTTTGGCCCCGAGCTGCACAGAACGCGTACGTTGGCCTTCGACAGAATCTTTGCCGGGGGAGGGCGCCGTCAGTGTCGAGCTATTCAGTGATGTATGATTTGTCATAACCGCAACAGGCGTCAATCTATCTCGTCGTCGGAGGATCGGAGGGTCGGTTCCCGGAGTCCAGTCGCCGCTTCGGAGGCTAGACGACGGCTGTTGCCACACGATTTTTTTGGACCATCTCTCGGCCTGAACAACGACCCTCAGCTTTGGATTTTCGTATAAGAAGCCTACTAAGGTTTTCGGGTTATGAAGCTTTTATAAGCCATTTTCTGTGGAAATTGTCGGTCCGAACGACAACCGTCTGAATATTGTAATGTATCCCCTCGGCCACAAGTAACTGAACAACCGGTTTTTGCTTTTCAACCGTATGTCGAAGCCTTAACAGCACCCCTAAAGACCGAAACGCGTCAAAACGTGAGAACTCGGCTCACTTTACTTTACACAGATTCAGAGCTTATGAGCAGCGATAAGTGCCTCGCTACGCAGCTAACAGACCAGCGGTGCCCGGTTACTTTTGGTAAAGGCGGAACATTTATCGCAAAATGGGATACGATAAATTAGCGTTAGCAGTAATAGCTGTGCAAATTGCTTTTATACTGACTACCTCCCAACATGATATTTGAACTTGTTGCTGAGTGGATATTGTAAGTTGGAGGTGTGTAGCACGGGGAAGCAAAGGCAGGTGGAGTTCTTTGACAGTCATTTAGGGTAGAGAGGTGGTACGTAAATTAACTTGTGAGGTAAAATTTTACCGCTGAGTGCTCGGAGGAGCACGATTCGCTCCGATCCTAAACAAAGCCCACTGCATCCTTTCCTTTAAGGCGATGTGCCCATAGAAGTGGGAAACGATTAAAGCACCTTTCATTTCCTGAAGACTAGTTTTCAGCATAAGTTTCATTCATCTCGCGATGTATATCGGTGTGACAGCTTAGCGTAGCTGATTTACGTTGGTCCTCAAGTAACAGAGTCATTGGATCAGTTTCCTTTTCCAGTCACTACAATGTACAACTGGGTTTCTCCCCTACAGACGCTTCTTATGACGCTCACGAACACGTCGAGTAACAGTTGCGTCCTGCGACTGACACGATTGCCCCTCCTCTGCCATGACAGCACCTGCTAGAGTGACTTCGTCCATTGACTACCTTCTACACGCCCCGCCTAACCTCTGCTCTCAGATGAACAGAAGCTGCCACGGGCAGTTGAGAGAAACTCGCATTGATATGTATGTGGCTTTTCCATGGCCGACGTTGAATCCTTGATCAAAATTGAATCGGACTAAATTGTACTTGTTAAGTTTAAAATGGTCCTGTGTAATCTTTTGTGAGTACATCTGTAAGAGTGCTATAGCGCTTGCCCTCTTCATGTAGGACCTGTTCTCATACGACCTCTGCTCTCAGCCGTGAACAAGACGAAGCGGACACGGACGCTCGAAAGGAACTCGCGTGTCATTCCAGATGTGGTTTTTTCATTCTCTACGCTATCCAACTACGCTTGGACTCCTTTTTATCCACCCTCCTCACAGTACCTCTCCCTCCAGACACCTCTCCAGAGGCTGCAGAGGAAGCCGCCATTGCACTTGCTATCACCCGCACGGAAGCCCTGTACATTTTAAGTCTAAAACTGCGATTTTAAATTTTGCTCGAGGCCGACTCCATGTACCTGCTTTTGGCATACTGGACTCACCCGATGCACCCCCACCCCGCCAAGTGGAGCTGATATGGGTGCCTGCGTGCTCTGGGAATCCCGGAAAGGAGGTCGCCAACCATTTAGCCCGAGGTTCCTTAAACCGGACTCAGGTGGCCTCGGATCCGGGATTCACGAAGAGCGCATGCACTCATTCAGCGAGCTGACGCAGGCCTACAGAGCCTCACGCCAGCTCTATCCCCCGCCGCACCCCTCCCTAGATAACCAACAAGCAACACTCTGGCGCAGACTACAGACACTCTCTCTCCCCTCAAACCTTACCCTAGCCCACTATCATCCCTCCTTCCCCTATCCGACATGCGCCCTATGCCCAGAACCCTTCGCCTCTTCCCTCCACATCCTTTCCCTCTGCCGGCGGACGCTCCCCCGTGGGACCTAGAGAACATCAAGACCTGGGAGGACTGGGAGCCCCTGCTGCGCTCGGAGGACGCTGCCGTGCAGACTATCGCCACCGGCCGGGCTGCCAGTGTTATGGACCTTAGGAACATAAACACTTGAGTGCAGTGGGGTCGTGCGGGGACCCTGGGGCGTGCCGCCAATTTCCTTGTGCAGTAAAGTTTTTTCTCTCTCTCTTGATCAAACTAGGACCTTGTTAACTAACAGCTATTCACTTTTAAATGGTCCAGCGTAACCTGATGTGGGTACATGTTGAGGAAGCCAACAGCCCATACCTCCTCCTTGCCGGACTTGTTCCCACAGGGCCTGTACTCTCAGCGAAAGAAGACGAAACGGCCATAGGCACTTGCGAGCAACTCGTGTGGCTTTTTATATTTGGCTTTTGTATGACCTAAGCTGAAGGTTTCATCCCGAAAAGGTCGCGCTAGGATCGCGCTAAATAACATCTATTCACTGCAAAATGATTCGATGTCATTGGTTCTGAGTACAATTTTAAGAGGCGTAAAACCCATGCAGGCTTCTTGTATTCGTTTTTCCGTGTAAAGTATGTCATTTTCACTCCCCGCATACAGTTAACAGTGGTGTCTGAGACCCTTACATCACAGGATCTCTTTCCTCTTTCACCCCTACCTTCTGTCCTTTTGCTCACGTTACAGATTGGATGTCCATAGAGAGGGAAAATTATACGGTTCATCTGCGTTCCACAAAACATTTATTATTATTAGTCCCCTCGGTTGTCAGCAACATTGCACTCTTGAGCAGAAATGCTCGACGCCAGTACTACAGGAATACACGCAGAAATTAATCGCTTACCTATCGCCGTTGCAGGAAAACCCGCTAAAATATGTCTGAAAATTGCGCAAGAAACCGATCTTTCTATAGGCGCTACAGAAATGGCATCGACAATAGCGTCAGAACCAAACAGAACAGCAATGATGCTCTTGTAGTTATCATATTCGCTACCTGGCAGAAGTGCAACCATTTTCTTGAGACACACAAAAAAAGTCGAAGCTCTCAACTGCTCTAACTGGCTTCACGGAGGCTGAGCACCACATCTATGAATGAATATTGAGCACCAGACGAGAAATCGCTTCAGGGCGCAGCAGTCGAAAGGAAGAGGCAAAAATCTCGGAAGTGCCTGTTTACGAAAAAGGGTGTCTAGCATGCATAAAAGATGAAGTCGATATGTTTCGTATCAACTCTCGAAGCCATCTATAAATGAGGTAGGAAGCGTCTTTACTCAGCACACATATCTCGTTTGCTCTTTCATTCCAGCTGGAAAATGAAACGGGTAAGGTGGCTCTTGTCAGCTCACCTAATTTCAATAAATATGTTGTACTAGGTGCAAATAAGCAATCTAATGTAAATGGATTTCAATGTGCAGTGTGACGTAAAGAAAGCTGATCAGTTCTCGCATTTTTTGTTTGCTTACTATGTTCGCGTGAGACCATCTTCTTAGGTGAAGTATATTGTCAACATACTGGTGTTCTGTGTATACCTTTTTTATAATCGCATTGTTGTCAACAGCATAACAAAAGATACCGGTGGTGTTTCCTTATTTCTGAAAACTTAAAATGGTAAGGATTTATCAGAGTTCAGGCGAGTACACTAGGGGAAGCAGAGGTTATTTATGCTCCAACTTGACGGGTTTATTGGGTTACTACCTATATACTCAAAATTGGCCATTCTCTCCTTAACGTGTGTAGACCGCAGCGAGTCCTCGTTCTACTACCAGCGTAGTCGACAGCGGTGAAGGAATGCGCCACTACACTGGCAGGTGGCCGTTTCTATCACAGCGACTGGCAGGGATTATGCCACCCATTTTGTCCTCCCCGAGCAACGTCTTGTGTCCAGTTATTAATTTACCTGCCATCTGCCTCCCATTTGTTACAACTGGCGCGATACTCCTCCGAAATGCCTTGTAACTGCAACACGCCCACGATTACAAAAACATAGGGAACTACACTCGTGAACCGCAAGCGCACTGAGTGAAGCAGAAGGTAGCAGCGGCGCCACTTACGATGGGCATCAACACCAGTAGCTGAAAAAGTACATTGTTAGCGATTACGTGAAATGGGTATTTGACGAGATTCTGTGTATTAAAAACAAATAAAGTGCACAGCTTGAAACCCGGTATTTGCAAGCGATGCTGCATCAGACGTTAAGCTAATCAAAGCAGAACTTTCGTTGTGCCTATCGTTAGCGTTGCTTGTGTCCTATCTACGTTCTTTGCTCCAAGTGCCGAAGCTCCATGGAACCTCGCAATGTGAGTGGAGACGCATCCGAATGACACGTAAACGCGGGTCGCTCGCTGCATGCCAAGAAGCCATCTCATTTAAGGATACTCGTGTCTGCAGCAGGATTTTCCCTCGCACTACATCGTGTTCCTTCCATAGTGAGATGGGCAGCAAATGGCTGCCTACGCGGAATTCAATATACGGGATGCCGGAAGAAGCTAGTACTCTTTAGGCTCTGATTCTGTTTTTTCGGAGTTTGAAAAAAAGCAGGAAACTAGAAATACTGATTTCATCCAGAGCTTTGGCATCACCAGTGAGCATTAAATGTTTTCTTTTTTTTTAGAGCTGCATCTCATGGGCCGAACTATGGGGCTTCTTCTGCTCCCTTAGTCCTCTTATTTGTTCACATGCGCCTAATGGCCCAAATGAGGACCTAACCAGGCAATATAAATATAAGGCGCATACTTAACTATCCAGCCTTTGTATAGAAATGAAAGTGCAAAATAACTCTAAGGTGTTGTCGCTGCTTCACTTCGCACAGAAAATATTAACCGTCTTGTCCTTGCACGCTTCGGAGGAGCAGTGCTCTGTTTCAAGTGAGCCTATAGTCGAATAGAGAGAGAGAGAGAGAGAACGATGAGCGGAAACGAAAGGAGGCCAGCTAGGCGACGGCTAGTGTGCTACCCTGCAGGTGGGAAGGGGAGCGTCCTCGGAATCAACATCAACCAACTAGCCCAAACCACAATACTAATTTTAACTACTTTACGCGGGGCTAGTTAGCCCGCGGCTTTTGTGGAGGATTGCGAAAAATAATGGACGAGTGAGAATGGCCGAAGCAAAGGCAGATGCAAGCACTGCATAGCGTTAAAGAAATATATTTCCGAAGTTGCCGCGGTGAATGTCACCTAATGGCGAACCTCACGAACTAAAGGTCAAATAATTACGCATGCTACCTAAACAAGCAGCTCTCGGTAAACAGCGCGCATGTATTCCCTGGGAGCGCCATGTTGAATTTTTTTTCTTTTTTTCTATGCACGGTTACTCGGAAGCACCTGCGCTACTTCGTAGGAGCTGTCATTATTTCTGAACAGTGCTGCTGCGGCTTTCGTCTGGCAGACAAAATAAAGTGAGCACATGAATAGTTGGTCTTCTCCCCACAGGCAGCCTGACGCGTGCCATTAGCATAACCGTTGCTAGACGTGTGCGCCGTACACGGAAAAAAGCGGATGGAAATCCATTTGTTGCAAGAGACTGCGTGTGACGACGTTGAAGGTGTAGTTTTGCTTTTAATGGTGACAGGCGCTGAGCCATGGGTTGAGCATCGAAGCTTTTTTAATTGACGTCTTTCCATTGCAGGTATGTTTACAAAGCGGCTTGAATATTTTTTTTTGTGCACAGAAAACAGGTTTTGCAGCTTGAGCAACGCTGTGATTTAGGAGGGAGGGCATACTGCTGCCTAAATAAGCAGGAATTATTCATGCAATATCTCTCGTCTGAGCCAGGTAACAATTTGCCTCTACTTTTATTGTTTTTACTACCGCACAACAGGGAGCGAACATTTTGGAATAGTTGTTCGGAGAGGCAAGGTTTCGAGACAGTTTTGGCGACAGGACAGAGGGGTGCAATACGCGTTGCATGTAAATGTTAAGTGATGTATATTGACGGTCCATTTTGAAACAATGTTCGGAGACTAGCAACAGACTAGCGACCCTTCAGGAGCGTTCCGGTCAGAATTTTAGGTGTAAAGAGCTCGAGGAGCAAGTATTTCATGCTGTATTGGCATTAAAACTGTGTATGCATTATCAACATTGAGCTAGTAATTGTTTGTAGTAGCTGTTTTACTCAATGATGAATGCGTGTGAAAGGAACAAATAACCTTAGAACTCTGAAATCCGCTGTGGATATCGCCAGGACGCCTTGCGACAGTACAAGCTTCGAGCCTCGAGCCCTACCCTTCTTTCCATACTGTGTAATAGTTGGTTGATATCAACAAGAAGACCTAAACCGTTACAAGATATTCATACTGTCGAATTTACATATCAGCTAAATAATATCTGCTTGAGCTGTTGTTACTTGACCAATGTAGCATTTTTTGTTCGAAAATAAGGTCCTATTACAGTTTTTCACTTCGGAATTTCCTATTGTATATCAGTGTGTTTTACTAATTCGACACGCTAACAAGTATGATTCTGATGCTTATCAGCCGCAGCAGCTGTTTAGCGGCAGTAATGTTGCTCGCTAACGAGGTGTCCTATGTTGATATAAATAGCCCTTTATATTTATGCACGAGAGAAGCTGTGTTTGGGCATTAATTAACGCCATATTGGTTTTATCAGTACAGTTATATAACTTTACTGAAGGTAACTGATCGCCCATGCGAGAGCTAGACTTGTACGACGAAGTGCCCATTGTTTATAGTGATCCTACTGTCCTGAGGCGTGCATAGTATCGTTTGTCTCTTTTTCGGCAAGCCACTGCCCGGAAAATGATAGACGACGTGCATCGCTGCTGCCAAGCCGCTGTAAAAGTCCACTGTTATCGACCGCTGCCCCCACTGTTCCGCTCATCGCTTCTTTGACTGAGAAGTGCGAACTGCCGCTGAAGTTTCCTGCGAGGTGCGAACGACGCCCTTTGTTCTGCCCGGTTCCGTACGTTCCTGCAATTAGTGGCAGCCACGGCTTTCGGGGCATTTCAAGATGGCGTGAAAGCGAAATGGCAGGCTTTGTTCCGAGAGAAAGCTTGTGCGACGAGGGTTTAAATTAAGGCCCTTCTCTCGGCACTGCTTTGCTGCAATGCGCAGTGTGTAGCTCTGGGCAAATGTCGGCGCGTAGTTATGTTTTAGTTCCTCCAGTCATTCAGCTTGTGCTGTGTGGACATAGTTGATTGCTTTGGTACAAGTCGACCACTACTCAAATTCATATCCCTCGCTAGGCACGTGACGGATATTGGAAACACTTAGAAAGTGTGCTCTATTCACTTTTCAGCAGAACTCTAGGAGGCTCCTGCTGCGTCTCTTCAATCAAGGTGATGCAAAGTGTAATACCACGTGTAGCGTAAACCCCAAACCCTATTTATTGCGCTGTTTGTATATAATCTTCGTTTTAATAGCCAGGAATGGGGAGACGCTCACGTTTTGCGGCACACGTGCCTTTTCTTGCAAAACAAAGAGCATACATAGCAATTAAAACGAAGCCTCGGCGCGATATTTCTGCGAGGATTCTTTGTTTAAAACTCTAAAACTGTGTTCGTTTATTCAGGCCGCCACCCACTTACCACATCCTTTCCTGCGCGCCCCGTAGAGGCGACTAACAGACCGTGTGGTCTCTTAAAGCTCCTCGATTGTTCGCAATGAAATCGCATCGCTTGCAATTCAACAAGACTCCAGAAAATTCTCGATAACGCACACCCCCTTGTATAGACGGTACTGCGTAGTTTTAAGAACGCGCCGCAGTGAGCCGCGCTTGTTGCTATCGGCGTTGCTGAGTTTATTTCGTTTACAGCTGTAGTTCACATCGATTCAGCTTTCCATATTTAACATTCTCAAACAAAAATTTTGAAAATTGGAATATTGTAAAATTATGTCATAGAAATATTGAAGGTAACGGCCCATTCATCTGATATGTAGCAAAATATTTTTTTAAAATCTTTCTATCGCTCGTATCCAACAGTTATGACTGCTGTTGCGAAACCGAAACCGAAACAAGACCGCCCCAAGTCGGAAGGCAAGACAAGCCAAGCAGGCAGGGAAAGAGAAACCAAGGAGCGCCCCTTGGGGCGGCAGTCGTGTCATACATGACACGACTGCCTGAATAAACGGATGTCGTTTGTACTCGCTAAACGAAATTGTCTATTTTTAACCAACGCGACATAATAAAAGCTGGTGCCGAAGCACCGGAGGTACCCCGAGTCCTAACGAAGACGACAACCTGGATATGACGGCGACGAATAACGAAGAAAAAACCCATTTCTACTCCAAAGCCGCCGCCCAGTGCTACCGAGTGCGTAGACATGGACAGACACAAAGCGAAGAGATCAGCTGTCCAATCACAGGTGACTCGACTCATTGCAGAAATTGACTCCTGCATGAAAAGCCGCACGGGCAACAAAAAGGAACTCAGTGTCTTTTTGGCAATAATTCTCTGCACACCCGTCTAAACGAAGCTAACGCCGCTGTCGAGGCGCTATTCCCGGCGGAAAAAGTGGAGTAGGACTATACCGAAACCATCGAGTATGACGACAAGATCGTTACATACATTGCGAAGCTCCAAGCGGAGATAAAAGAAATTCAAGGAAAGAGGCAGCCGAAAGAAGAGCCATCACCAAGCAACGACGCAGGCGCCGCAACCACGACCTGCCAGGTGAAGCTTCCAAAATTAGAGCTCGTAATATCTGACGGCAAAGATGTGTCCTGGCAAGAATTTTGAGAACAATACGAGCAAATGATTCACAAGAACGATCGGCTAACGACATTGGACAAGTTCGGGTACTTAAAATCGGTTGTGACTGACGAAGCAGCAAGAACGATCAAGGGCCTTCCCCCCACATCGCAGTGCTATGGCGATGCCATCTTGCTGCTGAAAAAACGCTTCGGCAGTGAGGACGCCATCGTACAAGCGCACATGCGAAAGCTCTTGGACCTTTAACCTGTACGAAACGCCGAAGACATACGGTCCCTCCGACGGTTGTACGATCCCCTCGTCTCTCGCCTCCGCGGGCTGGAGGCGCTCGGCCAGAAACAGGAGACCTACGGCACGCTCCTCTACCCCGTGGTACAGCGAGCCCTGCCGAAAGAAATATTGCTCGAGTGTCACCGAGCCGTGGCGAGGGAGGAAACCTCCGAAACGTCAACACAGAACACGGAACGAGCTGGATCTGCGCTGCGGAGCGACGACGCATCGGGGCTGCCAACAGAAACAGCTACAAAAGGTACTCCGTTTTTATTCCCGAAGTTACTTGACTTTTTGAGGATTGAAGTGCAAAGCCGCGAGAATCTGGTTGCTCAGCAAGGTTCTCGCAAGAAGCACCAGGTATCAATGCTTAAAGCGGTAAACCCAACTGGGAGTTACAAGAAGAGCATCGGAAGAAAATTTAAATCATCAGCTGCTGTACTGCAGCAGTCAGCAAGATCAGATCACTGTTTCTTTTGCCAGGAGAATAACCACGGAACCGCTGCCTGCCGTGCTGGCATTTCGTTAGAAGAAAAGAAGAAAATGCTACGTTTTGGAAGACACTGCTTCCGCTGCATGAAACCAAATCACCGTTCTATCGAGTGCTGAAGCAGCATTAAATGCGGTAACTGTGCAGGGCGGCCTGCGACAACAATGTGCGACCTAGAATTTACTCACTCGAAAGTCAAAGCAAATGCTGCCGATGTTGCAACAGTCCCAGTGAATTTGCAATCTACAGTGAAAGAAACTCGCCAAAGAGAAGTACTGCTGCAAACGGCAACGGCGTTGTGTGAAGGTGACACGAAAGCGGTATACTTACGTGTTAATAAGAACGGTAAACTGGGCTAGTTGGTAGGAATTTTACGTGCTCTCTTTTACGGGGGAAGCCAACGTTCATTCATTACGAAGCGAGCCTCAGAAAAACTCGGGTGTCGAGTTCTTGGAACAGAAACGTTGAAAGTTGGCGTGTTCGGTGGACACCAGTCGGAACGAGACTTTAACAGAATGCTGGTGTCGCTAACCGCGGAAAACAAGAAGATTCAACAGATCGAAGTTGTTGAGACGGACATCATATGCGAACAACGAATTCCGATTCCTGAACACAGAATCAAGGAACTGCTTGTACATTTGGCTGCGGCCGACAGGACCTGCGATAACCAAAGAGGTGGCATCGACCTCCTCATCGGAGCAGAGCATTACTGGGAATTTGTAACGGGAAGAAGCAAGCATCTAGATGGAAAACTCCGAGCAGTCGAGACTGCGTTTGGCTGGTGCATTCAAGGACCTGTGGGAATAAACATAGTTGAGTCACAGCAAATGCAAACCATCGCCCTTCGCATATCATTGGCCGAGAGTGAGACCACGAACTGCTTGGAACGTTTCTGGACCATGGAGTCTATCCGAGTAACGGATAACGACGACTGTGTTGGGCAACAGCTACTCGAATCTTTCAAAGACAATGTCAGGCGTAGTGGATCTTGATACGAGGTAGCCCTTCCCTGGGAGCAAAACATAGATCTAAGTGACAACAAGGGGACTGCGGAAAAACGCCTGTACCAACTGACAAACCGCGTTCAAAGAAATCCTGAATTACTGGAAGCCTACGACGCAGTCATCAGACAGTATTGCATGGAAGACATAGCTGAGCCAGTAGTAGAAAAAGAAGAACAGGGAAAACTGATCTACTACATGCCTCATCAGCCGGTGTTCCGAGAAACGAGTAATACCACAAGACTGCGAGTGGTTTTCGATGTTTCTTCCCGGAGACAGAAGTTAAAGTCATTGAATAAAAACCTAGAGAGTGGTCCGAGTTTGACAGCCGACCTTGTCGCACTAATAGTGAATTTCAGGAGCAACAGAATCGCCTTGGTGGCAGATATTGAAAAGGCATTCTTACGAATAGAGATAAGAGAGAATGACAGAGATGCATTTCGCTTTCTGTGGTACCATACGAAGCCAGGTGCGAGTGGACCAACGGGCGACGTGCAGACTTTGCAAATGAAGCGAGTTCCTTTCGGAACCACAACGAGTCCTTTCTTGTTGACAGCAACTCTTCAGGATCACTTGAAGAATATAGAAGAAGGGTATCCGGACACAGCATCACTGCTGGCGCATTCCTTATATGTGGATGACCTTTTAACGGGAGCATTAAACGAAGAGGGAGCTCTGAAGTTCTATGAAGAAGCTAGGACCATCTTCAGCGCGGCCTCTATGACAATCCACAAGTGGGCGTCCAACAAACAGGCATTGAACGAACGGTTTGCGACGGATGATTGTCAAGCAAGACATTTAGGATACCTCCCAGGTGTCCTTAAGGTGTAAGGACTGACGTGGAATCCCAGCACAGATAACCTCACCTTCACCCTACAGTCCATCGAGCTACCTGAGCCAGGAACAAATACTAAAAGTTCTGTTCTGAAGACTACAGCAAGACTATATGACCCACTTGGATGGCTAGCTCCTTTCACAGTCCGGGCAAAGGCTTTATTCCAAGAGCTGTGGCATAGAAACGTGGAATGGGATGACATCCTACCAGAGGATCTGGACGCAAAATGGATGCGGTGGTGCGAGGAACTAACCGAATTGAAAAGAGTTCAAGTGGAACGCTCCTACAAAGCAGGCACAGTCGAACCTGCCACCAAAACAGTCCTGCACGTATTTGCTGACGCCAGCCCAGTGGCATACGGGGCAGTGGCCTACATCTGCGTAACAGATGCGGATGGCATCGCAACTTTGAGCATCCTCATTAGCTAGTCGAGGGTCGCCCCGATCAAGCAACTGACTCTTCCGAGACTCGAATTGATGGCGTGTCTCTTAGCGGCCAGACTGAGGCGATACATCCTGAAAAGCTTAAAGGAACCATTGTGAAGGACTGCGTACGGGAGGCCTAGGCATGGCCCAAAAGAACCCTCCATCGACTAACACCAGAGACACTGTGTCTGGCTCAAAATTATCGCCCTGTCCCGTCAGCGCAGGCGGTTGTGTGGAATGCAGCGGGCGCAACACAGAGACGTGCGAAATAGCCAGAGGGCTAAGGAGTAGAGGCCGCGCGGGGAGCCCAGCGCGACCACACGCATCCCTGCGGCCCGTTTTGCAGCGCGTCCCCAACTCCCCCCCCCCCCCCCCCTTGGCACAGAGACAGGCACGTTTGTGCGTTTGTGTGTGCGCGCATGCACGCCTGCAGACGGCCTTGTTGCGAGGGACGGTCTGTGGACTCGGAGAAGGCTAGGAGTTGGGTCTTTATTAAGGGAAGTTAACCAAAAAGAAAAGAGGGCCCCAGTTCCTTGGAAAGTACAGACTGGCTCCCCGAGCAGCTGCTCTCTTCCGCTGCTAGAGGAGGAATCTCTTTGTTCGTTGACGGCCAAGTTTTCGAATGCCGTGGTCGCGTGTCCAAGCCGCGGTTCTTGGAAGAGACCACCCCGGGTTCTGATGCGAGAAGAGAGAGGACAGCCGTGACCCTCATAAATATGTCAACTTCGAGAGGAGTGCGTCTTCGGCTGAACATGAGACCCGCGTTCGCGAAGAGGCCGGCACCCTGCGGCGCAGAGGGTAGGCCGGGACGCTCGCGGCAAAGAGAGTTTCCCGGAGTTCGCGGGCCCACAGGCCAGCAGTGTCTTGAAACGCAACGGCCTTACTAATGGCTCGAGGTGGCGAGGGAGGCCGGCAAGTTAGCACCAAGAGGGCTCCCAGCAGAGGAGGCGAGGAGGACACCGAAGAAAAAAGAAAGAGAGTCCTCAGAGAGACGCGTTGGGGACAGAAGGGAAAAAGGACAGAACGAGGGAACGGGCAGAGACGGGCGAGGTGGACGGAAGGAGATCGCGCTGGTCTGGAGTCAGTGAGGCCGGACCCGAGGGCATCCGTTGCAAACTGGCCGCCAGCCGAGACGCCCAAGAAGCCGGACGCCACAACCCGTCATAGGACCGCCAGCCGAGACGCCCGAGAAGCCTGACGCCGCCACGCGTCATAGTCACCGAAACGTGGGACCATCACCAGGCTGAGCGCCACCCCCGCCAGAACAGCCGAGAGCGAGGCACCTATTGGCCGGGCTGCACCGCGACGCCTGATACAAGACAGCGGTGAGCGGAACTCCCAGTTACACCTTCAGGCGGAGAGTGTAAATAAATTAGGTTGACTCGGAGGCGTTGTGTGTTGGCTCATTTCTCCTCGCTTCAGCAGAACCCGTAGATGGCAACAAACAACTGTGTTGAAATTGTGACTGACCCCTGACAGGCGGGAACGTCACAAGTGGTGGCAGCGGTGGGATTCTGCTGAAGTTTTGGTGCGAGATCATTAACCCTCGTACCCGAGGAGAAGGGGGCCAACATGTCGCTACCGCAATCGCAGAATTCTCAGGACGGAACGTTGGGAGCTAGTGCGCTAGTGTTGGGCGGTATGATTCCGACGTTCACGGGGGACGACACGGGTCCCAAAATCAGGGACTTCCTGCAAATTTTAGAACAGGTGGCCAACATGGGAGGATGGCAGGAAAAACAAACGATTGGGATGGCGCGGTGCAAAATGGTCGCGGCGGCTCAGGATTTCGCCTGGAGGGATGAAGAGGTGGCTAGCGCTGCCACATACAAATCTTTCAAAGCACTCGCATTAAAGCGTTTCGACAACGAACCGGCGAGCACAAAAGTTGAAAAATTCTTAAATGCGCGCCAAAACGTTAGTGAGGATGCACGCTCTTTCGCGAGCCGTTTGAAGAGACTCGGGGCGGAGACCTTGAGGGTCATTGATGGCGAGGACACGTCGAAGAAAAGTGTAAGACATGAGATACTAAATGAGCAGCTTCTCCCAGTTTCTTAACGGCCTTCGTGACCCAGTCCGGCGGTTCGCTTTGTCGCGGGACCCCAAAACCTTTTCCGACGCTGTGGAAGAGGCAGCCAGGGAGGAGGAAATTGAGAAGACTTTGCGTACACGCGCTGCGACTGTCAGGCAGCTTGAAAACTTTGAGGAGAAGGACGCACTCGGAATGCGGTTGGAACGCCTAGAGAGACTCCTAGAGGAAAGCCTCCGAATGCGCAACCAGACTGAACCGAATGGGGAGCCCCGCCAGCGCGGTAACTTGGGCGTTTGCTTTTCATGCGGCAGGCCGGGACATTTCGCTCGCTTCTGTCGGGCGCGTCAGACGCCCCGCTGGTCCAGGCCAGGGTCAGGAACCCACTTTAATAACCGTCGCGACGAGGACCAGACCACAGCAAAGGTGCAGGGAAACTGAGTACGGCCTCCGTCGTCAACCGGGATGTACGGGGGCATTGCGAGGCAGTAGTGAACCTATGCCGGGAGACGAGCCCGATAATCGAGTGCAAGGTGGCAGGCAGACCCGTGAAGTGTCTCGTGGACACAGGTTCCAAGGTCAGCCTATTAAAGCGCAGCGCACTGACAGGTATAGACTCGAACTGGGAGAATGTGTTCGAAAGGTGCGAGAGCCAGATAACTCTTATCGGCATCACTGGAGACCGCATAGGCACGTTCGGAGTCTATCGTATACCTTTGGCACTTGGCAGCCACACGTTCATTAGTAAATTTTTCGTGTGCGACGACAGTGTCATGCTTCCTGTAGCCGGCATCATCGGACAAGACATATTAAGAGACCAACGGATGGACATGTTGTTCAGCCAGGGCATGATTCGGGTAGGCGGAGCTTATATCCCGATTCACAACTGCGCGCGCGATAGGCCGGCGATACAGGATTACGAGTGCGGTGGGCCCGAGGGGAGTATATCCGTCGCGCTGATCGAGACTACGGTGCTGCCGGCGATGAGTGAGTGCATTCTGGCCTGTAGGCCTTTGTCTCCCGTATCAAGCGGACAGATGAAAGTGATAGAGGTGTCTCGACTGGAAGTAAATGGACTTGTAGGAGCGCCCGCCCTCATTACAACACGCGAAGATGAGGCTATCCCCGTCAGGGTGGTCAACCTAACCCTTCAGGACATACGCCTCTGGAAAAACAAGCTACTCGGGGATTTGGTAGACGTGGAGGTAGACAAGCCGATTCTAAACGTTAACTCTAAAGAAGCGGCCGATACGCGGGAGAGTTTCCTGACGATGTTTGAGCTCTCGCACATTGAGGAACCACAGAGGGTCGAAATCGAGGTTCTGATTTCGGAGAATAGCTCGATATTCTCAACCAGCAGAACGGACCTCGGGTGTTGCCAAGCCATTAAGCAGCGGATACCCACTGGGGACGCTCCTCCCGTCTACCGTCGAGCCTATAGGATCCCTTTCGCCAAAAGGGAGGAGATGGAAACACAGATAAGTGACTTGCTCAGGGCCGGCGTCATCGAACATTCCACGTCGCCGTGGGGCGCACCGGCGTTACTGGTAGCGAAGCCCGATGGAAGCTATCGCTTCGTTGTTGACTACAGAGACCTTAATAAGGTTACTAGGGTGGACCCCTACCCGTTGCCAAACATTCACGAGACCCTGTCGCAGCTTGGGAAAGCGAAGTATTTCACTGTTGTGGACATGGCGAGTGGGTATTGGCAAATAGAGATGGATCCCCGTGACAAAGAAAAAACAGCTTTCAACACTCCTTCCGGGCACTACGAATGGAACCGTATGCCGATGGGACTCGTGAACAGTGCGGCAGTATGGCAGAGAACGGCCGACGTCATACTCGCAGGCCTATTGGGCAAGCTTTGTCATGTGTACCTAGATGACATCATTATTTATAGTGAGTCCTTTCAGAGCCACATGCGGGATGTGAAACGGGTTTTCGGTCTCATTAGAGAGGCAGGACTTAAGCTGAAGCCGGCCAAGTGTCAATTCCTGAAACCACAGGTTAAATACCTGGGACATGTTGTTTCGGCCGCAGGTGTCCGGCCTGATCCAGAGAAGTTAGAGTGTGTGAAGAACTTTCCGCGGCCGAAGAGCAAAACCGAAGTCCGCCAGTTCCTTGGTCTTGCCACCTATTATAGGCGTCACATCCCTGGTTTCGCTGCAGTAGCCAAGCCATTGACCGCACTAACGAGCAAACAACCTTTTTCGTGGTCTCATCAGGCTGAGGGAGCTTTTCAGGAACTAAAGGACAAACTTGTGGAGGCACCTGTACTTCGCTTCCCAGATTTCAGCCAACCATTCATACTAGCAACTGATGCATCTAAGCATGCCTTAGGCGCGGTCCTGTCACAGATGCACGATGGCGAGGAACATCCGGTGGCTTACGCGAGTAGACAGCTTAACGCGGCTGAGCAGAATTACGGAGCAACCGAACAAGAATGCCTAGCAGTGGTGTGGGGAGTACGCCACTTTCGTTGCTATCTCTTCGGACGCCCTTTCAAAATTGTTACCGACTGTCAACCGCTAAAGTGGCTAATGAATGTCAGGGACCCGAACTCTAGACTGGCTCGCTGGAACCTGCTTCTCCAGGAATATAGTTTTGAGGTCCTTCATCGCCCGGGGAAGACAAATCAGAACGCTGATGCGCTCAGTCGCTCTGCCGTAACCCGAGTAACCCAGTTTTTGCCCTCTGTGGAGTGGTCCCATCTACACGACGAGCAGAGGAGGGACCCATCAATTAGGAAAATTGTAAACAAGTGTGAGAACGCGGGGGGAAAGGAAGCTGGCCGATATTTTTTGGATCGGCAAGGTATTCTAAAGTTCAGGGAGAAGGAGCATGACCCGGGTCGGAGCGTTGTTCCATCGTCTATGAGAGGGGAAATTCTGCGGCTGCATCACGACATACCGAGCGCGGGCCACCTAGGTTTCCGAAAAACCCGTCAGAGGGTCAGCAAAGGGTACTTCTGGCCTGGCATGAGGAAGGACATCGCTCAGTACTGTAGGAACTGCGAATCCTGCATGCTTCGAAAAACCCCGAAAGGAAGGAAGCCCGCTCCACTGCAGGTTTTTCAGGACGTAAACGGACCGTTCGAAAGGACTGCCATGGATATCGTAGGGCCTTTGCCGAGTACGACGTCCGGCAAGCGCTACATTCTCGTGTTTGTGGATCACCTGACGCGGTATGCCGAAACGTTCGCTCTGGAAAACCAAAAGGCTGAGACTGTTGCGAGGGCATTTGTCGAAGGGGTTGTATTGCGTCACGGAGTTCCTTCACAGCTACTCACCGACCAAGGAGCTAATTTCACCGGAAAGCTGATGCAGAGTGTTTACCGCTTGCTGGGTGTCAAAAAGCTCCAGACAACAGCCTACCACCCTGAATGCAATGGGGCCGTGGAGAGGTTGAACCAAACGCTGATTAAGATCCTTTCGCATTATGTACACAAAGATCAGCGCGATTGGGATCTTTGGCTGCCGTTCGCTACGTCAGCGTACAATTCTGCCGTCCAGGAAGGAACTCAGGAAAGCCCCTTCTTTCTACTTTACGGGAGGCAACCAGTGCTCCCCGGGGCAGCATATGAAGAACCGAAAGGCCACTATGGCACCCTAGACAACTACCAGGCTGAGCTTGCGCAAAGGCTGAGTGACGCGCACAAGACGGCAAGAGAGGCCCTCCGGTCGGCCGCAGAGTCACGAGTAAGGCGTCTAGAAAATGCTAGCAAGGAAGCAGATTTCAAGGTAGACGATAGAGTGTATCTGCACGCTGAGGTCCCATCAAAGGGACTTGCGAGAAAGCTGTCGCCACAGTGGGTCGGCCCGTATCGAATAGTGGAGGGCCTGTCTAACGTGACCGTTCGCATCCGCCACACACAGTCTGCACAAGAAAAGATAGTCCATGTTAATAGGCTACGTCATGCCGGAGGTGCCGAGGCCTTCTCCTGCACTCTAGGAAGTTCGGCGCGACCACGCCTGACGGAGAGCTCTGGGTCTCCCCCGACCGATGTCCCCGAAAATGGCCTGCAGAGCGTCCCACCGGAGGTATTGTTAGAGCTCGCCAATCAAGATGAGACTCGCGCTTCGGGGATACCCCTGCCAACACATAACTACGCTCTAAGAAGCCGCGGGCCGCGTATATACCCTCCATAATCACATATAACCTTTGTAATACATTTCGGAATCTAGGATGATCCTACGAGCTGCTGCGATCATTTGTTTTGTATGCTAATAGCCTGGACTTAAGGAAAAAGACGAGAGAGAATGGGGAAAATCGTCTACTTTTACCTGTACTCATGACTTTTCTGCGGTTGCGTGTTTTACTTAGAAGGCGGAATTGTCCGCCGTGTGAAATTTACTCCTCTGCCTGGGGGGACTGAGGGTCCGCCCACATTGTGCCGTGTTGTGAAACCAGTGCTTGTGCGCGACGACGATGTTTGGCAGCTTTGTCGTGCTCGAAATATGACTGCTGCCATAAGATTGAGTTGCGAACTTTGCGACGTACTGTTGGTTGTGAAAGTGCGGTGACCACAAAATTTTCATAGAAAATTTCTTTATAAGAAGAGGGGGTTGTGAAGGACTGCGTACGGGAGGCCTAGGCATGGCCCAAAAGAACCCTCCATCGACTAACACCAGAGACACTGTGTCTGGCTCAAAATTATCGCCCTGTCCCGTCAGCGCAGGCGGTTGTGTGGAATGCAGCGGGCGCAACACAGAGACGTGCGAAATAGCCAGAGGGCTAAGGAGGAGAGGCCGCGCGGGGAGCCCAGCGCGACCACACGCATCCCTGCGGCCCGTTTTGCAGCGCGTCCCCAACTCCCCCCCCCACCCCCCTTGGCACAGAGACAGGCACGTTTGTGCGTTTGTGTGTGCGCGCATGCACGCCTGCAGACGGCCTTGTTGCGAGGGACGGTCTGTGGACTCGGAGAAGGCTAGGAGTTGGGTCTTTATTAAGGGAAGTTAACCAAAAAGAAAAGAGGGCCCCAGTTCCTTGGAAAGTACAGACTGGCTCCCCGAGCAGCTGCTCTCTTCCGCTGCTAGAGGAGGAATCTCTTTGTCCGTTGACGGCCAAGTTTTCGAATGCCGTGGTCGCGTGTCCAAGCCGCGGTTCTTGGAAGAGACCACCCCGGGTTCTGATGCGAGAAGAGAGAGGACAGCCGTCACCCTCATAAATATGTCAACTTCGAGAGGAGTGCGTCTTCGGCTGAACATGAGACCCGCGTTCGCGAAGAGGCCGGCACCCTGCGGCGCAGAGGGTAGGCCGGGACGCTCGCGGCAAAGAGAGTTTCCCGGAGTTCGCGGGCCCACAGGCCAGCAGTGTCTTGAAACGCAACGGCCTTACTAATGGCTCGAGGTGGCGAGGGAGGCCGGCAAGTTAGCACCAAGAGGGCTCCCAGCAGAGGAGGCGAGGAGGACACCGAAGAAAAAAGAAAGAGAGTCCTCAGAGAGACGCGTTGGGGACAGAAGGGAAAAAGGACAGAACGAGGGAACGGGCAGAGACGGGCGAGGTGGACGGAAGGAGATCGCGCTGGTCTGGAGTCGGTGAGGCCGGACCCGAGGGCATCCGTTGCAAACTGGCCGCCAGCCGAGACGCCCAAGAAGCCGGACGCCACAACCCGTCATAGGACCGCCAGCCGAGACGCCCGAGAAGCCTGACGCCGCCACCCGTCATAGTCACCGATACGTGGGACCATCACCAGGCTGAGCGCCACCCCCGCCAGAACAGCCGAGAGCGAGGCACCTATTGGCCGGACTGCACCGCGACGCCTGATACAAGACAGCGGTGAGCGGAACTCCCAGTTACACCTTCAGGCGGAGAGTGTAAATAAATTAGGTTGACTCGGAGGCGTTGTGTGTTGGCTCATTTCTCCTCGCTTCAGCAGAACCCGTAGATGGCAACAAACAACTGTGTTGCATTGTGACTGACCCCCGACAGGCGGGAACGTCACACCATCACAGTGACACATTTCTGGACCGACTCGGCAATCGCATGGCATTGGATCACGGGAGAGCCCTCGCAATGGAAACAGTTCATGAGGAAACGCGTAACTGAAATTCAGCGTCTTACCGACACCTCAGCATGGAGACATTGTCCCGGGTCCGAGAATCCGGCGGATCTCATGACCAGGGGAGTTACAGCAGATCAGCTTGTTGAGAGATCCACCTGGTGGGAAGGAACGCCCTGGCTGAAGGCGACTGAAAACAATTGGCCACGCTTCTCTACACAAAGGAACATTCCGACAGTGAACGAAGAAAAACGAATTGTGGAAGTCCTTCATACAACAAGCTCCACTGAAGCTCCAAAGCTGTTAGACCCAGATCGATGCACCAATGCAACAAAACTCTTCCGAGTGACAGCTTGGATATTACTATATGTCAACAAGCTGCGACATCTGAGCACTAACAAAGGAACTCTGACGGCAGTTGAACTGGATGATGCCGAGAAATACTGGATACGACAAGCTCAGCGAGAAGACCTGAAGAGGGAAATTGAGTGTGCGAAAAAAGGAGATCGCTTTCCAGCAGACTCCCCCTTGAGGAACACTCCAGTGTTAGTTGACAACGACGGTATTCTCCGTATAAGCGGCAGAGTTCAACAGAGTGGAGAGCCGTACGACGAACGCCATCCAATTGTATTGTCGAGGCGGCATCACCTAGCCGAATTGCTCGTGCGTCGAGCTCATCTCCAAGTACTCCACGGGGGAGCACGGGATACTTTGATACAGTTGAGAGAGAAGTGCCATGTTGTACGAGCCCGCCAGCTGGTAAAAAGAATCATCAAAGGATGCATAACCTGTCAACGCCACAATGCACGTCCAATATCGGAAGTGACAGCATCGCTTCCACGTGATCGAGTGACCCAGTCTCAACCCTTTGAGGTCACAGGGGTGGACTTTGCAGGGCCACTTCTACTAAAAGGAGAAAATTCGCTGTACAAGTTCTATATCACGCTGTTCACCTGTGCCGTGACACGGGCAGTTCACTTAGAACTTGCGAGGGACATGGCAGCGGAGTCGTTCTTGATGACCTTCAGACGTTTCATCTCAAGAAGAGGTGTACCCAGAGTCATCTACAGTGACAACGCGCTTTCTTTCAAGAAAGCCAACCGAGATATTTCATACCTCTGGAACTCTATCCGGAAACCGGAGGTTCTTGACTGCTTTGCAAAGACACGAATCGAATGGAAGTTCATAGTAGAGCGCGCCCCATGGTGGGGTGGCTTTTATGAGCGACTCGCCGAATCAACCAAACTTGCGCTCAAGAAAGTTATCGCTGCCAAGTTCCTGTCCTTCGACGAGCTAGCAACGACCTTGGCCGCAATTGAAGCTGTCTTGAACTCAAGACCTCTAACTCACGTATGCAACGGACCGGAAGAACCGGAACCTCTTTGCCCTTCCTTTTTTTGACAGGAAGACGCCTCACGTCGCTGCCTAGCGTGGGAAAAAAAGAAGGTGACCAAATCAACATACCCCTTCAGAGACTGTGGACCCGACACCTGCAGACCTCAGAAGCTTTCGGGCGTAGGTGGACCAGAGAGCATCTTGAGGAACTGCGAAATGTGCAGTCAGAACGAACGTCAAGGAAAAACGATCAAGGACGGTGACTTGATTCTTCTTCGTGACAGTCTTCAACCACGGCAGCAGTGCAAGATCGCAAAGATTGGTAAATTATTTCCAGGAAGAGACGGGAAGGTTCGATCGTGCCTTCTGAGACTACCGGGAGGATCAACCCTCAAGAGACCAATCCAACTCGTGTATCCTCTAGAGTTAACGTAAAAGGAAAAAACGACTGAAGTCATTTTCGGGGGTAGGGGGGGGGAATGTATTGCGAAACCGAAACCGAAACAAGACCGCCCCAAGTCGGAAGGCAAGACAAGCCAAGCAAGCTGGGAAAGGGAAACAAAGGAGCGCCCCTTGGGGCGGCAGTCGTGTCATGTAACCTGAAAGAAACGGATGTCGTTTGTACTCGATAAACGAAGTTGTCTATTGTTAACGAACGCGACAACTGCCACAAAAAACCAATAGGGAATGCTTTTGGTGGTAGCGAAAACGTTAATAGAAAAAAAAATACATCGAGATATATTGATTTGTATAATAAACTCTTACATTATATGAAAAATTGCGTTCATAAACGGCTTCCTACTCAAAAATTCTTTGTCCAAAATTTTTGGGCATGATTGGAAACCATCACTAATATCCTTTCTCTGTCGTTGGTCTCTACTGCTCCCAAGATGGCCTCCAAAATACCAAAGCAGTTTCTCTCTTTCCAAACAGAATATATCAGAAAAACGGTCCAAAATTACTTATTCAGAAACGAAAGTGATCACTACGTACTGCAGAAAAATGCAGCAGTGAATCTATATATATATGTGTGTGAAGCAGAATGAGGGGGCTGGGAATGAGTTTCTGTGGCCAACACCCACAGAAACTAAGGAACACAAGGGACTGTCTTTTTATTTATTTATTTTCTGGTGTCCATGAAAGGAGAATATTACTAAATATGTTACCGCTTATATATAATTATTTAGAAGAGCAGAAGAAAGAACAACCACAAGCCGCCGGTGGGAACCGAACCCACGACCTCCGAATTACGCATCCGGTGCTCTCCCAATTGAGCTACGGCGATGGCCGTCAGGTCTGCTTTCGGAGGTATTTATGTTTTACAAATGCTCTAACCTTGGGAGGGCTCATCAGCGCCACCCACGTTCATAAGCGGCTGACGTAGAACGTCCTGAGTTACCGCAGGTGTGACGTGAAACGTCATCGGACGGCGAGGGTGGAAACTGTGCGAGAACCCTCTTATGCTTCCCATGCCATCAAGGCTGCCAGAACCGAGGCCCTCGTTGAGCAATTATGCCCACAATGGAAGGGGGATGAGGGACTCGTTATACATATCAGAGAAGCCAACAGCCACAGAAACCAAGGACCATAGGGGACTTTTTGAAAGCGCTAACACAACAGGGACAAAGGAAACAGACATGCATGAGGGCTAAATATGATTGTATAGCGCTAAATATATAGCGCTCGTCCCAGTCTGTTCTTTTTTTGTCCGTGTTGTTTTAGCGCTTTCGAAAAATTTCAAACGTGCACCAGTTAGCCCGATCCACCACTCTTCAGGGGAGTACACTGCAGGTATTTATTGACTAGCCGTGGAGAAACTTTTCGAGCTTGCGAACACTTTGTTATTTTTCATTCCATTGAGTTTCATTTCCCGCATTTACGGAAAGATACCTGAGCTGGAAGTTTTGCTGCAAAACAAGAAAACTGAACATTGATCGTGATTTTTTCTTTTTCTGTCGCTAATATTTATTATGCCTCGTAAAGCTGGTTTCTTTACGGTGCTACTGCCCGGCTGCGTCCTTGCGCTTCCACTGTAAAAACTGAACACAAGCCAGTTCTTGCGTAATTTGCTGTAACTGACATCCTCTCAATGCGGGCTTCCAGGAAGGCAATAAAGATATCATACAAGAGAGCAATCGAGACGCCAGAGAAGATTGCTTTTCCGTGTTCTAACCTCCTCATAGCTCACAGGAGATGAAACGCACCGTCATTATTAATGAAACAGCCCCTAAAATGTGTACTATAAAAGCATAACAAATTACAAACATTAGGCAAGAATGAAAGGACTGTAATAAAAAAAAAAGAAAACGCTTAGCTGTATTGATACCAAAACATGGAGACACTTTTTGTAGTGGATCCCCAATCTTTCAAGCTAGTCGTCAATGAGGTGGTCGGATGTGCGACGCTTTTCGGCCCACGCTGAAACATGGCTACCAAAGACGTTTTATCCGCACCACAGTAAATGAACTGCACATGTTAGGAGTATTTATATAAGAGAAAAAATGACGTCTCTCTGGTCAGGTTACTGCAGAGAGTTGGCTTTTCATGAGATAATGATTGAGAACCAGCGTTTCGAATTTTTAGAGTCACCAGATTAATTGTGTAACCTTTTCCAGAAGTAACCTGGCATCGGGTTTTGCGCCTTAGCTGCATAGTGGAGCGCTTAAAACAACTATGAAACCAAGAACTATCGAATGCTGAGGACGTTTGCCCTCCGTACCTTCAAAACATTTCAACGTATGGAGGCTCCTTAAAGGTACTAGCTTCGTACTTTTACCTTTTTAAGGTAACGGTATCTTTTCATGGTACGGGATTATGAGTGCTTAGCTAGATGGTTTAAAAACAAACCCTGTTCTATCCTTACTTCGGCCAAATACTGTGCTACTGGGGACAGAATACTCCAGAATGCAAGAGCGTCAACCGAAGACTATAACTTTGACATTAATTGGTAGTGCACGACAACTTTTCTAGGGATGATAGACTGAACCAGCAATATGTGATAGTGAAATCAGTTGACTGCTGGAAAAAGGTGCCACCTATGCTACAATATCCCTTTTCGTGCGTCCTGGGGCCTTTTGTCCCGATAGTACATCTCTACGATGTTTTACAGGAACCGCTTCTTAAGCTGGAATCATTATCAGTTCCATTGGAAGTGCTTTTTTCTTAAACTTTTTGCCGAACTTAGTGCTCTTTTTTAAAAGCAGACGTGCCCCGATGATTGTCGACGTGAGCTCTAAACCAGATATCCCTGCAGTTTACAGCCCTAATGTGGTTGCCGAAGTGACCTTTCTGGGCACGGTTAACTGATATTCCCGATTTTGCGCTTACCGTTACGGAAGCAAATCAACTTTATGCTATTATCGAGATACACTACACTCTTCATTTTCGTTGCAAAAGCACTACTTCACGAGTTTGTGTGAAGATTGAGCCTCTGGTGCTGCACATTGCACATTGAAGCCTTTATCTACATCACAGCTTAACCCGAGTCTGATATCGCCGCGAGGTATGCCGATGCCCCAGCAAAGCACCCGACGATAGAAAATGAGCCGGGTCCGTTTAACATATCGGAGGAGTTGCACCGACTACGCAGCATTGATGTAAAGCGAGAAAAAAGACGACCACAGCATAAGTGTACAGATCCTGAGGACGTGGCTAAACGCAATGAAGAACTCGTGAATAATTGACGTAACCGTGAAGCCGCGTCAATTGCCGAAACAGTGCAGAAATATCGAAATCAAAAACTTGCAAGACAAGCCTACCACCAACGTCTCACCGCGGAGCTGCACGAACGCCAGGTAAACTCTCAATCGAGGTTGAGCATTGCCGCGTCTACTACCGTCGAGTTTCAGCGAGAGATTGTGCAAAAACCGTTCGAACATCCGTGCCATGTGTGCGATTAATTGTGGCATCCGAAAGATCTGGACAAGGTGAACAAAACCATGCATCTAACTTTCCTGCTTGCTTTCGCCAAGATCGATGTAGCCAACATGAAGGTGTTCAAAACGCGTAAAACTTCGCAACTTATACAGACGCTACCAATATAAAGCATGAGAAACGGCTGCAAACATATGCCGATGCTTCTAGATTTGCATCCGCTAAATGACGTGGCATAACGTATGCTTTCCCTGCGTATACTCTTAATTCAGATACGACGATTGCTGTACTCGAGGCATGGATAATTCGGAACAAAGGGGCCGATCGTCAGTTTACGGTAGACTCTGGTGAAGTGCTGAAGACTCTGCCATGCAGTTTGGAGAACGAAGTCAAATCGTTCTTTCGCACGTCTCACACGGCTCAGCCATGACTGAAACCGTGCAATTTTTTCTTTAAATTATGTTTCTGTGATTGTACGGATATCAGTTCCTTTTTTACTAAATCTCAGCGAACTTTCTGGAGCTGTGTTTAGCGGAAAAGGTTTTTTTTTTGCATAAACTTACTTCAGCATACATTCTGCACCGCTTCAACCCTCACTCCCTTGAGTCCTCAAGAGCGGGCCTCACACTTTTCGTCAGGAGGAGAATGGCCCATTTCTCACCATTGAAACGCTCTCCCGAGCTCTGGTATCCCTTTCATGGGAGACTTATAAACAGCCTAAAATGGGCGTATTTATGCAAGGTAGCATGTAGTTGGATATTCTTCCGACCATACCCAACCGTGCTGGAGGTAGGTTGCACAAAGTGGTTAAAATTATGGAAAGCGCCTTGCAGATAATGTTTGTGATTTCATGAAAAACACGGTACTGCAAGTCATCTGACACAAGGTGATGGGACGGGCGCTGTATAGCTGGAACGGTTACTGACGAGACAGGATGTTAATAGATACTATTGTCACGTTGTAGTGACGGATGTCCAGCGGTCAGAAAGACAGCAACAAGGCTTGCAAACGAAGCTCTTTATTTGGGCTCACTTGCGGCCGCAAAAGAACTAAAGAGCCCGGCAGCGGTGTAAGCAACAAACGTGCTTGTCAGTTGTACTATGAATGCTCGCCGCTCGCTGCATCGCTCAATTTAAAGCCCGCAAGGAAACTTCGAGATAACCGGTCAAGATCAACTACAGTAATTTGGAAAAATGTAGATGCAGCTCTTGATGGCTGCGATCAATCGAGATTAGTCTGGTCGCTCCTCGCGTCACGAACAAAAATGATAACACCCCTTTTCCTGAGGCCTTGAGCGCGAACGAACGGACATTACAAGGATACGTGGCACTATTTTTGTTTCTATGAGCCTAACAAATCTCACTACATATATTATGGAATGGTAGTGTGCAGGAACGATAACGGAGAGAGGGTAGTACTTCCGTGTAGTGTTACAGGACCGCAATAAACCTGTCCGGGGCCCATATTTTCGCATCAAATGCCTTGAAATGGTCACGTATGGTTTTACCTTCACATTTTGGCTGTCAACAGAGCAAAGGAAAAGAGCTTATCTGTTCTGTAAGCCCTGAAGTGTAATGTACCGAAGCCCAAACGGGCTATACGCATTGGGGTAGCCAACAACTCTCAATTATTCAGAGACACTTTGGGTCCTGTCCAACGCGCTCTTATATCACATCGTAAAGACAATTTTTTCGTGTTGTATGCTGCCCACAATGTGAAATGCGTTCTTAAGATCCCTATTTCGGCCAAAGTGGCCATGAGTGCGATTGCTAAACCGAAGGAATAGAATATGCCTTCTCGCGCGTCCGTACGAAGTCAGGGGCACAATGCTGCTTGCGGAAAACAAAATCATGAGTTGAAATCCGGCGATATCTAGAATCTAGAATCGCCTATACCACAAGCACTTCCGCCGAGTTCGAGTGTGAAATTCGTACAGCCACCAACCCAGTTCTTTTTTATACAATTTTGAATTAGTTGCAACCGCAGAATTACGGTGACAATGGCAAACGATTAAAGCGCTGACCCTCCGAATGAAATAGTTAACGCAAGTGGAAATGAATGCTCACCTGGCGCTGCACTATGTACTGAGATACACCCCGCAAGACAATAAATTTCGCGAAATAATTAGGATGCTCTGCAAGTAAATGTGGCATCGTACAAGTAAAACTCTAGTTTGGGCGAGTTGGCAGACAAGGCGTCAGTCCTATCTTTTGTGTGCCTTCCGTGTCCTCGTTTCTTGCGCCATTAACAGTTTTTTCTTTGGCATCGTACATGGATCCGGCTACTGTACGAAGGTAAACTAAAATAGTTTTGCTCGTTTTGGGTCGAGAGGTCGTACTGTGAGCAATTGTTTACATTTTGTCTCGAGTGTGTCAGCAAAAACTAGCATCTTTTTCGTGAACTAAGGAAACCCCAGCAAATAGGGACACCACAGTCGTGGGATCTCGTGCTACCTAAATGTAGCTAGCACTATACGAGTGTTCCCTCCTTAAACAGTAATATGCGATGCTAGTTCTTTAGGATTTTGTTTCATTTTCAATATGCGTTATAGAGGCCGGAAAGTCGTACATGACCTCCGAACAGATACGCGCGTCTTCTCTTTTTGGGAGAGCAGCCATTGCCTACCGGCTAGCTTGGAGCCTTGCTGGGAACGTCGCACAGAATGCCAAACTGTGACTTATGATCTTTGTTCGTTTCCAAAAAAAAAAGAAAAAAATAGCTGGAGTCGTCACCCCTGATTAAGTAATGTGGCAGGTGGCCAGACAGGAAGAAAGGAATCATTCTTCGAGCGATAGGAAAACAAGCTAGATGAAGCAGCAGGAAGACTGTTAAAGGCGCGGCAATATGAAAGTAAGAAAAAGACGCGGTCTACTACTATAGATCAGAAAATGGCATTGTTTTTTTACGGGCAGCCCAAGCCAACTTCTTTATCGGAGGTTGATTTACTTCCGCGAACTGCCCAATAGTTTTTGCTGGTGCGTGTTTGTGCCGCAGAAGGAGTGATTGATTAACCAGGAATACTCCTTTCTTATAGTTAATTTGTTTTGTTTCTCCTGTCTCTTCATTCTGGAAAAAAAAGAAGGCAACGGCGTACTCATAGTGCGCAGTTCGTTGAGAAGCCATTTAATGTTAGCCATGCGTATTCTACGTGACGTAACAATTTTCAATTCCGCATTCCAACTCTCCCCATGCATATACTGATTGGTCGTATCCCAAAGACCGGTGCTGTTTTACAAATAAAGTTAAATATCAAAAATTAGTTTTTCTCTGTTATACCCTGTCACCTTTGAACTGGTTACTTCGCATATTTGCTGAGTTGAAAAATTGATTTAGAGCCAGCTGATACGAAGGATTCGCGATGTAGCTTCACCTTGGGAGCAGAAATATAAGAAACATTAACTTCACTGTGCTCTAAAGTATCTTTCAGTCACTGTCAGCTGTCCGACATTCTTCATGTCAACGAAATCGTGAGCTCACTAAGAGCAACATGAGATCTGTAGCTGCATTAAGAGCCGCATTGACGGCATTGAATATTGAGGACGGATAAAACCAGGAAACCATTTCCAGCCAACCTTGCAGCGCACAGAAGATATTTGAGCAGGCATCGACCTATGAGAGCCAAACCGTGTTTTTTTAAAGAATGTTAATAATGACTAAACTTCAAAATGATGTATCCAGTTTCTCATTTTTGAAGTAGGCACTATGCGCAGGAATGCATACCACTTTTCTGACAAAAACACGAAGTGCGACTGACCGAAACGATGATATACGGCCCAAAGACTAAAGGGCACGTACACGGCCTTTCTGAAAGATTCTCGCTTTGTTGGCAGGCAATACAGCAACATGCGCACCAAAAGGTTCCCTCTTGCGCACCGTCACGAGTATAGACAACTTTTCTCTTCGTATACAAACCCAACAGAAGGTGACGCGAAAGTCTTTCCAAAACATTTCCGGGGGAAGAACAACCACAATCGTTGGCGTCGGGTGCGAAGGAATGCCAACGCTGACTAAATCAGCCATTTTGTCCCTTATTTCGAAGAGAAGCTCATAACAAGCGTGAAACGTCGAGTGAATGTTTCGCGAGGGTAGCCAGCCAAGGTAAGTGGCGGTAGCGGGATCGCAACCGCGTTTGGAAGCAACAGTCGACACTAACTCCGGAGAAATACTGAACCGGTTCCCGCTTTTGCGGACGGCACCAACATCGCTGCTTAGTGTTCAGAATGCCGAGCTATATCCTGGAAGGCAACTTTTGCTCAACCACAGGTGGTCCGGAGCGCGCGCATCTGTTTATCAACAAGTGGCGATAACTCGGTCTGCATAATAGGTTTTCTTACTAGTGAACTAAACATTACGCTTATGAATACTAAGGTCTGCGCAGCAATCACATGAAACTTAAGCGTCTATCTAGGCGTACAAAGTACGCCAAGAAAAAAAATTGCCGACGATTACGTTACTTCCTAATGCGAAATTTCAGCGCAGCTCATCAGTTGTTCCAGCTTTTCGATAGACTAAGGCAAATAATTTGAGCAAGGCGTGTATGTACAATTACAGACAACTTGTTATTTCTCACATATATTCTTTCTTCAAGAAATACTCTACTAAACAATGAGAGGGCTGAATTGGGCTTGTTGGTTCATGTTGAAGGGTACGATGAAACAGCGCTGACGGACGGGACGGAAGAGGTAGAGAGAGACACATGTGCTTAACTAACAACCAAATGGTTTATTGCGAAAGAGGGGGCCAATATAAAGCATAGAAGGGCAAGCCAAACTGCCACTTGCATTGGGCCGTTTTTACATCGGGAAGACAGGACGGTGCATCAATGAGCGACTAGGCGAACACGCGAATGATATTGAAAACCAGTCACGCCGAAATAACATTGTCATTCATTCTGCAGCTTGCAATGACTTTGAGAGTGTGAGGCAGTGAGTGAACCGAACAACTATCATCGCCAAGTATAGAGATCACACCTCGCGCGCGATATCAGTGCCTTTTCAGATTCACGAATTAGGGAACTAATGTGTAAGGCAACCATCGGTGGCTCTATTCGCACAGGAGCTCGTCTGTCTTAATCAGTGATGATTTGATAGCTCCCGTATGTATGTGTTGTATGTTCGACTCGCATTTGCTTCCCTTCTGTGCTTTGGCTTTCCCTACTGCTTTATATTGGCCAGCCCTCTTTCGCAATAAACCATTTTGTTGTTAGTTCAGCGCACGTGTCGGTCTCTTCTTCTTCCGTCCCGTACGTGAGCGCTGTTTTGTCGTACCACTCCACTAACACTTCTTTACTGCCATGAAGCAAACTTTGTGGTCGGAGAAATAGATGTATATATGCTCGACTTGCTGCCCCAATGCCTGTTCTCGATGCAGGGCGAGGTCTAGGCAAGTATTTCGCGAGGATGTCACGAAGGGCTTCCGCAGGTTGCCTTGCTCAGGGCTCAGAAAGAAGTGCCTGATTATAAACCATTTATATAGACATAAATGGTCTCTGTGGCGAACGGCTGCGGCGATGCGTTTTGGCTTGGGCGTCTGGGTGATGGCGCCAGGAGCGCACGCAGCTAGAGCAGCGCCCTGCCCCGGCAGCGGAGCTGGTTACGAGGGACAACGGCGACGCCGCGAATCGCAGGAACGGGCGCCAAAGAGCTGCGCTCTAAAATTACCGTCAATATAAAGCATAGTTGTGTTTCTCTTATGGAAACGCGCGCTACTTACATGTCCAAGGGTTGTTATTTCTGCAGAGAAACAAACGAAACATACCATCCTTATCCTGCCAATGATGCATTCTCAGCTGTCTTGCCCAATGGCAACAGGTGAAAAAACCACGTGTGCCAGAAACCTGTATATGCAGAACCGCAAGAGCTTAACCCTGGTGAAGCTGATGTGCCCACTTGCAATCAGATTAAAAGTGGGAATGGTTTTGGAGGCAATTTGTACTGGCCATAGGAAAAATTACTTAGCCGAAAAGGAGGCAAAAATCATAGTGCTTTACTCAATGAAGCACTCCAAAACTCATTAAGGGTTGGTGATCCTGGTAGAGTTACAGTGGGGTTGGATTTTCACTGCTGGTGCAGCCTGCATATTTGAATCATAAGTTGAGAATAATGCTAGAATTATGCATGTGTAAAAATACTCTACTACACATTGGTTTCATCATGTATATGTTGCAGAACTGTAAATAAGACTTCAGAAATCGATAGAAGCTCCTTTTGCCGAAATGCCGTGCTGTTTACTTGAATTTCCCTGTTGTCTCAAAAACGGCACACATTATTTTGCGCACCGTTCTATCAGAAAATCTCTGAATTTGGTTGTTCAGCATCACAAAACATATTTTTCAGAGCCTTTCAGTTGCACTCGCGACAATAAAATGAAGTACAGTGAATTTTAATAAGCAAAAGAGAACAAAGAAAAACTTAGTTTAACCGACAAGGACGTGTCAAAGAACTTGAAGCTACACCGCCTCAAAGGATACCGGATGAAGGCACAGTACGAGCTGCGCGCGTCCACCGCCGCCGCGGGGTTGCTCGCGTGATTTCGGCGCCGAAGGCTCGCGCGTCGGGAACGGGGACAGCGGAGCGTTTCAGTGACGCAAGACTCTTCTTGAGGTTACGTGGGGGTAATGTGCTCGGCTTCTGCCGCCCTCATAGTGGCGGCACTGCTTGTAGAGAGGTAGGGGTGTTGGGTTGAGGGGGCGAGTATCGCAAGCGACGCGCGCAGTGGTCGACATCGCAAGGCTCCGGGGCACACCATGCTCACGGGCAACGAAGCTCAAGCCGTGGAAGTGGAGATTGTCTCCTAGGGAGGTGGCTCGTCTACGGGTGAGTCCAGCCACCATGCTGTGCAGCTCACACATGGGAGGGCGGGATGAACTCCCGTACGCTGGATGTGGCACACGGAGGCTGAGGGAGCATTAGGGAAGTCAGCTGGGACGGCAGGCTCGGGGGAGCCCGACTTAGTGGCGGATGGCCAGACCTGCAGACTGGATGAATTTCAGGGGGAGCCGGAAGACTGGGGTCGGGGAAGCAAATCCTGGCCCGTGGAGACAGGTAGTCACAGGCTGCGGTAGCCATGCATCATTTGCTGCGGTCTGCGTCCAGGGTCAGGCAGCAGGTGGCCCAGGGTCTCGTCTGCTCCGCAGGAGAAGCAGGCTGTGGTAGAGACTCTGCTATGACGGCGGAAGCGGGCCTGTGTTCAGAAGGTACCCGTTAGGGCCGCAGGAGGAGCGTCCGGACCCTTCTCGGCGGGCCGTCGGGCACCCTCATGAAGCGGTGCCCTAAGACTAAGGGAGGATCTAGATGGAGGGCTCGGAGAGCTGTCGGAAGGCAGAGCGGGCGAAGTCCAGCAGATTGACAGCTGATGAAACCGGAGAGCCGTTGCTGTAGGCGGCCTCAGGTAGCTAGTCCGCAGCCTCGTTATGAGCGATATCGATGTGCAAGGGGACCGTCTGTAGGGAGACGGGACGGCCGGCATCCTCGATGACCATCAGGCGGACTCTGAGCTAAGCGACAGTGTGCTGCCTTGTCTTGACCTGCCGCGGGAGCAGGAGGGCAGCTCACAAGTCGGTCATAATGACTGCTAGCCGCTGTCCGTATACTTCGTATACCGTATACCGTATACTTCGCGCCGGTCCTTAAGCGGGAAAGAATTCGTTTTTTAGTAACATGCACTAGATGGCCCTGAAAGCGGTCGCCGAGAGAGAGATTGTACTTGGAAATAGAATAGAAATAAGGTAGTCTTTCCTGCACCACTGCTCTGTTCCGGCAGTACGATTGGAAAATTTGTTAGCGATGATCAAGAAGTTCAGGCATTACCATTCTTGAAAAAAATGGCTGAGGCTTAACTTGGTTAAGCGTGGAGAATGCGAAGCATCATCGTGTCGCGTAATTTGGAGGCGCACAACCACAGCGACGGCGCGAGGTGGGCCCCCGTTTCTCCACTGTCGTGACGTCAAGTCACGTAGTGTGACGTCATGTATCACGTGATTTGGAGGCGCACAACCACAGTGACGGCGCGAGGTGGACCCCCGTTTCTCCACTGCCGTGACGTCATCGTGTCACGTGGGGTGGCATCATCGTGTCGCGTAATTTGGAGGCGCACAACCACAGCGACGGCGCGAGGTGGGCCCCCGTTTCTCCACTGTCGTGACGTCATCGTGTCACGTGGTGTGACGTCATGTATCACGTGATTTGGAGGCGCACAACCACAGCGACGGCGCGAGGTGGGCCCCCGTTTCTCTACTGTCGTGACGTCATCCTGTCACGTGGTGTGACGTCATGTATCACGTGATTTGGAGGCGCATAACCACGGTGAAGGGCTGAAGTGGTAGCTAAAGTAATATGCTTCGCATAAAAGTATTGGCCGGTGACGGTAACTAAACGCAAGGAGTTAGGCAGAGTGTCGAAAGAAGTTTGTTTAATCTGTTCGTGCGGGTAAGGGGCCATTACGAGACCACGCATTGGACTTTTAGCAGCACGACGGTGCAATTCGGGTGCGTGGAGAACGGCATTGTAGTACACTTTAGTGATTCTTAATTTAGGTTCCTCAAGCTGCTGCTGTAGGTTAAGCGAACACCCATACTGGCCGGTTCCCCCTTCCCGGTACAATTATTGGGGGCGCATGCCTACCAGACACAGTGTGTGGTTTTAAGTCGAAAGCCTTTAATGCCTCATACTGTAGTTAGCAGTATGAGGCTGGCTCTGAAGGTGAGGCCGTTAACTGTGTTGCTGTTGTGAACCACCGCGACCGCGTACCATCCCCCTTGGTGAGGACTGGAGGCGTCCACGTAGTATACACCTGTTTTGTTGCCATAATTTCGGGCTAGCGCTTCTGCCTGTGCCAGGCACCGACCATTATGGTCTTCGTGTGACATGCTTGCTGGAACAGGCCGCACGTGGAGGGCACGTCTCCACAGTTCTGGGATACGAAACCTTTCTTCCATTGGAGTAGTGTGTTGAAGATGGAGGCGAGCAAGAGGGCGGCGTACCGACTCCGTTAGCGACATGCGCGTGTAGTAATACTTCTTAATGTAATAGTTCTGCGTTAAAGAATTACACTACCTAGCTTGTGGGTGTCTCTTAGTTCAAACGAAGCAAAGTTACTTCTTATAGCAGAATCTGCAGGGTAACTTGTAGCTATTTTGCTGTTTCAAGAGCGAATTGGCCATTCACCTATCTATAATGAGGATGCTTCCTTGTGTCTGTATTTTATGACACCTCATACTTTCATTTC
Source organism: Amblyomma mixtum (assembly GCF_055824585.1). NCBI lineage: Eukaryota > Metazoa > Arthropoda > Arachnida > Ixodida > Ixodidae > Amblyomma > Amblyomma mixtum. The sequence continues at coordinate 103,943,078 of NC_143019.1, read as the reverse complement.
AATCTAGATCTAGATGCATTTTTGTATGCATATAAAAATGCATCGGTGATTCTTCAGATGCGTCGGAGAAAGGCAGTGATTGTGGTTGTCCCTCCTTGCCTTGGACTAGACCGATTTCACAGAGCACTCTGAGTGTGTGGTGGAGCAGGTTATTCACGTTTAAAGATGGTGCGAGCATGGCGATGTGTTGCATTGCCTTAATGTACCCAATAATTTTTGTTATTTTTGTACGTGGCTAAGTTTCTAGACTTTCGCCAGCTGCACTGCATTATCGAAAAGTGCATATTGAAAAAAGACGGGAGGCTTTGCGTTCATGTGTGCCTAGTGGTAGGAGGCTTTTGGTTGAATAAATATGCTGCGATGCTGGATTCCATTCACTCACACTCGTTTTTCTCAGCTTAGAGTTCGGACCTGGCACAGAACGCTCACGTGTTCGCCCTTTGTCTCATCACGTATTAACAGTGGTATCCTAGGACATGATAAGACATTACTCCTCCATACCTCTCGAAAATCCAAACACCTATATCGCTTTATTTTTAGATTAGATGCAGCCATGTTGCTGTCACTGCTTTTAAAGGCTTATCATTGAGAAGATCGCAGTACCTGCCCACATGCTCCCTATTGGCGCCATAAACATTGTTAATATTTCGACAAAGTGAGCAGGTGGACGCCTGTAATTCTGGATGGAATCCTGCTTCGACGGTGTCCCCGTTGGGCTCAGAAGAAATCTCATTAAAACAGCTGTTCCTATAAATGATGTATCTAGTGTGCTTCGCTGACGGAGCCAAATACCTCGAAATTATTCGTCACTCGCTGGGACGAGGTTCGGGCGCGCACGTAACGTCTAAAACATTAACATGACTAACTTTATGCGATGGATGTGCTTGATTGTTCACGCTAGGTCTCTTCCTCAGACAGCACAAGAGGCAAGCATATATTAGAACCTTATTTCTGTTTCGCACCAAGCTTAACTAGCTGAACAAGCAATTGTAGTGTTCTTGTGGTTGTCAGAGATGTGCAGGATTGACTTCGTTCTCAAGAAAGCATTAGGAACGTATTAATGTACTACCCTAAGAAAGATGGCATGCGAGTCAACCGCTGCGCTCCCCGATTTGAACCTCTACTGGCTGGAGCACAAAATTCAACCGAGCTCCAATAGGGCCAATCTCAGAAGCGGTGAATTAGTGAGAAATTTATAAAATCTCGCTGGAAAATAACATCGCCCAAAATTGCGCTTTTTAACGTGGAGATTCACTGCCATCTTCTTTCACCTCTCGGTACTTTATAGAGTATTTGCTCGTTTACCTTAACTTTTAGGCTTCTTTGCTGGGGATGTTCTTGTATATATAAATTTATCCAAGACGTAATAACGTAACTGCAGAAAAACAATATCCTGAATTTGTTGGTTCAAACCACACCGGCGTACGCAACCAGTAAAAATAGGTACATACAAACGTATCTCGGCCCGGCAGCCGGGTTTCTTTAGGGGTGTCCGCCTGAGAGAAGAATAAGATCTATTCAAGACAACGTATATGTGATATCTGTGGACAGATTTTACGTGACTATTGTAAGATTATTGGGTGTTTTCAGTGTCGGTGCGAAAACTGAATCAGTTGTATTAGCAAAAGATGTGATTTTTCACATGTAACTCGCACAGCAAAAACAAAAATGACACATGAAAATTAAATCAGTATCCATTAGATAATATAGGCAAATAGTCAGATAACGTTACAACCCAACAAAATCCTAAAAAGTGCTCTTCAAGTGGAGCATGCTCGAGGCGTCGAAGCTCCGTGTCTCATCGGTCAGCCCTGTTTGACACCTTGTAACGCAGACAGAGCTCCGGAGCACGAATAATGGGAGGTCCGCGGAAAACCAGTCCAGACTTGCTGGGATGCTTCGATGAAAGCAGATAGCATTCTTTGTTGCGGCCACGGAGGCCAGAGAGAATTACTTCGTTGTACCACGCTCCGGACGCGTATACTCGAGTCTCTCTTTACGTTGACGGGCTCGCGCAGTGTACCGTGAGGCCGAAACGATAGCTCGTGTTATCCAGGGCAAGTAACTAGACATCCGTAAGGAGCCAATGAATCCCTCTTGCTGCCGTATGCCCTCTATAACTAGAAGATTCTGGCCACCATGCAACTACTAAATTGTAGAGAGGAAGAAAAATGTGCGCGGGCCAATTGACCGGCACCTACGAGGCTACTATTACGGCCACCTCACCATCATTGTATCCCCCCGCCAACGACTTTATTGTTTCTCCTTCACACAAATTACTAGTTTTCGTTTCGTTCTTCTTCCTCTTACATATTACCATTTAATCCAAAGACTCTAACATATCACAAGTATATAAGAGTATCTTGAGGTAACGAAGGAGCCCTTTCAAATCGTTGCGATCAACTTACCAACTCTTCCAGTTCGTACGACTTTGCAATATTGTGCATTCGAGTGACACAACGATCTTACAAAGGTAAAATAATACTAACGTACGCCTTATGACATCTTTATTAGCTTTCATTTCTGCTCGTCACGTGTGCAGCTAGAACAAGAAGGAAAAGGAAACTAGGGGAGAGAAAGAGCGCGCAATGAGGAGCAGATAGGGTGCAAGGAAGCGGGCGTATTCATAGCAACAAAAAGTTTTGAGCCCATTGAACATTTCGGGTAGGAGAATGGCAAACATCCAAGTTGCGTATCATCCTGGTCTACAAATAAAATATACGGTACGATCTGCTTCGTGCGGTGCATAAAACTGAGAAAAACGGAATATATCATCAACCTCGGTTTTATAGCTTCTTCGTTAGCAGTAGTCAATTATTAAAACTGGCGTCGGGAATACAGTATAGTACTTAGCCAGATGCTAAAGATCGCTCGTTAAGCCTTAGCGATTCAAAGTGTATTTCAGATACCTAATTTCAAAAGTATAGGTAAAGACGAAGGACAGAAGACCAGGATGAGAGAAGCTCTACCCGCAACTTGGTTTAATCAGAAAAATATCCAGTAAACAGCCCGCTTACGCAATGGCAGTCTGCATCGGCTAGCGCAACATAGCCGCCAAAGGCAGTGCAACGGAATAAACTCCATTGCCAACACGCAATGAAAATGATGTCACGTGTGACATCGCTTGATATAGTTATGTGACAGCAAGGAGATGTAAACAGAACGACGTGCAGGATGGTGATGGCATTATTTTACGGCTGCAGGCCTTGCGCGAGAGGTCCGCTCTGCTCCACTGCCTACTGCGTCGTCTTGTCTTCTCGTTCAAGACAAGACCCGGGGATAGGGAGCGATCACGTCGATCCCTTCATCTATGAGAATTGCACAGAGAACGAAACCAAGGATGTTACGATGGGCGTGGAATAATTGTTGAGCATAGAAGACCACAGGGTGAAGCGCTAGACGTCATGATGAGAGATGAACGGATGAACTCAGGCCCATGAAGAGTGACCAGCCTCCAGTCGCAGATAGCCAACGCAAACGCCCATGCAAGAAAGCGGCGGGATTGGCGGGGGTGCTGTTTTTTCGTCTGTAATAGGAGTCTCAGGTAAGTAGAGGTGGTATCGGGTCAGTGGGGCTCTAGGCGGAGGAGAGGGGCCTAAATCGGTACACATCTGTCCGGCTGGGGCAATGCCGGACGGTGCGAAGCCACCAGCCACGAGCACACCGAAGCCAGAAAGCTTCGGTGTAGAGCAGGTTTCGAAGCTCAGGGACCAAGATAATGAGGATACGCCACACCTCACACAAAATATTAGGAGTCGACAAGCAGATGAAAACGAAACAATATGAATGATGATGATCGCATTGTTTTTTCGCTCAAGGCCTGGCGCGAGCGCTCCGTCCTATGCCTGTGCCTACTGTGTCGTTTTATAGTCCGTGGCCATACACCAATAAAGTACGTGGCAAAGCCACCAATCATTACTTTCCTGTAAACAGCAACTCTACTTAGCATTGTCACAGAGGTTTCGCTGTCGCATGTAAAGCAAATCCGCGATAAAGCGACGCTTCCAGTATATCTTTTTATGCGAAGAACATTACTAGAGCTACACTACAGCCCGTCGAGCGCGGCGGTGGAGCTACCACCGTGACCACGTGACACCACGTGACAACATGACGTCACAGCGGAGGAGAGATGAGCTGCCGGCTCGCGCGGTCGGCCGCGGCGGTGGAGGCTCCACATCAGAGGCGCGGCGGCTGACCACGTGACAACATGACGTCACAGCAGAGGAGAGATGGGCTGCCGGCTCGCGGGGTCGGCAGCGGCGGTGGAGGCTCCACATCAGAGGCGCTGCCTGCTGCTGCTGGGGGTCCATCAATACAGTCTATAAGGAATGGTGGCGGTGGTGGAATAACTAAGGGTGTTTCCAATGTACTTTCCATGGGTGCCAAGAATGCTGTTGTAGCCGGTGCTGGGGCAGCGGTTGTACACTCTGCATTGAATTCACCGATGATCCCGTATATAGCTGCCACGGCAATCCTTGCTACACTTTTAGTGGTTGTATTAAAATGACCAAGTATTCAACCAAGCCTAGCCATCAATATGCTTCGCATCTGACTAGGCTTAACCTTAGCTAAGCCTCCGCCATTTTTTTCACCTGGTTTTTGCAGCGGCCCACGATTATAGTCAATGCAGTGCAGAGTAGAAGCCACAGCAGTTCTTACATCAGGGTGGCAGATTCTCTTCCCTGCATGTTCCCACAGAACTTGCGTGCTCTAAAACGACACTCACCGTATAGTTTGACCGATGTACACTTTGCCACAGCTGAGTATTTTCCTGTACGCGACACCTGTGCTGCAAGGAACATAGGCGGTTTAGTGCTTTTTCTCGTAGACAGCACGGGGACGCTGCCATCTGTCGCCAGGAATTCACAGCTGTGAAAGCTTACATGGCGTAGAGAACACCAGCTGTATACCATGCCTAGAGTTAATTCTCCTGAGGTTTTGACAGATTTCGGCAAGTAGGATGTAATTTCATACTTCATGTTCTTTTCGGATTGATGTTCCGCCTAGCATGAATCAAAGCTGGGGGCTCTGTGAGTTCTTTTAAAGGCACTCTGCTCAAGGTGCAAGAGTGCCGCAGGGTAGCCGGCATTTCCCGGCTTCTCTACCTGTGTGGCAAAACAAAGCTGTACTGTGCACGCAAGACATATTCAAGGCCGATTGGAAGACTCCCCCCCCCCCCCCCCCCGGTCCTCTCCTCGCTTTGTCAGCATGGAGTGTTAAAAGTGCAAATGCAAACACGATATCCTGTTTGTCGGGATGTGCAGCTTGCATACATGATCGTAATGATTAAAAACAGTACACAAATAATAAACTGAAGTTCTTTGCATTTTTGAAGTTCCACTGTGAAACACAGTTCCCCTTAACATTTTTCAAAATATTTTAAATTCTTCTCTCCTGTTGCTTTGCCATGGATGCGTTGTCACGTTTACATCAGACAATCCTTCGAATGTACGCCATCTATTGAAGGCTGCTGGATGCATCGTGTTACTGCCATGAAAGCTAGCCTTTGCATATATATTAACTATTTACCATTGTCTGCTTATGGGATCCTTAAACCAATCCATCACGTCAGAAAAAAAATTAGTGACTACAAGGCCTTCCTTCGCGTTGACGCCACGGCAATCGCAGACCACGTGGCACGAAAAGAATAGAGGCTCTCTTCAAGTGATAATTTTTGAACCATGCCATTCTTTTTAAAGTTCAATTCAGGAGTTTCAATTTATTCTAAAATGGCGTGCATTTTGGTCTTGGTAATATTTCTTTCAAAAGTGTGGCGGGCATGTATTTTTACTTTTTGAATACAGCTATTTCTAACAAAAGCCCTCTAGGATTCTCCAATGTGGTCACTACAACCGATCTCCACAGAAGGCAGGCTATGTTTGTTGGACGCATCGCAAATAATGGAAAGTAATTAACAAAAAAGATCTATCTATCTATCTATAAAACTGAACCAATGATTTTCCTAAAACTAGTGTCAATACAGTAGGATATATTAGGAAATTGAAGGGCATCAGCTTTAAAAGCCTGCTATGGCATTAAACTTTCTGAATTTGTGACGTCTTGAGATATCGTTTTTTATAAATCAGTCTTTAAACGCTGAATTTGACTTTCGGAACTTACAAATCCAATTACTGGTGTCGCGGAGTGTGGTGCGGTCCTGGTAACTACGCCATTTATTTAAATAAATAAATAAATCATTTTCTGAGTAAAAAAAAAAGACATCCATGAATAAGTGGCTCCTGCCTGAAATATTAAAGCGACGTTATTTGCTCAAAGTGCAATGAGGACAGGCAAAGATATCTGTTTTTCAAAAGCATGATTTTCGCATTCATCATATGGAATCAAACTGCTCATGCAAACGTTTTAAAAACCGAGCTCGGCTCCAATGCTGGCGGCTCACGATTTCGCAAACATGTACTGCCGCTCTAAAGGGAAAAATTGAAAAATTAACCTTTCAAACAGGGTAAGTAATCGGTCTTTTATTGCTCCTTATAATTAGGGTTATTCGTTTCCGGGTTTTATATTTTCTGAAATTCGCGGAGGGGGGGGGGGGGGGGGGGGAATTCGGGCGTTATTTTTCGGCTTGATAATAGGGTAAAAATCAGTTTTTTGTGGAAAACCTACGAAATTCGGGTTTTATCGGGTTAAATTTGCAAACTAATAATTTATTCCATTTGCTCTAACCGGCGGGTAAGAATTAGGGCTATATTTTGGGCTGCTTTCAAGAAAGTGTGGCAAAATTTGGCGTTTCTTTGGTAATTAATTATTACTCGCAGTAAGAGGCAAAGGTCAGTTTTGGGAAAAGAAACATTTTATTCACGAGGGCTGGACATCGACGTTCTACACGTCCTTATTAACATACATAATCATTAGCATGCGCAACATCTCGGTTTCCATCTGAGGCCTGTGCGGTCTCGGCAGGTACCCTAGCTGAGAGAACGTTCGCTCAACGTCACAGCTGCCATTAGCTGGGCACAACAATGACAACGCTGCATTTGCTAGCCTTGGGTAACGCACAGTTGCGTCGTTCCAATAGTCCATCACTTCAACACCTTCATTTGTGGGCCTTGCTTCCAGCAAGTAGTGGTTAAACTCCTCGCGAAGCGAGCCTACATCGTCCATCACGGAAATAAAGAGAGGTCGGTAGTCATCAAACTCAGACTCAGCAGCCGCTTCTGGAACGGATCGAGTACGCCTGCCAATTTCCACAATGTCAACTGGTTTTCTTCTTTGTCTGAGACTGGAGGCACAGCAATTCCGTGAGCACAATTGTTTCAGAAATCGGGAAAAATCGGGTTTTAGCCGATATTTTAGGAACAAGTTAGGGGCTCAAAAATCGGGTAAAATGTCAACTGGTTTTCTTCTTTGTCTGAGACTGGAGGCCCAGCAATTCCGTGAGCACAATTGTTTCAGAAATCGGGAAAAATCGGGTTTTAGCCGATATTTTAGGAACACGTTAGGGGCGCAAAAATCGGGTAAAATCGGGTTTTACCCGAAAACGAACAACTCTACTTATAATGTACAGACTGCCATTTGCAACATGTTAAAATTGAAGAGAAACTTATCTATATTGCATGGTGTGTAAAAGAGAAGTCACCATTTGCAGTAAAACACCCGGCGGATTGATTAAGTGCATTGTGGTATCATTGAAACAGTGTTTTAAAAGAATATATGAAAGATTGGGGGACAATTATTATTTGGCTTCCTTCAGATGCTCCTGGCAGCAGTAAGCCTTCTTTGTAATCGCGATAAAAAAATTCGTGCTACAATATTGAACGTAGCACGAAGAGCAAAACAGTGGTTTGTGGCAGGCGGCCATCAGAGGATCGAAAAGCTGCTAGCTCTCGAACTTTCCCACTAAATCGTGACTTTTCTGAAGAAAGAACTGTTTTCTGAAGAAAATAGCGAGTGTTCTACATAAAATTCAGGAAGCACTTATGACTGCTTACGTGCTACGAAGGTCAAACATTAGTGCGTCATTCTCAGCGTTCGGCCTCGACGCAGGTGCGCATTGAGCCATACCATGCCTACTGCCGGGAAAAGGTATCTCCCATATCTCTGCAATTAACCCTGTCCTGAGCCAGCTGCACCAACCCTATCCTCCCAAACTTCTTAATCTCGTCCACCCGCCTAACTTTCTGCCACACCCTACTACGCTTCCATTCCCTTGAAATCGAATGTGGCACCCTGAACTACCCTCGGATATCTTGCCTACATGCTATGAAAAATCGTATGAAACTACACGGAACGCTGCACGGCAAACGGTTGCTCAAAAATTTGGTACCCATGTAGTCGGGAAAGTAAAACTGGCGCCGCATTAAGGTCAGCCAGTGGGGGGCATATATAGACGGAAAACAGTTATATGATTGCCTAAAGTTGCAATGTTCTGCTAGCTATGTGCGTCCTAGGGCTGCTTGATGGCGCCATCCTACTTGCCTGCCATCGCTGGGACTTTTCGTACCATCTGCGAGCCCACACAGTAACATACTAACACACTAAAACACTTGAAAAGTTGTGTTTAATTGAGATGAACTCTGCCTACCAATAAATGAAGTGCCATGCGGGGTTTAATGGCGTGGTAGTGTGACTCTTTTTTTCCAATAACATTATCTTCCCGTCACAGAGCCACGAAACCCTACTTCAATCTTTTTGAGAATAAACAACAGAGAACGCAGATGTGCCAGAATATTCGTGAATATATACTCAAACACAAAATTAGGGGCCACTGCTCGAAATTCAACGCGGAACTCCCTGGGGAGGTAAAAGAGTTGCATTAAAATGTGGTCCCGACATTACATGAAACTTCTGTGAGCTCCTCTACAACATGAACATTGCATAAAATCATACTTCACCTCGGCATCCTGATGTACGAAAAGTACAAAAGGAGACGCTCTTTTTCTTTTTGATTTCACAGTTTAGTATGTCGATGCGGTGTGTAATTAGCGGGGAAAATAAAGGGCGAAAGGAGGAGGGGAGGGGATGCAGCAGTCAGAAAATTTCGAGGAGTTGTCTCACAATGAGATGCCATCCGTGGCTACGATCCTGAAAGAGAGCTATTTTTCTCTAAAAACTTGTTTCACATTCAGAACGACACGGACCATGCTCTTCAATAACAGTTCGAAAGTGGGGCTTGAAACACTCAATAAAACCCCAAGTACAAGAAACGAATTTTGGCAGGGTAGCAGTTTGGGTATTTTGGTTATTCATTTGTGATGGAACAGCGCAGAACGATGGGACAGGAGAGGAGACGGGATCTGACTTAAACCATCACTATGTCATCCGAAGATTTTACCTGAGTAGGGTCGTCAAGGGTTAGTAGTTATAGTTTTGCCTGTAACAATTTACCAAGCATTTTTTCTCGTGTGCCGCCCTCAGAAACTGCTCTTAAGGGGCAGCCCAGTTTATGCGTTTTAGGAGTGAAAAACAAGTAAAGGTAAAATTTCTTGCAAGTTTTTACGCCTAGCAATAGGCTGTCAGGATTTAATGTTGTGCAGAGCCTCTTAGCGGCGGACGTTGCTTTCCTAATAGCTAATGTTTTGTGCTGGTCAAAAAAAAAACCGGAGCTGCTAGTCATGGCAAGACGCGTTGTGAAGGCAGGCCTTGAATTGGAAAGTAAAACGTGCGTTTGCGATCTAGGTTGTCAGCCGCTACCAACCAAGCGACAGAAACCTGCCAGTGAGATGAAATGTAAGACATCTGAAAGACAGTTCCCTCGCATTACCGACCTCGGAAAAAGAGGGGGCTTTGCTGAGATGCGTAAGGATCTGTGCTATGCTAAGGAGTTAGAAGTCATCAGTTTCATTTTTGACGAGAACAAAACATCAATTGTTAGGAATAGGAAGGCGAAACCAGCTGCTAAGGAGCTCTGCAAAAAACTAAATCTTGACAGCCTCCAACGAGGTATAAATATTTGCAATAAATTCACCTTTACATATTTTGCGCTGTCATCATCATCATCATCAGCCTGACTACACCCACTGCAGGGCAAAGGCCTCTCCCATGTCTCTCCAATTAACCCTGTCCTTTGTCAGTTGCCGCCACTGTATCCCCGCAAACTTCTTAATCTCATCCGCCCACCTAACTTTCTGCCGTCCCCTGCTACGTTTGCTTTCTCTTGGAATCCACTCCGTTACCCTTAAGGACCAGCGGTTATCTTGCCTTCGCATTACATGCCCTGCCCAAGCCCATTTCTTCCTCTTGATTTCAACTTGATTTTTCTTGATTTGATTTTTCTTGATTTCTTTATTTTTCGCTGTAAAAGCTGCTAAACCTGACTGGAGCTTAAGGGTTATAATTTATGATGGTGGCATATGGCAAAAAAACGCTACGTCAATTCTTAGAAGCAAAAGTAAAGCTATTAGTCCTTGACAACCCTTTTCAAGTAAAATCTTCGGTTGACATGGTCAGGTTCATAAGCCAGCGCCTGTCTCTCGCCCTCTGCCGCCGTTCAGCGCTCAATGGCTACACAGGGCAGCACAGGGGTCATTGAAACAAGCCTGCAAACAGGGGCGTCGATAGTAGACCGCTACGCCCGCCGCTGCGGTCTTCGATATTCCCCTCAAAAATCACAATTTGTGCACCTGCGCCCTTCAAAAAAAAAGCGCAACTAAAATATCTCTTTCTCTTGAGAGTGGTCCCATATGCGAGACTCTACCTCCGCAAACGCAGACGGCCAGACACTACACTGACCAAACTCCGCAAGGTAAGGGACCAGGTGGGCCGCATGGTGCGCCAGGTTTCCTACAAACGCCGGTGGTTAGGAAGTAAGGATGCCTTGCGGTTGGCAAACACCCTTCGTAACTAGTCGAATTTTCTATTCGACTCGTTATTGCCACCTACGGAAACAAGAGGAGGATGCCATTGAGGTCATCGTTCCCAAATTTGTTATACGTGCGCCTGACCTCCCATCACTATTTAAAATAGCCGGCTTATGGCCTTTGAGGTGGTGAATACTTTGCGGGAGCTCTGGGAGGCAGCACTTACAAACCAGTACACGCGCTTGTCGCAAACAGAGTCGGATCACCGCCTTCTTGCTCGACTGCATATCAAACACACCACTACCATGGAAGACAGGTTTCACATCTTAAAACCGTGAAGAGCCCTCCATGAGCGACCTTTTCTAACCTACATGTCACACGAAGACCATAATGGTCGGCGCTTGGCACGAGTGGAAGCCCTATTCCAAAAACAAAAAACAGGTTTATACTACGTGGACGCCCCCGGTCTTCACCACGGGGGTGGAACATGGCCGCGGTAGTCGCAACAGCAACACAGTGAGCGGCCTCACTTTCAGAGCCCGCAGTGCAACACAAGCAGAAGAGGTCGCGATAGCTCTCGCGGCCTCACAATCCGATTCAAAATACATAATCACTGATTAGCGAGGCGCCTGTCGGAGCGTCGACCAAAGCTGCAGTCCCTTCCTAGCCTATCGAACCTACCAAAATACCGACCCCGCACACCGTTACCTCATATGGGCCCCTGCTCATCAGGGGTTGGCAGGAAACGGAGAAGCAGACGCAACCGCCCGCGTGGTTTCTCACCGGGCAGTTTTCTCCTACCAACCCGCTCAGTAACCCCATTTTAATCCGGTCTATACCTTCAAAGTTCTTACAACCTACTATAAAGATAGTCATCGCTTTTACCTTCGCCGATGTAAAGGCCTCAAGAAGGCGGATGAGCGGCTCCTTCTCCGCCTTCTCACCAATACGCTGCTGTGCCCGGCAGCACTAAAACGTTTTGTCCCCTCCTTTAGCGGCAACTGCCGTGAATGTAGTGTGGCGTCATCCGAAACTTATCACCTGGTGTGGGCCTGCTCCTCCAACCCCGCTATTCCCGCCTTCCCCAACCCAACCCGGTAGGACGGGGCGGCGACCCTACAAGTCTGCCACGAATTACAGGCCCAACAAGCCTTACTAGCTGGGCGCGCCCGGGCGGCTGCCACCGCCACTGGGGTCACAAATTAGGGACCTCCACCTAGTGCTTGTAAGGATCGGTCCCTCGCGGGCTTATCCAAACATACCTCTTGTCCGTTCCAAATAAATGTTTTCATCAGCAGATCCTCCAGATCCTCGTTTCTGCCACACATTGTCAACGCTAACGAAAGGAGCTAACGTCTTTCTGTTACCGCTGCCACGTAGCTCAATGCGCGATCGCGCTGTCTACTGACGCAAGGAGCTATTGGTTCTTGAGGAAATGAAATCGCGCAGTGTGCGTGTCACTCCTCGGTGGGCACCTGAACCTGCCGTAAGGGAAGGGATCAAAGAGGAATTGGGGAAGATAGGAAGAAATAGGTGTCATAATGAAGGTCTTCGGAATGATTTCAGCCACTTGGGGATCTGAAATGTGCAGCCATATCGAACAGGACACGGGCACCTTAAGCGTTTTGCCTCCATCCAAACGCCGCCACTGTGGCCGGGTTCGAAACCGGTGACTACGGATCAGTAGCCGAGTCTTCTGTCTATTCAGCCACCACAGTGGCTGCCAATAGAAAATTGAAAATTGGTTCCTCAGGAACGGTAATCGCGCAGGATACCTCACAACTCGGTGGACACCTGACCACGCCGAAAAAAAATGGAAGGGTAATAGAGGGCGAGGGAGGTGAAAGCAAGAGGTGCCTTAATGTGGGGTTTCGCAATAATTTCGGCTACATGGCGATCTTGAACATGCGGTGCACATTGCGCAGTAGACGGAAGCTTTTGCGTTTCGCCGTCCAACGAAATTCAGCCTCAGTGGCCGCGTTCCAACCCGAGACCTCTGGCTCAGTAGCAGAGTGCGCTAAGCACTGAGGCACCACGGCGGGTGAGGGCCTACTTTGTAGCTTGAGCTACATTGGCCAGTCTCGCCGTTTCCCGTGCTCCCTCCGTCGACCATATTGCGCATGCGCGAGGAGTGACAGACGTTACTGCGCACAGCTGGCGCGCCTCGCCGCTGCCGCAACTGCAGCTGGCGCACAGCCACGTGACGCCACTGCTCGTGCTGCGTACATTCTGGCATAGCTGAGCTAAGCCACTGCCAACTTTTTCTTCCAGCGCCGCTTTTAACGCGAAAGCGTTAAGGGCCCCGTGTCGCAGAAAAGACGGTGTCGTCCTCGGCGTCGGCGGCTTTGGCGGTGAGCGAAAAATCCCATATAAATTGATAAATAAAACCGAGTAGCAAATTTATTGACTTGGGGAACCAACCCAGGGCCTCCGGAGTGCGAGACGAGCACGCTAACTGGTCTGCCACGCCAGCTCAATTATTAGGAATGAACAAAGGCGCGTCTAGTGACTACTGTGTTGTCTTATAAAGGTGCTTTGGAGACATTTATTCTGGTGTCCATTCTTTTCGGGTGTACACCGAGATTTGAGAGACAGGCGTATTTCCTTTCCTTGAAACGAATTTTCATTTCATTTTCTTTAAGGCCCTTACGGCACGGTTGGGGTGTCCACCGAGATATGAGAAAGACAGGCGTTGTTTCCTTTCTTTAAAACCAATTTGCATTTCATTTCTCCTACGGCGCGATTCGGGTGTCCACCGAGAGATTCGTTTTCTTTCCTTCGGGCAAGGTGTCACGCTGAACGGGCGATAGCGTTCGGTGCACTCCTTAGCAACGCTGCAACAAGCTGTTGCGTTCCTCTCTTAAAGACGAAGCTTAAGCGTCCTCCAAGTTTTTTTACCACAGGTTGGTAACAACAAGATTGGCACTGCACGGGTCACCACGACCACGTACTTACTTCAAACTGCGATTGAGGTGTACACCCACAAATTAATGTTATGCGCCTTTCCTTTCTCAAAACAAGTGGAACGTGTACGTTCGTTCTGAGAAAAGGAAAGGCGCATAACCGCACTAATTTGTAGGTGGAGACAACGCCTATTCAAAGCGCAATTAAGGTCGATTACTTGAATAAACCGATTCCTTGATAAATGTCGATTCCTTGAATAAACCTCAGTTGCTAGTTTGTGCCGTCCCGCATTCTTTCTTGTGATTGTCTCATGTGCGCATACCATCTTTCTAAAGCAATTGAGGTGTCGACTCAGATGCTCCAGCCAGACACACACCGGGGAAACCCGGTGATTGATCAGCACTATAATTGGTTTCGCACTAAAAGCCATACTCTGAAGTGGCAGCAAACTTAAAATTTCTGTCTTGCTTTGGCTTGGTTGTTATAGAAAGGAAAATGAGCGCAGTCAATTTTGTGCACCATCGGTGCACTAAATAGTGTCCCCCATGGTGCAGTCTCTTACAAGCCGCGGCGGGAGTTCAAGCCATAAGCATTGGGCACGTCTTCTTCGCGAATACGAAGCGTACTTAATAGGAAAGCATAAACACGTCATCGGTAGGAATTATTTTACGAGAGAGAGAATCGATTCTAAACCTAGTTAAAGCGAAAGCTCCATTCCTTGGTTAGACGCTTGAAACGCCTACCAGGTGTGTCAGGCATGCTTTAGCCGCGCTCTCAATCACGACAAAACTGCAGAGCGGCGTCGCCTTAAGTGAACGCCGAGGCACGTGTATAATTACATGATCACATTTGGCGAAGCGGCGGTCGGTGCAACGCGGTTCGAGCATTGGTCCCGACACCCTCCTAAACACACTTCAAACCATGTACACCTCTCCAGGCGCCCCCACACCTCTACCCCACTACACAGAACAAGCAAATCCCACACTCGATATCGACATCACGGAGACGGAAGTCAGAGCGGCCCTCCTGATTCTCCGCGCCATCTCAGCACCTGGTGAAGACCAGGTCACAAACTCCATGCTCCGTAATCTGGACGACCGATCGATCACCAAGATTACGAAATACTTCACCCCGTGCTGCAGGGAGGGGTGGCGCCACGCGAAGGTAATATTCATACCCAAACTCAACAAACCACTTACCATTCAAAACCTTCTCCCGATTTCGCTAAATACGTCCCTCGGGAAGCTCCTCGAGCATGTTATGTTAGCGAGACTCACAAGTCACATGGCGGACAAGAATATTTACCCGCATAGCACGGTGCGATTCCGCCACCATCTATGCGCACAGGACGCAATGCTGCAACTCACACATGACCTTTTTGACCCGCTTCTTCCAGGTCACGCCAAGGCAGCCTTAGCTTTGCATGTTTCCAAAGCTTTTAATCGCATTGAACATCAGGCGACCATGACTGCCCTATCCCCATTGAATGTGGGTGTGCTCACGTATGCCTACATTCAAGCATTCCTCACTGACCGCACGGCTGAGATACACTTCGGCCCTTTGTCTTCCCCCTTCTACACGCTTCAGAGTATCGGCACCCCTCAAGGGTCCGTCCTATTACCCTCATCCCCCTCGCCCGAAAATTGGCAACTGTTCCCTACCTGAAGCAGACTCTTTATGCCGACGATATCACCCTGTGGACCACCCACGGCAGTGACGGCGGCATAGAGAGCAGCTTACAGGAAGCAGCCACACTCACCCAAAATTACGAACGGACCATCGGACTGTCTTGCTCCCCAGAGAAGTCCGAACTGCTCCTCATCCGTCCTAAGAACCACCGCTGTCCCCGCTCCCCCATTGCCATTGAACTGAATGGTGACCGGGTACTTGAGGTTGGCACCCTCTGTGCATTGGGCCTGCACATCCAGAACGATGGCAAAAACACCACCACCCTCAAGAAACTCAAGCAGGTTGTAGACGCGATATCGCACCTCATCCGCAGGGTTTCGGGACATCATAGAGGCATGAAGAAGCACGACCTATGACGCCTCATTATTGCCTTTGTCCTCAGTCGTGTGCTGTACACTACCCCATACTTACAACTATCCAAATATGACATAAACGCTTTGGATGCTTTGATTCGCAAGGCATTCAAGGTAGCACTTCATCTTCCCCTCAACACACCCACAGACAGATTACTAGGCCTGGGCCTCCACAACACGATCGGGGAACCGATGGGGCTTCTGAAGAAGAAGAGGCAGTGGTTTATTTTGTTTGTGGTTTGTGGCTGCTCTTGCACGTCTGCCTTTTTTGCAGTTTGACGGCCTCTTGGCACATCGAGTTACTCGGAGGGGCCCTGTAAGACGTCGGGGACCCTCTGAGTGGCCTCCTCCTTTGAGGTCCGTGTTTTCTTTTTGCAGTTTCGGCGGCTTGTGGTCTATGGCGGCTGGCTGGTTAGACCTACCAGCTGCCAGCTTGGCCATAGCCGATCGCGTTACTCCACATGGCCCGCCACCCCCGAGCGGCTCTTCTTCGTGTGCGGAAAATCCCGGATCTACCTCGGAAAAGTCCTCGGACCACCACACGGACATCCTTTTGCACGCTGGCGTGCTTCAGGATCCTGCCCTTGCCCACCTTTCCGGAGGCGCCTCATGCGCCCCAATAGAACCTGGAGTCTCCCAGGTCTTGTGGTCGCCTAGTCTCTCGCAGCCAGCAAGGCTTCCGGAGTCGCCTCAACCCGCCCGCTTGGAGTTGGGCACGGACGCTGTTGCCGTGCGGGCTCACGAGCAGATAATGACAGCGATCTTGCACAAAGACAATAAGATAGGTCCTGCAGCTCGAGCAGTCCTACTGTTTCTGGTTTGCGACCTGTACCGCCAAACGGCGCATTTTTTACGTGCGCGGTCGCCGAGACCAATTTTTCAAGGACGCTGCAGACCTCATTGGAAGCCAGAGAGCGCGAGGTGGACGCCGTTAAAGTACAGCTTGCGGAGATGTCTGCTAGGGTCACCGCGGCTTAGGCGGAACTTCGCGACCTGAGGCAGGAGGGATTAGTCCCCCGGACTTTCGCAGATGTCCTGCGTGGTACTCCGGTTCCGGTTCAGAGGGACATCGGAATTTCAGCCCTGGACGCGACCCCTGGCCAGTCACAGCCTCCACCTGCTGGGAACACCGGACTGAACCCCCTGCCGCATCAGATGTTTTTAACTTCCGTCGCGGCCTCAGCACGTCGGCCGTGAGGTGGCTGCATTGATTAGGGAAAACATCGATCCCGAGGCCGAGGGAATCGGAGCTGCTGCCCTTCGGCCTCAACGAGGCCCCTCGTGCCTCAACGAGGGCCCCTCGTGCCCTCACGGTTGCCTCCAGTGACCCTGCAGACCTGGACCGCCTCAAGGCCGCCATTACCCGCATCGAAGCCGCTAGAACCGCGATCAAGGTCCGTGTCCCGCGACAGAAGAATCCGCACATTCGCCTGCCACGGGTCGACCCCGATGTACGGCCACAGGACCTAATTATGGCACTCAACCGCCGGAACCCTAATATTCATCTGGACCCATCCTCCTGCAAGGTCAGACTTTCATTTCCCCACAGATCCGGACAGTTCGTCCACGTCCTCGAGGTGGATCCCCTGCCTTCGTCCTTCTATGCGAGGCACGTCGCGTGACCCTCGGGTGGACTTCAGTTTAGGTGCGCGAAGACCTGCATGTGCCGCTCTGCACTTAGTGCGCTCAATATGGCCACGCTTTGACGGCTTGCACGATGAAAAATGATCCTTCAAAGGCTTGTTGCACCCGCTGTGCGGGGTCACATGCCTTGGCGGCCTGCCCAACTTCCATCCAGGATCCACAACGGAAGTGCGCCCCTTGCGCGGTCGCCGGTCGCCCGTCCGATCATCCTGCAGGGCATGTCTCTTGTTCACTCTTGCCTGAACGTACGGAGAGAACCCGTTCCCGCACTAATTATGGCTCGTAGCGCTCCTCATGTAACCCCGTGTCCTCCGCCCTACCACATCAGTTTTCTCCAAGTCAATTTGGATCACACCCTATGTGCGACTGCCCCGATGGTTAAAGATATTTTGGACAATAATATCACAACCACCACTGTCGGAGATCCATATATTACTACCCATAACGAATTTGGAGGAATTCCCTCCACTTTTTACAAAATCTTGTCTCCTTAAAACCCTCGATGTGTCATATTGCTACACAATCCTACCTTTGATATCTTCCCTACTTTAAGTTCTCCTGAAGTTGTTTCCATCTTATGTTCGACATCGACTGATCAATTCCTTTTTGTAGCAGTATATGTACCGCCTCGTGCGGATATCACAGTATCTCTGGCTTTGCTCACCACTTGTATCCAGACTTCACCCACTGACAAAACTATCATTTGCGGTGATTTTAATGCAAAAAACATTTTATGGGGTGGCAATACCACTGATGCTAGAGGAACTCATGCTGAAGCTTTTGCGGCTTCTAATGCCCTGGTTGTTCTGAATAATCCGGACTCTTTACCAACTTATGAAACTCCGTACGCTTCCAGTTGGATTGACATTAGTTTTGCTTCACCTAGTTTGCTGGCAAAGGGCTACTCCTGAGCAGTCATTCCTGATTTATCTCTTTCTGAAGAGATTTAGTACATACTCTTTTCTTTCCCAAGCATTGTCGCCGTTCAAGCGGCTCACCAAAGCCAGCTCCAGCCGCTTAATTCCCCAGCTAACTTCACTGCCTTGGTTCAAATCTTTTTACAATTATCAGTTCCATTCGGCGTGTGCATCTGATCATGTCCTCTCAAAATTTAACGCCACCTTTATGTCACTTTATAAGAAAAACTTGCGTTTGATTAATCCACATTTTCCCGAGGGTTCCGTTTGGTGGACGGCTGATTTGAGCATGGAGAGGTCCCGTGTGCGCGCTCTTCGTCGCCGTTTTCAACGCATTTATGACCCACAGCTGAGAATTCTTCAGCGTTCAATTTATTATAAAGCTCTTGCTAAGTATCGCTCTAACATCAGAACCACACATTATAGTTATATAAAAGAGATCTGCTCCACAGCTACACGAAAATATCTCTTTGGTAAGCCATATAAACATGCTTTTGGCAAGCCCAGGTGCCCTTCCATTATCCCTCCTCTACGGTACGCTGATGGCACATATACTGAAACGCTTCCTGGCGCTATACAGTTGCTCCGTCGTACTCACGTCGCTATAGATGATTCTTCCCGTGATCTCCCTTTTCATACTCATGTTCGGGACATTACTGCGCAGCCTTACAATAACTCAGTCCAAGATTTACCGTTCACTGCTGCGGAGATCGAAGGTGTCATCAATTCATTAGATTTGTCGTCTTCTCCAGGGCCTGATCTTATCTCTCCCCGTTTTGCTGTCGCCTTGTTTAACGCTCATCCCTTGTTTTTCCTCTCCCTCTTTAATTCTGCCTTGCACTTGGGTTACCTTCCGCAGATATGGAGAATTGGAAAACCGAATAGACCAAAGCACCTTGCAAATTCTTACCGACCGATCTGTATTAATTCGTCTTTCGGTAAGGTGCTCGAGCGTTTACTATATGGTCGGCTGTATTACTTCCTTCACCAAAATAAATTACTTCATAGAAATCAGTATGGTTTCACGCATGGTCGCAGTTCTGTTCAGGCTCTATATCATTTGCGGGAGTTCTTACATAGTTATAAACAACAAAAAATTTCTTTCGTTTTAATTTCTCTGGACTTGAGAGGAGCATTTGATATTGTTTGGCACCCTCTGGTTTTACATTTTTTTCGAAAAGATCGTTGCCCTCGAAATATATATTCCCTTCTGGAGTCTTTCCTTCATAACCGCCATTTGACCTATCAATCTCCTTCTTGTACTCTTTGTGTGCCTTCTTCTCTCGGCAGTCCGCAGGGTTCACCACTTTCGCCACTGCTTTGGAACATTTTGCTATATGATCTCCTAAACCTTCCTGTGCCCTCACCTATCCACATTCAGGCATATGCAGATGACACCATTGTACTCATCCCTGGCAAAACTAGCCGCGAGTTGTCAGCGCTGGGCTCAAATGTTTTAACTTTAATCCAAAACTGGTTTACCACGTCCCGCGTTCAGTTAAACCCAGAAAAGTGTTCTTATGTTTTGTTTTTTATTGGAGCTCTGGCGTTACACAAGCGTAAGCCGACTATTCGACTAGACACTTAGACTCTCAAGTTATTAAATTATTAGGTGTTGTCTTTGACTCTTACTTATGCTTTATTCCCCATGTTAATTATTTGCAGACGAAAATTCTTGCATCTACCACCAAGCTCCTTAATTGGTTCCATTTCCATTTTCGTGTTTCGCCTTCTCATATGCGCCAAATTTATCATCAGGTTATTCTCCCTACAATTACATATGCCGCCCCAGCTTGGTGGTTTCATTGCCCCCTTTCTCGGCTAAGAGATCGTGTTTTATTGCTTCAACGAATTCCCTTTCTGGCTCTTACTAGTGCCTATCATACTACGCGAACCGCTGCTCTTCATGTTCTTGCAAACGTTCTTCCTTTGCCTATCCATCTGGACCAGTTATGCGCAGAGTTTATGCTTTTCACGTTACGTCAATCCGTAGTGTACGGCAAATACTTTTTATGACCCCTCTCACATTCAAGCTTTATTTGATCCCTGGTCAGACCATCCCTCATTGAAATTTAAATTTTCTTTTGTTCAACTTAGTTCTCAAGAAGCTGTATTCTTTTCTTGTCAACGTGCCCTGCATATTTACACTGATGGGTCTTACACTCCTCGCTCAGCTGGTGCTGCATTTGTTGTTCTTAGCTCAACACAAAATATTGTCCATGTACATCGTCTCTCTTTAGAACCACCCTCTAGCGCCTATGCCGCTGAGCTTGTAGCCGTTCATTCTGCTGTTTATGCTATTCACAACCCCCCCTCTACGCCTGTTCATTTTTACACTGATTCTCTATCTCTGCTTTCTGCGCTGTCTTCAGTTACTTCTTACAATCCGACTATTATTGCAATTAAGAAAGATCTCTATCGTTTGTCTTCTTTAGCCCCATTTCTTTTATTTGATATCTAGGGTCATTCCGGAACTTTTGGAAACGAGTTAGCCGACCAAGCTGCTGGTAGTGCCGGGCAGTTTGGAAGTTTACATATTTCTACCCTTTCACGCCGTTGCGTGCGTTCCCTTTTGCATCATTCTTCACTTCTTTTATGGAGCATTTTTTGGCGCGAGATAATCGTGGCACTGAACTATTCAATTGGATTCTTGATACACTTATTATTCCCCTTATTCGTCTACCCAGGAATCCTCTAATAACTTTACTTACTGGGCATGGTATATTTCCGTTCTATTTTAAAAGATTTGGTCTGTCTCCGTCTTCAACTTGTTCCTGTGGATTGTTATGTGGAAATATCCGTCATTACTTCCGGGAATGTTCCGTTACTGCTTCTTTAGTTTCTCCTTTAAAATTTTTTTGCTCATCGGACATCACACCATCTGTTTACCCCTCCGTTCTCCGAAACCCTGCTGCTTGTGCTCTTCTCCTTCAAATGGTTCACCTCATGAGTAGTACAATTCCAAATTATTCACGCTGATTTCTCTCTTTCCTCTTATCTCTCTTCCCCAAGCTTTGCACAGCGGAGCGCCCCGTGCTCCTTTATTGAGCATAGGTGGCTTGTCGTGGCGTGACTGTGACTGTGACTGCGTCCTTGCCTGTGTCACTGTGACTCTGTCTTGACTGCGTGACTGTGACTGTGTCCTTGACTGTGTGACTATGACTTCGGTTTTTTCTTTTCTCTTCAGTGACTTGGGTTTTGCATGATTTTGCAGTGACTTGGGTTTTCTCTTTTTTTATTACTATTATTTATTCCGCGGACTGCACGCTGTGCTTTGGCTATCTGCCTGCGTCTAACTTTTATTGTGACGAGACTTTTGTTTTCTTTTGTTTTGAGTTTTTTTTAATGCTCCGTTTTTCGCTTAACTTTTTTTTTCTTCTTTGAAACATTTAGTTATTTTTAATTTATTTCGAATTGGCGTTAAGCCTGGCGAAGCATTGCTGGCCCATCCTCTCTCGTTCTTTTATGTTTTTTTTACCTCTTTTTTGAGAGGACCAATAAAAGGGTAAAAAGGTTTCGGGACATCATAGACGCATGAAGGAGCGCGACCTATGTCGCCTCATTCATGCCTTTGTCCTCAGCCGTGTGGTGTACACTGCCCCATACTTACAACTATTCACATATGACATAAACGCTTTCGATGCTTTAATTCGCAAGGCATTCAAGGTAGCACTTCACCTTCCCCTCAACACACCCACAGACAGAGTCCTACGCCTGGGCCTCCACAACACGATCGGGGAACCGGTGGAGGCCCACCGACAGGCCCATATACACCAGGCTCACACAAACCTCCACAGGTCGGTATATCCTGGACACCCTCGGAATCAAAATACCGGCTAACGACCCAACCCTCCTCGCCATCCCACCACCCCTTCACCGGCAGCTTCCCATCAGGCCGCTCCCGAGGAATATGCACCCGTCCCACCATGAGCAGCGCCGCAGAGCCCGTGCGAAGGCATTCCATCGAGCGTACGGCCCCCAGCCGGACGCCGTATGGGTGGACGCTGCCTGCCAGGTGATGAAGCGACAGCAGCTGTGGTGGACTCCTCTTTATCCACCGTACTCACACTACCTCTACCTCCAGACACTTCCGCAGAGGCTGCAGAGGAAGCCGCCATTGCACTTGTTATCACCCGCACGGAAGTCCGGCACATTTTATGTGACTCCAAAACTGCGATTCTAAATCTTGCTCGAGGCCGACTCCATGTCCCTGCTTTTGATATACTGGACTCGCCCGATGCACCCCCCCCCCCCCCCCCGCCAAGTGGAGCTGATATGGGTGCCGGCGCACTCCGGGAATCCCGGAAACGAGGCCACCAACCTTTTATCCGCCAGCTCTATCCCCCGCCGCACCTTTCCCTAGATAACAAACAAGCAACACTTTGGCACAGACTACAGACACAGTCTCTCCCCTCACCCCTTACCCTAGCCCACTATGATCCCTCCTTCCCCAATCCGACATGCGTTGAGTTGAGTTAAGTTTAACGGGGCATGAGCGACTGACGCTATCATGCGCCAAGCTCAGGGTATAAAAAATTGTTTTATATAAATGTTATACAAAAGTCTAAATGAACGGCGGGGTAAAGGGCCTAAAAAGTTAATTCGTGCAACATAGTAAAAGTATGACAACATTTGAGAGGTGACTTATGGTAAAAGCTTTAAAGAAGGTCGGACATCTCAGCAGCCATCCTTGGCTGTGCAAGGATCTCGAGGTCCCCAACCGATGGAATAGTGACCTCAGCCGTCTTGTCACGACGAGAGGGTGGCTGAGGTGTGGTTCCAAAAAATTCGCAAGTTGTAAAAAAACTGACCATTATTCATTACATTTAAATTTTAAAACTCCTGCACTTTTTAAAAACTTAAAAACCTGTGAAATGCCAACAAGTGCATGTTCGCCTAAAAACAATGTTGGATGGAATGGTATGTGTTCGCTATAAAAAACTGTAAAATGCTCTTTCCTTAGTCATCCTAGTTTTCTGCATGAAAATAACACATGGTTTATTGTTAACTCGTCTTGACATAATTCACATTGTGGCTTGTCTTTTTTGTTAGTAGGAAATTATGTGTGAGATGTGTGTGCCCTATACGAAGACGACAGATAACCACTTCTTTGAAACGTTCCTGGTAGGTGCAGGAATGCCACTCACCTAAAGCTGTCTTTACTAAGTGTAGTTTGTTATTTACCTCATTGTTCCAATATGACTGTCATTTTTCTTTCAATTTACACTGTATTAAGTTCGTGCAATCAATAAAGGACAAATTTACTTTTTTTATTTCCTTGCCCCGAGCTTGAGCAGCGCAGAAATCTGCTCTCTCCTTTCCTTTTATTCCAAAATGACTCGGGAGCCAGCAGAGTTTAATGTTGTGGCCTTGACGTGTGGCTATTACTATATTATGTATGATGTTACCAAGTAGTGGTGTGATTGATTTTCTAGAGTAGAGCGCAGTAAGTAAACTTAGTGAGTTTGTCTAAATAATACTTTTTGTGAGTTTCTTGTTTACTATTTGCTGAGTGGCTACACAGACAGCGTAGCATTCGGCAGTGAAGATTGATGCATATAGCGGAAGCCTTACTATTGGATTCCAATTCTCCTCTACCACTGAGCTTCCAACGTAAACATCTATTTTTGAGCCATCTGTATAAAAAGGTGTAAAAGTACTGTATTTATCCTCGAGTGCAAAAAATTCTTGTATTATATGCTGCTGGGGGGTTTCTTTTTTACGGAACTTTGTAAGGCTGAAATCGCAGATTGAAGGAAAAAGGTACCATGGAGGTGATGGATCTAGTCTTGGAGCAATGCCCGGTAATGTGTCTAGTATGCCGACGTTTTCGCACGTCTCTTCGAAACGCAAAAGCAGTGCCCTAGTAGTCTGCGGTTTGTTATTAAATAGTGTTCTTGATGGGAATTTTCTGACTATTTGGTAACAGATGTGTTTAGGTAGTGAACGGATTTTTAAAATGAATGAACAGTCTGCAAAATACTATGTATCTTCGTCCTGTTACTCCTGCAGAAATAGCACACATTATTAGCAATTTAAAGAACAGCTCTTCGTGTGGTTATGACGGTATTAAAGTAGCACCGATTAAAGCAGTCGCGGATTTATTGTACGATGTTCTTTGTGGCATAACAAATATCGTGTTTTCTACAGGCCCATTTCCGGATAACATGAAAATTGCTAGGATCGTCGTCTTGCATAAAGGTGGCGCAACTGATTGCATCGCTAATTATAGGCCGATATCCATACTTCCAGTTTTTTTCTAAAATTATTGAAAAGGCCTTAAATTCTAGAATAACTGGACACATGCAAAAGCATAACCTTATATCCCCGAACCAGTACGGCTTTCAAAGGGGTAAATCCACTGAATCTGCGTTAATTGAAATACGTGATAAAATTGTTGCCAATATAGAAAACCAACAATACACAATAGGTAGAGGGATGGTGTGGTAGATGGTCCTTTGCGATCACAAAATGAACAAGGGAGGGGAAAACCTCAGGTTGCTTGAGCCAACGTTTCGTCAAGGGGACTTGTCTTCCTCGGGGCAAAGCGTTCATCATTGGCAGGGATTAAATAGGGCCTTGCTCCGAGGAGGAAGGCCCCGGGGGTGGGGATGGAAAGTGGTGTGAGAGGGGATGTGTGTCAGGAAGGGGAGGGAGGTGAATCTTGATTCTAAAACTTATATCCGGGGGGTGTGTAATGAACAAAGTCTTTCAGGGGCTGCGACGGGGGGTTGGTACTGGATGGACCTGAAAAACTCAGATAAGAGGATTAGTCAGCGTGGTACAGGCAATTGAGAACAAGGCAAACAAAATAGGCTGACCCTGGAAGGAGAAAGAAAGGGGGGGGGGCATTTCCAAGGAAGGACAAGGCAGGGGGGGGGGGGGGGGAATGGCTGGAGTTCACAGAAAGCCAAAAGGTGGGGGCGGAGGGGGTAACAGGAATGTCATGGTTTCCGAGAACTGGTAGTAGGGGATTAGGAGAAAGAAAAAAAAAGGTGAACAAAGGGAGAGGGTGAGAAGGCCGGAAATGTGGCGGAAGATATGATGTGGGAAGGGTGCAAAGAGAGATAGTATACTCAGAAGTACTTGTATTTGGGCGTGTTGGTTCATAACTTTTCAGGAGGACACAGGGGCGCAACAAGACACCGACATAGAAGCAGTTTGTCGCTATCACTTCATGATTTCTGAAGCATGGCCTTACATTTTGTCCAACTAACAATAATTTTAACGAGTATGAACTTCACAGAGATATCACAGAATTTGCGCGAAGATTGCGAATTAAGGAATTCTTTGCTGAAAAAACGAACACCCCGATGACTAACCTAGCTCTTTCCTGTAACACGTGGTCAACACGTGCTCACCCTACTGAAGTAACCAGCCTTAATTCCATCCCTCTTAAAGCCGAAAGCACATGGACGCCGGAAGCGCAGCAGAGTCCCGAATTAGACTTGTACATTAAATCTGTCTCGAAAGAAATTATAGACCAAACAAAGCAAGCTCGAAAACGCAGAAACGTCACCCCAACGGAACAGGCTACTCTGAACCACTTAGCTTCTAGAACCGATATAGTCATTAAGCCTGCAGACAAAGGAGGTAGCATAGTTATCCTGCCGGCCGAAAAATACGAAAAAGAAGCTTTTAGGCAACTCAACAACCCTTGTCATTATAGGAAATTAGATTCAGATACCACTTCAGAGTTCTGCAAATTGATTCTGAACAAACTGGCAAATTTATTATCACGGGAACTAATCACGCAGTCCGACTACCACTTCTTAAATCCGCTAAACAAACAGGCAGGACGCTTTTACCAACTTCCCAAAATCCATAAGGTTTCCGCAGAAGACTTGTTTACCGCAGATATCCCCGGCAGGCCTATCGTTTCAAACAATAACACGCCCACAGAGAACTTATCAAATTTCCTGAACAAATATCTTGCAGATATTCCCACCCACCTCCCTTCCTTTGTCGAGGATAGACCGCACTTTCTCCGCATAATAGAGTCTCTGAATGACGCTTCCATTATCCCAGCAGATAGCATACTTGTCACACTTGACGTCGCCGCTTTGTACACAAATATTCCCATAAATGAAGGTATCGACGCACTCTCCAAAATTCTAACTCAAAGTCCTCACCCGCACGAAACTGAAGTGTACCTCACGCTACTTGAATTGTTACTAACACTCAACTACTTTGAATTCGATTCTTCTTACTACCTTCAAGTATATGGAACAAGCATGGGCACTCCCTTCGCACCCACTTACGCGAACATTTTTATGGGCTACTAGAATCTAAACTTCTAAATTCATTTCTAAAAAAACCACTTATATACCTGCGTTACATAGACGACATCTTCATGATATGGGAGCATGGGGCTGAGAACCTGAAGACATTCGTCACACATTTCAATTCATGCCACTCCAGCATTAAATTCACCTTCAACTCCTCGAAAACGCAAGTCAATTTCCTTGACACCACTGTCCGTTTAGAAAATAGCAAGCTCAAAACCACACTTTACAGGAAGCCCACTGACCGACAACAATACTTAGATTTCACTAGCCATCATCCAAGACACTGCAAACAAGGTATATTCGTAGGACAGGCAACGAGGCTAAGAAGAATATGTAGCGACGACGACGACTACCTGAAACACCTACACTCGCTAAAAAACACACTAATCACCAGAAACCATCCACAGACAACCCTCAATAATGCGTTCCAACGAGCAACCACTTTGAAACGAGATGTAGTTCTTAAAAAACGAACAAAAGCTAACAGTCAACGACCTCCTGCACTTATAACGAAATACTCAAACGCGCTTCCAAACATAAACAATATCCTGCGGAAATACCACCCCATTTTAACTGGTAACGACCGTCTCAAGAAAATATTTCCCGACGCACCAAGGATAACATACAGACGCAACACAAACCTGAAGGACATCCTGGTGCATGCTAGGCTCGGTAAGAAACCACCACCAACAGTAACTTCATGCTCTCGACCTAGATGCAAGACATGCAAACATTTACAAAGGGACACTACGTTTAAAAGTACGGCAAACGATTTCAGTTTCGATATAAAGACTAGTTTTGACTGCACATCGTCCAATATTATCTACATGCTCCAGTGCTCCTTCTGCCAGAAACAATATATCGGGGAAACCTGGCAAACAATGAGTGCCAGATTAAATGGGCACCGGGCTGACACAACACGTAATGAACAGAAGGCAGTGTCGACCCATTTTAATCAACGCCATCACAAATTCGACGAACTCAAATTGTTCATTCTTCAGTCAGGCTTCAAATCGACTAGGGACAGAAAATACAGAGAAGCATGCCTAATCCACAAATTTAAAACACTGCAACCAACAGGGATTAACATGTCTAGAGGAAACCTGGAATCTCTCAGGTACATTCCAGGGTTAGCATAATTTTAGATTAACAAATGTCTTGCACGTGCTCAGACCATTTCCTAGAACCTCGCATAAGTATATTATCTTTTCAGGAGGACACAGGGGCGGGTTGGGAGGCATGGGCGTGGAAGTAGACAGGGACAAGGGCTTGTCCGTGTCTGCTTCTATGTCGGTGTGTTTTGTTGCGCCCCTGTGTCCTCCTGAAAATTTATGAACCAACACGCCCAAATACAAGTACTTCTGAGTATACTATCGCTCTTTGCACCCTTCCCACGTCATATCTTCCGCCACATTTCCGGCCTTCTCACCCTCTCCCTTTGTTCACCTTTTTTTTTCTTTCTCCTAATCCCCTACTACCAGATCTCGGAAACCATGGCATTCCTGTTACCCCCTCCGCCCACACCTTTTGGCTTTCTGTGAACTCGAGCCATTCCGCCCCCCCCCCCCCTGCCTTTTCCTTCCTTGGAAATGCCCCCCCCCCCCCCCTTTTCTTTCTCCTTTCAGGGTCAGCCTATTTTGTTTGCCTTGTTCTCAATTGCCTGTACCACGCTGACTAATCTTCTTATCTGAGTTTTTCAGGTCCATCCAGTACCAAGCCCCCGTCGCAGCCCCTTCAAAGCCTTTGTTAATTACACACCCCCTGGATATAAGTTTTTCCACTATTACAGCTTAAAGAATCAAGATTCACCTCCCTCCCCTTCCTGACACACATCCCGTCTCACTTTCCTTCCCCACCCCCGGGGCCTTCCTCTTCGGAGCAAGGCCCTATTTAATCCCTGCCAATGATGAACGCTTTGCCCAGACGAAGACAAGTCCCCTTGTCGAAACGTTGGCTCAAGCAACCTGAGGTTTTCCCCTCCCTTGTTCATTTTGTGATACACAATAGGCTTATTTTTAGACTTTAATAAAGCATTTGATTCAATTAAACATGACATACGTTTTTCTAAATTACCCTTTTTTGGAATTAGAGGCATTGCTTTAGACTTATTGCGTAGCTATCTATCACACCGCTCGCAATTTGTGGAAATCAATAGCATAAAATCAGATTTAGCAGACATTAGGTACGGCGTTGCGCAGGGTTCTATTATAGGTCCTACGATTTTCCTGCTTTATATAAATGATATCGTGGCAATACCAGTAACATTGGATATTGTGTTATATGCCGATGATACAAACGTTTTTTTCTCCTCTGATAACATCTCTACTCTAATTCCTCTTATTAACAACTGGTTAGATTCCCTTTCAGCATGGTTATCGGCTAATCAGTTGAGCCTGAATGTTAAAAAAAACAAAGTATATTGTTTTTACTCCTATTAATAAGCCAGTTAATTTCGCATCCCCTTTAATATTTCAATCTCAACCACTTGAAAGGGTTTCCCAGTAAAAGTTCTTGGGTGTACTCTTCCATGAAAATCTACGGTGGACGCATCATGTAAGGCATATTAAACGTAGCATAGCACAATTAATTGGTATGCTCAATAAACATCGCACGCTGTTACCTTTAAAACTTAAACGTCAGTTATACTTTTCTACTATTCATTCTAGATTACACTATTGTCTACTTATCTGGGGCATCACTTCTAGGGCTAACTTGGAAACTCTATTCCGAATGCAGAAAAAGTGTCTTCTTATTATTCATAACCTAACGATGTACGAACATACCTCTGAGTACTTTCACCAGGACAGTATTTTGAGTGTCACCAATCTATATAAACAAAAGTTATCCGAAAAAGCATTTTTAGAATTCATAAGTAATCGTGAGAACTTTTTTCTATATATACTAATACCACAACTAACTACACCTTAAGAGCTAGGAACTTTAAAACTCGAACAAACTACGGCAATCAGCTTTTACAGATGCAGATTACTAACTTACTTGACAATGAGCACACTTTATTTGATATCATGCAAGATTCCTCAACCATTTCCATATTCAGAAAGAAATCAAGACTGTATTTTTGCAACAATTGACTATTGTTTTTTGTAATTTATTTTCTGTTTTTTTTTTTCGATTGTCATACAATTTTATGCGTTGCAAGACTTTTTATTCCCACTTTGCTTTTGGCCTTCCTGTATCTTCATTTCTTCAGTTGCATTATTTAAACCAATTAGGTTGAATTGATTTATTGTATGTATAATTGTGTTTATCGTATATATAAGTATGTATATGTGTGTATTATGTGTATCTATGTATACATTTTGTCTGTGCACTGTTGTCTGCTCTGCTCGTGGCGCCAGGGGCCTAGTCAGGCGGGTATAGTCTCGCCTTTCGCTCCGGCGCCATGACAATCCTGTATTGTCAGAATTTAATAAACTTCAACTTCAACGTGAGCATCGTTCTTCTGTCTGTAAGGGATGGCTCATTAGTTTCTACATAAAGGCTATTTATGGGCGAAGTCCTGTATGAACCAGTGGAAGGACTCAAACCTAAATTATGTACCGGGTCCAGTCATTTCAAGTACGATGGTCTCGCTGACCCATATTCTATACACCCGCAATCCAGGGAGGAGCGAGACCAATAAATTTGCAAAAGACATGACCTATCGGAAGCCCAGTGCTTTCGGGAGAGTACATTAAGTATGTTAAGGGATCGGGAGACTTTCTTTTTAATGTGTTTATGTGAGGCAGGAAAGTGAGTTTTCTGTCAAATGTTATGCCTAGAAATTTATGCTCGTTTTTTACAGGTAACTCTATTTCATTCAGGTGTAGGGCGGGATCTGCCTGTAAATCTCGTTTTAGTGAGAAAAAATGGCCACTATTTTCTGTGGAGAAAACCGGAAACGATTTCTGTCTGCACATGTTGCCACTTTATTTACGGTTAACTGTATTTGTCTTTCACATGTTAATATGTTGGAGGAAGTGCAGGCTATCTGGAGGTCATCTACATAAACTGAATACATAACGGATCTTGGGATTTCTTTACTAAGAGAGTTCATTTTTACAACGGAGAGTGTAGTGCTTAAAATACACCCCTGGGGTACCCCATTCTCCTGGACGAAGTTCTTCGAAAGGGTTGCACCTAGGATGTACATGGAATGAACGGTTACATAAGAAGTCTTTTAGGCAGTTCAACATTCTGCCTCGGATGCCAAGCTCTGCAAGATCTTGGAGAATCCCGAACCTCCAGACCGTGTCATATGCCCTCTCCAAATCGAAAAATGCAGCAAGACATTGCTGCTTGTGAACAAAAGCCTCTCGAAAAGTGTTTTCGAGACGAGCTAAGTGATCAGTAGCGAAGCATCCCTTTTTAAAACCACACTGATGGCGGTCAAGGAGTTTAGACGAATGAAGGACAAAAGTTAATCTTATGTTAAGGACACTTTCGAAAGATTTGGCGAGGCAACTGGTCAAGGCTGTGGGTCTATAACTGGTAGGAGCGGTTGGCGGTTTCCCAGATTTAAGGAATGGTACTATAACAGCTCTCTTCCACTCCTTAGGTGTTTTACCTTCTGTGAATATTTTGTTAAAGAAATTTAAGAGCGCCTCGAAGGCAGGCTGGTAAAGATGAGCAAGCATTTCGTCGTGTATCTGGTCGGGTCCGGGTGCAGTTTTTTTTTCCGGCATACAGTACTCTATTGATTTTTTGAAGGGTAATTAGACTATTGTGCTTTTCGTTGGTACCTCCACTTGTTGGAAGTCTGTTTTTTCTCGGCTGTGTTTTTGTATTTTAAAAAAAGACTGCGCATAGTGTGATGAACTGCCAGTGTTATGGACCTTAGGAACATGAACTGGGAGTGCCCTGGGGCGTGCCCTGAATTCCTGTGTAAATAAAGTTTTTTTTTCTCTATCGCTCCCTCCCCTCACCCCATAGCCTAGTCCACTATCATCCCTCCTTCCCCACTCCGGCATGCGCCCTATGCCCAGAACCATTCGCCTCTTCTCTCCACATCCTTTCCCTCTGCCCGGCGGACCCTCCCCGCGGGACCTAGAGAACCTCAAGACCTGGGAGGACTGGCAGACCCTCCTGCGGTCGGAGGACCCGGCTGTGCAGACCATCGCCACCGGCCGGGCTGTTAGTGTTATGGACCTTAGGAAAATAAACACTTGAGTGCAGTGGGGTCGTGCGGGGACACTGGGGCGTGCACCGAATTCCTTGTGCAATAAACTTTTTTCTCTCTCTCTCTCCTGCGTATTCAAGCTCACGGAGCACGTGATCATAAACAGACTTCAGGTATACGAGGAGGACAACTAGATCATCCCCCCAACCATGCCGGGCTTCAGAGCTAACTTATCCACCTAGGGTGTCATCCTCCAGCTCAAGGCCGACGTGATAAATCCTGGGAAGGGCACGGGCACCAAGCACTGCTAGGGCTGGACCTCAGCAAAGCCTTCGATAACGTGGCACACGAAACCATTCTCAAGAACCGGTTCGTTCATTCGTTCATTCCTCAGGCATAGGTCCACGATGATCACGGCAGGCGAGATAGTCATAGCCTTTTCGGCTAGGGGGCAGATGGACACAGCAGGGATTGGTACCGTCACCGTTTCTCTTCAGTCTCTACCGCATAAAAATTCCCCCCCGACTAGAAGGCATAGCTGGGCTCAGACATGCATTCTATGCACGTGAAATCACTGTGCAGACCACCAGCGGGAGTGAGTGTCAGATAGTGGTAACATTGCAAAGCGCGGTAGACACTATTGCAGAGCTCGCAGATAAAGCAGGCCTAACATGCTGGCGCCCAAAATCAAGCCAGCTAAAAATTTCCTTTGTTTCCACTGAATTTCCTCCGTGCGTGGCGCGCAGTCGTAGCGCCATCAGGCGGCACCCACGGAAAGCCCCTCGCAATGTACGGCGCTCGACCGGCAGTGGCGCAGGTGGCGAACCGCTCACAGCCTTCGCATTTCCTCACGTAAGGAGACTTGTGTGAATCTAATTTTTCCGCTTTTCGCCTCCATTGAAACGCGGCCACCGCGGCCGGAATCTCCAGGGAACTCTGGCTCAGTAGTCGAGCGCCCAAACCACTGAGCCACCGCGAGGGGCCCGGCCTACTGCTCCAGTCCCGCGTTTCTGCCATATTGTCAACGCCAACGCATGCAATGCATATACGGCTACCTTAGCCGCGTAGGTGGATGTGCGACTGAGGTGTGCACTCACCCACGGAGCTAATTATTTCCCTTTCTTCAAAATCAAAGGTATGTAACGCTGTTTACCCATCAGTCATTAATCATCAGGCAGCCCTGCCCAAGCCCCCAGCTCAAGATCTTAAAATCGTCTTGCGCCCCAGCGGAGGCCTCGATCCCGGCAAGCACAAAGGAATGTACATATTGGCCCTCGCAAGCGCTACCCTAAACGTCCAGTCGACGCAGTGCGTAACGAAGACGCCATTCACATCAACCGTCGGCACCATTCTGCTTCAATCGCCCACGCAACAAGAGGTCAAAACCCTTTGTCATTGTCGCATCCGATTAACATGAAACTTCCCGGCAATTCTGCAGCAAGCAACGGTCCGACTCCAACGAACGCAGTCACTTCCGTCCTAGGTCAGAGTCGGCGGAAGGCAAGGTACCCACATCTGCCAATTTTAGGGACTGCTCCCTACCCTTCTCATCCCTGACCGACCAGCCACTGCTGGAAAACACTGACCCAGTTAACTAGCTCGACACTACTCATAGGCCTCAACAAGACGCGTGCCGCTCGAACACGGAGAGTGCTAGGAGTTCTTTGGTACTAAAAACCCATGCACTGAAGTTACAGGAAACATCAAAATTCCTGGCTTGCTTTGCCTAGCCCATTATAGGAAGTAAAATGTATGCAAAGAATTCCTGCATCAGCGGCACTCTAAATGGCGTTTTCGAGGATGCAGTCGCTTACAACCGGGTACAGGCTTTTAAATCGCTACCATTGGACATGTTTTTCGACCTGTGATGTTTCTTACGCTGATCAGTCATTTGAATGAAAAATAGAAGCAGTTGAATGTGTGTTCTGTCTTTTCTGCAATAGAAAATACGAAGTACACTTAAGACTTCTTAGGTGCTATGAAGGAAAAATGTGTCATCGTTTCGAATCATTTTTGCAAATTCGCCACCCAGTTTAGTGTTAGGTGCATCATGAAATCGTACGACAAAGCCCAGACTGCTGTACGAAGAACTGTTGCGTCACAATTGTGAAACGGAAGTCGGAGAATGGCATATCAATCATCAAAGGTACATATGTACTTGGTACGAATACCCCTGTCGCGAGCTCTCCTGCAACTTGACACAAGAGGCTCAAGCGGTGTGCGACGAGAAATGATATGCCACAAATTGGAACGCTCTATGAAGAACGGTTACGTCAAAATTTTGACACGATTGTGAGGGAAGGCATACTATAATGGAAGTACAGGGGCGATGGAAAGAAACGCGACCAGACCGGAGCCTAGCGCTCGTTCGCATTTTTCGCCGCGGTTGATGTTAGCGGAAAGACGCCAGAGTCGTGCATGATTGATTCCATGACAACTGTAACGTCTTTTTTTTTACCACCGAGGTAAAACCGCGATCAAAAATTCAATGGGACACTTTGTTGACCTAAAGTGCGGTGAGTCGAAAGCGTTAAGCGCAGTGTTGCAGCTGGTGTCACTGATGTGTGGTTAAGATGTTAAGCTTCGCCTCCAAGAGTGGAACGCCACAGCGTCTTGCAACGCTGCCATCGAGTACACAGAACGCCAATTACCGTTCGGCTCTACACCTTGATCGTCAGGAATTTGGTTTTTGAGGAAAAGAAATGTATCTGTCTCGCATATTTTGGTGGACACCTGAACCTCGCTGTAAGGGAACGGAGAAAGACTGGAGTGAACGAAGACACTGTATTCACTAGACGCGGCTTTGTTCACTCCAAACCGTCGACCTGCGTGGCGGTGTGGTTAGCGCGCTCGTCTCGCCCTCCGGGGACCCTGTTTCGATTCCCCAAGTCGACCAATTTTCTACTCGGTTTTATTTATAGATTTGTTTGGAGCATCACTATAACATCCCTTTAATTGGTTGCATGGTTACTATTTTAACCGCCGAGGTGGCTCAGTGGTTACGGCGCTCGGCTGCTGGCCCGATAGACTTCAGTTCAATCCCGGCCGCGGCGGCTGAATTTCGATGGAGGCGAAATTCTAGAGGCGCGTGTGCTGTGCGATGTCAGTGCACGTTAAAGAGCCCCAGGTGGTCGAAATTTCCGGAGCCTTCACTACGGCGCCCCTCATAGCCTGAATTGCTTTGGGTCGTTAAACTCCAATAAGGTAATAAATTAGCCTAAGTACAATAAACCCCGTTTGAAATTCGCGCACTGTGACGTCACGACCATTTCGACCAATTGAAAAGCGTGACATTTCTGTCCACAACTCCTGCTTACAGCGATGAGGCATTAAAGGCTTCCGTCTTTAAAAAATTCGAAGAGCGCAGCCCGTAGGCGCCGCGTCGTTCGCGTTTATTTTCATCGCGATAGTACATTGTAGTGCACTGCACGGGATACATTTTGTTGAGTTCGTGTAGGTTCGGGTAGGAGCCCGTCTGTAGCTGGCTCCACGCGACAGAGTCTTCTCTGCTAAGGAAGTTGTGTGGTGATGAATACAGCTTTCTGCAGCCCTTGTAATAGTTTAGTATCGCCGAATAATTTTGGGGTAAAGGTTCGTTCCCGTCGAGGTCGGCTACTTTGGATGCTCAGTAATAAGTGTACCCTCGAGCTATCCTGTCCGCCTATTGGTTCCCTGTTACTCCCGCGTGTCCCGGCGTCCATACTATCGTATGCCTGATTGGTTCTTCGTTTGGTTGTCGTTGTGTTATGTGGCCCCCAGAGCGAAGTATGCGGAGCGCCCTGAGCCCTATTATGCCGCGTAGGTAGTTGCGGCATGCTGTTTGTGAATCTGTAAGATTGTTAGAGACCGTTTAAATCGATAGCCCTCCGCTTCCGCTGGAGCGACGGCCGCTTCTTCAGCCTCGACTATCGTACAGTGTTCTAGTGATGCGCTGGTGATCTCGCGTAGGGTCGAGTCAATCACTGTTGTTACCGCATTGCTGTTGTGCTGCCCGCTGTTCTGGTGTGTGTGGCTGCGTCCACGTATACCGTCGTTTCTTGAGGTGCTAATGTCTTTTGTAGGTATTCAGCCCTTGCCTTCTGCGTGCTTTGTGCAGTTTGGGATCCATTTTCCTGGGTATGGGCGTTACTTTTAGTGTTTTGCGATATTCGTCTGGGATTGTTTCTGTCCTCTGTATCTCTTGAATGTGATCGGAGCAGCCCAGTTTCTTTCGCAGCTCCCTGCCTGGTGGGGTCTGCTGTAGTCTGCGCAGTTGGGAGACTAGTTGTGCCTTTCTCAATTCATCGAAAGTGTTGTGTAGTCCTAGGCAAATGCCCTTGGTGCCAAGAACCACCCACGCTGTACCACATAACGTGGGCATGCCAGAGGATAAGCGTGGTACCAGTTATAACAAACCCGAGTGCGGAGCAATGGGAGGGAGTGCTCTCCAGCGATCGCCGAGTCGACCAAGAAGGTCTGATTCGGCGAGCACAACTGGCAGCAGCTTTCAGCGGGGCCCTGGACTAAGGGCAGCCGACCTTTGTACAAGCAGATGGAGAGAGCCATCTGACAGCCGCAGAAGAAAGCAAATCTAGAGCTTAATAAAGTTGTTCACTCACTCGCTCACTCACTGCAGAGGCTCGGGCCCGGCCCGGCCCGGCCCGCGGGCCCGGCCGGGCCGGGTTATGATTTGTTTTGTCGGGCCTGGGCCCGGCCCGGGCCCGCAAATTCAGGCCCGGGCCGGGCTCGGGCTTGAAGCTGCGGACCCGAGCCGGGCTTGGGTCCGTATAGAAACGGCTGGTGTCTCACTATTCATTCACTATTGCAGAGTAAAGTACACAACGGCGGCATTGGAGCAGCGAAGGGTTATAGGGCGCGCTCAGAAAAAAAACCAAGCTTTATTCATTTACTTATTTATTTCCTTATTTCCACACCGCGGTGGCTTTGTGGTCAAGGCACCAGCTAGGAACCAGGGCCCCATTTCTATTTAGGCGGCAAGCATGACAGCCATGTACTCGTATCATTGCTCGTTAAACAAACCCAGGCGGTCGAAATGATATGGAGCCCTCTGCTTCGGCGTCTCTCACAGCCTGACTCCCCTTGGGCCCTTAAGGCCTAAAAACACAGCTTTTATTTTATAGCTATATTTTTCTCATGTGAGAAAATTCAGAAACTAAAGCGCGTTTCGTTTTCTTTTGATCAGCTGACCGGAACGCCCCGTAAATGAAATAGCCACAAAAGCTCACGGGAGTTTGTATATCTCATCTCATAACCACATCTATCCCTCCTCGCTTCTTCAGCCTGGTTGACATGACAAGTGTTTTGCCGCGTACGTTATCACGTGGTTCGAGCGTTATCTTGTGCTCCACCGGCAAGAGTAAAATTTAACCGGTCTTAATTGGCCATTGATCGTTCGTCATACCAAAACATGCCTCTGCACTATTAGAAATGCATTCAGGAAGGACATATTAGTTTAGGACGCTCATAGTCATCAAAACACACTCCGTGAATTACTGAAGCCTTTTAGCTTTTCGTTTCTTCTGAAAGGCGACCAGTTCGGCAATGAGTTCAACCAGTTACATCGCGTTCAATAAAAAATGTCATCCTACTGCTTGCTAGGCCGCTTTAATGTTTATACTTCGCGGGCGGCAAAATATAACTGATTAAAATCACGGGGCAATGCAAAGTAGTCTATTACGTGCGTATGCAGCCCTTTTTATTTGGCTCTCGGATCTTCCGAGTTTATATTTGCGCACCTCCACGAGATCACTCTCCAAAAGAGGTCTTGGCAAGCACTACTCTTAATCACTTCCTTTTGGGTTAAAAAGAACCAACTTTCTGCAAGCCAAACTGTGGTTTCAAAACCTTTGTCGGCCAGTTTCTTATCGGTCTAGTAGCAGTCTACTTGCTCAGAGTGAACAGTATACCTCTAGCATTACTGTGAAACGTGCCGGGCCCGGCCCGGGCTGGGCTGGGCTTCACTCCGGGATTCACGGCCCCGGGCCGGGGTCGCTAGAGCGATAATTTAGCGGGCCTGTTCCGGGCCCGGGCTTGAAGCCGCGGGCCTGGGCCGAGCTCGGGCTTCAGGTCTCGGGCCCGGGCCGGGCTTGGGCCTCATATTCAGGCCCGTGCAGTGCTCCAGTACATTGCAAGTTTATGTGTGGTCGTTTGGAATCTTTGTCGCAGGGTAGCCTCAAACTTGGCTAGCCGATCTATGCTATGTGTAACGATAAACGATATGCAATCTCAAAAACGAACAGCGCGAATTTGAAAAGATGCGAAAAGAAAGACACACGAGGACAGGCGCTGTCATACCTTTTGCCCCTGTTCGAAGCCGCGCTCTTTCTTTTTAAACAGCATACTAACTCGCTTGTGAAACAATTTTATTAACACAGAGATTACGTAGGCGGACCAAGATGGTGAATGGCGGATTGAGGTGGACAATAACCCTAGTGTGGGCCGTCGCAAGTGCCAGCCATCTCTCGAGAACAGCCGGCAAGGGAAGGTTGGGCCCTGCCCATCGAGCAGCCGAGGAGGACATCCTAAGCCCCTTAAGGAGGGTGGGGGGGGGGGTTGGGGAGAGAAGTGCGCACTATAATGAGATGCCCACACTATGTAGGATTGAGAGCAAGGACTCTCTTCACAGTGCGGACACTCAGGCTTCACGGTCGGGTCGTAGCGAGCAGCCTGGGCGTGACACCAGAAGGTTTTGCCCCGGAGCTGCACAGAACGCGTGCGTTGGCCTTCGAAAGAATCTGCCGGGGGAGGGCGCCGCCAGTGCCGAGCTTTTCAGTCGTGTATGATTTCTCAGAACCGCAACAGGCGTCGATCTATCTCGTCGTCGGGGGATCGGAGGTTATATTCCCTACAATTACCTATGCCGCCCCAGCTTCGTTGTTTCATTGCCCCCTTTCTCGGCTAAGAGATCGTGTTTTGTCGCTTCAACGAATTCCCCTTCTGGCTCTTACTGGTGCCTATAATACTACGCGAACCGCTGCTCTTCATGTTCTTGCAAACGTTCTTCCTATGCCTATCTATCTAGACCAGTTATGCGCAGAGTTTACGCTTTTCACGTTACATCAATCCGTAGTGTACAGCAATAATTTTTATGACCCCTTTCAAATTCAACCTTTATTTGATCCCTGGTCAGACCATCCCTCATTGAAATTTAAATTTCCTTTTGTTCAACTTAGTTCTCAAGAAGCTGTATTCTTTTCATGTCAACGTGCCCTGCATATTTACACTGATGGGTCTTTCACTCCTCGCTCAGCTGGTGCTGCATTTGTTGTTCTTAGCTCAACACAAAATATTGTCCATGTTCATCGTCTCTTTTT
Source organism: Amblyomma mixtum (assembly GCF_055824585.1). Classification (NCBI taxonomy): domain Eukaryota; kingdom Metazoa; phylum Arthropoda; class Arachnida; order Ixodida; family Ixodidae; genus Amblyomma; species Amblyomma mixtum. The sequence continues at coordinate 103,904,094 of NC_143019.1, read as the reverse complement.
AGAACCACCCTCTAGCGCCTATGCCGCTGAGCTTGTAGTTTTCATTCTGCTGTTGTTTATGCTATTCGCAACCCTCCCTCTACGCCTGTTCATTTTTACACTGATTCTCTATCTCTGCTTTCTGCGCTGTCTTCAGTTACTTCTTACAATCCGACTATTATCGCAATTAAGAAAGATCTCTATCGTTTGTCTTCTTTAGCCCCATTTCTTTTATTTGATATCCGGGGTCATTCCGGAATTTTTGGAAACGAGTTAGCCGACCAAGCTGCTGGTAGTGCCGGGCAGTTGGGAAGTTTACATATTTCTACCCTTTCACGCCGTTGCGTGCGTTCCCTTTTGCATCATTCTTCACTTCTTTTATGGAGCATTTTTTGGCGCGAGATAATGGTGGCACTGAACTATTCAATTGGATTCTTGATACACTTATTATTCCCCTTATTCGTCTACCCAGGTATCCTCTAATAACTTTACTTACTGGGCATGGTAGATTTCCGTTCTATTTTAAAAGATTTGGTCTGTCTCCGTCTTCAACTTGTTCCTGTGGATTGTTATGTGGAAATATCCGTCATTACTTCCGGGAATGTTCCGTTACTGCTTCTTTAGTTTCTCGTTTAAAATTTCTTTGCTCATCGGACATCACACCATCTGTTTACCCCTCCGTTCTCCGAAACCCTGCTGCTTGTGCTGTTCTCCTTCAAATGTTTCACCTCATAAGTAGTACAATTCCAAATTATTCACGCTGATTTCTCTCTTTCCTCTTATCTCTCTTCCCCAAGCTTTGCACAGCGGAGCGCCCCGTGCTCCTTGATTGAGCATAGGTGGCTTTTTCGTGGCGTGACTGTGACTGTGACTGCGTCCTTGAATGTGTGACTGTGGCTGCCTTGACTGGGTGACTGTGACTGTGTCCTTGACTTTGTGACTGTGACTTCGGTTTTTTCTTTTGTCTTGATTATGTTTTTATTTTTCTGATTTTTATTTTGTGGCCGGCGCTCAGTGCTTTCTTAGACTGTTACGGTGACGATGACTTTGCAGTGACTTGGATTTTCTCTTTTTTCTTATTACCATTATCTATTCCCCGGACTGCACGTTGTGCTTTGGCTATCTGCTTGCGACTGACTTTTATTCTGACGAGCCTTTTGTTTTCTTTTATTTCGAGTGTTTTTTATTGCTCTGTTTTTGGCTTAATTTTTTTTTCTTCTTTGGAACATTTAGCTATTTTTCATTTATTTTGAATTGGCGTTAAGCCTGGCAAAGCATTGCTGGTCCAAGCATCCTCTCTCTTTCTTTTATGTTTTTTTTTTACCTTTCTTCTGAGAGGACCAATAAAAGGGTAAAAGGGATCGGAAGGTCGGTTCCCTAGTCGAGTCGCCGCTTCGGAGGCTAGACGACGGCGGTTGCCACACGATTTTTTTGGACCATCTCTCGGCCTGAACAATGACCACCAGCTTTGGATTTTCGTATCAGAAACGTACTGAGGTTTTCGCGTTATGAAGCTTTTATATGCCATTTTCATTGGAAATCGTCGGTCCGAACGACAACCATCTGAATATTGTAATGTATCCCCTCGGCCAAAAGTAACCGAACAACAGGTTTTTGCTTTTCAACCGTATGGCGAAGCGTTAACAGCACCCCTGAAGACCGAAACGCGTCAAAACGTGAGAACTTGGCCCACCTTACTTCACACAGATTAAGAGCTTATGAGCGACGATAAGTGCCTCGCTACGCAGCTAAGAAACAAACCAGCACTGCCCGGTTTCTTTTGGCAAAGACGGAACATTTATCGCAAAATGGGATACGATAAATTAGCGTTAGCAGTTCTAGCTGTGAAAATTGCTTTTATACTGACTACCTCCCAACAAGATATTTGAACTTGTTGCTCTGTGTATATTGTATGTTGGAGGTGTGTAGCAGGGGGAAGCAAAGGCAGGTGGAGTTCTTTGACAGTCATTTAGGGTAGACGGGTGGTACGTAAATTCCCTTGTGAGATACAATTCTACCGCTGAGTGCTCGGAGGTGCACGATTCGCTCCGATCCTAAACAAAGCCCATTGCATCCCTTCCTTTAAGGCGATGCCTCCATAGAGGTGGGAAACGATTAAAGCATCTTTCATTTCCTGAAGACTAGTTTTCAGCATAATTTTCATTCATCTCGCGACGTATATCGGTGTGACAGCTTAGCGTAGCTGATTTACGTTGCTCCTCAAGTAACAGTCGTGGGGTCAGTTTCCTTTTCCAGTCTCTACAATGTACAACTGGGTTTCTCCCCTACAGACGCTTCTTATGACGCTCACGAACACGCCCAGTAACAGTTGCGTCCTGCGACTGACACGATCACCCCTCCTCTGCCATGACAGCACCTGCTAGAGTGACTTCGTCCATTGACTACCTTCTACACGCCCCGCCTAACCTCTGCTCTCAGATGAACAGAAGCTGCCACGGGCAGTTGAGAGAAACTCGCATAGATATGTATGTGGCTTTTCCATGGCCGACGTTGAATCCTTGATCAAAATTGAATCGTACTAAATTGCACTTGCTCAGTTTAAAATGGTCCTGTGTAATCTTTTGTGAGTACATGTGTAAGAGTGCTATAGCGCTTGCCGTCTTCATGTAGGACCTGTTCCCGTACGACCTCTGCTCTCAGCCGTGAACAAGACGAAGCGGCCACGGACGCTCGAAAGGAACTCGTGTGTCTTTCCAGATGCGGCTTTTTCATTCTCTACGCTATCGAACTACGCTTGGACTCCTTTTTATCCACCCTCCTCACAGTACCTCTCCCTCCAGACACCTCTCCAGAGGCTGCAGAGGAAGCCGCCGCCATTGCACTTGCTATCACCCGCACGGAAGCCCGGTACATTTTAAGTCTAAAACTGCGATTTTAAATTTTGCTCGAGGCCGACTCCATGTACCTGCTTTTGGCATACTGCACTCGCCCGATGCACCCCCACCCCGCCAAGTGGAGCTGATATGGGTGCCTGCGCACTCCGGGAATCCCGGAAACGAGGCCGCCAACCTTTTAGCCCGAGGTTCCTTAAACAGGGCTCAGGTGGCCTCGGATCGGGGATTCACGAAGGAGCGCATGCACTCATTCAGCGAGCTGACGCAGGCCTACAGAGCCTCACGCCAGCTCTATCCCCCGCCGCACCCCTCCCTAGATAACCAACAAACAGCACTCTGGCGCAGACTACAGACACTCTCTCTCTCCTCAACCCTTACCCTAGCACACTATCATCCCTCCTTCCCCAATCCGACATGCGCCCTATGCCCAGAACCCCTCGCCTCTTCCCTCCACATCCTTTCCCTCTGCTGGCGGACGCTCCCCCGCGGGACCTAGAGAACCTCAAGACCTGGGAGGACTGGGAGCCCCTGCTGCGCTCGGAGGACCCTGCCGTGCAGACTATCGCCACCGGCCGGGCTGCCAGTGTTATGGACCTTAGGAACATAAACACTTGAGTGCAGTGGGGTCCAGCGGGGACCCTGGGCCGTGCCCTCAATTTCCTTGTACAGTAAAGTTTTTTCTCTCTCTCTTGATCAAACTAGGACCTTGTTAACTGACAGCTATTCACTTTTAAATGGTCCCAGCGTAACCTGATGTGGGTACATGTTGAGGAAGCCAACACCCCATACCTCCTCCTTGCCGGACTTGTTCCCACAGGGCCTGTACTCTCAGCGAAAGAACACGAAACGGCCATAGGCACTTGCGAGCAACTCGTGTGGCTTTTTATATTTGGCTTTTGTATGACCTAAGCTGAGGTTTCATCCCGAAAAGATCGCGCTAGGATCGCGCTAAATAACATCTATTCACTGTAAAATGATTCGATGTCATTGGTTCTGAGTACATCTTTAAGAGGCGTAAAACCCGTGCCGGCTTCTTGTATTCGTTTTTCCGTGTACAGTACCTCATTTTCGCTCTCCACATAAAGTTAACCGTGGTGTCTGAGATCCTTACATCACAGGATCTCTTTCCTCTTTCACCCCTACCTTCTGTCCTTTTGCTCACGTTACAGATTGAATGTCCATAGAGAGGGAAAATTACACGGTTCATCTGCGTTCCACAAAACATTTATTATTATTAGTCCCCTCGGTTGTCAGCAACATTGCACTCTTGCGCAGAAATGCTCGACGCCAGTGCTACAGGAATACAGGCAGAAATTAATCGCTTACCTATCGCCGTTGCAGGAAAACCCGCTAAAATATGTCTGAAAATTGCGCAAGAAACCAATCTTTCTATAGGCGCAACAGAAATTGGCATCGCCAATAGCGTCAGAACCAAAAAGAACAGCAATGATGCTCTTGTAGTTATCATATTCGCTACCCGGCACAAGTGCAACCATTTTCTTGAGGCGCACAAAAAAAGTCGAAGCTCTCAACTGCTCTAACTCGCTTCACGGAGGCTGAGCACCACATCTATGAATGAATATTGAGCACCAGACGAGAAATCGCTTCAGGGCGCAGCAGTCGAAAGGAAGAGGCAAAAATCTCGGAAGTGCGTGTTTACGAAAAAGGGTGTCTAGCATGCATAAAAGATGAAGTCGATATGTTTCGTATCAACTCTCGAAGCCATCTATAAATGAGGTAGGAAGCGTCTTTACTCAGCACACATATCTCGTTTGCTCTTTCATTCCAGCTGGAAAATGAAACGGGTAAGGTGGCTCTTGTCAGCTCACCTAATTTTAATAAATATGTTGTACTAGGTGTAAATAAGCAATCTAATGTAAATGGATTTCAATGTGCAGTGTGACGTAAAGAAAGCTGATCAGTTCTCGCATTTTTTGTTTGCTTACTATGTTCGCGTGAGACCATCTTCTTAGGTGAAGTATATTGTCAACATACTGGTGTTCTGTGTATACCTTTTTTATAATCGCATTGTTGTCAACAGCATAACAAAAGATACCGGTGGTGTTTCCTTATTTCTGAAAACTTAAAATGGTAAGGATTTATCAGAGTTCAGGCGAGTACACTAGGGGAAGCAGAGGTTATTTATGCTCCAACTTGACGGGTTTATTGGGTTACTACCTATATACTCAAAATTGGCCATTCTCTCCTTAACGTGTGTAGACCGCAGCGAGTCCTCGTTCTACTACCAGCGTAGTCGACAGCGGTGAAGGAGTGCGCCACTACACTGGCAGGTGGCCGTTTCTATCACAGCGACTGGCAGGGATTATGCCACCCATTTTGTCCTCCCCGAGCAACGTCTTGTGTCCAGTTGTTAATTTACCTTCCATCTGCCTCCCATTTGTTACAACTGGCGTGATACTCCTCCGAAATGCCTTGTAACTGCAACACGCCCACGATTACAAAAACATAGGGAACTACACTCTTGAACCGCAAGCGCACTAAGTGAAGCAGAAGGTAGCAGCGGCGTTATTTACGATGGGCATTAACACCGGTAGTTGAAAAAGTACATTGGTAGCGAGTACGTGAAATGGGTATTTGCCGAGATTCTGTATGTTAAAAACAAATGAAGTGCACAGCTTGAAACCCGGTATTTGCAAGCGATGCTGCATCAGACATTAACCTAATCAAAGCAGAACTTTCGTTGTGCCTATCGTTAGCTTTGCTTGTGTCCTATCTACGTTATTTGCTCCAAGTGCCGAAGCTCCATGGAACCTCTCAATGTGAGTGGCGACGCATCCGAATGGCACGTAAACGCGGGTCGCTCGCTGCATGCCAAGAAGCCATCTCATTTACGGATACTCGTGTCTGGAGCAGGATTTTCTTTCGCACTACACGTGTTCCTTCCATAGTGAGATGGGCAGCAAATGGCGGCCTACGCGGAATTCAATATACGGGATGCCGGAAGAAGCTAGTACTATTTAGGCTCTGATTCTGTTTTTCGGTGTTTGAAAACAAAGCAGGAAACTAGAAGTACTGCTTTCATCCAGAGCTTTGGAATCACCAGTGAGCATTAAATGTTTTCTCTTTTTTAGAGCTGCATATAATGGGTCGAACTATAGGCCTTCTTCTGTTCCCTTAGTCCTGTTATTTGTTGACATGTGCCTGATGCCCCAAATGAGGACCTAACGAGGGAATATAAATATAAGGCACACACTTAACTATCCAGCCTTTGTATAGAAATGAAAGTGCAAAATAACTCTAGGGTGTCGTCGCTGCTTCACTTCGCACAGAAAACATTAACCGTCTTGTCCTTGCACGCTTCGGAGGAGCAGTGCCGTCTTTCAAGTGAGCCTATTGTCACGTTGTAGTGACGGTAGTCCAGCAGTCAGGAAGACACCAACCAGTCTTTGAAACGAAGCTTTTTATTTGGGCTGACTTACGCCCGCAAAAGAACTCAATCACTCGGCGGTGGCGTAAGACACAAACGTGCTCGTCGGTCGTCGAACTACGAATGTCCGCCGCTCGCGTCATCGCTCAATTTAAAGCCGGCAAGGAAACTTCCAGATAACAGGTCAAGATCATCTACAGTAATCTGGAAAATCCTAGATGCAGCCTTTCATGGCTGCGATCAATCGAGATTAGTCTTGTCGCTTCTCGCGTCACGAACAAAAGTGATAACAACCCTTTCCTGCAGCCTTGAGCGTGAACGAACAAGCACTACAATGACACGTGGCATTACCCCACTTCCAAAGAAGCATCGTCTCGATGCTTTAAAATGAAAATAAACACGGAGAATTAAAACTTCGAGTCCTTTAGCCTTCATAATATGGCTTCACGCGTACGACATGTACAACTTCCGGGCGTGTGCTGCGTCGCTGAGATGCTGTCGTGCCGTCGGGGATGACTTCATAGTCGAGGTCACCGATGCGACGGAGAACCCTCTACGGGCCAAAGTAGCGTCTCAGCAACTTTTCACTCAATCCACGGCGGCGAACTGGCGTCCATATCCAAACACGATCACCTGGCTTGTAATGCGTGTCTCGTCGGCGCAGATTGTAGCGAAGGGCGTCGATGTGCTGCCGGTCTTGAATGCGAAGCCGCGCAAGTCTTCGGGCTTCCTCGGCGCGATGAAGGTAGGCGGCGGCGTCGAGGTTGTCTTCGTCAGAAACGTGCGGGAGCATTGCGTCGAGTGTTGTCGTGGGCTTCCTGCCGTAACCCATCTGGAATGGGGTAAGCCTGGTTGTCTCCTGGACGGCAGTATTATAAGCGAAGATCACGTAGGGCAGAATGGAGTCCCACGTCTTGTGTTCGGCGTCGATGTACATGGAGAACACGTCTGCGATGGTCTTGTTCAGACGCTCTGCCAGTCCGTTGGTTTGTGGATGATAGACAGTAATCCTCCGATGGCTTGTCTGGCTGTAGTTTTAAATGGGTTGCGTCAGCTCCGCTGTAAATGCCGTTTCTCTGTCTGTGATGAGCACTTCGGGGGCGGCATGTCGCAGGAGAAATTGTTCGACAAAATTTTGCAACTTCTGTTGCGGTACCACTAATCAAAGCTTTCGCTACGGCGTAGCGGGTCATGTAGTCGGTGGCCACGATGATCCACTTGTTACCTGATGATGAAGTCGGAAAGGGGCCGAGGAGGTCCATCCCCATTTGCTGAAAGGGCTTAGTTGGCGGTGGTATGGGGTTCAGGAGTCCTGCTGGTCTAGTCGGAGGCGTTTTGCGTCGCTGACACTCACGGCACGTTTTCACGCAATGGGAAACGTCGGTAGCTAGCCGCCGCCAATAATACTTCCCCTGGATGCGGTGCAACGTGCGAGCAATCCCGACATGCCCTGCAGTCGGTTCATCATGACATGCCTGCATAATTTCTTGCCCCATAATTTTGGGCACGACAAGAAGATGCACTGCCCTGTTGGGCGCGAAGTTCTTCTTCAGGAGGACATTATTGTGAAGGACGAAGGACGACAGTTGACGCTTGAACCCCCGTTGAGGCGATGTGGTCTTGCCTTTCGGATAATCAACCAGGCTTTGCAACTCAGGATCCGAGCGCTGCTGTTGCGCGAAACTGCTGGCGCTTACCGGTCCTAGGAAAGCGTCGTCGTCTTCCTCTTCTGGTGCTGCGTCTACGGGGGCTCGCGATAGGCAGTCTGCAACGGAATGTTTGCGGCGAAATTTGTAGACTACAGTTATGTCGAATTCTGAAGACGCAGGCTCCAACGAGCAAGGCGGCCGAACGGATCTTTCAAATGGACCAGCCAGCACAGAGCATGGCGATCGCTCACACTGGTCGTCCGTATAGGTAGGGGCGAAATTTGGACGTGGCCCAAATAATGGAGAGACATTCTTTCTCTTTCGTCGAATAGTTGACTTCGGCTCTCGACAGTGAACGGCTAGCGTACGCGATAACTTTCTACTGTCTGCCATTTTTCTGAACGAGGACCGCTCCTAAGCCCACACTGCTTGCATCGGTATGAACTTCGGTTTCGGCGTTTTCATCAAAGTGCCCGAGCACATGAGGGGAATGTAAGTGGCGTTTCAGCTCATTGAAAGCTTCCTCTTGCGGCCTTTCCCATTTAAAAGGCACGTCAGCCTTGTTAAGTTGGGTCAAAGTTTCAGCGATGCGCGAAAAGTTCTTGACGAATCGCCGATAATAAGCGCACAATCCAAGGAATCTGCGCATAGCTTTCTTGTCATTATGCTGTGGAAACTCTGCTATCGCTGCCGTCTACTAGGGGCCTGGGCGAACTCCATCCTTGCTTACGACGTGACCAAGGAACAGCAGCTCCTCGGAGGCGAAGTGGCACTTCTCTGGTTTCAGTGTCATGCCTGAAGACTTGATCGTTTCCAGCACTATCCGAAGCCTTCTGAGGTGGTCTTCAAAGTTTGAGGAGAAGACAACAACGTCATCTATGTAGACGAGGCAAATCTGCCACTTCAAGCCAGCGAGCACCGTATCCATTACTCGCTGGAAGGTCGCTGGGGCAGAGCAGAGGCCGAATGGCATAAACTCGTCGCGGCAGATATGGCTTTGTCCGTGAAAGCGTGATCGGCTTGGATCGAAGGTTGATGATCGCCCGATGTTCATTCAGGAAGTCTATTCCCAAAATCACGTCTCGCGAGCATTTCTGTAGGACCAGGAAGGTTGTAGCATAGGTTCGCCCATTTACTGTAACTCTCGCGGTGCAGCGTCCTGACAGCTTAATAAGGTTACCACCTGCGGTGCGCATCAGCGTGCCGTCCCAAGTTGTTGTCACTTTCCTGAGTCGGACAGCCAGTGGCCCGTTCATGACTGAGTAGTCAGCTCCCGTGTCGACCAAGGCAGTAACCGCGTGACCGTCGACCGTAACTTCAAGATCACTTGTTCGCGTTCTCGTATTGTACGTTGTCTTCGGTGTCCGATCTCGGCTTCGTCGAGTAGTGGGGCTGCGGTGGGCGTACTCCGACATTACTTCACTGGGCAGTGGTAAAAGCTTCAAGTCCTGCCGCGTCGTCGTCGTCGTCGTCGTCGTCGGTGTTGTCGTCGTAGTTGAGGCATGCTCTTGAGTACTCGTCGATGGAGGATCTTTGTCATTGCGCTTAGAAGCAACCTCACCTCCAGAGGCTGCTTTATTCAGTTTAATCTTCGGGGGCTGGGGGAGCGTCCACGCACGGCGTAACCTCGGTTAGGAGACACAAAGCGTGGTGACGATGGCGACGGGGAACGTGATAGGCGGCTCGGCGATGAGCATTCTTCCCGACGCAAAAACTCTTCGACTTCGGCTGGTCGCTGGCCGGGTCGCGGTCGTGGGGCGTCGTAAGAGAACCTTCGGATGCCCATTCTTCTGTATGGGCAATACTGGAAAATCTGGCCGTCTTCGCCGCATTGGAAGCATAGTGGGCGGCGCTGGTCGGGAGTTCTCCACTCGTCGCATTTCCTCGGCTGTGTGCGACGCTCGTAGGACGGACGTGTTCGGGCGAGAGGGCGGCGGTCCAACGCAGCTGTCTGAGGGCGATAGGGGCTTGGGTCCCGTCGTCGAGGGGCAGCACGGCGCACAGCTGCGGCGTAAGTGATGGCTGGGGGCTGCAGAGGCTGCGTGGGTGTCGGCGTCACACCCAAGGCCTGTTGAACTTCATCCCGGATGGCGTCTGTGAGCGATGAAAGTTGCGGCTGCGTTGCCGTTGGCAGCAATAGTCGGAGCTCCTCTCGCACAACTTGACGTATAACCTCCCGCAGGTCATTGTTGTTAGCGGTGTCCAGGCAGCTTGCTGAAAAAACGCGCTGCTGGCGGTCGTACTGGCGGGCTCGGGCATCAAGAGTTTTTTCCATGGTGGCTGCCTTTTCGACGAATTCCGCTACGGTTTTCGGTGGATTCCGTACGAGGCCGGCAAAAGAGTTGCTCTTTAACTCCTCGCATAAGCAGATTTACTTTTTCTTCTTCCTTCTTGTTTGCGTCGGCACGCCGGAAGAGACGCTTCATCTCCTCAGTGTGCATTGCAACGGTCTCGTTTGGATGTTGTATGCGAGACTGTAGCAGCTGCTGGGCTCTCTCCTTTCGCACGACGTTCGTGAAGGTCTTTAGAAGCTGCTCCATGAAGGTTTCCTAGTTCGTGAGGCTAGCTTCCTCATTCTCAAACCAGATTCTTGCTGGTCCCTCCAAGGCGAAGAAGGCGTACCTAAGTTTCGTGGCGTCGTCCCAGTTGTTGAAGACAGCCACACGGTCGAACTGCTCGAGCCATTCTTCGGGGTCGGCGTCAGGCGAAGCGTCGAAGGTTGGTGGCACCCGGGGCGGCTGAAGAATGATTGGAGTCATCGTCTGGGGTAAGCTCATGGTAGACGTTGCTGCTGGCTTTCGCTTCCGGGTAGGGTCCGGCAGAATCCCGAACTCAGGTGCGTCCCCTTGCAGGCGTCGGCTTGCGCGGTGGACTGGACTCAGGTCTTGCGGTAGATGACTCAGAGGGCTGGCGTCACGACTTGTAGGGGGTGTCCGGAACATGAAAGACTACCCAGCACCTCCACCAGATGTCACGTTGTAGTGGCGGCAGTCCAGCGGTCAGGAAGACACCAACCAGTCTTTGAAACGAAGCTCTTTATTTGGGCTGACCTGCGCCCGCAAATCACTCGGCGGTGCCGTAAGCAACAAACGTGCTCGTCGGTCGTCGAACTACGAATGTCCGCCGCTCGCGGCATCGCTCAATTTAAAACCGGCAAGGAAACTTCCAGATAACAGGTCAAGATCATCTACAGTAATCTGGAAAAACCTAGATGCAGCCTTTCATGGCTGCGATCAATCGAAATTAGTCTGGTCGCTTCTCGCGTCATGAACATAAGTGATAACGACCCTTTCCTGCAGCCTTGAGCGTGAACGAACAAACACAACAATGATACGTGCCACTATAGTCGAATAGAGAGAGAGAGAAAGATGAGCGGAAACGAAAGGAGGCTAGCTAGGCAACGGCTAGTGTGCTACCCTACAGGTGGGAAGGGGAGCGTCCTCGGAATCAACATCAACCAACTAGCCCAAACCACGATACTAATTTTAACTACTTTACGCTGGGCTAGTTAGGCCGCGGCTTTTGTGGAGGATTGCGAAAAATAAGGGATGAGTGAGAATGGCCGAAGCAAGGGCAGATGCAAGCACTGCATAGCGTTAAAGAAATATATTTCCGAAGTTTCCGCGGTGAATGTCACCTAATGGCGAACCTCACGAACTAAAGGTCGAATAATTACGCATGCTACCTAAACCAGCAGCTCTCGGTAAACAGCGCGCGTGTATGCCTTGGGAGGGCCATGTTGATTTTTTTTTCTTTTTTTCTATGCACGGCTACTCGGAAGCACCTGCGCTACTTCGTAGGAGCTGTCATTATTTCTAAACAGTGCTACTGCGGCTTTCGTCTGGCAAACAAAATAGAGTGAGCACATGAATAGTTGGTCTTCTCCCCAAAGGCAACCTGACTCGTGCCATTAGCATAACCATTGCTAGACGTGTGCGCCGTACACGGAAAAAAGCGGATGGAAATCCCTTTGTTGCAACAGATTGCGTGTGACGACGTTGATGGTGTAGTTTTGCCCTTAACGGTGACAGGAGCTGAGCCATGGGTTGAGCATCGAAGCTTTTTAATTGACGTCGTTCCATTACAGGCATTTTTATAAAGCGGCTTGAATATCTTTTTTTTTGTGCACAGAAAACAGGTTTTGCAGCTTGAGCAACGCTGTGATTTACGAGGGAGGGCATACTGCTGCCTAAATAAGCAGGAATTATTCATGCAATATCTCACCTCTGAGCCAGGTAACAATTTGCCTCTACTTTTATTGTTTTTACTACCGCACAACAGGGAGCGAACATTTTGGAATAGATGGTCGGAGAGGAAAGGTTTCGAGACAGTTTTGGCGACAGGACAGAGGGGCGCAATACGCGTTGTATGTAAATGTTAAGTGATGTATATTGACGATCCATTTTGAAACAATGTTCGGAGACTAGCAACAGACTAGCGACCTTCAGGAGCATTCCGGTCAGAATTTCTTGGTGTAAAGAGCTAGAGGAGCAAGTATTTCATGCTGTATTGGCAATAAAACTGTGTATGCATTATCAACATTGAGCTAGTAATTACTCGTAGTAGCTGTTTTACTCAATGATGAATGCGTGTGAAAGGAACAAAAAAACCTTAGAACTATGAAATCCGCTGTGGAGATCGCCAGGACTCCTTGCGACAGTACAAGCTTCGAGCCTCGAGCCCTACCCTTCTTCTTTGCATACTGTGTAATAGCTGGTTGATATCAACAAGAAGACCTAAACCGTTACAAGAGATTCATACTGTCGAATTTACATATTAGCTAGATACTATCTGCTTGAGCTGTTGTTACTTGACCAATGTAGCATTTTTTGTTCGAAAATGAGGTCCCATTACAGTTTTTCACTTCGAATTTCCTATTGTATATCAGTGTGTTTTACTAATTTAACATGCTAACAAGTATGATTCTGATGATTATCAGCCGCAGCAGCTGTTTGGCGGCAGTAATGTTGCTCGCTAACGAGGTGTCCTTTGTTGATATAAATAGCCCTTTATAATTATGCACGAGAGAAGCTTTGTTTGGGCATTAATTAACGCTATATTGTATCGGTACTTTACTGAAGGTAATTGATCGCCCGTGCCAGAGCTAGACTTGTACGACGAAGTGCCCATCGTTTATAGTGATCGTACTGTTCTGAGGCATGCAGAGCGTCGTTTGTCTCTTTTGCAGGAAGCCACTGCCCGGAAAATGATAGACGACGTGCATCGCTGCTCCCAAGCCGCCTTAAAAGTCCACTCTTATCGACCACTGCTCCCACCGTACCGCCCATCACTTTTTTTGACTGAGAAGTGTGAACTGCCGCTGAAGTTTCCTGCGAGGTGCGAACGACGCCCTTTGTTCTGCCCGGTTCCGTACGTTCCTGCAATTAGAGGCAGCCAGGGCTTTCGGGGCATTTCAAGACGGCGTGAAAGCGAAATGGCAGGCTTTGTTCGGAGAGAAAGCTCGTGCGACGAGGGTTTAAATTAAGGTCCTTCTCTCGGCACTGCTTTGTTGCAATGTGGTGTCTGTAGTTCTGGGCTATTGTCTGCGCGTAGTCATGATTTAGTTCATCCAATCATCCAGCTTGTGCTGTCTGGACCTGGTTGATTGTTTTGGTACAAGTCGACCACTACTCAAATTCATATCCCTCGCTAGGCACGTGACGGATATTGGAAACACTTAGAAAGTGTGCTCTATTCACTTTTCAGCAGAACTCTAGGAGGCTCCTGCTACGTCTCTTCAATCAAGGTGATGCAAAGTGTAATACCACGTGTAGCGTAAACCCCAAACCCTATTTACTGCGCTGTTTGTATATAATCTTCGTTTTAATAGCCAGGAATGGGGAGACGCTCACGTTTTGCGGCACACGTGCCTTTTGTTGCAAAACAAAGAGCATACATAGCAATTAAAACGAAGCCTCGGCGCGATATTTCTGCGAGGATTCTTTGTTTAAAACTCTAAAACTGTGTTCGTTTATTCAGGCCGCCACCCACTTACCACATCCTTTCCTGCTCAGCCCTTAGAGGCAAATAACAGACCGTGTGGTCTCCGAAAGCGCCTCGATTGCTCGGAATGAAATAGCATCGCTTGCAAAGCAAGAAGACTCCAGAAAATTCTCGATAACACACACCCCTTGTGTAGAAGGTACTGAGTAGTTTTAAGTACGCGCAGCAGCGAGTCCCGCTTGTTGCTATCGACGTTGCTGAGTTTTGTTTCGATTACAGCTTTAGTTTACAGCGGTTCAGCTTTCCATATTCAACATTGCAAACAAAAATTTTGAAATTTGGAATATTGTAAAATCATGACATGGAAATACTGAAGGTAATGGACCATTATTCTGATATGTAGCAAAATTTCTTTTAAAGTGTTTCTAACGGTCGCATCGAACAGTTATGACTGCCGCAGAAAACCAATAGGGAATGGTTTTGATGCTAGCGAAAACGTTAATAGAAAAAAATATGCAAGACTGGTAATGAGTGATATCGAGATATATTGATTTTTTTAATAATATCTTACATTATATGAAAAAAACTACGTTCATAAATGGTCATGATTGGAAACCTTCGCTAATATCTTTTCTCTGGCATTGGTCCCTACTGTTCCTAAGATGACCTTCAAGATACGAAAGCAGTTTCTCTCTTTCTGAACAGAATTTACAAATGAAAGTGATGACTACATAAAGCACAAGAATGCAGCTATGAATCTAGGGATTATAGTGTGTGCGCGTGTGTGTGTGAAGGGTTCTGGGAAAGAGTTTCTGTGGCCAACGCCCGCAGAAACCAAGGAACATAGGGGATTTCCTTTTTATTTATTTATTTTCTGGTGTTGATCAAAGGAAAATATTACTAAATATGTTATCTCTGAAATAAAATTGATTAGAAAAGCAGAAGAAAAAACAACGACAAGCCGCCGGTGGGAACCGAACCCACGACCTCCGAATTACGCGTCCGGTGCTCTACCAACTGAGCTACGGCGACGGCTGTCAGATCTTCTGCTTTCGGGGGTATTCATGTTTTACAATGTTTTACAAATGCTCTAACCTTGAGAGTGGTCATCAGTGCCGCCCAAGTTCATCAGCGGCAGTCGTACTACGCCCGGAGTTACCGCTGGTGTGAAGTGGAACGTCATCGAACGGCGAGCGTGGAAACTGTGTGACAACCCTCTTACGCTTCCTATGGCATCAAGGCTGCCATAACTGATGCCCTCTTTAAGCAATTAAACAGACAATGGAAGGCGATGAGGGACTCGTTATACATATTAGAGAAGCCAACAGCCACAGAAACCAAGGATCACAGGAGATTTTTCGAAAGCGCTGAAAGAACCCGGACATAGAAGGAACAGACAAGGACGAGGGCTAAATATGATTATATAGCGCTAAGTATGTAGCACTCGTCCCTGTCTGTTATTTCTTTGTCCGTGTTGTTTTAGCGCTTTTGAAAAATATCAGACGTGTACCAATTCGCCAGATCCACCACTCTTCAGAGGAGTAGGCTGCAGGTAATTATTGACTAGCCGTGGAGGAACTTTTCGAGCTTTCGAACACTTGCTTATTTTTCATTCCATTCAGTTTCATTTCCCGCATTTACTGAAAGATACCTGAGCTGGAAGTTTTGCTGAAAAAAAACTGAACATTGATCACGACTGTTTATTTTTCTGCCGCTAATACTTATTATGCCTTGTAAAGCTGGTTTCTCTACGGTGCTACTACCCGGCGGCGTCCTTGCGCTGTTACTGTAAAAACTGAGCACATGCCAGTTGTTTCGTATTTTCGTGTAACTGACCCTCTCAATGCGGGTTTCCAGACAAGCAATAAAGACATCATACAGGAGAGCAATGGAGACGCCAGAGAAGATTGCTTTTCCGTGTTCTAACCTCTTCAGAGCTCACAGGAGATGAAACACGCCGTCATTATTAATGAAACAGCCCCTTGAAATGTGTACTATAAAATCATAACAAATTACAAACATTAGGCAAGAATGAAAGGACTGCAATAAAAAAAGAAACGCTCAGCTGTATTGATACCTACAATATGGAGAGATACTTTTTGTAGTTGATCCCCAATCTTGCAAGCTAGTCGTCAATGAGGTGGTCCGATGTGCGACGCTTTTCGGCCCACATTGAAAGAAACAAGGCTACCAAAGAAGGTTTATCCGCAACACAGTAAATAAACTGCACATTTTACGAGCATTTATATAAAAGAAAAAATGACGTCTCTCTGGTCAGATTACTGCAGAGAGTTGGCTTTTCGTGAGATAATGATTGAGGACCAGCGTTTCCAATTTTTAGGGTCACCAGATGAATTGTGCAATGTTTTCCAGAAGTAACAAGGCATCGGGTTTTGCTCCTTAGGTGCATAGTGGAGCGCTTACAGCAACTATGGAACCAAAAACTATCGAATGCTGAGGACGTGTGCTCTCCGTACCTTCAAAAAATTTCAAGGTATGGAGGCTCCTTAAAGGTACTAGCTTCGTACTTTTACCTTTTTAAGGTAACGGTATCTTTTCATGGTAAGGGATTATGAGTGATTAGCTAGATGGTTTAAAAATAAATCCTGTTCTATCCTTACTTCGGCCAAATACTGTGTTACTGGAGACTGAGTACTCCAGAATGCAAGAGCGTCAACCCAAGACTATAACTTTGACATTAATTGGTAGTGCTCGACCACGTTTCTAGAGATGACGGTTGGGACAGCAATCTGTGATAGTGAAATCAGTGGACTGCTGGAAAAACGTGCCACCTATGCTACAAAATAACTTTTCGCTTGTCCTGGATTCTTTTTTCCCGATAGTACATCTCTATGTTTTACAGGAACTGCTTTTAAGCTCGAAGCATTATTAGTTCCATTGGAAGTGCTTTTGTCTAAAACTTTTTGCCGAACATACTGTTCTTATTTAAAAGTAGACTCGCCCTCAAGATTATCGATTTGCTCGTTAAACCAGGCATCTCTGTAGTTTACAGCCCTAATGTGGTTGCCGAAGTGACCTGTCTGGGCACGGTTAAATGATATTCCCGATTTTGCCCTTACCGTTCAGGAAGTAAATCAATTTTGTAGGATTACCGAGACACACTACACTCTTCATTTTTTTTTCCAAAAGCACTCCTTCACCAGGTCCCAGCGACTCATCGAGTTTGTGTGAAGTTTGCCCCTCTTGTGCTGCGAATTGCACAACGCAGCCTTCATCATCTTCAATCTGTGGCGTTAACAGAGCTAAACCTCGATCGCAGCTTAACCCGAGCCTGATATCGCCGCGAGATTTGTCGATGCCCCAGCAAAGCACCCTACGATGGAAAATGAGCCGGGTCCGTTTAACATATCGGAGAAGGAGTTGCGCCGACTACGCCTCAATGATGTACAGCGAGAAAAAAGACGACCACAACATGAGTGTACAGATCCTCAGGATGTCGCTAAACCCAATGAAGAACACGTGAATAATCGACGTAACCGTCAGGCCGCGTCAATGGACGAAACAGTGCAGGAATACTGAAATCAAAAACTGCCAAGACAAGCCTACCAGCAACGTCTCACGGCGTAGCTGCACGAACGCCAGGTAAACTCTCAATCGAGGTTGACCATTGCCGCGTCTACTGCCATCAAGTTTCAGCGAGAAATTGTGCAAAAACCGTTCGGACATCCGTGCCATGTGTGCGATCAATTGTGGCATCTGAAAGATCTGGACAAGGTAAACGAAACCATGCGTCTAACTTTTCTTATTGCTTTCCCCAAGATAGATGTCGCCAACAGGAAGGTGTTCAAAACGCGTAAAGGTTCGCTACTGATATAGAAGCTGCCAATGTAAAGCGTGAGAAACGGCTGCAAACATCTGCCGATGCTTCCAGATTTGCATCCGCTATATGACGTGGCATAACGTATGCTTTCCCTGCGTATACTCTTAATGCAGATATGTCGATTGCTGTACTCGAGGCATGGACAATTCGGAACAAAGGGGCTGATCGTCATGTTACTGTACACTCTGGTGAAGTGCTGAAGACTCTGCCATGCAGTTTGGAGAAGGAAGTCAAATCATTCTTGTAGGCGTCTAACACGGCTCAACCATAATTGAAACCGTGAAATTTTTTCTTTAAATTCTGTTTCTGTGATTGGACAGATATTAGTTCCTTTTTTACTAAATCTCAGCGAACAACGTTCTGGAGCTGTGCTTAGCGGAAATACTTTTTTTTGCATAAAATTACTTCAGCATACATTCTGCACCCCTTCAACCCTCACTCCCTTGAGTCCTCAAGAGCGGGCCTCAGACTTTTCGTCAGGAGCACAAAGGCCCATTTCCCCCATTGAAACGTCCTCCCGAGCTCTGGTATCCCTTTGATGGGAGACTTACAAACAGCCTAAAATGGGCGTAGTCATGCAAGGTAGCATGTAGCTGAATATTCTTCCGACCATACCCAACCGTGCCGGAGGTAGGCTGCACAAAGTGGTCTAAATTATGGAAAGTGCCTTGCAGATAATGTTCGTCATTTCAAGGAAAACATGGTAGTGCAAGTTATCTGACACAAGATGATGGGACGGGCGCTGTATAGCTGGAACGGTTACTGACGAGACAGGATGTTATTAGATACAATTGTCACGTTGTAGTGACGGCAGACCAGCGGTCAGAAAGACAGCAACAAGACTTGAAAACGAAGCTCTTTATTTCTGCTCATTTGCGGTCGCAGAACTCTTTAGTTCTTCTGCGGCCGCTGTAAGCAACAAACGTGCTTGTCAGTCGTCGTACTATGAATGCCCGCCACTCGCTGCATCGCTCAATTTAAAGCCCGCAAGGAAACTTCGAGATAACCGGTCAAGGTCAACTGCAGTAATCTGGAAAAATGTAGATGCAGCTTTTGATGGCTGCGATCAATCGAGATTAGTCCGGTCACTCCTCGCGTCACGAACAAAAATGATAACACCCCTTTCCTGAAGCCTTGAGCGCGAACGAACGGACGCTACAATGATACGTGGCACTATTTTTGTTTCTATGCGCCTAATAAATTACACTGCATATAATATTTAACGGTAGTGTGCAAGAACGATATCGGAGAGAGGGTAGTTCTTCCGTGTAGTGATACAGGACCCCAATAAATCTGTCCGGGGCCCCTATTTTCGCATCGAATGCCATTAAATGGTCACGTATGGTTTTACCTTCACATTTTTGTTGTCAACAGAGCAAAGGAATAGAGCTTGTCTATTCTGGACGTCCAGAAGTGTAGTCTATACCGAAGCCCCAAACGGGCTATGCGCATTGGGGTAGCCCACAACTCTCAATTATTCAAGGACACTTTGGGTCCTGTCCAACGCGCTCTTGTATCACAACGTAAAGACAATTTTTGCGTGAAATGCGTTCTTAATATCCCTGTTCCGGCCAACGTGGCCATGAGTGCGATTGCTAAACGGAAGGAATAGAATATGCCTTCTTGCGCGTCCGTACGAAGTCGGGGGCACCATGCTGCTTGCGGAAAACAAAATCATGAGTTGAAATCTAGAATCGCCTATACTGCAATCACTTCCGACGAGTTAGAGTGTGAAATTTGTGCAGGCACCAATCCAGTTTTTTCTTGTATGCAATTTGGTAGTAGAGAGACTTGCAGT
The DNA here is from genome assembly GCF_055824585.1 of Amblyomma mixtum. Lineage (NCBI taxonomy): Eukaryota > Metazoa > Arthropoda > Arachnida > Ixodida > Ixodidae > Amblyomma > Amblyomma mixtum. The sequence continues at coordinate 103,884,641 of NC_143019.1, read as the reverse complement.
ATTACGGTGACAATGGGAAACGGGTAAAGCGCTGACCCTCCGAAAGAAATTTTTACGCTAATGGGCACTCAGAAGAAAAAAAAATGCTCACCTGGCACTGTACTATTTAATGAAATACACCCGACAAATCCATGAATTTTGCGAAATCATTAGGATGTTTTACAAGTAAATGCGGCATCGTACATGGTGCCGGCCAATGTAGGAAGGGAAACTAATATAGTTTTGCGCATTTTAGTTAGAGATGTCATGCTGTGAGGAACTGTTTACATTCTGTCTCCACTGTGTCAGCAAAAACTAGCATCTTTTTCATGAACTAAGGAAACCGCAGCAAATAGGGGCGCCACAGTCGTAGGGATCTCGTGCTACGTAAATACAGCTGCCACTATAGGAGTGTTCCCTCATTAAAAAGAAATATGAGATGCTAGTTCTTTCGGATTTTGTTTCATTTTCGATACGCGTTATAGAGGCAGGAAAGTCGTACATGACCTCCGAAGAGATACGCACGCCTTTCCTTTTTGGGAGAGCAGCCATTGCCTCCCGGCTAGCTTGGAGTCTTGCTGGGAGCGTCGCACAGAATGCCAAACTGTGACTTATGATCTTTGTTCGTTTCCAAAAAAAAGAAAAAAATAGCTGGAGTCACAGCCGCTGATTAAGTAATGTGGCAAGTGGCCAGACAGGAAGAAAGGAATCATTCTTGGAGCGATAGGAAAACAAGCTAGATCGAACAACAGGAAGACTGCAAAAGGCGCGACACTATGAAAGTAAGAAAGAGACGCGGTCCACTACTATAGATCAGAAAATGGGTTTGTTTTTTTTTACGCGCAGCCTAAGCCAACTTCTTGATCGAAGGTTCACTTACTTCCGCGAACTGCTCAAGAGTTTTTGCTGGTTGTGTTTGTGCCGCACAAGGCGTGATTGATTAACCAGGAATACTCCTTTCTTATAGTTAATTGTTTTTCTTTCTTCTGTCTCTTCATTATGGACAAAAAAAGACGGCAACGAAGTACCCGTAGTGCGCAGTAAGTTGAGAATCCATTTAGTGTTAGCCATGTGTATTCTACGCGACATAACGATTTTCACTTCCGGATTACAACTCTCCCCATGCATATATTGCTTGGTAGTATCCCCAAGAATGGTGCTGTTTTACAAATAAAGTAAAATATCAAAAATTAGTTTTTCTCTTTTATACCCTGTCACTTTTCAACTGGCTACTTCCCATATTTGCTGAATTGAAAATTTAACATTAGAACTAGCTGATACAAAGTATTCGTGAGGTAGCTTAACCTTGAGAGTAGAGATAAAACAAAAAGTAACTTCAGTGTGTTCTAAAGTATCTTTCAGTCGCTGTGAGCTGTCCGACATTCTTCATGTCAACGAAATCGTCAGCTCACTAAGAGCAACATGAGGTCCGTAGCTGCACTAAGAGCCGTATTGACGGCATTGAATATTGAGGACGGATAAAATCAGGAAAACATTTCCAGCCAACCTTGCAGCGCACAGAAGATATTTTAGCCCGTGTCGACCAATGAGAGCCAAATTGTGATTTTTAAAGAATGTAATAACGACTAAACATCAAAAAGATGCATCCAGTTTCTCGTTTTTGAAATAGGCACTATGCGCAGTGATGCATACCGCTTTTCTTACAAAAAGCACGAAGTGCGACTGACCGAAACGATGCTTTACTGCCCAAAGACTAAAGGGCATGTACACGGCCTTTCTGAGATATTCTCGCTTTGTTGGCAGGCAATACGGCACCATACGCACCAAAAGCGTCTCTCTTGCGCACCGTCACGAGTATGGACAACATTTGTCTTTGTATAAGAACCCAACAGAAGGTGACGCGAAATTCTTGCCCAACATTTAAGTAGGAAGAACAACCCGAACCGTTGGAGTCGGGTGTGAAGGAATGCCAGTGCAGACTAAATCAGCCATTTTTGTCCTTATTTCGAAGGGGAGCTCATAACATGCGTCAAAAGTCGAGTGAATATTTCGCGAGGCTAGACAGCCAAGGTAAGACGCGCTAGCGGGATCGCACACGCGCTTGGAAGCTACAGTCGACACTAACTCCGGAGAAATGCTGAACCGGTTCCCGCTTTTGCGGAGGGCACAAACATCGATGCTTAGTGTTCAGAATGCGCAGCTATATCCTGGAAGGCAACTTTTGCTCAACCACGGGTGGTCTGGAGCGTGCGCGTCCGTTTATCAACAAGTGGCGATAACTCGGTCTACATAATAGGTTTTCTTAGTAGTGAGCTAAACCTTACGCTTATGAATATTAAGGTCTGCTCAGCAATCAGAAGAACCTTAAGCGTCAGTCTAGGCGCACAAAATACGCCAGGAAAAAAATTGCCGACGATTACGTTACTTCCTAATGTTAAATTTTAGCGCAGCTCACCCGCCGTTTCAGCACTTCGATAGACTAAGGCAAAGAATTCGAGCAAGACATGCATGTACAATTACAGACAAATTGTTATTTTTCACACATATTTCTTCTTCAAGCAATCCTCCACTAACAAGAAGAGGGCTTAGTCGAGCTGATTGGTTCATGTTGAATGGCACGACGAAACAGCGCTGACGGACGGGACGGAAGAAGAATAGAGGCACACATGTGCCGAACTAACAACCACAACCAAATGGTTTATGGTGAAAGAGGGGGCCAGTATAAAGCAGCAGGACAAGCCAAAGTGCCACTGTCATTCGGCCGTTTTTACATCGGAGAGACCGGACGGTGCATCAATGAACGACTACGCGAACACATCAAAGATATTGAAAACCAGTCACGCCGAGATAAGATTGTCATTCATTCCGCAGATTGCAATGACAGTGAGGCGTTTCTGAGCCGAACCACTATCATCGCCCACTATAGAGATCACACCTCGCGCCCGATATCAGAGGCTTTTCAGATTCACAAATTTGGTAACTAATGTGTAAGCCAACCAACGGTGGCTCTATTCTCACAAGAGCTCGTCTTTCTTAATCAGTGATGATTTGATAGCTCCCGTATGTATGTGTTGTCACGTTCGACTCGCATTTGCTTCCCTTCTGTGCTTTGGCTTGCCCTATTGCTTTATATTGGCCCGCCCTCTTTCGCAATAAACCATTTGGTTGTTAGTTCAGCGCAACTGTATGTCTCTTCTTCTTCCGTCCCGTCCGTGAGCGCTGTTTCGTTGTACCACTCCACTAAAAGTTCTTTATTGCCATGAAGGAAGCTTTGTGGTTGGAGAAATAGGTGTTTATATGCTCGACTTGCTGCCACAATGCCTGGTGTCTATGCAGGGCGAGGTCTAGGCAAGTATTTCGTGAGGTCATCCCGAAGGGCTTCCACCGGTTGCCTCGATCAGGGCTTAGAAAGAACTGGCAGATAATAAACTAATTATACAGGCAGGCGGTACGCACTGGCGAAAGGCTGCGGCTATGCGTTTCGGCTTGGGCGTGCGGTGTGATGGCGCCAGGAGCGCACGAGGCTAAAGCAGCGCCCTGCCCCGGCTAAGGAGCTGGTTACGAGGAACAACAGCGACGCTGCGAAACGCAGGAACGGGCGGCAAAGAGCTGCGCTCGAAAATTACCTCGAAAATTCCCTGTACCACGCTGACTAATCCTGTTATCTGAGTTTTTCAGGTCCATCCAGCGCCAACCCCCCTTCGCAGCCCCTTCAAAGCCTTTGTTCATTACACACCCCCTGGATATAAGTTTTTCCACTATTGCAGCTTAACGAATCAAGATTCACCTTCCTCCCCTTCCTGACACACATCCCCTCTCACACCACTTTCCTTCCCCACCCCCGGGGCCTTCCTCCTTGGAGCGAAGGCCCTATTTAATCCCTGCCAATGATGAACGCTTTGCCCAGACGACAAGTCCCCTTGTCGAAACGTTGGCTCAAGCAACCTGAGGTTGTCCCCTCCCTTGTTCATTTTGTGATCGCAAAGGACCATCGACCACACCCTCTCTCTACCATGGACATCATTATAAAGCATAGTCGTGTTTCTCTTGCGGAAACGCGCGCTACTTACATGTCCCACGGTTGTTATTTCTGCAGAGAAACAAATGCAACACACCATCCTTATCCTACCAATGATGCAATCTCAGCTGCCTTTCCCAACGGCAACAGGAGAACAAACCACCAGCGCCAGAAGCCTGTATATTTGGTACCGCAAGCGATTAACCTTGGTGAAGCTGATGTGCCCACTTGCAATCAAATTAAAAGTGGGAATGGTTCTGGAGACAATTTGTAGTGGCCAGAACAAAAATTTCTCGGTCGAAGAGGCGGCAAAAATCAGAGTGCATTACTCAATGAAGAAGTCCATTACTCATGAAGGGTTGGTGATCCTGGCGGATTTGCAGTGGGGTTGGATTTTCATGGCTGCTGGAGCCTGCATATTTCAATCACAAGTTGACAATAATACTAAGGTTATGCATGTGTCGAAATACTCTAATACACATTGGTTTCATCATGGACCAGTTGCTAAACCGTAAATAAGACTTCAGAAATCGAAAAAACTGTACATCGCCGAAATGCCCTGACCACGTGCTGTTTACTTGAATTTTTCTGTTGTGTTTTCGTCTCAAAAGCGGCACGAATTATTTTGCGCACCTTCATATTAGTAAAGCTCTGAATTTCGTTGTGCAACATCACAAAACATTTTTCAGCGCCTTTGAATTGCCCTCGCGGCAATAAAAAGATGTACAGTGAATTTTATTAAGCAAAAGAAAACAAAGAAGAAAAACGTAGCTTATCCGAGAAGGACGTGCAAAACAACTTGAAGCTACACCGTCTCAAAGGCAACCGGATGAAGACGCAGTACGAGATGCGCACGTCAATCGCCGCCGCGGGGTTGCTCGCGTGATTTCGGCGCCGACGTCTCTCGCGCATCGGGAACGGGGACAGCGGAGCGTTTCAGTGACGCAAGACTCTTCTTGAGGTTACGTGGGGGTAATGTGCTTGGCTTCTGCCGCCCTCATAGTGGGGGCACTGCTTGAAGAGGGGTAGGGCTGTATCGTTGAGGGGGCGGGTATCGCAAGCGACACGCACAGTGGTCGACATCGGCAAGGCTCCGGGGCACGCCATGCTCAGGGGCAACAAGGCTCAAGCCGTGGAAGTGGAGACTGTCTTCTAGGGAGGTGGCTCTGCTACGGGTGGGTCCAGTGACCATGTGGTGGAGCTCACACCTGCGAAGGCGGGATGAACTCCCGCACGCTGGATATGGCATACGCAGGCTGAGGGCTCATTAGGGAAGTCAGCTGGGACGGCTGGCTCGGGGGAGCCGGACGTAGTGGCGGAAGGCCAGGCTTGCAGACTGGCTGAATTCCAGGAGGAGCCGGAAAACTGGGGTCGGGTTGCGGGCGGGATGAAGGAAAACCTGGCCCGCGGAGACAGGTAGTCACAGGCTGCGGTAGCCATGCATCATTTGCTGCGGTCTGCGTCCAGGGTCAGGCAGGCGCAGAGCAGATTGCCCAGGGTCTCGTCTGTCCCGCAGGAGAAGCAGGCTGGGGTATAGACTCTACCATGACGGCGGATGCGGGCCTGTGTCCAGAAGGTACCCATTCGGGGCCGCAGGAGGAGTGTCCGGTCCCTTCGCGGTGGGCCGTGGGGCACCCTCACGAAGCGGCGCCTTAAGATCAAGGGGGGACCTAGATGGAGGGCCCGGAGAGCTTGTCGAAAGGCACAGCGGGCGAAGTCCAGCAGATTGACAGCTGATGAGATGAGAGAGCCGTTGCTGTGGGTGGCCCCAGGTAGCTAGTCCGCGGCCTCAGTACGAGCGATATCGATGTGCCAGGGGACCGTCTGTAGGGAGACGGGACGGCCGGCATCCTCGATGGCCATCAGGCGGGCTCTGAGCTAGGCGACAGAGTGCTGCCTTGTCTTGACCTGCCGCAGGTGCAGGAGGGCAGGTCTGAAGTCGGTCATAATGACTGCTAGCTGCTGTCCGGGCGTCGCGTGCAGCACGTCTGCAACCAGGTGGGGGCCAGCCAGTTCTTCCGCGATGAAAGGCAAGGAGTCCTGTTCCTGGAACAACAGCGGTGGGCAGACCGAGAGGAGGAACACGTGGAGAGAGGAAGCTCCACGGCCGTTCTACGGTGCCGGAACAATTAAGCCTCCTCCACTATCCCCACCATTCTCGTGGCTGCGCTGCATTAGCCGCGGCGGAGGCGGTGGCGCCTGTTGCAGCAGTCGCACTGTAGGCGTGTGGGAAAGGGGAGAGGGGGTGGGGGGGGGTCGGTGTTTCCGCACATTGAGGGAGGAGCTGGGCAAGGCCTTCGCCGCTGCCCCGTCAGAGGTAAAAGTTTGAGGCTTCCGAGATACCTTACGTTTTTGTGCTTTAATAGGCAAGTAGCGGTTTAGCGCAAAAACTCATAAATTCTGGCACACTTCACTGGGTAACGATCACAATCTCTAATATACAGTGAAAAAATCTCAACGTTTATTTCGCTGAGGTCAAATGTTATGATAGCCTCACGGTCAAACAATGCCGCAACAGGTCAAATAATATGGTCTCAGATTAATGGAGCGTAACAATGTCTTGTCCGGTGGTGGATCATATTAATTAGGAGATGATTGATGACGAGAAATCGGTATTCCGACAGAGTGAAGTTACAACTTCCTGTCGTAACTTAAATCTGGAGAGCTTGGAGCAGACAGAGCTAGGCAGTGATGAAAAGCGAAATGGCGCCTCTATTTAATCAAATCAATCCGATTGCGGTAGGACCGACAGCGGGGCCCGGTAAGAAAACAATTGCATTTGTTTCATGACCTACCCTGTGCTTGTTTCCATCCTTACCTGAAAAAGCACTTCTGCGTTTCCAAGGCACACCGACTTCCGTAGTGCTGTGAAAGTTGGCGCTTATATTTCTCTGAAATAAGAAAGCTTCTCGAGTAAGTGCAATCATGAATGATGAATTGAAACGAACCCTCTTCACAAGCAGAAAAGCGAAGCGCTAAGAGGTACATAAAGCACCCAATTTTTTACTCAGGACGCGAAGGGTCTGGATTAGTGCTTCCCTTCTCATGTGTTCATTTCGCCACGCATGGTGGCGCTGCAGCTACCATCCTCTTCAATAAACGTTTAACCACTCACTCACTCACTCACTCACTCACTCACTCACTCACTCACTCACTCACTCACTCACTCACTCACTCACTCACTCACTCACTCACTCACTCACTCACTCACTCACTCACTCACTCACTCACTCACTCACTCACTCACTAACTAACTAACTCACTCACTCACTCACTCACTCACTCACTCACTCACTCACCGAAAACGTGCCCAGTTTCACGTTAAAAAAAATGCTATTGGACGGAATAAAAATGCGAGTATAGGTGACCGAGTGGTGCTACTCTTTTGGCAATGCTTGGAGGGACGGCTGATGATCGTGACAACCGGGATCCAGATTAACTTCTGGGTGGTGTGGCAGCCTCAAAGTTATATTTAAGCTAATTACTAAACGACATTTCTGTGCATTGATTTATCATTTCTCCACCCAACTTGCATTACTAGTGTGTTGAATAGCCTAGCTGGCTGAACACCTATGCCGGCCAGCTGATCAGTTGAAGGCCGAGAAATGGAATGCCAGCCCCAGCGGCTACCTTTTTCTGGAGACTAAATTGAATATTGTCCATGCCCTGTTCGATTTCAGTAAACGTTGTAGAAGCCCAGGTGAACGAAAGTCTCTAATAGTTCAATTCTCAAATAATCATCACAAGCGTCACACATCACAGAAAATGAGTGAGTAAACCAAAAATGTACTAAACATTTTTTGAATTAGAACAATGAAAATGATTGAATTGGCACGATAAAAATGTATATGTTTTTGCGAAACATTGTACACGTTTTTTGCCGTTTTTCGGGAAAAAAACTGCATTAGGGATAGCGAACCGTTCCAGGCAGGGCAGTGAAGGAGCAGACGTCATTAGCGGCTGTTCTTGGGTCAGCCTTCGGTGCTCTTGGGCATTCAGTAGGAAGCGTGAAGAAGTAATCTCAAGCCTCTTTCGCTTGGCCCTCACAGGTGTTTCTGGCACTGATAGATCTGAATAAAGGCGAGACCATGCAATCGTAAAGTGCCGCGGTGGGCTCCCTTGTACCATCTATGTACTGTTGTCATCTCATTCTGTATCCAGGTCACCTGTTTACCGTGCCATGTCTATTAATTCCCTATCATAAAATTCTGTTTATTAAAATTTTCTAAACATTGTGCGGCAAGATTTTGCTAATCAACTGCAATGAATGTAAAATACAAGCTGCGTTATCGCGAATATGAACCTCATTAAAAATTTTATTATTCATCAAATAAACGGAATTTACTTTTGTAATATAGCCATAGTGTATTTCATTGCCCTCAGCAGGCTACGACCAAATTTGGGCGCGCACAAGAACTCAGTACTGCTTTATTTCAAGTAATATTTCACAACTTATTTGTCGTCGCCTCGTTATTATTTACAAATTTTCTTCGCCTACCAGAGCATGCGACGTACATATGTTTGTGAAGTGACGCCATAGGTCGTGTCGACCCATAGTAGTGGGGCAGTAAAAATAAATTGGAGAGAAGAGTGCAATAAAAGCAGGTCATCATACAGAAAAGTGTGAATGCCGAAGGTAACCATGTCGATCCTTGGTATATGATGAAAAAAAAGGCGGGCTACGGGCTCATCCAACCTGCAAGCAAAGAAGACTCGAAACAAAAGTAGTAGAGTTGTATCGCTCTCAAAGCTGGAATGAATTATCTGACCGCTGCATCGGCTGCCTGTCTTTTGTAGCTAACTGCACAAAAGAAAAGTTCTCTAGACTTCCTCGCCGCCACCCACTAGAAATTCGTGTCTGTTGTTTTTTCCTTCCCAGCGCAGAGATGAAAGTAGTATCCAAGAAAAATACAGCCCAATATATTTGCCGGAGGAGGCATATAATAAACAGCGGAAAAAATATTCCTCCCACAATAATCTTCAGTGTCAAGTTATGCTGAAAAGAACTGCATGAAATTTCAAAAATAGATTAAAAACCACACTTGGAACCAGAACACTACGTCACATTTATGCGCACCAAAAATAGGATACTGATCTCGCTATCTTTTCTTCGACTATGCCCACGTTGCCTTCTGTGATCGATAGAAACAAATCAAACACCATATAATTATACCACGTGTTCCCGAAGCAGATGATATTAGCTTGCGTATATTTTTGTGCCTTGTGAAAGCGAATCCAACTGATCAGTGAAAAAAAGGCCAAGTATTTACAAATGAACACACTTTCCACATTACAACTGTAAGCCACGGATTCTTTAGAGTGAAGAATTCGGAAAAATAAAGCAAATTATTCCCTCAAAATGACACACTTTGTTTAAGTAAGCATTGATTTCTCTAAAATATTTGTTTTGAAGATATTCATAAGCCACATTATTTTAGACACTTAACGACCAAGAAAGCCGGTTACAACTTTACTACCACAAAATGGAAGCGATTAGTTGGGGCGAGTCCAGGGTGGCCTCCAGTCGTGGGCGCCCTCTTGAGATCACGTGATGAGGCCCAGTTACTTTGTTTTTCTTATGACCACGAAACGAACTATGAACTTGGGCTTCCTGAGATACATCGTTACCAATGAGAGTATCCCAAAAGACATCGGTGCTGCGCACAACTTTCATGTCATATGTAATCAATTTGCCAATGGTTCGATATTGATTGCCATTGAAAATTTCGCTTTAAACAATGCTAGGTCCCCATATTTAAGAAAGAGCATAACGAGGCCTCTTTGCAGTTCTCGCCCACCGAAATTTTGAATTTATCACAGCAAAAGAAAACCACGCTTGCCATAATTTATGTGCGCGTTGTAACGGCGACTACTTTGAATAATAAGCGTAGGTTATTTGGAGCCTCTTTTTCAGGAAGAGGAGTACAGAACTGAAGTTTAAGAAAGGACACAGATAATAACTTTATTTTGTAGGAGATTTCAATTGCTCTCCTTGAATGGAACCCAACAGTTTCTTTGAGCCTGACAACTTGTAGAAGAGAAGAAACAAATTATACCAAGGAATAACTCCACGACAAATGCACGAACTCGTTCAATCTTCAGAAGACCACCATAGACAATGAAAGCAACGGAAGAAGTTTCGTGACCGAAGGACGGAGGACATTCTGACGTGCCTGATAAGACGCCACCTAAGCCGTCTTATCACTGTAATTGTTAAAACCCAGGAGCACCCTAAAGACAGAACAGAGCTTTCTTGCGCATTGTCCCATCCTCGGGAGCTGTGGAGTGATCAAGGCTAACTGATCAATACAAAGAAACGGAAGGTCGGAGAATGGGGTGTGGTGCGGAACTGGAATAGTAAGCGTTGCGCAGGTAAGATACTGTTTTTTCTTCCACTCTAGTTCTGAGCAGCGTCACACAAAGCGTCTCATTCTTACCTCCTATTGCCACCGTGAGTGCTTCCGAGCTTGGCTGCCCAAGATATCGGGTAATTGGAGCGGGTTATTGGCCTGCTCTCATTTGATAGTGCTTTCAGATGAACTGTAGCCTGGACCGTACAAAGTATTTTGGGAATTCACCGTCTGGAAACACCTGTGCTCATGTGATAGAGGGGTTTTGCCATTATCCGGTGAGAGCCCCACGAATCACTGTCGAGTCCCATTACACAGCCACTTCCAGTAGTTCCGCGCAATGCGGTAATAAAGTTCTACCGTTGTCACCAGCCTTTAAAAGCTGTTGGGTAGTGTTCTGCCTCGCTGCACGGAGGACTACAGACGGGACTTTTTATGCTGGACATTGAGAAAGCGCCTCACAGCGCCCTCTGTACGCCCTCTGCGATGACTGTTTTTCGGAAGCATACTTTTTTTTTCTACGGGGCCTCTTCTACTATACAGTTCGATATCTGAGGCTGCAGTCTTCAATGTAAGAGTTTAGGAAAGTATCCACTGCAGCCGCAAAGAAGCTCCAATTAAGATTTGTTCGCATACCAATTCCCCTGGAGTGGTGCGAGTACCCCAGAGATCTATGACCGTTAGTTAGGGAATGACCAATGCCACGTATATGAAAATTAGCTGATTAACGCTGCCTGGTCATATGCTTAAACGGAGCTTAATTCCGATTTCGCCGTTCCTTTTCTGAAGCCAACTTGCCCTAAAGCTCGAGACTCGTACCCGAACCTAAATGACACTGTAAGTTCTAGCTCACTGAAATAGCGTTTCGCTGAGTCGCTCTAAAGCATCGGCAAATGTTTTTTTTTTCAATTTTTTCAAGCTCGGCTGAAGTCCTTCCCGATTATTTATTTTAATGCATGCGAAGTGAAAACCTATTGGACTAGCAAGGCTGATGCTCAGATAGGCGTACAGTGAGGGCTAAATTATGGCACAGCTGGAAGCATCCGGAGCTCACGGTGGTGTCACTATGAAGCGCCGCTCTCACTTGAGCAGGTAGGTGTTGGTTCAATTTTCCTCGTGAGTCGTGAAAATCAAAACCAAAAACAAAAGGAGGCATGTCGAGCTTAGCTGAGAAGGTAGTGCAGGGTCACTCACACTATCGACAATTTGAGCTCAGTTCGGCATAACTGCAAATAAGCAAGCATGCGGCGCTTAACAAAGCAGAGGTCGCGTCTGGATATTGTATTTCCCCACTCCTTTTATGTTCTGCGCACTCTCTACTTTTTCGAGCGGATCCCACTCAGGACTTTTTGCCTACCCGCGCTTATTTCTTTATTTTTACTTTCATTTTTTACTTCTATCTACTTATTTCTACACTCCCTATCCGTTCATTTCTCATCTGTTCCATGTCTGACCCCTATAAAAGAGGAACACCAGCGAAGAAAATCACTTTGAAAGAGACCGGTCCTGCGATCGAAACGTCCTCTCAAATGCATGCGTATATATATATATATATATATATATATATATATATATATATATATATATATATATATATATATATATATATATATGTATATATATATATATATATATATATATATATATATATATATATATATATATATATGAGAGAAGCCAACAGCCACAGAAACCAAGGGACACAGGGGATTTTTTTTAACTTATTTATTTTGTGCTGTTGTTAGATTTAGAATATTACTGAATATGTTATCGCTTAAAGGTAATTGATTAGAAAAGCAGAAGAAAAAACCACCGCCGCCGGTGGGATCCGCACCCACGACCTCCGAATTACGCGTCCGGTGCTATACCGTTGAGCTACGGCGGCGTCTGTCAAATCTTCCGCAGGAAGCGTGAAGCACAGCCGTTTTGTAGGACGAGGCTTGCCGAACCGCCAAGCTCATTCAAGAGAAAGAAGACGTTCGGCCACGCGCTGGGAGACAAGGTTCGGCTACCAGGTGGCGCCGGCAGAGTGTCTGCAGTGTGGCATTGCCCCCCTGCCTTCCAAGAGGCACCGTCTCGATACCGCACGGGCGAGGAAAAAAAATAACAATAAAGGTAAGGCGGAAAGTTAACCGCGCGAGTGTCTCCGTGAACAGGGGCTAACGGGAGTAATACGGCTTCATTTGTGCCACGTGGACGACTTCGGACGTATGTTGTCGTTGTCGAGAGGACCGGCCAGTTCCTTGAGGGAGCACCTCGTAGGTCACCGCGCTGAGGTGGCGTAACACCTGGTAGGGACCAAAGTAACACCGAAGAAGCTTCTCAGAGCGCCCTCGCAAACGGATCGGGCTGCACACCCAGACTTGGTCACCGGGCGTGTAAATCACATCCCTGCGGCGGAGGTTGTAACGCTTGGCGTCGCGTTGTTGTTGGTGCCTCATTTGCTGTCGAGCCACATGGCGAGCGGCTTCGGCTTCACGTACACACTGGTCAGCGGCCACGACAGAAGAAGAAGCAGGGGTTTATTTACTGGGATCGATAGAAGGGGATCAGTGATGGACTTCCAGCGTCGTGTGCCCCGAACCAAGATGCGAACTGTCTACCTCGTCTTCGTTGCCGTTCGGTAGTCCCACAAAGCCACTCCTACCTCATTTTTCTCACTACAATTAGCCTCTAGCAAAGAGGAAGCCATCCTAGCGGCTCAAGGAGAGGACAAGATGACTGGGTCGTAATACGGCTTCAGGCTGAGAGCGTGAAATGCCTCATGCCCGAAGCAGCAAGGATCAATAGAGGGTGTGAAGGGATCGAAGACATTTTTTGGCAAATATGTTTGCTCAAGGAGCAGTAAGGACCTTGGTACTTGGCCAGCAGTTTCTGGGACAAGTGCCGATGTTCTGCAGGATACCACAGCAGACAAGAGCGACGGCTTGAAAGGAGGTGATCGGATTCAGATTTTTTTGCGTGAGCTTCTTCACCAAATTGTTCTGTTGTGCGTGATTGGGCAAGGTGGCTGCATTCATCAGCGTGTTTGATCACCTGTGAAACTTGGGTACATTCGGAGCTGTCACAGCGGTATCGCGGGATCGTATCCAACGTACGATGCCTCGCATGCATACAAACAGAAGAACGGTGAAAATCCGGTAGTGCTTTACGAGATCATGATGAGCACTAATGTAACGAAAGGAATGCAATCCTCCCAATCTGTGCGGTCAGAAGTAATATACTCTGATATAATGTCGCCAAACGTGCGATTGAACCTCTCAGAACGTTGGTTTGCGGTGGTAAGTATTGGTAGCGCGGTGCATAGCCTAAGAGCTTTTGAGCAGTGCATCAGCAACTTCGTACAGGAACACGCGACGTCTGTCGCTGAGCAGCTTCCGAGGCGCTCCGTACCGTAAGACGAGGTGGTGGTGGTGAAAACTTTTATTTCATGAAATAGAGTTTGGGAGCCACAGAGTGGCCCCGCTGCATGGTCGGCGTCCCTAGTCCGGGACACCGCATGACGAGGCCCCGTCTCTCGCCCATATCACCAGAGCCCTTTGGGACTCAAGCAAGGAGCAGTTGAGGAGGGCAGTCTCCCATGCCTCTCTGGAAGGGGTAGGGGAAGGGGTGAGGTGGGATTTTGAGTACATGCCCGCACCACGTGGAAGATATCACAGGTCTCCTCACAGTGCGGGCATCGCCCATCCGTGTTAGGATCGTAATGTTTTATGATTGCAGGACAGAGTAGAGTACCTGTCTGCAGGCGCCTTAAAGTTCGGTCCTCCGTCTTACTCAGCCCTTTGCAGGGGCCGGGAAAAGGCGGTTGTTTTCGCTATAATGCGTTATTATTTCCTTGAATCGCAGCAGCGGCTGGTTAGTCTGCGAGCCAGAAGAGCAGGGATGTGGAGCCCGGTGAATAAGCGCTCGGGCAGCCGCGTCAGCGGCCTCATTACCTCGTAAGCCCTGGAGGCCAGGAGCCCAAATGATTCTTTTGGGTGTTGGATCAGTGGCAGTCCGTTTTAGAATGCAAGCAGCTAAGGGGGAGATCTCCCCTGCCAAGTAATGATGACATGCTTTTCGGGAGTCCGTGATAATGATTCTCGAATTGGCGTGGGCGGCAGCAAGCGCTATCGCTACTTCCTCGGCTCGCATTGAATTCGGGGCTCGAAAGGAGAGTGCATTTCCTGGTGAACGACAGCGGCCGTGTAGTGTGACGAGGTGGCGCAATATGAAAGACGCCACATCACCGGCCCCGGATGCTACCACTCAGTAGTTTCGACATAGCGAAGCAGGTGATAACCATTATCCAGCGGTTACTGGTGGTGGTGTAAGGTAGGGTCCCGTACAAGTGTATGCCTACATGGTCAAAGGGTCGGTCGGGACAGGGTATTGGCTGCAGCATAGCATAAGGACGGCACAGGGGAAACTTGTGACGTTGACAATTGGTGCAGGAGTGGATGTATTTCTGAACGAAGGAGCACTTGCCGCGCTAGTATAACCGTAGGCAAGGCCGTTCGTAAGTTTTCAGTACACCGGCATGACCCAATTGAGGGCTGGGGTGGTAAAAGGCACACACTACGGAGCGTACCGGACGAGCAACCAAAAATAACCATTTTCGTCCGTCGGTGATGTAGTTGAGATGGTATCAATGGTTGTTCGCAATGGCAGAATTTAGCGCTTGGCGAAGGAAGACCTGCGTGCAAACTGCGACGATGCCTTAGATAGAAAAGCGGAAAGGGATGGGGTCCCGGGATCTTTGTGCTGTTCGGTGAGCAACATAAAGAGAAAAATGTCCGAGTATGAAGGGTCCGACGGACTGGTCGTGGGCGAGATAGGAGAGCGCGACAGAGCATCCGCGCAAGCATGCTTACGACCGCAGCGGCAAAACACGCATGGATGTCAAATACCTGGAGGCGCGAACCCTAGCGAGCGAGGCGGCTGGAGGGATCCGTCAGTGGTGACAACTAGCAAAATGTGTGGTGGTCTTAGAAGACGTTGAACGGTCGAACGTACAGGTACGGAAGCACCCTGATGATTGCTACTGTTTTTCGTTGACGGTATAATTGGTATCCGTTCTTGTGAGAGTGCGACTGGCGTATGCGCCGAGGTATTTCTCAACGCCGGCCTTGTGTTGAACGAGCAGTACACCGAGGTCCGCTATGCTGGCTTATGTGTACACGGTAATAGGGGATTTGAGGTCAAAATGGCGTAGTAAGAATGGTGAGCTGAGAAGAGCTCGCAGGGTGGCGAAGGCTTGGTCGCACTCGGAAGACCATTCGGAAGAAATGGATGTATCAGTATTGAGAATTCGGGTAAAGACAGCAGCGATGAACGGTGTATTCTGCACGAAGCAACATAAATAAGAACAGACGCAAATGAAACTGCGAAGTTGTGTCGCAGTCATTGGTTTCGGAAAAGCTGCGACGGCACACAATTTGAACGGGCTACAAAGAACGCCCTCTTTTGATACCAAATGCTCCAAGATAGCCAATAGGCGTGCTGCAAATCGGCACTTCAACAAATTTAGTTGCAGGCAAGCGTCAGAGAAGCACAGCAAATCAGTCTCGAGGCTGCTCAAATGCTTCGCAAAGTTCGCGAAGACGGCAGTACCATCGACGTAGCAAAGGCATGCTTTCTACTTTAGCAAGCGTCAAGCCGTGTCCGTCATGCGTTCAAGCGTCGGTGGTGCGTTGCACAGCCCGAACGGCATCACACTGAATACCAATAAACTGTCCGGGTCCACAAAGACGGTCTTCAGGCGGTCGAAGTCGGCCATTGGAACGTGCTAGTATCCATAGTGCAAATTAAACGACGAATCCCGCGCATTGGAAACAGCCAAGGGCATCGTCAATACTAGGAAGCTAATAAAGTCTGCGAGTAATCTTGTTTAGCCGGCGATAAACAACACATAAATTAATGCGCATGTCCTTCTTTTGCCAAGATGACCGGTGAAGCCTAAAAACTTCTGGACGGCTGAATGACACGACGCCGTAGCAAGTAGTTTACTTGTTCCCCGATGACCCGACGGTCGGTGAGGGATACACGGCAAGGGCGTTGGCGCTATGTAGCATGCGTAGTGGTGCAGGTCGTGTGAATAGCACTTGTGGTGCGGCCCAAAGAGGCTTGCATGACATGAAAGGTGGGACGAAAGTGGTTAAGCAGCGTAAGAATCTAGGTCTGTTGAGCAGTATCCAGGCTGGCATCGATAGCTTGAGCGAATACCGATAAATTGATGGAATCGACTGCAGGGAGAAGAGGGCGGAGAGCATTCAGCGTCATGTTAACTGGATTTTACAGGGAAAACGAGTTATAAGATCGGAGTCGACGAGGTCTGAGCGGCCAGGGCAGGCAAAAATAAGCATGGTAAAATTAGAGGAGAATGAATTAGAAACTGTCATTCTTGTAAAAGAGTGATTCACAGTAAACACAGCAGAGCCAAATGAAGTGAATTGCGTGAAACAATAACTGCACACTGGGTAAGCAGGACGGTAGAATCCGGTACACAGTCACAAGTGAGGGTGACGAAGACAGAGGAGCGTTCAGGTACGTAAGTGACTGCGGTGATGCATAGGTTCCCATAGATAGCGCCGCGGCGTCCTAGGGCAGCTCGGGCAAAGAAGAAAACTCAACTTCGGCGCGTGTGCAGTCATTAATGGCAGGGTGCTGAGACAAGAATCTCCGCCTTGGATGACGTTATACGCGAAAAAGTCAACACAAAAATTCAACAGTGTGCGGCAGGTTCTGGGTGCAGACATTGGCTGCGCACATGCCTCAGGACTCGACTTGGTGCGCTGTTGCTATACAAAGGGAGACACCAGACAGAGGAGTAGATACTTTACGCAGCGAACGACAAAGACAAGTAGATATCGTGGAAATGGGGGCCCCAGTATCAACAAGGGCACGGCTAGTAACAGTTACGCCACAAATATTTATCACATTGGCGGGCGATGCACGACGACTTGCAAATGTCGACAGAAGCGAAGTTCTTGCCCCAGGAACTGGGGCTAATGGTTTTCCGTCGGTGGAGGGCTACGCCGGGGGCGCATCGGAGAAAGCGAGCGACGACGCGGTGAAGCGGTTCGACGTGCGGTGTAAAGCGGGAGGTTAAAGTTGTACGCAGGCCGCGATGGGCCGGAAAGCTGGTAAGAATGAGGAGCATTGTGCGGAGAAGCATAGAAGGGAGCTCGCGGAGAATCACCATGCGGGAGTGTGCGGCGTCGGCAGTGGGGAGCTGTATGGCTGGATTTGCTACAGGCGAAGCACTCAGGATGGTTGTCTAGTGTGCGCCAGCGGGTAATGGCTGGTGATAGCAGCACAACGGGGAGTATAGCAGGCGTCCGGGAGGCCGGTGTACGATAGGAGGGAAAACTGTGTGGAGTCTGAGAGACTGCTTCGGCATAAGTGAGTGGCGCAGCCTCTGGTCTTGGCTGGCAAATGCGAACAGCTTCGTCGATTTTATTCTGGATGACATGGCGAATTACGAAAACAAGCGGAGGTGACTACTAGGAGCAGCGGACCAATGAATGCTCTCGTGTGACCTCTTCACGCACACATTCTTGTATTTCACGGAGCAGTGAGGAGTAGATACCGGTAGTTAAACTGGAGAAGGTCTCATCTGGTTGCTGAGTAAAGATTTTTTGTCGTCGCTGTTCGTCGAACCTTTGGTACAGCGCGATCACGTCAGTGAGAGTGCGTATCTTTGGCCAACAGCATTTGCAATACGTCGTGATCAATTCTCTTGAGGATGTGTCTGATTTTCTCACACTCAAGTATCGACGCATTCACACGATGTAAAGCTCAACTGCATCTCCGATATAGCTCATAAATGTCTGTCTGTGTTACTGCGCACGCTGGCGCAGGCGGTCCTCTGCACGAAGCTTCCGTACCGCCGGGCGACCGAACACATCCGTGAACCGCGTCTTGAATGCTGTCCAATTAGCCATGTCTGCTTCATTTTTTGAGTACCAAAGCTTGATGACTTGAGTTAAATAGGAAATCACGTTATTGAGTTAGAGTACGTTGTCCCATTTGTTATGTGTATTCACACTCTCGTACGATCCAATCCTGTCTTCAACATCGAGATCATCAGTGCCTCTGTAAATGTGTGGAGCAACTATAAGTGCTATAAACTATAAGTGCTAGCCCGCTGAAAAACAATTTTGGCACAGTCAAAAGGGTGAATAAACACAAAAGGAAACTCTTTTAAACAAAAACCAGGAGGAAAGTGAGAAAGCACTTAACTGCACAAGAAGAAGGCGCAATTATTCGCACTTACGAAGGCGGGTGTTCCTTCGTACGAAGGCGGGTATCGTACGAAGGCGGGTGTTCCCAGAGACGACGGCTGCGACAGCCGAGGATGGCTGGAATTACGCCGGCGGCAGGACGACGCAGCGGTAGACGAGCAGCAGAAGAGCAATGTGTTTTACGTGCGCAGTGTCGTTAGGAGGGATGGCCTGCATGCCTCACAAAGTGGAGCGAAAAGCCACCCTTACGCGATCAACAGGCGTCGGCAGCGGCCAGGAACCGAGCACGAAATAATAGCACCGCCATCTGAGGTCTTTCAGGTGACGACCGCCCGGTTTTTCTCGAGATAGGCTCACCGGCCTGTTTATGTTTTCTACTGTTTGATCAGTTTTCCAAACGATATGCTTGCCTACTGCCGCGAAGTACCTACCTATGGAGCACAGTGTATTTCGCAATAGGCAAGGCTCGCTCGTAGTTATAGGAAGGCTTTTGTGCCTCTATCCGAAAATGAGGCTGGTCATCAGATCTAGGAGCTCCTACATTCCACTCCAAAGTTCTCGCTTACGCAAGTGGTTCTGTGCCTTTTGCGGACTTACCGCTAATGCACGTGCTGTAAGGATGGCACTGTTTTTTGGGAATAGGCTGCAGCTTAGGAGCGGCGGATGAATGTGCTTAGTAAGAGGTGATAGTCCTCGATGTAAGGCGCTTATCCTTTCTTGCTGAGCAAGAGTTTTGAGGCCGCGGAATTGCTTTGAGAATTAAAATTCCTCAGAAGTCGTGCATAACTACACTATTATGCAAGGTCGTACCTCGAAGCCTGATTCAACGCGTACCCCTTCTGGCACTTCTGGTGTTGGATCGCCGCCGTGCGCCGATAGCTGACCTCCCAGAACAAGGAATTTTTGTCGCTGTTTAACGTCTCGAATCCGTAACGTGTGTTTTACTACGCACAATTGAGACGCCTCATCATTTCAAGACATACAATCAAACGCATGGATTTTTTTTGTTTAAATCTGCAGGAAAACAAGTTAAAATTATCTACAGATTTTTGCTAAGGAGATTTATGAAGTCAGGGACTTCTCTTCATGCATGTATTGACAGCACATATATATCGCATAATGTAGTGAACGCATAGCCTTGCAAATCCATTGCTCTCTCCTTTAGTTATTAGTAACCCTCAAAATGCTGAGGTATCACTCACCCACGGAACAGCGGTACAGAGTTTATGCGGTACTTTTTGGGTTGTTGCGTACCTTAATTTTTTTATTATTAGTTTCAATGTAAATTGACAATACATGCATGCGCAATCGCAGATCAATTTCTTTTTGTTTTTCGTGTGCTTGTTGCATGTTATGTTTTCTGGAGACCTTTTGAACGTTATGCTTTACCTGGATTTCGTTCCTTTATGTAACGGAAACTACCGTTTTAATCCTTGTTGCGCGCGCAGTTCCGTTGTCGTTTGTAGGTTTTAGTGCCTCACTTGCTCCGAGCTTCTGCCCGTCGTAGGAGCTGAGGAGAACACAAAACGGCGCTTTCTTTCCTTTTAGTGCGAGAGCTCTAGTCCTCGGTATACAACTTCCGATTTTGGTGTGGATGACGCAACCACCTTCATTACCTCACAAGGTAAAACTGAGATTAACTGCGTGGTGGTATCACGCACGCTATGTTAGTATGACCACGTGCTCATGTGACTACGACCATCGAAACTTTGTCATGAACCTTTGACCTTGAACGTGGCTTTGATTTGTGACAGTGGACATCATGTTTAACAGAGCTCGTATATCTGGGTTCAACCAACGTGGAACCTCATCCATTTTTTTAGCCTGGCCCTCACTGTGTCAACACGTAAAAATGAACTCCGTTTAATTAAATATATTCCGTCCAGATATCGGAGTGCAAATATGTCCAAGAAACCCAGCACATCATGGCATTCTTTATGGAAGACACGGCGGTGACTTGAGGGTCCTTGGACGTAAATGACATGCGTTTTCGTATACCTTTCGCGAAAGCCTTAACTGCAGTTGCAGAGTGAATTGATCGGTGTGTGCAGCTGAGTTCCAGATTGGGTGTTGCATTAGTGTCTCACGTTTCTTACAATTGCTTAAAAAAAACGTTAGTGTCTTTTTTGTAAAGTTCCATTTGAAAATGTACGCGCAAAACAGTGGTATTATTACGCGGTCTCGCATTCCGCCGATCACTTCACATATATACATGGCAAAAAGGAACAGGGCCTTGAAATTAAAGTTTGCAGAGCGCGCTTGCACTGTGCATCCGATTTTAACTCATACAATTCCTTGTGCAAGTCAGTAATTCTATCAAAAAGTGTTCTTTATGCTTCATGAAGGTACTTTATGATCTTTACCGACGTAAGATGCGTGGGATGTGAACACCGCTGGAGCTTCAAGAATGGGGCCCGACGTGCAGCCTGATGCTCCCACCCGTCAGGGCGGAAGTGTGGAAGGCACGTCGACGAACTAAACTTATAATACGCGAACAGCTTTTGGATGTCAAGCCCCAGATACAGAGCCCTAATGTAAACATATACTACACAATGCCAGGCAATGCCATCCATGCCTTGCGATGCCATACGGTGTCGAGCCGTATCTACCATACGATACTACACCGTGACATTGTATTTTTCCACCACACCATCCGATACAAAACCATACCGCACCATACAACACATACCATGACATACTTTGATGTACGATGTTATTATATATTATACCATACTGCACTCCACCAAGCCGTGCCGTATCATTTCTTGCTTTCTTAAGTAATTTAAACCCAGGATGCTTTGCCGAAAAGTCCATTATATCCATGTGATCAATTCAGGGACAGTTTAGAGTGTGTCTGTGCTGAGTACTTGTGCGTTGGTTTATTGCTTGTGAGTTTTAACACGGCGACAATTACGTCAATAGGTCGTAGCCGAACGCGACAGGTGAATTTCGGAAAGGCACCATATTCGTTCTTGCTTCACTAAATTAAGTAGCGGCTAAAGACAAAGGCGCACTTTTATGAATGCGTGTTTTGTCATCCATAAGGTTTCCTACTGTTTTGTGTTCGCTGCCTAAACGCTAAATACGAGCTGCTCATGTTTTGTTGCGGAAATATAGTGTCCGTAAGCAAAAAAAAAATGTTGATGCAAACCTACATGCTGTCTTTGTGCTTCACATGATGTCCTTTCAGTGCCTTTTGTGTATAGTTTCCCCACGGCTTCACTGTGACGTGCATGACTTTACACAGGGTCCGTATGATTACCGAATCGCGCATTAGTCTTGCCTGGGTAGTCCGTAGGGACTCTATGCTGCATGCAGTTTTGTGTGTCGAATGTACTGAAAGGATGAAGTTAGGACACTCGAGAAAAATATTATAAACCTGCGTTCAGGAACATGAAGCCGAAGTGTAATACCTAAACATACAAGTAGAAGGATGGAAAAATTACAGGTTTATATGCACAAATTATAAAACACTATGAAAAACGCTGTGAAATGAACTATTCGAGATCAAATGTTTAGAAACTTTGTTTCTTTCTATATACGTTGCTTTTATTACGTCTATGCATTCTAATGGAAATTTGGTAACTCTGCCACTCAGTATGAACGCTTTATTGTGGGGCAGATTCCGACTTTTGCAGCATTTTCCGCATATGCATTTCAGTTCACTGCGATTTCAGGATCGGACAAGAGACTGAATATGGGAACCCCCGCCGAAGTTTAGCACGAGTGAATCAATGGACAATCTGATTTCTTTATTTCGAACTCTAAACACTCTATTCTGAGTTCCCGCGTTCAATGCTCAGTTGTTTTAGTCTTCCTTTTCCATGTAACCTCAGAGAGAAGGGTTTATTAGATCCTTTCTTTGTGACTAGGTGGCATGAAGTCCGCTTTAGATGTGGAAACTGTTTTCCATGCCTCTCCCAAAGAACAGCTGACTAAATCCAGAGTTCATAATTCCTCTTTTATATGGACTGCAAAACATTCGTTCTTCTCGTCCCGCCTGGCATTCCGGGAAGACTTCTGGCACGGAAGGTACTTGGAGGGAACTCTTAAGCTCCGCCTTAAGTGCATGGCGCCAACGCTAGTGTTTATCTGCCATATATGCACAATGTAATCCTCAACTTTACATTTATAGAACCCTGAGAGTCCTTATGCCCCTACTGCTGCAGAGGTGCAGTTGTTAAGCGATGCGCCACTGCCTTGCGATGGCAGGTGCTCCCAGCGGTGGGCCTTGTGCGGCCCAGGTTGCTCTCCCAGAGGGTCCGGTTATTTTTTTTAACTGCCACGCCCGGCAGTTTGCTCACTTTGCGCTCGGCAGGTTGAGATGGCACCAGGAGTTAACGTGGCCCAGGTGGCCCAACCGCCTCCTAGGCGTCTCGCTAGGCACTACCTGCCAAAGCCATGCACTTGATTTTTCTCTCACATCACCGACGCCTGCAAAGCCGAAACCGCATTTTCGGGCAATGAGGCCTGTACTGCTATCGTGATAAAACTCGATGTCATGTTTGGGAAGGGTGAGTATTTGTTCAAGTCGCTCCCCGCTTAGTCGTACCTATGTAATCTCAGTGGAAATTTAATGCAGTATACAAGCAATTTTACTTCTGAAAATATAATATCGCACTTGTCTTCCGCTTCTACTCAGCAGCACCAGAGTGTGCCTCCCGCGATCACAGAGGCTTTCTGCAGTAGTGCCTATTAAATTTTAATCAAGTTGCGTCCTCAAACATTCCAGGGGCATCGGTTAAAGCATTGCCACATTGACTTAAATTTGATGCCTTAATTATCTTAAAAAGATTTAGTCAACTTCTTTGACTGGCTAACGCCGCTAGTATGCAGGATGCTCAAGCAGGAGCACTGCTCCAGAACCACGCTGTAATTATTTGCATTTGCTCTGGTATACCGTCCCATTTGTGAGCGGGATAACTGCAGTGAAGAAATTATGCTTATTAGTCACAATGAAACGGTAGATCTCAACCGTCCAGGCTGTGAATCTGATAATGGAGGGCTATACTTAAGAGCTATCTTTTTACGTGGTGTCTACACATCTACGTTACGCCCTCTGTGCAAAACCCTTTGGTGTTCCGTTTGGATGCTTACACGTAGGTCGTGAGGTCGAATCTCGAACATATTAGCCACTTGTGGACAAAAGCGAAAGTAATCTGTGTTTTCAAATCACTTTAAAAATCGCCTCTTCGTAGAAATAAACCAGAGCCGTCACCACTGCGTGTCTCACAGCACATTTGTATCCTACTGAGGTTAAACATCAAAAGTCCAGCGTTGAATGTAACCGCAAAAGTATCCAGTAGTACCTGTGGTACAAATAAATGGCGGCAGTCTAGAGATCAGCAGACCCTGGCGGCGAAGTCATGGCCTCGCTGTACTCTTTCATATAGCTGAGGAATTTGCATGGCCTTTCACGCGACAAATTTATTACTGTGAGCACTGCTGTGACTACTAAACACATAGTATCAGGATTAGAATAGCGTTCTGCCTTGCCTGAGAATACGAGGCCGAGATAGTGCTTCCTATTCAATAGTGTGGCACCTCACAAGACTCATCCTTCAATGTATTGACTGGTTTTGGTTGTGCTACCTGAGAAAAGATGAAAGCTCAGCCTGACTCGGAGTCAAGTTTTAATTGCAAAGTTTTGAGCAGAAAACAACTGACAGGCCTTCGAAAGGAAGAAGCAGCGGATGGCTGCCTGTAAGTGGCACACGCTGCGACTTTAGCGCATCTAGGTGAGTGTATTCATTTGATTTACATCGTTAGTCTGAGAAAGAAGTCACAGATGCATGCTCTTAATGTGAGCGTTTTTAGCGCATTTCACTTTGTCAGTTTGTGCTCCTGTGCATCAACCAGAATGCCATGAATAAAGGGGACTGCACAAAAGTATAATAGCGTACCCAGGCGTAAACTCTGGTCAACAATAACAAATTTTCGCAGGATTGATTAGTGTTCTTAAGAGATCCCAGGTTCTGGCCGAATCTAGGGCTCCCCTAAGCCAGTCGCTGGTTTGTTCCCAATTTTGTTTCGTGAGTCCGGCCTAGAAGAGGAGCCCACCGCGGCGAGGGGAACATCACCGCAACCCGCATCTAAGACCTCTTCTTTAATAAAGTTTACCTCCTCCTCCTCCAATGCGGGTGCCGCAGTGATATGTTTTATTTGAAGGCCTCAAAAGAGACGAAAATTTTGCAGCAGCACTGCGGGCGGCCTTCAGGCTGCTGGCTGTGGCGTCGGCAAGAAGGGCTGAAGGATAAGGGAAGAAAAAGGATGAAAAAGAAAGTGAAGCATGGGCGCACCGCTGGGCTCTTCGCCACACCTGCGGCCATTACAGCCAGGCTTCGCCGCCTGCACCACTGCTGTTCGCAGACCTCCAAGGAGCCAATATGAAAAACCCAGTTGAAGGCGTCTCCCTCTCGCCAGCCGAGCTTGCAGCCGACTCACACTGGGTACTTCCGGTGAAGGCACACCGTGCAACCGCGGCGGACCAGCCCAGCGTCTCGCTACCGCTTGCCACGAACGCATCCACCACGACTCCTCCATCTCCCAACACCACCTCCTATACTGCCACTCAACGTCGTCACACTCCCCTCTTTCGCCTCACAGCAGAGACTCTAAAATCGTCTTCAGACCGGGAGGGGGGGGGGGGGGGGGGGGGTTGATCTTCGCACTACCACCAACAGAGCCCTGCTGAAAATCCTCTGTACCCTTGCCAACATCGATTATGCCACCACCTACACACCGACAGTGTACGGGTCAATCTGTATAATAACTCCATCACTGTCAGCGCCTCATCTGAGCCGCGCGCTCGTCTCTACCTCCGGGTCCCAGAACTCCTCTTAGTCCTATTTCTTGCCCCCTGCGTGCCTACATAGGCACGCTCGACAACGGTCTCCGCGGAAACATATGAAACGCCGTGGACTTCCATACTCAGGAACAAACAGGCTAAGACCTCGAATCCATGGATGTGAACACCCTCGATGGCATCACCGACGTGCGTCAGATGAGGCGCTCCAAATCCATCCTGATCCCCTGCGTCGGTACCACCACCCTATCTAGCACCACTGTCTTTAACTGCGGGATCTACCGATGCCACCCGTTCCGACCTATAGCTGAGGCCTGCACGAACTGCTGGGCGGCAGGCCACCGTGCGGTCGTCTGTATGAAACCCAAGTCTGCCCTCAGCCACCGCTGCGGACAGGCCCACAAGGCAGCCGAACCATCAACCTGCGTCTTCTGCAGCGTCTTCTGCAAGGGGGCCCATATCAGGGGCTCGCGCTCGTGCAGGCTCCGATTCGATCAGAACGTCCCGAGCGCTTTCCTCGGCCAAGACACCGCCGCAATGTCATGCAGCCTTCTTTCTTCTTCTTTCTCCCTTTGCAACAAGAGGACCCTCGATGGTTCTGTACTGTCCCCGCTTCTTTTCAGCATAACCCTCTTCCCACTGGCACGTGCTCTGCGCACTATTTCAGCGCTATTAAATGCTTTCTGTGCCAATGACATCACCCTCTGGGTGACGACCGGCAATCCTGGTGATTGCCTGAAGGCCAGGTGGGCGTGGACGCGATGGTGACTCACTCTCCGGTTGTCGGGTTGACGCAATACAAATCCCGAAATCTCCGTTTAAGTCCAAATCCCCCTCCAAATTCGAGCTTTTGCTTCTTCTGCCCCGGGGGGTGGTCCTTATGTCGCCTTCTCCTCTCACCTTCAACCTGGACGGCACACTCATTCCTCTTGTATCTACCCTCCGCATATTCATTTCTTCCGCATTTCTTCAGTCAAATGACAAGCACACCACCCTCATCACTCGACTCAGAAACACTGTACGCCAGCCAATCCGCCTCATACGCCGCATTGCCAAGCGCCACCACGGCGTGTGCGAACACGACCTCCGCAGTTTGGTCCGGGCGTTTGTTCTAAGCCGCTTCATCTATTCTCTTCCTTATCTCTTCCTTTCTCGCAACGAGAAGGACAATGTCAACAGCCTCATTCGCCACGCGTATAAGTGGGCCCTATCCCTTCCCACATCTACCTCGACGGCTCAGCTATCATTCATGGGCGTCCACAACTCTCTTACGGAGGTCACGGAAGCCTATCGTATGGCCCAGCTCCTCCCTTTCTCCCACAACCGCCCGCGTCACGCACTTCTCTCCACCCATAAGCTCTCCCTTTTTATCCTCCTTCCCACTTCACGGCCCATCCCTTCCAACTTGTCCCCCGACTTAACCGTTCCTCCTGTTACTAAGAATAAGCATCCTGAACTCCATCCCCCCCGCAGAGCAGCGCGAGCCCCCGAGCTCTCGCGTGAGTACAGACGGAAACCTGCAATGGCTCTGTGGATGCCGCTCCTTAAAGCCGCTACCCAGCCCACACCCGTGCAGTCACTGACAACGCACTCTTACTTTCTCAGTCTGCACTTGGACCTTGGTAAACGCCGAGGATGCCGCTATTGCCCTTCCCGTCAGGCAGACCTCTGCTGAATACATTTTCAGTCACTCAAATTCGGTGGTCTACAGCTACGGGGTTAGACGGGTGCACCCCCCCCCCCCTTGCCATTGGCATATTACGTTCACAAACCGTACCCCCTCGTCCCATAAAAATTAACTGGGTGCCCGCACACGCAGCCCATCCTGGCAACGAGGCGGCTGATTGTGTCGCTAGCTATTCGACCCACTGAGCAAACCCACGCCGCGTGGAATAGATACGCGCTCCTCACGTACTATATTAGTTTACACTACCGCGTTTCTCTTCTCACTTTCTCCCCTCGGCACAATTCACATTCCAAGCACCACCAACGCTTATGGCTGAACCTTCAGGCCCACTTCTGTCTAACCTCCCGCACGCTTTGAGCACCCTCACCCCGGAGCGTACTCGCCGGCCTTCCGCTTATGTGACAGCCCAAGAGCCGACTACGCTCATATCCTATTCTGCTGCTCAGCACACTTGCGCCCTGCCACTTGGCGCCTAAATATTCCGCAGTTGTGGGGGGCTGCTTTGTCCAGCACTGAACCGAATCTCCAACTTTTTCTATTGACCTGGGCAGAGGACGCCGGGACTAGGCACGCCCTGGACACTACAACCGGCAGCCTGAAGGCCGGCCGCAATGGTGCTGCATAATTTTCGTTTTTTTTAGGCTTTCAAATAAATAAAAGTTTTTCTCCACCACCACCGCTACGTGGTATGGTGGTGCAAGTAGCGCGGGAGCAGGTTGATTAGCTGAATTTCGTTGCTTACTAGTTGCTTTAAAAGGTATTCGCTACTGGATTCTCCATCGCTATAGCCTTCAATTACGCAGAAGACAGTGTGGTCACGGAGAAGTGTGGAAGGCAATAGCCGAATACGTGTTATTTTCTGTTAACGGTGTCTTCCCCTAAAATATACATGTCACTCCGCGACGGCGCCGCGAATTATTCTAAGGATCGGCACGGGAATCCACGTGGCTTCTTTCGTTCTCGTGCGTCGCTGTCCTCACCGAAGCTGCGTTTTACTCCCAAATTCTCCCTTCCGGGATTGCTTGGCAGACAATAAAGGGGAAGCTCTCTGAAACGAAAGCACGAAAGCATGCCAGCCTCCCGCGAAGGGAAGAAGGAGAAAGGAGGATGGGTAGGGGTAGGGAGCAAGCTTCAACTGCATGCATTACAAAGACACGCCGGCCTAGCCGCTTCCTTCATTGTGGCCAATTTGCCACACGTTTACGTCGGGGTGTCGGTTGTTGCTACGTCGGTGTCCTCTCTTTCGCACTTGACGATTCGGCCCTTAAGACGGGTGGAAGGGCAGGCCGAGCGCGCCTTTTAGGGTACCGAACTTCAAGCACGGACGAGCTCCCTGAAACAGCTTTTCGCTGTAAAACCACAAAAGGACGCACGTCAATTGGTTAAAATCTAAGCTACAGTGACTGGACACTTTTCTAGTTTTCTTTTTCTACGAATAAGCATATGTGGTATTTACACTGGCTAATTCTTGCTTAACTCATCTGATGATTTTTTTTTTTACTTTACCTGGTGTAATAAATTCTTGTAATAAAAACAGCGCAAGGACACAGGACGAGAACGGAGAGTAGACACACACGGCGCTGAACTTGCAACTACGTTTATTGGAAACACACGCTGCTTTTCAAGGCAGGGCGTCAAGAAAGCGCGCGCATGCGCTTTGTCAAAAATACACTTATCGGGTAATAAAATGTCTCCTAAAGGCACGTGTGATTATCGGTGCTAACCACTGTTTAGCAAATTCATTTCCTTAGAGGACAATGCTACTGAAGGCTGGCTGACACATCTGTTTCTTTTCCTCAAGATATGAAATGCCTCTGCTACTTCCCTCGTGCTACGATCGTTATGTATGAACAAGATTTTGGTGTCAACGAAAAACGGGGTGCACTTACACTCGAGACAATGCTTGGCCAAGTTTGTTGAACACTCTTCCAAAGAGTTTTGGTGCTCCAAAAGCCGTACATTAATGCAGCGACCTGTCTGGCCAATATAAGTACGGCCACAGGACAGAGGAATCTGGTAGACCACAGCAACCTTACACGAGAGGAACCTGTTTGCATGATTAATTTTACACCCTGTTTTCTTTCCCATTCCATCCCTCTTCCTTTGAACAGCTGCCCCCACTTTGCCTACCTTATTAGGTGCCGAGAAAACAACGTTGACACCATACTTGGCCCCCACTTTCTTAAATCTGTGCGAAAGGGAATGTACGTACGGCATTACAGCTATATTCTTTGTTCTATCTTCCACACTGGCGCGCTGCTCAGAGTCACGTTCGGGGGTTTTCAATTTTTTCAGGATCTTTTCCGCACACGACACAAGAACTGAGTCTGGGAAACCGGCCTGCTTACAGCGGTGTACCTGGGCGCAGAGGCTAGTCTTCATTTTGTGAGAACAGGATTTCTTTAACGCCATACTCATGCACCCGGTTACTATCCCGTTTTGTACTAGTTTCGAGTGGCAAGACCTATAGTTCAGCAGGGGCTTCTCACTCCGAGGGGAGTATTGCCAGCACACGTGGTCTTTTTCGAAGACCAGCAGTAAGTCCAAAAATTGTAATGTGTTATGCTGAGGAATTTTATGCGTAAATTTCAGTCCGGACCCGTTCTTTACAAAACAATCTAAAACACTTGACACGGTTTCTGCCTGAGGGGACTTCACAATCACAAGGTAATCATCAACATACCTAAAAATGCGTATAAAACCACCTGCCAATTCATTCGCCACTTCCTTGTCGATATGACTAAGGAAGATACTGCTGAGCACCGGGGCTACTTTAGATCCTATACACACGCCAGACTTTTGCAGGACTGTTTGGTTTTCCCAAGAGACATACGTATTCTTGAGATAGAAGGTGAGGAGTTCCAGAAAGGATGCCGTAGAAATTCCGCATCTATCTTGAAAAGCATGCTCGTCATTTTGATCTTCAATGGATTGCTGTACATATTGCAGGAGATGCACAAGCGGTAGAGAAAAGAACAGATCTTCCACATCTATACTAAAACCAGAACAATCTCCAGGGTTGTCACTGAGTAGAAAGTTAACAATTTCCTCTGAGTTTGGAACCAGGAACGGGTCATTCACATGCAGTGTTGAAAGATGTCTGTTTAGGTACGTGGAAACCACCAACTGCCAAGAGCGATGCTCGGAAACTATTGCCCTGAACGGAATCTCCGGCTTATGTGTCTTGGCCGCGAAGAAGATTTCCAGAACCCCTAGCTCAGCATCTTTCACCTTCTTTGCTAGCCCTTCTAAATTAAGTTTAAGCAGCAGAGCCTCTGCCTTCTGTTTACAACGTGCTGGTTTTAAGTGGGGGCAGCTGTTCAAAGGAAGAGGGATGGAATGGGAAAGAAAACAGGGTGTAAAATTAATCATGCAAACAGGTTCGTCTCGTGTAAGGTTGCTGTGGTCTACCAGATTCCTCTGTCCTGTGGCCGTACTTATATTGGCCAGACAGGTCGCTGCATTAATGTACGGCTTTTGGAGCACCAAAACTCTTTGGGAAAGTGTTCAACAAACTTGGCCAAGCATTGTCTCGAGTGTAAGTGCACCCCGTTTTTCGTTGACACCGAAATCTTGTTCATACATAACGATCGTAGCACGAGGGAAGTAGCAGAGGCATTTCATATCTTGAGGAAAGGAAACAGATGTGTCAGCCAGCCTTCAGTAGCATTGTCCTCTAAGGAAATGAATTTGCTAAACAGTGGTTAGCACCGATAATCACACGTGCCTTTAGGAGACATTTTATTACCCGATAAGTGTATTTTTGACAAAGCGCATGCGCGCGCTTTCTTGACGCCCTGCCTTGAAAAGCAGCGTGTGTTTCCAATAAACGTAGTTGCGAGTTCAGCGCCGTGTGTGTCTACTCTCCGTTCTCGTCCTGTGTCCTTGCGCTGTTTTTATTACAAGATGCTTAACCAAGTCGCCCAAACTGCCATTTTACTACAGTAATAAATTCTTCAAAGTTGATGTCATTGAATTTATACGCCCTCCGAAATGCGCATCGACCGCCCCGCGCTGTACTTTCACTCCAGCCGTTTTTGAGAGGGACGCCGCAATTTCTTGGTCTTTATTCGTTTATTCTTTTCTAGTAAAAAAAAAACACTCTTGGACTTTCGTGAACATGCTCGAAGGGCCAAAAAAGCGCCATTTATTTGAAAGTTTACAACAAGCGTGAATTTATAGAGGGTCACCGGGAAAAGTCCTCGTAGAGCAGTCAAATTGGACCGCTCTAGGTCGTCAAAATCGGGAAATTATGAAATGACCAGAACACGAAAGTCCACAATATTTCGGCGTAATGTATTCAAAATGTTTGGATTTATGCTGGTAAGATGTTTTTCAGTGTAACGGGGACATGGCTTCTGCTCAGAGGCACTATAAAGCAAGAATATTTGTCCACAGTAGCAATGAAAACATTGATCACGACGAGTGAAACGCACGCAAGACAATCTCGGCACTGGTATTCTATCACAGTTCACAAGAAGCATTAAATATATCAGATACTGCAAAGCAGTGACAAATTGCACAAGCCTGAAGCAGAGGAACACGATACGTAGTTTGCTGTACAAGAAACCCATTTGTATTTTAAGATATTCAGCGATATTCTTGTTATGCTATTAGAAAATTTGCTGATGCGGTTTACAACAGATTAATTTAGAACTGGAACAGAATAACAAGGTCAGCTTTAATCGTTCAAAAACCTCTCGAGCCTCAAAATTTTTCTCTGATAATAGACTTGTTATAATCAGAAAATGGAGTCTGAAGGATTACGCTTCTGTTGCTTGGTCCCCTTACTGCATATGGGAGACTGACCAAGAAACAATAAATAAAAAAGTGGTAGATTCATCTGCTGCCGCTATGATAGTAGCTTTTCAGCTTCTTCACATGCCCACACTTTTTCAGTGCGCACTATGAAACAGAGGCGCAGACGCGGCTGCAAATTCATGTTGCACAAAATCGCCCATGCAAGCACCCCTCTCTTTTGTGGCTCCTAGTGCGCGTGTAACTGTACGGGCGCACCCAGCAAACATTGCTCTTTTCAGCCCGGATGTAGACTGTGTTAAAAGCTCTTTTTTTCCACTGAGCGTTGAAATTTCGAATAATCTACAAGTTAACTTCGCTCATGGCCAACTGAATAGTTCCTTGTGGAGCTGGCTAAACGTAGGATTTGTTGAGTTGCTTTGAATATTTCTCTAATTCCTTTTGTTCATATTCTGTGCCGGAAGCTCTAGCCACTCCTGCTATATCGCATGTATGAGACAGCAGTGTTTGTAAATGAAATAAAATAAAAGACCCATTCCTGACAGAAACATGGCGGAGCGCATTCTCTTTCTTTGCGGTTCAGGGCAGAACACTGGGGCGTTGAGGCGCCTGCAAGTATACTGGACACGGATTTATTCCTCCGTGAGCGGGAAGTCGTACACAATACCCACCGCAAAGCTAACCTAAGGCCCTTAGTGGTTCTTTTAAGCTTCGGGCTACTATATTAGATGCCTCAATATAATGTGCACAAAAAGAAGAGGGAAAGAATTCACCTCAGAACAAAGGTAATATTTTCGGAAACCTTAAAGTTTCAGTTAATCTTCAAACAACCAAAATATTAAAAATAGCACTGTGATAATACAAATTAAGATGTTTTTTTTTGTTTATCCTTTCAACCCGAAGAGTCTTTACAGTGAGGGTATGCGAGATCTCAGACCGCTCACCGTTCGTCAACGAAAGGCTACCTAGGATAAATGACGACAGCTGAGGGAGTGAGCGGCCGTATTTTCCAAATGCAAGCTGCTCCATCGGGTCACGCGGTGCATTTATCGTTTGCGCAAAAGTCTCAAAGCTTTCGCTGCAGGTAAAGCCCTCTATAACGGCTAAAAGAAACAGCACATTGAACATCGATTTGCTTTAGGCAAGGAGGCGCAATATGGATGATATCGGCCTGACTTCTTCAGCCTGCTCATCGCAAAAACGGACACGAAACCATTGCACTTCCGTAAGACATATCAGTGGAACCTTCGGCTCTTCCCTTGAGCGGCCAAAAAAGCAGGCAAAATTTCCTAAAGCAGGAGAGGCTTTGTCAAAACAAAACTATTGTCGATGTTTTCATCTTATTCCACCACTAAGCCTGCTTCTCCCCGGGAGAGACAATTTTGGATCGTTGGAATATAAATTATTTATTAAGTTCGATAAGAAGAAAGCGCAGAAGAAACATTTGAAACTCGCCCAACAACTTACCTTGTCGAACAGCATTGTAAAACTGATGCCATCGCCTTCCGCTAAGAGAATCTTGTTTGTAAGCTTGTGCAGAGGTTTCAGGCAGTTGAGAACTCCAGCATATAAATAAAAAAAGTGTGATGCATTACGAGGGTGCAGGAAGTCAGAATTTTGTACAATTGAGCTGTTTTTGACCTTTTGCCTGAAAAAGGGTGCTCCGAATTTGAAGAAGCATTGCTGCTGTTCATTTGGTTGTGATTTCGAGGAATATTGGTTAATTCTTTTTGGTAATTGTTACTTGATTGAATGTATGCTCTGGGAAGAGCTAAAACGTTTCTTTTCATCATCTCTTTATTTATTGCCATTTATTGCACCAGGGCCAACATGCCGCAAAATTGTTGCTCCTTCTGTTCCTGAATACTTTTCAATGACTCAAAGAGAAACCCTGGTAGCATGTTCATTCACTCCCATCGACGAAGCTCTGAAATTACGCATGACCGCATAGCTTAGAGCCGTAAGTAACAACGCATACTGCGCCAGTGTCAACTTCGCCGCGACAATGGACGCAGTATAAGACATAAAACCGTTGCTAACAGTGTGTAGCAAAGTTCGCCAAACTTTTCTTTTTTTAGCATTCATTGCATAATATGTGACCTGCCCTTTCGGTGATAAAGTGCTAGCCCAGTTGTCAACAGCAAGGGTCAGAGCAGGCTGGGACGCGGTCGCACGGAACGATAAATTTAATTAGCTGGGTCCAGGCCTCTTGCGAGCGCTGAGCGTGGGATTTAAGCGGAGCCAAAGGGGGTGCTGGACCAGAAAACTTTTTCTGCATTAGCCAGCATGCGCAGGCCTTAAGTTCAGCTTAGAAAGTAATGAGTCGCTTGCTCGCTCCGGGAAGCCAGAACCAACAGTGTATGCGTGCGGGAATGTGCGTCCTTCAGGTTCGGAGATAGTTTAGCTGTGGAAGCGAGCAAACTTTCGGCGTTCTCATAGCGAGCTGCCTGTCACAAGAGGTCATTGTAAGATACGTCGCATATAGCGGTGCGTTTAATAATAATAATTAATAATAATTATTATTTACTTCCATGCGTGATGGAGGAGAGTGCGGGTAAAAGTAGCTTCAGAAGGAGAGCGACTTACCTGAAGCCCGCAGCCTCTTTTACAAGGCAAGCAACGATAAAAAATAGACATAAATAACAATTGACTTGAAATGCAATAAGTGCACATTTTAAGGAAAAAAAGACACGCAAATCAAATTTAAAGGATCTTAATTATTTAAGAAAGAATGAGTAACAAAAAATTCACGTAAGGCACGTACATAAGGAGTATAGAAATCAAGACCTAATTTATGAAACGAAGTTAAAAGCGTTGGTAGAGTGTATGATAGCTTCTGTGCAGAATAAACGGCTCGTGGTGTGACCACCTTGCACTGTTCCATGCGTCTTGTGACGCAAGAATGTCTGTTTCTTGTAAGATCCGATAATTTCTGAAGAAATTTTTAATTCTCCTTTACCTCCTGCTTTAAAGCTTGAGTGAACTATTAATGATAAAGGTTAAATACGGGTAATATATTTGATATCGGAAATAAATCTGATTTGTGGACATTGTAAGGTAAGTTAAATAGTGCTCAAACAATTTTTTTGCGCAGTATGTGTACTATACATAGATTGGTACGGGATGCGGTAGCCCAAACGAGCAAACTATAATACACCGTATAAAAAAGAGGGTGCTATAAACAAGAACATTTACTCTGTATGGTACCCCAGAGCATTGCTCGATTTTCTTACTCCACATATCCTAAATAATGAACAAGATCATTTTTCGACAGGAAATTGTTTATGAACGCATTTTTTTCATATATCATAAGATTTCGCAGTAACATTACTTAAATCTGCACAGGTGCCCTTGGAACGCCTGAATTTTTTTACTATTGATGTTTTTGCTTTCAGCAAAACCGTTCCTCGTTTACAAATATTAAAAGAAACATTGCTATGCAACGGAAGAATGGACGGTTTCCGTCAATATTAACGTAACAATGCCTTAGAATTTTCACCCATGATTCACAATTAAAAATAATCCTGTGCATGGCCTTATAACAGGAAGATAATGGTCGGCTTCTGAGCAGCAGCTGTCCCAGTACAAGCGCTCTGTCGACAAATTGAAAAACTTATCGTTTCTCGCATCAGAACTTCTGTAGCATACATGATCCCGCATAGAGCATTATAAAAAAAAAATAGTGAGTGGCCAAAAGATCCCTTCAAAGTGCTAGTGCCAATCTTTGTCGATGAAAATTCTTTCAAAAAGTTGTGAGCAGTGTTGCAATACCACCGTAATAGTGCCCGGTGCACGACAATTTGTCGAGTGGCTTCGTTGCTGCAAATGAATTGCGAAACCACTCTTGTATCGTGGCTCTACTCCAGCAGGATAGCAGCGAAGGCTGAACACAATTTATTACTTAGGAAATCATTAACCAAGCACGCATTGTTCTGAGCCTCCGCACATATTAGGGCACTTAGACTGCTTTTGCTTCTTCTAGTGCATAAACGTTTTTCGGTTGCTCGGCCTGGGTTCCCGCAAACTTCACACCCTCTCATCTATTGTACAGTCTGCAAGTTTGTCTGAAAACTGTGCTTGCTCTGTCAGTAGGCAAGGTTTTCAATGAGCCCTCATATCGCAGAATCTCTCTCATCGCTGACCTGGAGTTCTCGTCATTAGGCGAAAGAAACAAAAGTATTGGTTCATAGTTTCGGTCCGAGCCATGAGATGCCAACATTATTACTGGTTACCTCGCCATATAGTAACTCAACGTGTTGCTTCTGGTGGCAAATTTTGGTGAGCGGATTTGGCAACAACGTTATGTAGGCACGGTGCAAAGAACGGAAAGCAATGTGAACCGATACAAAGAGCAGACGAAAATCAAAACAGCGACACTCCGGTTTGGGCTATGTTTCCAACGTGAAGCGTTAGCCACAGAGTTTCGACGCATGCAGTGCTCTGCATATTGCATCGTGAATGGACTGCTTTCCTCGACACAGACGCAAGAGCGCTCAGTTATCCTCATGCTAATGAGCAGTGACATATAGCCTAATCGACGCAAGCAATGCCTATAATTACAGCGCCTTTTTATGCATATTTTGCAGTGCACTGCCTGAAGGAAATGAAAGTGGCTCAGAAACATCAACCTTGCTTGAGTAGATGTATTACAAAGTAAAATACGGCAGTCTGGATATCTAGATCCTACTGTGGCATCATATATAAAATTTGTCAACAGTAAAGAGCCCAGAGCTTCATTCCAATTTGTGTAATCGGCTGTTATATCATCTGTAGAATTCTAGCATTTGTAGGAGTGACGACTTTTCCGCTGAAGATAACTGGAATACTAGTTAAGCATAACCAGCAATACATCATGCCCCAGAAGCTATTGACTTGGGCTATTGGCATATCTGGCGCCCGTTTGGTGCAGTAGGCGACATCGCGCTGCTTTAACGTTGGTGCCTCTGCTTGTAGACCATGCGTTAACAACTGCCGTTATCAGCGCAAAATTTCGGGCTCTCGCAGTCACCGCTCGAAAGAGCTGAGAATTTCAATATCCGTGTGTATCCTTTGCTCAATTGGAATGGCGCGTACGGCGTTTAAGAAGGGTTACTAATCGTGTGATCCTGGCGTTGCCTTCTTCTGTTCTGGCACAACTATTCAAAGGGATTTAAACGGACAGTATTCTTATTCCTCAAACTGGAAGAGCGGGGCGTGTACAGAACTTGGCTTCTTCTTGTCGACTGTCACCCGTATTTTATTTATTTGCTCTTCGGCCACTTGCAATCCCCGTTGGCAATGAGCAGCAGCAGTAAAATCAATTGTATTCACAGCGAGCACTGAACACCGGCCTCTTGACGCTGATAAAAGACAGAACCTCAGTTCTCCTCATCTGCACAAAATTTCCTCCTTTCTGCTATTAGCGGGAGCACGTACGCGCGTACCAACAGTCCCAAAAAACGCTACGGAGTGAAAGTGGAGGTTTTTCGAATTACCGAAAACTTTCCGATTTTTTTGCGCCGGCAGTGGATCGGAGCTAAGAAGAGAGAGCGCAATGAGATAGTCTTCTTTTTGCATCCACTTTCACGGTGGTGAAAACTGCGTAGTTATCTGAGTCTCGAGTGGGTTAAGTGCTTTACAGCTTAAACTCTACTACGCTGTCTCCCAAGGTCATTCTTCTGCGGTCGGACGACCTTGAGCCGGCTCGGAGCGGGGGTGTGTTAATGACGTCCGGGCCTTAGGGTGCATGCGGGCTGTAGGGTGCCAGGAGCTGACGGCCGAGGTCCTTGGACGCACCGAACGGCAGGGGCAGGGGGGTGGTGGCCTCATGTGCGGGCAGGGTTTTTGGCCGGTCGGGTCTTGGGTCGGTCGAATCTTCGGTCGTCGTGTCTTGTGGTCCGGGCGGGGGACACGGGGCTGGGGTGAGCGGCGAGGTCGGTTCAGGTCGGGTGGGCTGGGGCATGACCGTGCGGGGCGAACCAGGTACTCATGGTCGACGTCCACGGCAGGCGTAGGACTCCGAAGCTCCGGAACCAGGATGGCGATGAAGGGACCCCAGCACCTCACATCAAATGTAACGTGTCTGCCAGCCCAAGAATGAGGCGTGGTGAACGATGGATAAGAGATGATTTAATGGCCGCTGGCCTAGCGCGAGCGCTCCGTCCCGCGCCACTGCCAGCTTCGTCTTCTTCGTACGGTGATTTTCAGTACAAATGTCTGCAGGTGCGTAGAGATATTTCAGCGCTTACTATTACTGTACTTGCGCGAATTATAAAACAAATAACAGACAAGCACCAATAACTACCCTAACAGGTGAGAGGAGGATAGTGAAGGAGTTAAACACAATCGTGCATGCAGAAAAAGAAGATACGATTTATCGGTATTATAGTAAATCTATTCGGAGCCCCACGTTATTGTACATAAAGCTCATGCGGTGGACAACAACTGCATCTGCAACGCGAGGAGCCTTCTCAAGAAAACTCGAACTGCGGTTGACCTGGCAAGCTATTTTTTTTAACCTCTGCTCAAGAAAGTACAGAAGTGCAAGATGCCGGGCTAGTTGGTAATCCATGATGAAATAACAGCGCAAGGAACGGGACGAAAACACGAAGGAAGAAGACACAGCGCCCGTGTCTGTGTCTTCTTCCTTCGTGTTTTCGTCCCGTTCCTTGCGCTGTTATTTCATCAAGAAAGTAGTTTCGATAGCAACATTAAGGGAGACTATAAGCAGATAATTATTCTCGGAATTTTGTGCCCCTGACAGTGACAACTTTCGCCGCCTAGCACGGACACCACGACTAAAGGGTGTAAGATGCCATGACACTGTGAGAGAGCGAAAGTGACACAGTGTGCCTGCAACTGGTCATATCCAACAATTCTGGACGAGAAGGAGTTTGTAGACGCAGTTGTTTTATATATTATAAAATATCACTACAACAATCAATATATCCGCTAATCTCTCCTCGGAAAGTTTGCATTTTTTTGCTATTCATGTTTTTGCTGTCGTCAAAATTGTTCTCTCTTGGATTTCGATGAGAAACCTCTGTACTCAATGCGAGCCTAATAAAAAATTTCAACGAAAGTTCTTGCTACGCCCAGAAAGCATGTAAGATTACCTTAAATATTTCAATAAAATTAACTTACGATATTACAACATTCAGTTTTTTTGTTCAAGAATGCTGAAAATGGCCGCTCGAGCCGCAATATGTCTTCAAGCGTTGCCCTTAAGCGTGGACCCCATTTACCTTGCGACAACTACGCCGATGCCGCTAACTTCAGACAAATTCAAAGAAACTATTATTCCACATCGTAAAGAAACTATGTAGCGGTGGTCCTGGGTTCGAACCCCGGACCAGGTCGAATTTTTCTTTAACTACGAAGTTTCTGAGAAAGCTGTATAGCTTTCCTTTGTAGCCGTATGGCTGCAATCGGGTGGATGCCAATGAGTAATTACTCCCTTATTACAAATCTACTCCACCTTGGGGGATTCCCCTAAAATATTTGACCAACAGAGTTCCCACTTCGAGTTATTGATCAATTCGCTCTCGTCCTCCCATAAGCTTGCCGTCCTGGTTAGCTCAAATGGTAGAGCGACTGCTCCGGTGTAGCGGTGGTCCTGGGTTCGAACCCCGGACCAGGTCGAATTTTTCTTTAACTACGAAGTTTCTGAGAAAGCTGTATAGCTTTCCTTTGTAGCCGTATGGCTGCAATCGGGTGGATGCCAATGAGTAATTACTCCCTTATTACAAATCTACTCCACCTTGGGGGATTCCCCTAAAATATTTGACCAACAGAGTTCCCACTTCGAGTTATTGATCAATTCGCTCTCGTCCTCCCATAAGCTTGCCGTCCTGGTTAGCTCAAATGGTAGAGCGACTGCTCCGGTGTAGCGGTGGTCCTGGGTTCGAACCCCGGACCAGGTCGAATTTTTCTTTAACTACGAAGTTTCTCAGAAAGCTGTATAGCTTTCCTTTGTAGCCGTATGGCTGCAATCGGGTGGATGCCAATGAGTAATTACTCCCTTATTACAAATCTACTCCACCTTGGGGGATTCCCCTAAAATATTTGACCAACAGAGTTCCCACTTCGAGTTATTGATCAATTCGCTCTCGTCCTGCCATAAGCTTGCCGTCCTGGTTAGCTCAATTGGTAGAGCGACTGCTCCGGTGTAGCGGTGGTCCTGGGTTCGAACCCCGGACCAGGTCGAATTTTTCTTTAACTACGAAGTTTCTGAGAAAGCTGTATAGCTCTCCTTTGTAGCCGTATGGCTGCAATCGGGTGGATGCCAATGAGTAATTACTCCCTTATTACAATCTACTCCAACTTGGGGGATTCCCCTAAAATATTTGACCAAAGAAACTATTATTCCACATCGTCAAAAAACGAAAGATCTTCCCCCCCCCCCCCCCCCAAAAAAAAAAAGGCCATTGAACAGATCCTTGGCAGTATATAGCAGCTCTAGAGGCAGCAAATATTTTTGACATAATTACTGTGCACTTTTAGACATGTCTCTAAAATATCATGAAAAGGGTTAAATGTTGGGCTAGTTGGTGTTCAGACTTCACATATATATCATGACTTTGTGTCAAGCGATGTGAAGACGAAAGCGGTACTAAATTCTCTATATTGCTTCGCCATTAGTTCGATGCTGTGCCAGTGCTGTATATTGCACATTATAATCATTCTTGAAAAACATTGCAGCGCAGCAGACGAAAAAAGCACAAAGAACGGAAACGAACACCACGCGTGCTCACTTCCAACAACATTGTGGAAGTTAGCGCCCGTGGTGCTCGTTCCTGTTCTTTGTGTTTGCGTCTTCTGCTGCACTGCAGTGTCTTTGAAGCCCACAAAGCCATACTACTGAGTTGTAATCATTCCCCTTAAGAGCTCTGCAAGACCAAACGAAGGAGAACACGAAACAAAACGTGAAGTATCCAAGTTTTTGGGACATGAGCGGCTTGAGCCGGAAAAAGGAGAAATTGTAGCAAGACTTCCTTCGGAGTTTTTTGAGACCGGCGTTCGGAGTGTTTTCGAGGTCGAGCGGTGGAGGAATTTTAACTTTTTCTTGCTTTGTTTGTTTCCTGCTCGATGTAAAACAACCGGTGTTTACGACTAAACAGGTCACTTCTTTTTCTTCTTTTCTTTAGACTGCACTCCACGACTACTGTCATTTCCTACCCGAATATGCGGCGAAGGCACACTCTGTATTCAGGGAGTAAGCGAACTTCTCAGAAAACTCTTTCACAAATGATTTCGCTTCTTAGCATGCAGCGAGCGGCGGTTTCAGGCGGGGCTCTATGGAGCCTAGAGGCTTCGAGGAGAGACTATACACTGGACACATCGAGCGTGGCCGTAGTCCCAACGGCAGGTTAGTCGGTATAGATATATCGGGAAAGCAAAAGACACTTCGATACTCGCTTTGATGCGATGGTGGTTTGCTTCCGCTCCTTCGCAGTAGCGCTGTTTAGGGTTATCGCGCCTTGCATTCTAAGAATGCCTTGTGCGGTACTTCCACTTCTGTCAATGTCTCCTTTCTTTCACTCCGCACAGCAAGGGTAGATGGCAAAGGAGTTTTCTTTTAGAGACCCTGTTAGTGAATTGGCATAAAATATTACAGTAAAAACACCAAAAGGGGAAGACATAAGAAACTTCTATGTTTTATGGACACGGCTCATGACCTTAAGCGGCAAGTTTATATAATCCATGCCCGTGGAACACTTTCTATATCTTAACACTAGATACCGTACATGAACCGTTAATTTTAATTTTGAGGGATTTTACCTGGTACTAATATGACTTTTTGATGAAAGGTAGCAAGCAGACTGACTTCAAAACTAACCTGAAAGGCTCGCTTATAAATCAATGGGCTTTGCCATACGAAGCTGATTTGAGTTATCTGAGGGCGGAAGAAATCACTGGCCTTTGAAAGCAATTGTTTGTTCCAGGATCCTTTTCCCAAGCATTTCACCTCAGAAACTTGTCTGTAGGTGACTTCCTGTCCGTGGCGTGTCTTTAGGCGCCTCCCTCGAGTTGTAGGAGCATACCACAAGTCAAGTGCCACTTCTCAGGGTTCCTACCCTGTATGTTCAAAAATTCAGGGGGCACTTTGACTGCCTAAAAAGCGTAGAGGCGAAAGCGTTTTCCGAACCACCTTCGCTGTTTCTGTGGCACTGGTGGCGTCACATATATTTGAGTACTAATTACTAAGTGATGACAAATCAGTAATTAATGGTCAAGTACTG
The DNA here is from genome assembly GCF_055824585.1 of Amblyomma mixtum. NCBI lineage: Eukaryota > Metazoa > Arthropoda > Arachnida > Ixodida > Ixodidae > Amblyomma > Amblyomma mixtum. The sequence continues at coordinate 103,842,638 of NC_143019.1, read as the reverse complement.
ATTAATGCTGAATACTAATTAACTGCTAATTAATGACGTTTAAGCTTCGCCTTTAGGAGTGGAACGCGACAGTGTGTTGTAGCGCTGCCAGGGAGTCCACGGAACGCCACCACCCGTTCAGCGCGATGCCTTGCCCTTTGAGCGCAACGCTTTTTGAGGAAAGGAAATGGCGCAGTAATTCTCTGTCATCTCGGTGGACACCTGAACCGCACCGTAGAGGAAGGAAGGAAGTGGGAGTGAAAGAAGAAAGACAAAGAGGGCCCGTAATGAAGAAAATGAAAATTGTATTTCAGGAAAGGAAATTACGCAGTAACTGTGTCAACTATCTCGGTGGACACCCGTCAAAATTCAGGGGGGCACTTTTTTGACCTAAAGTGCGGTCACTGATGTGCGGTTAAGATGTTAAGCTTCGCGTGACAGCGTCTTGCAACGCTGCCAGGGAGTCCACAGAACGCCATCACCCATTTGGTACTACGCCTCGCTCGTCGGTAAATTGGTTTTTGAGGAAAGGAAATGTATCTGTCCGTCATATCTCGGTGGACACTTAAACCCCGCCGGAAGGGAAGGGAGGAGAATGGGAGCTAGCGAAGACACCGTATTCACTAGACGCGCCTTTGTTCATTCCAAACTATCGAGCTGGCATGGCGGAGTGGATAGCATGCTCGTCTCGCACTCCGAAGACCGGGTTCGATTCCCGAGCTCGACCAATTTCCTACTCGGTTTTATTTATTTATAGCCTGACTAGAAAAGTTAATTAGGCTAATTGGGTTATTAAGCAATTAACTAAGCTCAGTCCCACTTACTTGGAGCATCACTATACGATCCCTTCAATTGGTTGAATGGTTACTAGCCAAAGTACAATTGGCCCCGTTTGAAATTCGCGTATTGTGACGTCACGACCGTTTCGACCAATTGAAAAGCGTGACATTTCTGTCGACAACTGCTGCTTACAACGATGAGACATTAAAGGTTTTCGCCTTAAAAGAGCGCACTATGCATCGGTTCCCGCCTCGCACCGGCCCTACGGGATTTATACCTCGCGGCCTGCGAGAGATAAATTAAGGAAACAACGAAGAGAAAACGCATGATAAGGATCATCTGGTACGTTGACGACTTCTTGGTACAAAGCAAGGCAGAGGAGGTAAATTAAATGGAAGAACCTGAACAGGTCGTACTGAAGAGCTTTCAAAAAAGCTGCCCTGAGCTCAAATTCGCCTGGGAGCTCCAAGATCATGGCGCATTACACTTCCTAGCCTTACGCCTTGAATTCTCTCCGGGGCACTTGTGTTGGTTTAACCAGCCGCGAGTAAACAAGCACTTACTGCTATTCGTCAAGCTACTCCAACGAGTAAAAAAAAGAAATTGTCGCCGGCTCTAAACATGTGTCAACATAAAACAAGGCGATTGTTTCAGCGGCAGGTGGACAGGCTTCTATATGCTTGATTTTTGTAGCTACTTCCTGCAGCATAGCAGTAAGCCTCCTGCTACAGAACAAGCGTTCCAGAGTAAAGGAAAGCATGGGTTTACCCATGCTTTCCTTTGTGCATGTCCCGTTCATGTCCCGTGTGCGTGTCGCGGATGGTGGCACGCCTGCTGTCGACGGTACGTGTACCGCGCACGTTACCATTGGCGGCCACAGTATACCGGTTCAATTCATTGTGCTGACCACCTGTGCCCATGATCTCATTCTTGGCTTGGATTTTCTGACTGACCATTCCGCCCTCATTGACTGCACAAATGGCGTCCTACACCTCGAACTTCCACTGCTGGATTCAGAAGCCGTCGATATATCCCTGCGACTGTACAGTACCGATTATGCTCGCCTGTCATCCCGAACCGCCTCTTTCCTTCCACTGACCCCATCTCGCCCAGTTCCTGATGGCGACAATCTCGTTACGCCCAACCTTGACCTCCTGCTGACCCGTAACGTTGCCCTACCTCATACCATCGCCACCATCCAAGCTAACGCCCCTTCTCTGCCTTTCCTCAACTTCGGCGTCTCTTCTCAAGTGCTCCCGTCCGGCATCTGCGTGGCTACCCTATCTCCTCTCGCTCCTTGCCACGTCGCTCAGTTGGCCAACACCCCTGTTCACGACACTGCCACCCCGCGCCGGCAGTCTCCTCAGCCGCCCGACGCCTTCACGACCATGATGGCCACCGACCTCAGTCCCGACCAAACTGCCCAGCTTCGTGCCCTTCTCGAATCTTTTTCGGATATTTTTGATGTCAACAACACGACGCTGGGCCAAACTCTCGCCGTCAGGCACCGCATTGAAACCGGCGATGCCCCTCCCATCCGCCGCCGCCCCTATCGAGTCTCTCACGCCGAGCGTCAAGTTATCAATGCGGAAGTTACTAAAATGCTCGCGAAAAACATTATCGAACCCTCGCACAGTCCCTGGGCCTCACCCGTCGTACTTGTGAAGAAAAAGGATGGCTCCTGGCGTTTTTGCATTGATTATCGGCACTTGAATAAGATCACCAAAAAGGACGTGTACCCCTTGCCGCGTATCGATGACGCCCTTGACTGCCTTCATGGTGCCAAATTTTTCTCATCCATAGATCTTCGCTCCGGCTACTGGCAAATTGCTGTAGACGACCAGGACCGTGAAAAGACCGCCTTTGTGACACCTTATGGGCTTTACCAATTCAAAGTTATGCCTTTCGGATTATGCAACGCGCCAGCCACATTCGAGCGCATGATGGATGCCCTTTTGCACGGCTTTAAGTCGTCCACCTGCCTGTGCTACCTCGATGACGTCATTGTCTTTTCGCCTACGTTTTCCACTCATATCACTGACCTTTCCCAGATCCTTTCCCTCTTTCGTCATGCCGGCCTGCAGCCCAACTCTTCTAAGTGCCGTTTCGCGCGCCGCCAGCTCACCATCTTGGGTCATGTCGTTGACAATACGGGGGTCCACCCTGACCCTGAGAAGATCCGAGCCGTCAAAGCCTTTCCCCAGCCACGTTCTTCTAACGACGTCCGAAGCTTCTTGGGGCTCTGCTCCTACTTTCGTCGATTCGTTCAAGGCTTCGCCGACATCGCCCGCCCCTTAACCAACCTTCTGAAGAAAGGCACCACCTTCAACTGGGGACCCGACCAGGCACAAGCGTTTTCCAACCTGTTATCGAAGCTTACTACCGCGCCAGTTCTCGCCCACTTCGATGTGACCGCCCCCACTGAAGTTCGCACCGACGCCAGTGGCTACGGCATCGGCGCTATCCTCTCACAGAGACAATCCGGAGAGCACCGTGTGATCGCGTACGCCACCCGTCTCCTCTCTGCCCCGGATTGGAATTACTCAATTACCGAACGCGAGTGCTTAGCTCTTGTCTGGGCTGTTGGGAAATTTCGCCCATATTTATACGGCCGCCCCTTTACAGTTGTCACTGACCACCATGCGTTGTGCTGGCTCTCTTCCTTGAAAGACCCTACAGGACGGCTTGGTCGTTGGGCACTGAGCCTGCAGCAGTACCATTACTCTGTACTCTACAAGTCTGGCCGCTTGCACGCCGATGCCGACTGCCTTTCCCGTTACCCCGTTGGCCCGTGTGACAATCTTGGCACTGACAGCGTGGATGCTCTGTGCTCCCTCTCTGTCCTCGCTAACATGGCCGAAGAACAGCGCCGCGATGCCGAGCTGCGCTCCATTAACGACCGCCTCAACACCGCCCCATTCGACCCTCCGATGCGCCGCTTTGTGCTCCGTGATGGAGTTTTATACCGCAGGAGCCTTAGCCAGGATGGCCCAGACCTCCTTCTCGTTGTCCCCGAGCACCTTCGCACTGCTGTCCTCCAAGAGCTGCATGATCTTACCACTGCTGGTCACTTGGGTGTCTCCCGTACTTACGACCGCGTGCGTCGTCGATTCTTTTGGCCGCGCCTCTACCGCTGTGTACGCCGCTATGTTGCTGCCTGCGATGAGATCCAGCGCCGGAAACGCCCCACCACTCTGTCAGCCGGTCTGCTTCAGCTCATTGACGTCCCACCCGAACCTTTCCATCGCGTCGGCTTAGACCTTTTGGGACCATTTCCGGAATCCGCCTCGGGCAACAAATGGATAGCTTTTGCCACAGACTACGCTACCCGTTACGCGATCACACGGGCACTGCCCACCAGTACGGCTACGCTACTGATGTTGCCGACTTTCTTTTGACCGACCTTATCCTACATCATGGAGCTCCCCGTCAACTTCTGACCGACCGAGGCCGATGCTTTCTGTCCAGAGTTGTCGCTGACATTCTTCGATCGTGCTCTACGAAACATAAGCTCACCACCGCCTACCACCCGCAGACGAACGGCCTCACAGAACGCTTCAATCGCACTCTCACCGATATGCTGGCTATGTACGTTTCTCCGGACCATCGCGACTGGGATACCGCTCTCCCCTATGTGACCTTCGCCTACAACTCCTCCCGCCATGACACTGCCGGTTACTCCCCTTTTTATCTTTTGTATGGCCGCGAGCCCCTGCTGCCTCTGGACACGCTGCTTCCCACTTCTACTGCTCCGCCGTCTGCATACGCCCACGACGCCATTACCCGCGCTGACCACGCTCGCCAACTCGCACGCTCCCGGCTCCTCGCTTCCCAGACCTCTCAGCAGGAATTCTACAACCGCCGTCACCGTGTGGTCTCCTTCACCCCTGGCTCCCTCGTCTTGCTTTGGTCGCCATCTAGCCGCGTGGGGCTCTCTGAAAAACTTCTGTCCCGCTACATCAGCCCGTACCGTGTCCTGCGCCAAGTCACCGCAGTCACCTACGAGATCGCTCCGGCCTTCCCCGGTGCCACGTCCTCTCAGCATCAGACCGATGTTGTGCACGTGTCTCGCCTCAAGCCCTACGTCTTGCAGTCCCCCTCACTGCCCTGATGAGCACCGAGACGGTGCCTTTCCGACCGGGGGGCCATGCAACGGATAATCTCCGTGAAGACGACGCAGAGGAAGTGCCCGGTGTGTGCGCGCTTGCCGCTCGGGGCTAGCTGTGATCTGGACCCTGTGCTCCGGTCGTCCTTGTGCCGACATAGACTTCGGGCCACGTAACAATATTATGAAGATCGGAAAAGGATACGACGTTCAAATCATTCCCACGGCACCAAACGAGATGAAAAGGATCCGCGCGGTTGAATGGGCAGGAGAGCATTTTAAAATGCCAAATCGCACACTAAACAAAGCACTCCGAACGCATTCAAAGCATTCGTTATCCGATCTCTCTGTCTCTAGGAACGCATTAAATAGGACAGAGAAGAATGTAAACTCCAGAACAAGACAGCATGCAAGAGAAATAACAGAGAATTCAGGCACCAGCATCGCGATGCACTGCAGGAAATGCATAAAATGCAAGAAACTAACAAGCATGACCAACCTTCATAATGTGTAGCGAGTGAAAAAGAACAAATATATGGTCAGTCGAAAGATCGTAGGAGCCTGAGGCATCCCGGATTTTCGTGATCAACGTGTCAGCACGCTATCTATGGACCTGTCGAAGAAAGAAATGAACTTCCAGTGCGGCGATTCGAGCAGGTAATGATAAGGAAATAAACTGAGTAAAGAGCGGGAATCTAGACTAAAGATATGTGGGAGTTGCAAATTTAATTTATTTATCAGTGCTGCATCGTCCTTGCCTGTCTGTTCCTTCATTGGCGGTGTTTCCTTTCGGCTAGTAGTCATAAGAGCAAAAAGAAATGAAACATCCAACTCTTAGATATTGCACAAGCGGCCTTCTTAAGTTAAATGTTTGGGATGAAGCGTATGGAAGCACGAAGATGGCTCTAAGCAATCCTAGTTATCAGGATGAAAGAATTCTTATTAAATGTTAGTTGGACGACATGAGCGTACCAATTTGGTAGTTATTAACGATGAGAAGAAAACTGGTCAGCTTTTAACAAAAATTTACAACTACAGCGCTTCTCACATTCGTAATCACTTTTTATTTCTTAGATAAATAATTTATTGAAAAAATGTTTTAAGCTATTTTCCAAGCGCATACCTCTTAACTTCTTCAGACATAGCCTATACGCATCTATCTGATTTTCCTGCCAAAGCCCTTTAAAGGCAGGGATAATTACGTAGAACACTGCATTTTGCTCCTAAGTACCAAGCTCCTAATCGCAACAAGTATCATCCGCACTTTCGTAGAAATATTGGAATCGGTTCAGAAGAAGGCTTTTATTTTATATATTACCGATATGACAGATTTTTTGCTTTCGCAATTATCTCTGATCTGAGGCATTCTCCCTACTCCTGGCCTCGGCGCAGCAAATGCTAGAATTGTTGCACACTCCAGTCAACTTCCCGGGATTTGAGGGACTTCGCAACCGCTAGAAATTTCGCCAACCATCTTCATTAAGAAGCTTCTGCGAAAATAAAAAAAATATCGTATCAGGTTTCCCGCTGAATTGTTAAAATGGAGTTTTTTTTTGGCACATCATTGAGATTTAAAACACCCTTCGTTCTCGTGCTAATGATTTGCGTTTGGAAGGATTTTTTTTTTTACTCTGAGATATATAGCTGACATATTTTTTATTGCGCGTTTCTTTGTACTGTTACTGTATCACAAGATGCTAGTTGTCACAGCTTGATTGCTCATTTTCTGTCTCCACATGAGAAAGCCTCATCAAGGCTGCAGCAAGTAAACGCAAATGCACTAAAATGAAGTTCTAATTTGCGCACGCGTGAAGTGAGACATCCGCGAGTCTCGGAAAGCTGATGATGCACAATGCGCCAAAAGAAAATTACCCTATAGATTAACGCGCGGGACAAAGTGTTCTCTTTCGAGGAAAAAATACAGGTTTCAAGATATGTGACACACAAAATTCCAATCCTCCGAAACTGTGTAAGATGAGAGCATAATAGATACTCCGATTTTCAGCAGTGCCAACTGCATTCATGAATTACACGTTTCTTAAGGTCTCGTACCTGGCCAGAGTCAGGCTAAATTAACGGGCTAAATTGTCTTCCTCTCTTTCATATCGTCGTTTCCTTTTTCATAAAACTTTTTGTATTTTTATCTACAATCTTTTTTTCACGACTTGCACCTGGCTAAGGTCAGGCTGAAGAGAACGCATAGAAAAAAACGACCTCCACTGCTGTCGAAGGAGTTCACACGCCCTCTTTTCGGTTTCATTCATCTTTTTTTTCCATTTACTCTAGTCTTATATATTTTTCTGGACCAATTGCTATTGCTTTTCAGTATGCGTTTCCTTCACACTACCCATCCGTCTTTTTTTTTCTTCTTACGTTCAACTAGAAAAAAGGAATTATCTGAACACCGTTCCTTGCCTCTCCCCTTGTGTTTTCGACCCTTGCCCTGGTTCTTTCTTTTTACGTGCCCAGTATTTGGTTCTTCTGTGCTGCCTGGTTTCTCCCTCTGACATGTTTCAGGTCAATCAGATTTCCTGTTTACCATGCTGCCTGTCAAATAGCCCCTTGCCTGTGCAGCAGACATATCATGTTGTTGATTGCCACTTTTGTCCTCTACACCTCATGCGCTCACCCATCTCGCTGGTATTGCCTCTGGAATAAATGAGTCTGTTTAAACATTCCCAAAAAGGAACGCATTATCCAAAGGAAGGCAAATCAACTGCGACAAGTCTGACTCCGACAACATTCTGGTTCTGTTGTTTTTTTGTTGAAGAAAAATGTGCGAAAGACTTCAATGATTCTATTTTACATAGATAAGATAAGAATTTATTGGGTACATATTGTTTGCATAAATTCAATATGCACGCGAGGGTCCCAAGATCAATCTATTTATTACCTTGTAGATCGTATCGTGAATAGAATCTAGAAGAGTGCGGTGATGGGCTAGTTGGTACGACATTATGAGAACAAAGAATAACTGCGCACAAAAGGACAGGACAAGAGAAAGAGAACCACACGGGACAAACGCAGACTAACAACTGATTTCTTCCACAACAATAACAATAGAATGTCACGGGAAGTATATGTCACCTTTATTACCAAAACAAACTTCGTGTCAAAGTTTTTGCACAGACCCAATGAACTTAATAAGATAGGAATAATCACTGCTTCGAACATTGTTGCTTTTCTACTCACAGTTGAAATAAGTAGCGTCAGAGCACTTTCAAATCGCAATGATCAAGCCGTACGATACATGAACTTGAACATTCACGCGGAGAGGTCGAAAAAAGTTCAGCATTGGAAGCTTCATTTGTATAATGTAGGGGTTATTCCTGTGCGCTTTGTTGCTTTACTGAATTCTAAGCTGGAGGTACTAGTTCATATTCTTTTGAAAGTTGATGGCCTCGTCGGCGCCGCAGATGGCGCTTTGACCTCGTCGTAAGGTTAAGAGAGGTTTAAAGTGCTAGAAGCTGCGAGTCGCTTGTGCAGCGGCTTGGCGGCGCCGCTTCCGAGCGAAGAGGGGAGGGCGGAGCCATTTTGCGTGGGCTGTGCCGCTAATGGAAGACTCTCGCTCTTTTGTTCTGGAACAATTCGCAGCATGCGTGGGTACACTCTTGTTCATGCTGCGCGAGATCCACTATTACGCATCGCATTTTTTCACAGGCCGGTGGGCGCAGTGATCTTGTAATCTGGCGCCTTATAAGATATTGCTTCATTCTTTCTTGGCGTAACGAGCCTGTCATATTTTGTTAGCTCCTATTCTTGAGTTTCAAATCGGCTGTCTTTTCTTTTTCTCTTTCATTCCTCTTCTCTTCATTGCCTTCACTGCAGGGTAACAAACAATTCCAGATTGCACGACAACCTCCCCACCTTTTGCTTCTCCATTCTCTACCGTTGCTGCTATCGGGTTCCCTAACAAGAAAGTCATGTGTTGGCGGAAGATAAAACGAGTATGCTGTGGGCGCTATAGTAATCCCAATACACTGAAAGACTAATTCAGTTCCTTGTCTCTCATCTCAACTTACGAACTGCAATGATACAAGGAGGCGGTTTTTTCTAGGAAGCTGATAAGAAAAATCGCAGTTCGTTCATCTTACAATATTTATTTTTCGACGGAAATCAGGACAGTCGTTCTTTTACACTTATTCGTTGGGGAATATGCATTGTGCTAGTTTTCACTATAAGTTTAGGAAGAGTCGCATTTTTCCTGCATTGAAAATGATTCTGTTCTTTCAGATTTGAGTACGCGGGAAAAGAAGCAAGATGCCGATTTTCCTGAAAAATGACTACAACCTCACCCTCCCAAATGGCGTTCTCGGCTGCCGGGAATTCTCGATGAACATAAAAAAGAGCAAAAAATTGTCTCCATTATGGTCTTAATCAAGAAACTTTATCTGACTGGCTGCTCTTTCATGCTGTGCTTAGTTGGGATTATATCGAGGAACGATGTCCTTCGAATTATCATTGTCTTAAACAAGGTTCTGCACAGCAAAGGTTCTTGCGCAGGTTTCGCAGCAACCGTTAAAAAAAGGGATTTGAAGTTATTAAACAGTATTTTTATTTAAGCTTGGTACGGCAGGGTAGTGTTTATACAAGGTTGCGATCTACTGAAGTCTAATAGCAATATAAGTTTAGTTCTTTATTTATCGCATGTTATTAAAAGGTACGGTCCACCGTAAAAAACACCGGTAAGATAATCACCTGCATTGACTGAAATCACTGCCAGGCGTAAAATATACCGAAAGCTTAGTGGACTAATGTCAGCAAGGCGACCTGGAGTCCACCGTGGTGTAAAACGCAGAAACACAAGTTGGTCTGTTTCGATTTTTGCAACCTGCATTATTATTGCAAAAGGAAACGGACATTTGTAACCCATAAGAACATAACCCATAGAAACATAAGCTGAAAATGGCGTGTCCCTGGATAACACGCGAGATCATACAGTTAAAACGTCGCGTGAAGCGCTTATCAAGGTCAAGCAATAAAGTTGGTGGTGCTTTGCCGGCTCTTCGGGCTGAACTGCGTTCAAAAATAAAATCTTCACGGTACCACTTTTTTAATGTGAAGACGCACAATTTTCTAAAAACTGACCCCCAAAAGTTCTGGAGGCATCTGTCACAGAACAAAGACCCGGTTAACACACTTCTCCTTAACAACACAGTTGTCACCGACTCCCTCTGCTTAGCGACTGCCTTCAATGAGCACTTTTCTTCTGTATTCCTGAGTAACAGCAACTCAGTCTCCGAATCTGGAACTAGCCATTTCAATCTGCCAGACCTAATTATTAACGAGGAGGGTATTGTTCCGGCTCTATTGGAGTTAAACACAAAAAAATCCTCTGGACCAGACGATATCCCTAACGCTTTTCTGTACAGATATGCTGAGTGGTGCGCTAAATACCTTTTCATTATTTTTACTGAAAATCTCAGGACAGGAGAAATTCCAAACGATTGGAAAACTGCAAAGGTGATACCGATTCACAAATCAGGAGACAGGCTTTGCGTGAAGAATTACAGGCCAATTTCTTTGTTATGTACGTCCAGTAAGGTATTAGAACATTTTATTTTCAAGCACATAAGTTCATTCCTAGAGGGAAGCGGTTTTTTTATTGAAAGCCAGCACGGGTTTCGGCAAGGCTTGTCGACAGTGACGCAGCTTATTCATATTACAAATGAAATTATGATGTCGCTAGACAATAATGGACAGGTAGATTTAATTTTCATTGACTTCGAAAAAGCGTGGACCGGGTATCGCATGGCAATCTTTTGTTAAAAATAAGGTGAAGGTTAAATAATCGGCAAGTAGTACAATGGTTAGATTCCTACCTTACACAGCGGCATCAGTTTGTTCAGATATCTGAATCTCATTTCACAAAAGCGCCAGTACTTTCAGGAGTTCCCCAGGGCTCAGTCCTTGGGTCGCTTCTCTTCCTTATTTATTTGAACGACCTGTCCTTCAACTCACGCATACGCTGTCGGTTCTTCGCCGACGACTGTGTTATATACCGTAGTATCACATCAGTTGAAGACCAGGCACTCCTAACCGACTACTTAACAGCAGTTTCTAGCTGGTGTTGTACTTGGCAAATGGGTATAAACAGTTCAAAATGCGGAAAAATGGCAGTAACACGAAAGAAACAACCGCTCCAATGCACATACAAAATCAATGGCCTTCCGATCAACTCAGTGACTCAGGTGAAATATCTTGGGGTAACCATGACATCCAACCTGAACTGGAGCGTACACGTCCAGTCCATTGTCTCAGCAGCGTTCAAAAAACTTCGGTTTCTAAAGCACCGCCTAAAGCATTGCACGAGCAAAACTAAACTGACAGCATACACATCACTTGTGCGTCCAGTGCTCGAATACGCCGACGCTGTATGGGATCCGCACACAAAAACGGATATAAAAATTCTTGAAGGCGTCCAGAGGAAAGCACTCCGGTTTATTTACCACGCTTATGGTCGGCAGGTCTCGGTATCTGATTTGCTCAACAGATCTGGGCTTCCCACGCTTGAATCCCGTCGAAAGCAGCACCGACTAAAAATGTTGTTCAATATCATACATAATAAAACAAAACTGAATTTTCAGAGTTACATGCAATACAACACAACACGCCCCACCCGTAACAAACACGAACGGACTATCTTGATGCCACGATGCCGAACAAAAGCATATTCTTGTTCCTTCTTTCCACGCACCATTTCCGAGTGGAACCGACTGCCAAGCGATATCACCAACCTGGTATCTTCAGAATCTTTTTTGTCTGTTGTTTCGGCTCATGTATCGCAGTAGCGCGTCTAGTACACAGTGTATTTCGATTTCCTTGTTTTTATTCTATTCACTTAGTCTGTTTGACGTCGGATGATTTGCCTGTACTTTTTGCTTCCCGTTGGTCTTATTGAATCTTGTTCTCGTACTGTAATCGCCCTTTGTTGCTGTTATTTGTTTGTTACTACTTTGTAATTTTTTTTTCTTTTTTTCTTTGTGCACTCCTGCCTTGACCGCCAAAGGGCAGTCAGCAGTATTTATGAAATAAATAAATAAATAAGTAAATAAATAAATAAATAAATAAATAAATACTGGCATTTCACGACCACGTCCTCAATAATTCTTGCTTACTGAAAAACTATTATCAATATATATACATTTCGAAGTTCTATTTGTTAGCGTTTTGTTTATTTACAGTTCAAACACGGATTAACATGTAGAGTAATATCTACGTGAAGCAGGAGCCTGTAAGGGGCAGTAAGCAGCTGATTTGAAGCGCCTTAGAAGTGCACTTAACAATCTTGGCACAAACATTGTTGACAAGTATATTGAGAAAACCACGTCCAGAACACTTTTATAGAAAACTACAGATTAGTAAAGCGACACTAGATTTTATTGTAGACAATGACATCATTTATTTCGTTAGACTTAGCTAAATTAATTTTCATCCAGTGTGTTTATAAAGAGGATGGACTTTAAGTGATTTCTTTCGGGGAGGATCAATAGTCTGAGCCTTTTCAACCTGTCGCAGATTCATTGCAGAAATCGTATACTGATAGTTTAGGGCCAGAAATCCTAGGAAAGCAAGTAAATTTGCCAAGTAATCTTCTATGTAATTGTTACTACCGTGGAGGTTAAAATATCTGTTTAAAAGAAACTATCTGCATAATAGCGAAAACTTTGTCTTTTACTCGCATCGCGAATGATTAAGGTAGTGTGTTTTAATCCAATAATTGATTGTTGTTGTCCGCCCGTGTAATATAACAAAATTGTTAGAACACATAAAATTACGCAATTCACCAGGAAGGGATAGAGCAGATGCGTACAGGAAGTAGGAAACACCTTTTTTTACTTTTAAAGGAAAGACGTATGATCTAGCTTAAAAACGAAAGGAATCAAATCTGACTCCTGTATTGTTTTCTATTTGATGTCTGGTTGAAGACTGAGAAAAAATTAAAAGAGGCTGAATGAAAATCTGGGGGACTTTTCATGCCGGAAGAAGACCGAAAGGAAATACTCTAAAGGAAAGCAGGTGATAAATTGAGGCCGAGACAGCTTTTAATATTCTGAAGTGTTCTTGAAGGCACGAAAGCCGATTGAGAACCCAAGATCCAATAAGCAAGTCAAAAAGAAAAAAAGGTGGTAGGCAAAGTAGTCATAAGACTAGGTGGGAATTTGGGGCGGCAGGTTTCTTTGATTTGCTTTGTGCGCACGCTTCTGTCGGAAGCAGCTCTTTAGTTTTAAATGGATCACGGATGACGGAAGCGATATTTTCCCGCAGTACCCGAGATATTCGGTGCTTGCCGCACTGCGGCCCGCCTAAGCGAGAATATGTGAACAAATAAATTTCATTGCCAGTGGCGAAACTCCCCATTCTTTCCGGTTGGCCTTGCTGAATTGCGTCGAATATAAGCTACGAATGAGGAAGAATCATTGTACGATAGCGGTTTCCTGTAGATATCGGGAACTACGCAACCGCACGCAAGGAGCAAACCTTGAGGGACTTGGTAGCTTTATTGAGCCATAGTGCGCTAGGGAATGAGGTTTGGGGCGGAGTCTTCATGACACGGTACCGGTTAGCATGAAGCGCTGTTGGAAAAACTATGTGGCTTGAAGTCAAAAAGTATGCGCATTGCACCAGAGCTTCACGTCATAACCAAGTAAATGAAGGCATAACCTGTGAGGTTAGCGCTGAGAGCAGGATTATGTGTGGACAGTAGCTCAGTGATTCGGTTTTCATGAGGATGTAAGCTGACGCTGAAGAAATGACTTAAAGCAACAATTAGCTCTTGAATTTTTGTGTTGGACTAATGTTAACACATGTAAGGGCTGGTGGAAAGAGGGCGACTAATTCGTTATAACTGCTCGATAGGACTGAAAATAGCCTTGTGTTTAGCAAGAACGTTTGTAAAAAGATAGTTATTTCACAAAAGCAATAGTTCTGCGCAGATTCTGTACGACGGCTCTCGGGATGGTTAGCGCCCGAAATCCTTAATTCTGTAGGGAAGGAGAGAAGCTCGGAAGAAGAAAGGGTACGTGTGGATAGGGGGCAGGTATATGCACACGGCTCCTTACCGTACAATATGGAAATCTGTTGTGACGACTGGAACCACCATACTGCTGGTGACTGGTGAGTGGCATTGCGTCTGCTCCACTACCCCATTGCGTTTGAACATGCTTGCTAAAGAAAGCTGCCGGACCAACTGGTGACCCAGCACCCGAAGTGGGCGGTACACCACTACAGCGAGCGGGTGCCTATGTAAACAGGATGACTTCACAGTTGAGCCCAATAGCTCGCACGTTAGAGGCTGCAGATTCGCAGTCAGAAAGCATGTGACAACGAAGCAAGCGCTGCATAACCAGCACAACAAGAGTCTCCCCGTCCGCCCTCTTCCAAAAAAACGCCAAGGAAAAAGAGTTGCGACTTCGGAAGTTTAAGGAGGGTGGAAAGCCGGCTTACGATGGCGATTCCGGCAGTCTGCCAAGACGGAAGCGCAAGAAAGGTTTATAATGCATGACAGCAGCTCGTCTTCTTATAGCTTAACGATTCGAGTGTCGGAATACCAGAGTTGTCGATGGCGTGTGCGAACCGCCTGCAGAAAAAGAATTTGAAATTTTCCACATTCAAATAGGGATTCAAATACACTGGAAACATGAGGGTGTGACAAACGTTTGCGGATCGTTGTTGTGTATTTTATTGTAGTTGCATATAACCTGAATGTGCATCGGATACCTGATATCTAAAAAACCAAGCCCTGGTGCTTGTTCCGTCTATTTGAAATACGACTTGATGTTCTATATTCTAGGCAATTCGATTTTAACAGCGACGCTGGCGCCGCCGTTGGTTCCTCTCCCGAAGCAGTGCGCACTTGAAGGCAAACAGTTGAAAGTGATGCCCCTTTCACGCGATAACTGAGCAAGCAAGTTTTCTGATGTTACCTAGGGCAACATACAAGGAAGGCTGTCCGTCTTACAGCTACATAAAGGTAAACAAGAGAGGAAGGGGGGGGGGGGGCTGTTACTTGCGAAATACGCTTAAGAAATCATCCGCGTCGCAATGAAGCACGCTGGAGTGTATGCCTATTGGGGTGTCCAAATCGGATAGTTGCTCCGCGAAACTGAATAGCGCGTTTCAGTGGGAGAATTCGATTAAGATCTTGAGTCCTGACATCGAAGCGACGCTACGGTTCCTAGACTCTTCAGATATCTTGCGCCGTCTCGTATCAAAAAGCCGTCCCCAAACGTGCTTTGAAACAAGCCATAAAACAGCGTCGAAAACAGGCAGAAGGTCGACATTGACAGCGCTAAAATTATAACATATTTGGTGCTGCCTTTTTAAATTTTTGAAACAGTTCTTATTTCTGTCACATTTTTAGCTCTTACACGCATATTGCATTGAACGCATCAGCGCAGCGAATTGCACACCAGTTTGATTTGCTCACAGATTTAAGTGTTGTCTGTTCGAACATGACGGCAAAGGAATTATCATTACTGCTAAGGAGAACCATGATACCGTGGAGCTCCACATTTGTTGAAGGGCGAAACATCAGTGTGCTCCCGTTTGACAGACCACTACTCAGAAGTGAGGCATAAATACCTCATTAATGATTTGTAACTAATCGCAAACATATTCTTATCAGGAACATTCGTGACAAGAATATTTTGGAGAAGCGTAATGGTTGAAGTCTCGGACGCTTCCTGATCGGAGATACATTGAGCATTCATTCGTAAACGTCAATTACAAATGCTGGCTTGAGTACGCTGAATATGTAAAACCGTGCATTCAGCTCTACTGTAACGTTATTTAGTCTGTGTGTTAGTGTTGAACTTTCTATGTAGCTGGGTTTCAAAGCTATTCCGCTAAGTCAATGTCTCGTGTCTTGTTCTCCCTGGAAGACACACTGTTATCCATTTCGCATCGTTAGTTCTATGCATATCGGGCAAAAAAAAAATAGTGTACACTAAACACTCAGGTTCCCGTCAAAGAAAAAACAATCGATATTTAAATGACATTTTTAAGATAACTGGCATCCATTTTTTTTTTCAGACACCGTCATTCCCGCTGGGATCTTTACTTTTTACGATGTGGGCAATAGAAATGCACATAGAAATTGAAGTCAGAAATAAGCTCCCGAACTTTGTTCTGCGAGGCTGATTTTTCAGCCTTGGGCAAGAAAGCCTTGCAGAACAAGTTTTCCAATACCAATTTTTATTTCCGATGAACCTAATATACTTCCTAAGTGCCGTCCTATCTCATTAACTAGCAACATCACCAAACTGTTCGAGCACATCATACATCCTCGTCATTGCTCGTCATTCCTCTTCATTACTGCTGATCACTTTTCTC
Organism: Amblyomma mixtum; assembly: GCF_055824585.1. Taxonomy (NCBI): domain Eukaryota; kingdom Metazoa; phylum Arthropoda; class Arachnida; order Ixodida; family Ixodidae; genus Amblyomma; species Amblyomma mixtum. Next base: position 103,826,440 of record NC_143019.1, on the reverse strand, counting down.
ACCAAGAGTTTCAAATAAAATTAACGCATTTCAATATTCACTCAAATGTTTCTCTGTGGGTTAAAGGCTGCAATTATTCTGTAACCGTATATTCTGGTGTCCCCCAGGGGATCATGCTTGGTGCCCTATATTTTTTTAATCCTTCGAAAGTGATCTACACAAGCTAGCCTGACCTCCTGTTAGATTGTTCGCGGATGAATATTGTATATCTCAACGTTACTAATGACACTGGCCGCCATTCCTTTGAAATTAACCTTGATGCAATAACTTCATGGTGTTCCATCTCGCTAACGTCACTACATGCATTTAAAAAACAGATAATGCGGCTTACCACCCGCTCCACTCAAATGCCGACAGCCTACTTCCTCGATGTGCTAGCGTAGAACTTAGATAACTTACAAGTATCTTGGAGTTCATCTACATTCTGAGTTAACTTTGCAGTACCACATTGACACCCTCTAAGCATGAGCTAGCCGTGCACTCGGACGTAACCTCAAGCATGCGCCTACATATTTAAAAAAAGGAAAACTCGCTTATGCTAGACTCATCCACCCGAAAATTCTGGACAAGCATGCGCCATCAACAACATCGAAGCATTCCAGAGCCGTGCTGTTCCATTCATCTTTTGATATTATTCATCCTTTACGCTTTTTACTATTTCTTTCCATTCCCAATTTCTTGCAATGTATTATGCATAAAGAAAAGCTTTTTTTTGTACCGTCGTTTTAATTCGTGCTGTTATTTTGTTTTAAAGGATGCACTAATTAGCGCAAACGTTTTTTAGTGGGCTGCTAAAGGATTAATAATTATTGAAAATAAGGAGAATTGTTTCTTGGTACATACAAACTAGACGTCACACTGGTGAAAGTAATAGCGAGAAGTGAGAGTTTCTCATAATCTACAAGCAATGCTAGAACACGGGCTAGTCTCATAGTATGATTGTTGAAAGAACGCATTCCTGTTAAAAGAGCAGGGAAAATATGTGAGAAGAACGCAGTACACTCAGTGCCTACGTAATGCCGAACCAAACACGATGAAGCTTTTTAATATTTGTTTGCTTGCTCATTCTCAAAGCGGCTGTCACAAGGCTTCATCACTTTCTTTGTGACGCGAGAAGCGGCCAGGTTTATCTCGAACGACCGCTGCCAAACGTAGCTGCTTTTGCATAGACTGCTCTAGGTTTAGCTTCTTTTGACGCTTTATCTCAAAGATTCGCAGCTAGCTTAAAACTCAACGTAGCCGAGGGCGGCGGCGATTCTTTCCTCGACGACCGCGAGCAAGTTTATTTTTAACGCAGACGCCGAGTTGCGTTCTTTGTGGGCGCAAGAGAGCTCAATACAGAGCTCATTTTCAGTGGCGCAGTCTGCTAGTCTGGTCCCCCTGGCGTTTTCATCATCACGTGACATCTGGCAGATATGCGTGTATGCACGCAACCCTTCCTCCAACCGCCGCAATGGACAAAGCGAGACCGCCAATACCAGTAAAGACAATCCGTCACCAAGGGCTGCCATCTGAGATAGGAGCCCTAAGGGGTTCGCACGCGAGAGGGAAAAGAAGTTTCGACGTCCACCATCAGCTCAGCACCGGCGTCGACCCTTGCCGTCCTGCAGCAGCCACGGGTACCGCCAACAGTCGAGCGCTCCGCTCTTCAAGAGCGGAGAGAATCGCTCGAACAATTCGAGCGCCTAGCTACGTTAAACAGGTGGTCGGAGGATGACGAATCTCAGATAATTTCATATTCCGTCGATATTCCTGCCAAAAAATTACACAAAACCGCGAAACCACCTCGAGAACTTGTCCTCTATTCAAGAATAAGGTCCTGAAGTCCAGCATTCTGAGTGAAAAAAGGGCTCAGATACTACATTCAAAGATAAAACAGCCAAATGAAACTTTTATCAAGAATTTCCTGTAAAAGCAATGAAACGCCTTTTTGAGCTGCGATAGCAAGAAACATGCTCGGTCGTCGTTGTGGAACAGAATTTCCACCACTAACGGAAGCACTCAATTTAAAGCTCCCTAATCCCCTTCCACACAAAGGGCGAAAGGCACCTATAAAACAACCTTGGAGAATGTAGAGGGGTTTGCGTGTGGCTGCGATCAATCGAAATAAGCCTTGCCGAATTTTGCGCCAGGAACGACGTGGTAAAGCCGTGTGCCGGCGGCTTTCACATAAACAAATGGTAAAAAGCTTCGTGGACAAGAAACAATTATTCCACGCTGTCACCGTGTTCCTGAAGCAAAAACGAAACTAAAAGACAAAAATGCAACACGAGTTTTTCATCGAGTTCCTCCTAGCAGAAGGTCAAAGAGACACCATGATTCGCAGTAAATCAAGCCAAGGTCGCAAACTAGACCAGAAGCAGCCGCGTCCAAACGACGCAATTTCGTCCGTAGAGACGGTTCACCGCACCGATCTCCTGCTTTGTTCCGGTCTCATCAGCCTCCCCCGGTAAATGCCACCGCCGGCAATTACATTTCGCCGTGGCTTCCACTACCCACGGCTCTTCGTCTTGCCGCTATAGCATGCACTTCGGAAACGCATTGCCGGCAGCTATGTATGTTTTCGCCAGCATCATCAGAGTCTACCAAGGAGAGCACAATTCGCCATTATCGGATAAAAGGAATACGGCTGCAGTGTGCTAAATACTGTAAGTAGAAACGACAATTCAATTTTAGCTTTTTTTCTCTAATTATTTGACTTCCTTTGCTCAACCAGCATTAGGTGCCTCAGAGCATGGTTTAGGTAAAACACTGCGGCTGTGCCGGCATAAATTTCAGTTTCATAACAAGGAGAAATATTTCTACTGAAGTAATGCTTTTATCACTATTAAGCGACATTTTGCGCAAGACGCTCAATGAGGCTGCTCATTAAACTTTAAATGTAGAACTCACAAGCTGTTTAAATTCAGTGTCATCACGCACTGCAGCCAAAAAAGATAAGTTTTTAAAAACATTCTTGTGAACAACGTTGGAGTATTCAAGGTCAGTGGTCAACGGCCCCTGTCCACAAAAGCGTTATTTTCTTGCTTCCAGACTGGTGTTCGGTAGTGCATACAACAAAGAGGATGCTCCTAAAGCTTATAGCAGATGTGAGAAAGACGAAAAACAACCACGCTCCATTCCAAAGAGTTTTTTTCACTCTACATTCTGCACTTTGCCGTGGGCTCTTTACACATATGTCGTTTAAGAAGACTAACATGCATACCGGTTGTTCTTCAGTTTATGTTCAGCGATTTAAAAATTATACTTCAGTCAAAGAGCGCTTTTTCCCTCATTGCATTGTCAGCAGCTCAACGCATCAGAATAGAGCTAAGATTTCCTAACTAGTAGGCTAGTTAAATAACATCCAGTTGTTCACTTTTGAAATATTGCTGGTCGTCTATTCATTTAAGCCGAGAATAAAGCCCACAGTAAGCAAATCTCATATTAGTTTTTAGAGTTTAGGAAACGCAGTTACCCCCAGCGTTGTGCGTCAACAAAGTTGGGCTATTAGGACGAGTAACGTCTACTGGACGGGATGGTTTGCTTACAAGTTGTTCGAAGGAACCTTTTTTTTTTGCCGACAAGTTGGTCAAAATTTGTTGGGTCACAGCGTCGAGGGTAACTGCGTTTTCGGAATTCAAAAAGTGATATGGGTATCACTCACGGTGGTATACGTGCCTCTGAAAAAATAGGGCTGCTAACAGCAATAGTAAAAATATAAATTTTATCATTAGTTACCGAGCCTACAAGTTAGCAGGTTTTAGTTGTATTCTGGTGCATTACACCGCTGGCAGTGCTGTGCCGACAAATGCGCTCTTCGAACTCAGACAAGTCTATTTTTAAAAATTACACCTGCGGGGTTACACTTCGTATATAGGTTCTTGTCTTCTTCGGTAGCATATACTATGGCTTGAGCAATGCTTAATGTATTCTTGTTTAATGCTCCGATTCCGTAGGTCCTTAGATATTTTTCTTAGAGCTCAAAGATAAGGTAAAGTTTTTGGATTGACAAGGTACCCATGTGGGCTAGTTGGTGTACATCCGACATACCTTCACTAGCGAAAGTACGAGACTCAAGGAAAAGAAAATCACAGGACAACGCTAGACTTTTCCCCATAGCATCATCCTTGTACGCTGTTTTTAACATTTCAAAAGTTTCTGTTCCATTTTTTCCAAGCAGAAAGCAGAATTTCACCGCCGTACGCTGTTCACAAAAACCAGCCATTGAAAAACCGACACTTACAGAAAACAGTTACCACTGTAAACGCAGACGACACAAGTACGTCTGACCTTCAGCGGTGCCACTCGGCAGACTGACTCTGGAATGTTCACTCTCTGCGCTCCTAGCGGCAAAACACGGTACTACGAAAGCGCTGCCCACCAAAAAATTAGTCCGGTTTCTTTTGGGTACACCCTCGTACACATAATAACGAAGTATGAAATAAAGCTAGTGTGGAGAAGTTTATTGACACGTTGAAGCGTCGGCGTCGAAGACCCTGGCGCAAGAAGTGTAGGAACCAGCGAGGCGAGGGACCGGCACACAAGCGGCTGTTATCCAGCACGAGCCTTCTACGGGCGGCGCTAATACTTCGTCGTCGTTGGTGGCGGTCCTGTATCATCTTCTTCACTCCAACTGCCCCGGCGGAAAGAGGGAGCCATCCTGGCGACTCAAGGCGAGAAGACGACGAGAGGGCTGTAATAAGGCTCCAAGCGGCTGACATGAACGACGTCGCGACCACGGCGGCGATGGTCCAAAGAAGGTGTCACCGGTTCGATGATATAGTTGACAGGTGACGTACGCTCTAAGATACAGTAAGGACCAATGTGCTTGGCCGAAAATTTGGACTCAGCCGGAACAGAGAGCCAGACCAATGATCCAGTGGAGAAGTGTGTAGCGGGCGTGTGTTGATCGGACTCATGTCTGCGGAGTCCTTGACGTTCGGCAGTGAAGGAGTGAGCCAACTGGCGGCACTGCTCAGCATGGCGGGTAATGTCAGAAAGGGAAGTATATTCAGAGCTGTCGGGGTTGGAGGGAAGGATTGCGTCCAGGAGACAGGAAGGCTCGCGCCCGAATAAAAGAAAGAATGGGGAAAAGCCGGTAGTTGCTTGAGATGCGGTGTTATATGCATAGGTCACGAACGGAAGGACTTGATCCTAATTAGAGCTCTCGGAGCAAATGTACATGGCGATCATGTCACCAAGAGTCCGGTTGAATCATTCGGTGAGGCCGTTGGTTTGGGGGTGGTAAGCAGTAGTGATACGGTGGACTGAGTGGCACACATCGAGAAGTTCTTGAAGAACTTCAGACAAGAAAACACGGCCGCGGTCACTGAGAAGTTCTCGCGGAGCGCCGTGATGCAGGACGGAGTGATGAAGAAGGAAGAAGGCGACGTCGCGAGCAGTAGCCGCAGGTAGGGCAGCGGCCTCAGCATACCGAGTGAGGTGGTCCACAGCAACTATAATCCATCTATTCCCAGCGGTCGTGAAGGGGAGCGGTCCATATAGGTCGATGCCCACACGATCGAAAGGGCGAGCCGGGCAAGGTAATGGCTGTAACGGGGTACTCGAGGGTTGAGGTGGCGACTTCCGCTGCTGACGGGCTGTGCAGAAGCGAACGTAGCGGCGAACGAAGTTGTACATGCCCCGCCAGTAGTACCTCTGCCGTAGGCGCTCGTAGGTTTTTAGCGATCCAGCGTGAGCGCTCTGAGGGTCGGCATGGTAGTTCGCACAGATCTCAGACCGAAGGTGTCGGGTAATCACGAGGAGCCACTTTCGGCCGTCCGGACGATAGTTGCGGCGGTACCGGATATCGTCGCGGATGGCAGAATGGCAAGCTTGGCGACGAAGGGCCCGAGGGAAGGAGGACGTAGAGCGTGCACGAAGGACATCGAGCAAGGATGAAATCCATGTATCCTGGCGTTGTTGATTGGGCATGTCCACAGTAGTAAGCGCTGCGAGTATTGAATCAAATAAGAGGGAAGAGGGCGCAGGAGAGGTGAGTGGCGAGCGTCACAAGGCGTCGGCGTCGGAGTGCTTGCGGCCCGACCGGTAGACTACGGTAATATCGAATTCCTGAAGACGGAGCGCCCAGCGGCCAAGGCGTCCTAAGGGATCTTTGAGGGAGGCCAACCAGCACAAGGCGTGTTTATCAGTAACGACGTGAGAGCCCACACTACGACCAGACACTCCTTTTCAGTCACGGTGTAGTTCGACTCTGCTTTGGTGAGAGCATGGCTGGCATACGCAACAAGGTATTCAGAAAAATCGGGCTTGCGCTGGGCCAGGACAGCACCGAGGCCGATTCCGCTTTTGTCGCTGTGCACTTCAGTAGGAGCACTAGGGTCATAGTGCCGTAAAATAGGGGGTGAAGTAAGAAGGCGACGGAGTGCAGCAAAAGCTTCATCGCTGGCAGAGTCCCACGTAGACAGGTCGGCGGGACCATTGAGGAGTTTTGTAAGGGCGCGACGACAGAGGCGAAATTAGGGACAAAGCGCCGAAAATAGGAGCAGAGGCCAACAAATCGGCTCACCTGTTTCGTAGAGGTCGTCGGTTTAGGAAAGTCAGCCACAGCACGGAGTTTGTCGGGATCAGGTAGGACGCCATCTTTGGATACGAGGTGGCCGAGTATTGTCAGTTGCCGGGCGCCAAAGTGACATTTCTTGAGGTTAAGTTGAAGGCCAGCACCGGTGAGGCAGCTCGATATCTGGCGCAAGCGCTGGAGATGCGCCGGAAAATGGGGCGAAAACACAAAAACATCATCTAAATAGCAGAGACAAATGTTCCACTTGAGGCCGCGCGAGATGTTGTCCATTATTCGTTCGAACGTGTCGGGAGCGTTCCACACAGACCGAAAGGCATTACGGTGAATTCATATAGGCCGTCAGGGGTAACGAATGCCGTTTTAGGACGGTAGGACTCAGACATCGGGACTTGCTAGTAGCCGGAACGGAGATCCAGAGAGGAGAAGAACTCGGTGCCTTGCAAGCAGTCAAGGGCGTTGTCAATACGGGGTAGCGGGTAAACGTCTTTGCGCATAATTTTGTTGAGCCGGCGATAGTCCACGCAAAATCGTATCGAGCCATCCTTCTTTTTCACCAGGACAACTGGGGAGGACCAAGGACTGGCAGATGGCTGAATAACGCCGCGTTGCAGCATGTCGTCCACTTGCTCAGCGATGAGGCGGCGCTCGGGAAGTGACACACGGTAGGGGCGCTGGCGCAGAGGAGTATGGGTACCGGTTTCAATGTGCTGCTCGACAGTGGTCGCACGGCCCAAAGAAGAGGACTGCTGGTCAAACGATGAGCGAAACTCGTTGAGCAGGACAAGAAGCTGCGCGTGTTGAGCTGTGTCGAGGGCGGGATCAATAGAGCGGTCGAAAATGTCCGAAGGCAGTGGGTGATCGGGAGTAGCGCCACGTGGGGTGAGGGAAGCGAAGTCGAGACTGGAGGAGGGCACATCGGTGTCGAAGGAAGAGATGAAGTCAGTGGTTTCGAAATGACCAAGGCACTCGTCACGAAGCAGGGGAAACGCAGAGAATGAGGTGTTAGAGACGAGGATTGCGGCAGCACCATGGTGATTGTCGATGACGGCGAAGGGAAGAGAGAGATGTCGGCGAGAGGCAAGGAGGGGAGAAGGCTTGAAGAGAACGGTGGCGTCAGAAACAGAGGCGGCGCACACAGGGACGAGCACAGCACTCTCAGGGGGATCATCGGTGTCCTCGGCGGAAAAAAGCTTATCATCACAGCGAAGCGGAGATTCGTCGAAGAGTGCAGCACAGAGCGGAGAAAAGACGACATGCACACGGGCACAGTCATTGACGGGGCTATGGCGGGATAGAAAGTCCCAGCCAAGGAAGACGTCATGGGAGCTTGCACGGAGACTAAAAATTCGACAACATGTAAAACATCGGCGATGACGACGCGTGCTGTGCAAGCGGCAGAAGGAATAATGGGCTCGGCGCAGGCTGTACGGAGGGAGAGTCCAGAAGATGGGGTGGTAACTTTTAGAAGTGAACGGCAGAAGTTTTCGTTAATTACAGAAACGGTCGCCCCAGTGTCCACAAGCGCAAGTGTCGGGACGCCGTCTACAAACACGTCAAGAAGATTCGGCGGTGAAAGGCGAGGACTTGAGCAGGGCGATGAGAGCGCAGTTCGTGCCCCAGGAACTGCGGCTGCTAGTTTTCCGAATCGGCGGTGACGCTGCGACGCCTCACGGGCGACAAGGAGCGGCGGCGAGGGGAGGGCGAGCGGTGGGAAACGTAGGGCTGGCGACCAAGCGCGCCATCAGGCAAGGTGCCCCGATGGGGTGGTTCGAAAGGTGGGGGAAGGTGCGATCTGTACCGGGGTAGTCCGGCAGGGGGTGCAGGGGCGCGGGCAGAGTACGTCGACAGAGGCGCGCGACGTGGCCTGGAATACCGCAGGTGTAGCAGATAGGTCTATTGTCAGCCGTGCGCCAATGATTGTAGGCAGCGGGCGCGAAACAGTGTCGGGGAACAGCAGGCGCAGGCACCGCAGGAGGAGCGTATGCATAGGCCTGCTGCAGCGGTGGTCTTCTGACAGCGTCGGCACAGGTGAGAGGCACGGGTGCGGGCGCAGGCGGCACGGTTACTGGAGGATCGTAGCTCAACGGCGCGGCAACAGGGCTGGGCTGGATTGGGAAAAGACCGGCCTGGGGAGCCAAGGGTGCCGGTTGCCGAAGAAAAGGAAGTGCATCGGTGACCTCCTGCGTGATGGCGTGCCGGATCTCAGGACTGAGGACGGGCGGTGACCGGTGTTGGTGAGATAGGAGCGAGAGTTGCCTGGCGACATCGTCCCGCACGAAGTCTTTGATGGTAGCGAGTAAGTCATTGTTGATGCCCAGGCCGGAGATGGAGTCGGCAGGTGGGGGAGAGCGACGAGCGCAAAGGCGTTGTTTGCGCAATTAGTCGAAACCTTGGCACAAGGTGTACACCGAGGCAACGGTGGTGGGGCTCTTCGCCGGCAACATCTGAAAGGCTTCGTCGTCGATGCCTTTCAGGATGGGCTTGATCTTGTCCGCCTCCGTCATAGTCGGGTCAACACGCTTGCAAAGGTCAACTATATCCTCAATGTAGCTCGTGAAAGTCTCATTCGTGTGCTGAGCTCGGACACGCAGGCTTTGCTCAGCGCGCAGTTTCCGCACGGCGGGACGACCGAAAACCTCCGCAAGTGTGCTCGTCAGAGCGGCCCATGGGTGGGAATGTCGGCCTCGTGGTTCCAGAACCACAGGTTCGCGACGTCGCTCAGATAGGCTCTGAGCAAGAAGCCTAGGAACCAGCGAGGCGAGGGACCGGCACACAAGCAGCAGGTATCCAGCACGAGCCTTCTACGGGCGGCGCTACCACTTCGTCGTCGTTGGTGGCGGTGCTGTATCATCTTCTTCATCCCACTAGTAATGTACAAAAATAACACAATAAACAATGCAGAATAAAATATTGAGTAAAAGCACATAGTACAACAAAAATACCAAATCTGTTAGTCCATGGTTTTCTTTAACGAATGCTGAAACGATTGTAGGTTAACCTCAGTAGCTATGTGTGATGGCAGATTATTCCAATCTATTATAGTGCGAGGAATGAATGATTTCGCGTAGAGCGATGAACGGCATGTTATGCATTTTATTTTGTTATCGTGGTCGCGGCGAGGAAAGACTGCAGGGTGTGGCAAAAAGAAGTCGTCGTGGAGGGTGGGATGGTGATAAAGTTTTTGAAGTAATGTTAGGCGAGCGAAATGGCGTTGACATGATAGTGGTTCCAACTCGGAACGTTGTTTTAATTCGGTGACACTAGTGAAGCGTGAATAATCTCAAAAGATGAAGCGAACAGCACGGTTTTGCAGGGATTGAATGTTGTTTATGATGTATGCTTGTTGAGGGTCCATATGACAGAAGCATACTCAACTTTCGGGAGGATTATTGTGATGTAAGCAAGTTTTCTTAAGTGTGAAGGCGCTTGTTTGAGATTACGCCTAAGAAGGCCCAGTGCGCGATTTCCTGATGCTAAGATTGCGTTAATATGGTAATGCCAAGTTAGGTCAGACTGAAAGTCAACTCCTAGGTACTTGTAAGTTGTTGTAAGTTCTACTCTATCGTTATTGAGGAAGTAGGCTGTAGGAATTCAAGTGGAACGGTTAGTAAACGACATTAACTTTGTTTTAGATGCATTTGGAGAATTAGCAAGGAGGAACACCAAGCCGTTGCAGCATCAAGATCAGTTTGAAGGGAATGGCGGTTGGTTTCATTTGTAATATTACGATATATTACACAATCATCCGTGAATAACCTCATGGCCAGGATTCTGGTTCATGCACCCCTAGTTCACAAATCTGCCACCACGCGCCGCATGAAGTTGAGCTCCTCCTTCTCCTCTGACATTCCTCCTTCCTGGGTTGGGGGAGAGATGCCTTCACCTTCCCGCATTCTCCACTTTGTGTGCGCTCCCCTCGCGTGAACCCAGCTTTTCGGGGCCCCGGCTGAGATTCTCTTTATTCTTTTGTCACCCAGCGTATTCAAGGCGCGCTGATTGTGTCACTCCCCTACTCGCTCCCTTCTTTGCTGGGGTGAAAGAAAAGAAGCCGGACCGTGGCTAGTGCGGTGTACGCATGCCAACTTCGTCAAAAAATTTGGGGGTGGTTTAGCCCTGCTAACAACGAAATATTTTTCAAAAGCAAGTTTTTTATGTGGTCCCGACGCGCTCGCTCGTGAGCGAGCGCGTCGGGACCGCGTCGAGACCGGCCGTGCTATGCTTTGGTTGTTTGCTTTGAGAGGTTGAGTCGTGCCACATGAAGGCGTACTTTAATCAAAAGTGCTCCCATCGGAGTGAGGCTATACCATGGGCTGCTGCATAAAGTGCGACAAGAAAGCGCGCCAGGGGTGGATAGAGGAGATTACAAGAACTCTTTTGTGTGATAGGTACATTTTTATTAAGCGCGTACAGTGACCACATATGCATAATGACACTGATATTGCGTACGCATTAACAGTACAAAAGCAATGAAACTTCCAGGGACACTCGTTCAAGCAGTGAAATGCGTAATTCCCGACGCTCATACTTAGAGCTCACTCACGAATACTTGTATGTGGCTCTTACTCTGTGCATTAAACATATTAAAATCGTGCATTAATCACTGCATTTCACCACTCATGTTATTGGCCTCGATAGCAGTCAGCTCTTCGAAACTTCTGTCGATGCGGTGAAAATGCAGTACGAATGCGTTGAGTGAGCAAGTGCTGCAGTAGAATAAGCGGCAACACCTGATGCTGCGCTTCATGCTTGTTTCACTGACTCATTGTGCGCGGTACGTGATTTATCCAATGTAACAATTAGTAGTGTGGTAGTTCACATTTTTTCTAGATTGGTAAAGTGCCTCCGATGATTATTCGTTCACCGTCGATAAGGGCTTTACCACTGCTGCAAGCGATGCTAGTTTTGGAAAATATTCCAGTGGTGTACGTAAACTATGAAGAGCTAAAGAAGACTTCACAAACGGCATGCTGGGAACTATTCCGGAGCGTTTCCCGTCTGTTCGGCAAGAAACTACGCCTTTACCCAGAGCAGCACTAAAGAGTCAAACCTTAGTTAAATGTTGTTGATTATGATTTAAGTTTCTTGAGAAATGAAGAGAAGTTATTTTTAGATAACACGACGTTTAAAAGCTGACTGGGTTTCTCAAGCGCGGCGGCTTGGCGCTCCACCCCACCCGCTTGTGCAGTGGGCCGCTCGCGCGATTCATTAGCGAGAGGACGCTACGTGCGCGCGGCCCTGAATATGCAGTGAATTTACCCGTCACGGATGCGAATACGTGCAACAATACCTAGGCGCTCGCACGCGAGTGGCGCGAACATATAATTTTTTTTTTATTTTGGAATGTTGTGCAAAGCTACCCCTGCCTTTTTTCTCTGTCGCTCCGCTACGTACTTCTCGCTATCCTCTCCCTTTGCCTTTAATTCCACCGGCGCAGCTCCAATGTTTGAGGTCATCATCATCATCATCAGCCTGACTACATACACTGCAGGGCAAATGTATTAGATAGCAATCACCGCAGCCGGCAACATTTTTAATTTCGTTATTCTATTTTTGTCAGCTCTTGTTGCCTCTGGCAAACCACTACTACTACTACTACTTCTTCAAGGAGGGACTGCAGGGGAGTTGCAGGTTCTTTTTAAGCCCACAAACGCGGGTTAAGAAGAGGGAGCCATTTCCAGGGAACGATTAACATTCCCCCGCGACTTTTAAATCAGCCAGGGCAGCAGGTTGGGCATGTTGGTTACTCATTTGCATTTGTGATGGAACAGCGCAAAAACCGGTGTCCCGGTGTTTTGCTCTGTTCCATCACACACACAAAAAAAAGTTAACTGTGCCATGACTTAGGGCCGTTTCACATGCATGCGATTCTCGCCTGCGACGCTGTGACTGGGGAGGGCCGTCGGTCTAGCCGCAGACGGCCTGAGGCCAAGTTCCGTCCGGTTGGAATTCAGTCGCAGCGTCGGTGTGTCGCTCTGCGACTGACCAATGGGCAGCGCCGAGACGGCACGTGACGTCACGTGGGAGCTGTTGCCGCGGCCACGGCCGGTCTCGAGGCGCGCGTGTCGAGACCGCCGCGGCAACAGCTCCCACGTGACAACACGTCACGCGCCGTATCGGCATGGGGTCACGTGGGAGCTGTTCCCGCGGCGTAATCAAAACTGTTTATTCTAGTCACAACATACGAAATATTGCCTTTCATCTAAAAACACGCTGGCCATAACATCGTCAACACATTCCGTGCAGCCTTTCTGTCGCGTTTAATCGTGGGTTGCCTATGCAAACATCGACCAACCTTGCGTGTCCCTCCAACCGAATTCGCTGGGTACGCGTTGCATGTGAAAGCACTGTGCGAAAATCGCACTGCGGCGTCACCGACTAGGCCGACTATTTTCGTTCTGCGCAAATCTGGCTCGGAGTCGAGCACAATGGTTCTGTTGAAGTCAGTCCTGTTGACAGACGCCTCGAAGGGCTAGGCCACCGCGCTTCGCTCTACGTTCATTTGTTTGACGTAAGCATTGTGCTGCTTCACCTTACCCCCATATTTCACAGCCTACGAACCAAGCACTTGAAGAAAGGTATTACATACCACGCCTTAGGCCTTTTCTTTAGGATGACTGTCTTTGGGACGGTGGAGGAGGCGTCCGATAATGGTGGCCGGCTTGTGTGTAGTTTACATCCCTTCCTTTTTGAGAATACTGGCCAAGGTTTCGCATCTTCGTCTTAATCAAAACTTGCTTGCATTTCACTGTACCCTTCGGACATGACTTTTTGGCAGTGTTCTTCCCACAAAGGCTACAAGAACAAGACGCACTGTTCGCAACATCAAACCCTACTGAAAAAAAGGTCTATGATGCAATAACCTAATAGAGGCTTCATCATAGAATATCGTGCAATTTTTATGATATATCATACAATTTTTATGATATTCTGTGACATCTCTATGATGACTGTGTGATTTTACAGAAATGTATGACATTTCTATGATAATTTTCTATGATTTGTATAAGTATATGATATTTGTATGACAAACTGTATGAGTTTATTGCATCATACAACTTTTTCCAGCAGGGAACTGATGAAGAAGGGGGAGGTGTAGTATCATGAAGGGCGAAGGATGATGTGACTGATGTGAGCTGTTGCATAGGTAGGGAGAATTTGGTGTTATTTTTTAAGAGCGGTTATTTTGCAACGGGGGATCGGTCGTGGGTGGTAAGGGGGCGGGAGAGAAAATGACAGTAGGGGGGTCTCCTGTTGTGCTTTTGCCTGCCTTTCTTTTTTCCCCCTTTTACTTTTCCTCGAGTCGTATAGCGCAGACCGTGGTTGCTTCTGGTTTGGTTTGGTTTGGTTTATGGGGTTTAACGTCCCAAAGCGACTAAGGCTATGAGAGACGCCGTAGTGGAGGGCTCCGGAAATTTCGACCACCTGGGGTTCTTTAACGTGCACTGACATCGCACAGTACACGGGCCTCTAGAATTTCTCCTCCAAAGAAATTCTAGCCGCCGCGGCCGGGATCGAACCCGCGTCTTTCGGGTCAGCAGCCGAGCACCATAGCCACTGAGCCACCGCGGCGGCTCTGGTTGCTTCTGGAGTGCGATGTTTTTCTGCTCCCTACAGGGAAACAGAACGGAGTCAGCGCCTCTGCGAAAACGGCCCGGAAAGGTCTCATACATGAACGCACTCTTGTCTCTGGGCTGTCATAAAAAAAAAAACTTACAAACCGTAATGTGTCAGTCCTGGCGAAGGGTCCCTCCATGCGCGAAAGAAATCTCCCAAAAATGACATCAGAGATTTTGCAGAGGATCAGTTACATTCTTTAATGCCTTCCACCAGCTTAAGGACTTCCAGCAGCTTTGTTAGAAGCAGAGCGCGTGGTCATGGCGTGGTACGAAGAGTTGCACAAAAACAAATTTCGGACGATTTAGCGCGGTTACTCCACAAGCGCAGGTGCGCCCGCACTCCGGTTTTCACTGCGGTTGCGGTGTTCGGATCCATTGCGCACGGATGCTGTTGAAGAAATGATATCCAAAACACAGCGCAAGAGACTGGTAGTTTAGGATGCGGGATGCTCGGTTGCGGCGATGTAGTTGTCTAAAATTGATCTGTTCGCGCTGGCCCGGGTTCGAAACCCACTCGCGGCCGTAAAACATTTTCGATTATTTTTTCAGGTGAAGCAGGCTTCAGACATACAGACAGACCGCGTCGAAATCGAGAATTCAAGCCTTAGTGCCGCACCAAAAAATGCGACCCCGTCAGCTGGCTGTTGTTTTACCAGTTTGTGGAGGTGGCGGTTGATAAAAAAACGGCCGCTCGATGGAACCGCATCACCGAGTGGCCGTGGTTCTCGTCTGCTCACTTACTGAAAAATGCGCATGCTGAAAGGCTTTTCGTAGAGCCTTTACTTCGTTCCTTCTCATTAAACGTGCGTGCACTGTGTTATTATGGCTTGTGTGCAGTATCAAATAAAACAAACCATTGTGAACGGACGAGACCTTTCAGCGGCCACGTAATTGGTGAAAGCTTCAAAAACCGCGTCTTCTCGCCTTGTGTGGCTAGAAACCAGTCGAATGTAGCAAACTTTCCGTTTCTCCAGAGATCATCTGGCGACGACAAAGCGTCGAGGCTCCAATGTCACTATATCAAAAACAAAAAGAAAACGCTCAGAGTAGAACACAAGAATCACAGGACGTGATTACCACTGTGGAACGCGAGATTTCAGGTGATGAAATTCGTATTTCTTATTGCCATTTATTTTCATATTGCTTTCAATACGCATGGCCTCACTATTCTTTCACTCGTGATGTAACTGTGCTCGTACCTCTCAGACGTCAACGCCAACACCGACGATGCACAACCAAGAAACATGCCCTCAACAGCTGTCGATGTTAATGCGTCGCAGAGCGTGCACTGAGAATGCAGACAACGAAGGCAGCTCCGTGGAAGATACCCGCTTTCGCTGTGGGTCGCTTGGCGGCCTTGATGTCCGCTGACGCACCCTAGCATACTCTCGACGTGCCGGCATTCATTGTGTCTGAAGTAAATGGACAACTTGCAGAATTGCAGGAAAGCTTATTTGCATGAAGATCTCTTCGAACCATGAACCCTCGTTCACAGACCGCGTTTCCACTTCCTGCTCGGCTGGCTCAAGGGGTTAGCGCGAAGGGGGATGAGTCAGTAGCCCTCCATTGTGTCGCTCTTGGAAGAACGTGAGGGGGTCTGCTCCCTAATACGCCGGAACCTGAAGCTTCGACGCACGCCTCCAGCCATAGAGATAGTAGAGAGTTTTAGTATAGCGTATGAGCGCTTACGTACGCTATACGCAAGCATTTAGCGGGAGGTTACTGTGGAAGTCGCAAGAGCACCTTTAGTTTACCGTAGAACCGCACGAACGCAACGATAGCCAAGGCCGCAGTGGCGCCATCTGGTGTGATAATGTGAAAACATTTTGTGTCGTATTTTTCGCGGTTAGCCAACGCATTGGCCAAGCTGATCCAAGTCGTATCACGTAGATAGCCGGTTGCATGGCGTCCCCGATGAGTCGCGCACTGTGCAGTCGAGGCAGGGCCTAGCTTTCTTTTTAATTTTTTTAGGTAATCGAACCGAGCAAGGTTTTTTTAAGAACCTCATGGTATGTACTACTATTCTCTCGAACCCCTACTGCCCTACAGCCGAAACGGCCTAAACGGCTACTTTTGGCAAGGCTGTGACTATCTTGGCATAAAAATCCAAATCAAGCCAATCCACAGTCGGCGGTGTTTTGATAGGGTTAGGAACGGCGGAATCGTTACACAGAATCCAAAATAGGGCAAGTTTATCACTTATTCGTGCTGCTGTCGGCGAGAGGAGGCATAGCGAATATCACACGTTCCATTTAAGGGCAACGAATGTGCCTAAAAACCTAGTAACACGACATCTTCTCTCCGAAGCGGGCGACGTGGGTGCCGCCATGTTGACAACGCTATTTTTCTTGGCGTACGCAAGAGCACGCACGCTAAATTCGCAAAATAGCGTACGTAACGAGAACGTACGTAAGCCATCAGTTTGAAATAGCGTTTGGCGCATGCGCAGTACGACTGACGCTATTTTATAGCGTACGCTATGCCTTTGAGTATGTCTACGTACGCTATACTAAAACTCTCTAGTGTAAAAAGAAGTTGCCGAAAGGTTACCATAATGCGTTCTCTTGACAAGTACTTGTCCCGACCCGCTCCTCACATCCTTTCCACAACTTCTGTCTTATATTGACAAAGGGACATCTCCCCCCTCATTTTTCGAACGAGAATGTTCGGTTGAAAAATTGTTGAGGGCACTCGATATGCTGAAAGTGTGCTCCAAGGGCCCTTCTTTGGCGTACGCGCTCAAGGTGGGCGCTCTTGGAATACCACAGAACCGGTATAAGCATGCGCACTATAGGAGACGTCACCGGACCACTACCGGAACGCACGGGCGCTCGCGCATGCGTAGGAAGCGGGGTCCGGTTTACGACATTCGGAGGACAGCGGGGCTCTCGGCGACTCTTCTTTATGGCTTGAAGCTCTATCAGGTTCCCAGAATTTTTCGCGGTTCGAGTTGCCCTTCAGAGCACCCAACCTCTTTTCTTCACGGCTCGAAATTACTTCCGTCGGCTTCAGAGGGGGAGCCAGCCAGCACCAAGAACACGGAGGTGCATGCCCTTTTTCGGCGCCCGTTCGGCGTACGGCGTCGCTGTACTGCTTGCAGCATCGGTTCATGTTTGGTAAACTTCGGTATGCCAGGCACTCGGGCAAGTGGTTTGTCAGCGGAACGTTTTATCATATCCGTTCTAGAAGCCGCGCAGCAGCTGCGTGAAAGTGTGGAAGTTAAGCTGAAATTGATCTGGCTCCCGTAGAAAGTCGGAAAGAGGAAAACATATTGCCTTAGAGCTGCGCTGGCTGGACTGTACAGAACAAAGACCCACACGTACTGGTAGTACACGAATCCGTGTAGGCCGGTTTATTGAAGTGAGCGTAGTTCTAACATTGCAATCGCATATCACAAAAATATGCATATATATATGCAAATATGCAAAATTGCATATTACAAAAATCACGGCCGACGCTTCACGTACACTTGGTTTTATTAGAAGATCACTTCCCTCTTCCCCCACTAACATACGTAAACTGGCATATGAAACTTTTGTCCGCAGTAGGCTGGAGTATGCATCCGCGATCTGGAGTCCTCATCAGTCCTACCTAATTAACATGCTTGAAGCCGTCCAGAACCGTGCAGCACGCTTCATATCGTCAACATACGACTTTCATTCCAGCGTAAGTTCCATTAAATCATCACTTGACCTCACTTCCTTAGCTCTCAGACGAAAAGTTGCGCGCCTTTGCTTGTTCCATAAGTTATACTTCAATTTCCCCTATCTCCGTGGTTCCCTCATATCTCCTCCCTTTCGTACATCGCGCCGCCTTTTTAATTCAAATAGCGTCCAACGACATCATGGCTCCAGCAATGCTTTCAACAAGTCCTTTTTTCCGACCGCAATTGAAGAATGGAACCTTCTGTCCGACTCACTAACAAATGTGCACGATGCGATAAGGTTTAAGGCGATGTTGTTAGATCACCTGGGTTGACATGACGTTTTTTTTTCTTTCTTCGATTTGTGTTTATATGAAATTCTTTTTCCTGTATTGAGTTTTTTTGCCCTAACCTCTCGCCGACGTGTGTGGTGCTTGTGGCCTAAAGGCATTTTTTACCTGCACCGTTCTAACTATCGCGTTCTTTGCTTCTCTTTATGTTCCTATATTGCATCGTTATATTTTTGTGACCTTTGTTTTTCCACATCAACTTTGCAAACGCTCCCCCTTATGTAATAACCCGACAGGGGCCTTTAAGGGACAATAAATGATGATGATGATGATGATGAACTAACCCTGTTACAAGTAGAGATGCCGTGTTTTCGGTATCCGTTAAACTCCGTTAAACTCCGAAAAATGACCCCCGCGGCATTTTGATATGAATGCTGGAAAACCAATAAACACTGATTTTCAGCCGTCCTAGAAGAAAAGAATGCCAGTTTCAAGTGAAGAAATGTACTCTACTTTTTTTTTCTCTAGTTCACCCGGAACACAGCCGCACTGAACTGTCCTTGGTACCATTCCCTTCAATCGAAACCAAATTCTATTGTCGCGTTCCTTTGTCTTCTCTTTACCAGCGTGACGGTTTTCAAGTGTGTAGGTCAGACATAAGTTTCCTGTAACGAGGAACGCAACAGGACACGAGAGTACCCAGGACAAGCTCCCCACCCGACAAAATCTTCTGCTCTTTCAGCTCAGCAGTGCTTACAGGCTCCAGGGAAATACGGCGGGATTTTCACATTGCCTGCACGTCTCTCTCATTGCCAGTTTGGCAACTTGCCACTGTGGCTCCCCTGAGAGCTGGCACTTTTTTTTAGCGTTCATTCATGTTCTTGGTTTCTGGAGAGCAATCAAACAAAAGGTGAAAAGCTCGAGAGCCTGCTAGCAGTACTCGCTATCCCCGAAGACATGACTGTATATATATAGTTTTTGTGAAGTGTAATCACGTGGTATAGAACATCGAAGCAATAAACACAGCAATAAAATCATTGGAATCAGAGGAGGCACTTGTCTGCCGCGTGTACTCAATCCTGGTTCATCTAGCCTGCACCTTCGCTGGTAAATACCTTCCTGAATGGTCAGCGTTTGGTGCGAAGACCGATATATTCGCTACTCGACAAGCTATGAAGTCCGCGAGAAATATATGCGCAGCTTCCGCGAAACCTCACTTGATAGCGATGACTTCTGGCATCAAGTGCAAGTTGTGGACCCGTCCATAGAGCAGGAATTGATGACAAAGAAGTCTTTAATGGATTATTTTCGCCTGTTGTGAGCTCTGCAGACCACCCGTTTTTGAAAGAAGGATCTCAGAATAATCGCTGTTCAAAATTACATCTGCTGACGCTTGCTTTCACAGTTTATGGAGAGCGCGCTGTAAAGAATGGCCGGTCTTGTTAAAACCATCTCTTGATTTTCTTGCCATCCACCCATCAAGCGCAAATGTAAAACGTGTGCTTTGTGACCGCATTCCTCCGAGGCCTGACAAATCTCTCAATGTACGTGTCCATTTTTTTTTCACTACGTGTACATATAACATTTTATACTCTTTAAAGCCTTATAGTTCCATTACAAGAAAACCCGGCACCGTGCGTTCGTCGTTCCAAGTATCTGCGTGTGTATGTACTACATACACTACAGACAATAAAAGCGATGCCATCACTGGCAGAGGCTCAATGCGGTGGCAGTATTCCCAACTACATTCGCGCCAAAATTTTGAATAGCCTTACGTCGTACAGCGTTCCGTTGCTGTCATAGCATTTCTCTTTTATTTTTACTCGTTTGGGCATTAATTCATTGGGTAGGGTGTTTGGTATGTGTTTAATAAAAAAATTCAGGTGCGCTATATTTTCTCCAGTAACTATACAGGCTGCCATCTCAGACGTCTTGACGCCTTTCGTCGTAGGTGCGGTTGAATCCAGCGTTGCTCTTCAGACTATCGCCTCTGTACTTCGTTTTCTCAGCTTCAGCGCTTCTTTTCTGCGTTTTGCCTTGCTATCCCATCCTCGTCGCCAGTTGTGGTGTTTGCGGGTCCCGGCAAGTAAGAAGCGATAAGAACACTGCGTAGCACTTTATTGGGCAACAGCTGAGATGCGTTCTCCCGGCGGCGCTCATGCAGGTGCTCGCTTTTGTAGAGGCACGCCTGACGTCACTTGGCGCGTCATCACGCGTCTCACTCGGTCCACACGAAACGCCGGCACGCGTCTCACGCGACTCGCACAGAACGCCGGCCCGCGTCTCACTCGCCTCACACAGAACGCCGGCCCGCGTCTCTCTCGGCTCGTACAGAACGCCGGCACGCGTCAATTATGCCACATGTGTTTGAAAAATACCGCAGTGCACGTTTGAAATGCCGTCTGCCTGTGCACATGAAATTCCAAGATGTCTGTGCACATGTCGCTGCCCATGTTTTCTCCTAAACGGTGCGGTTCATATGGCTGACCTCACTGTAGCACAGATATTGCACCTCTTTCCTCACAACCAGCCTCGTGGTGTGTGGTAAACGTCTGTGTAAAAAGTGTATAGCTGTGTCATCATTTAGACTTTTTCTGTGCCATGATGCGATGCCATAATAAGTGTTTTCTGTATTGTCAAGTAAAGTGACCTTGCGCATTTCTGAACGAGTTTTTTGTTGCGAAAGCAACACTGCAAGAGTCGCCGAGCCATTCCGCGGAGGACGGCGCACTCAGAGGTGCCGGGGCCGCTGCCGCGCACTCTCCATCGCCCCTCTCTCTCTCTTCCCTCGTTGCTTTCGCAATCCTCCAGCTTCCACGAAAGGGCAGGAGACCCAGAACTTCGAAGATCAAAAGAGTGTGACCCGGCACGCGAACGGGGGAGCGGGGCACGGAAAATGGATTAACTTGACGATGCCCTGCATGCAGGGTTGTTATCACGAGCTTCCGAGCATGCGTTTTGAAAGAGTGCAGTTTTATCATCCTTTTCCACAGCGTGGCACATGACAGTGTGGCAAATGGCAGTGGGGCACGGCCGTACGGTAAACAGGGTATCTGCTACCGTACGGCAAGCTAGGCAAGCCTGGCAACGGCCGTATTTGCCGTCAACGATCCAGCTACGCTAAAACAGTCTAATAGAATTTGCAAGAAGAGAAAGCGTAGCAAATATTGCGTGTCTTTGTCAGTCACTCTCAACGAGCGTGCATCAAAGTTTTAGTCGTGTCTGATTCCATCAAACCATGAAACTTGCAAAGCATCACGTCCTGTGCCAGCTGGTCGGCCTCCACCTTCAAGCCGAAGTTGCGACGAGCCCCGCGTTTTTGCGCCGTTGCATGAATTGGACGCTACCGTGGCACACACACAGGCAGGCATGCTTTCGCATTCACAGCTCGTATAAATATACTGCATGAGGGCTATAGGCCCTATGTAAAACTCTGTGCGTCAGCTTTTCTTCAGAGCAAAAGCCCCTTTACCATGGCAACGCGGACCGTCCCAGGGGGAGAAGCTGGGTGCAGCGCTAAAGACTCCTATTCCACGCTTTATGCTCATGTACACTAGGCTTGTGTCTTAAGGTGTTCGTGCTGTAACTGAGATTGAAGCTTATGACACATGTTTCTTGTTAGCCGATATGACAACGCCCCGGCTGATTCTGAAACCGTTTCTGGCGTGCAGAAATTAGTTTCAGACAAAAAAAATTTCAGCTAAATATTACTTTCATTTACTAAACGCAATAACGACTCTTGAACTAGGCGCTTAGACTACCTCAATTTCCGGCTCCTCAACGCAAATGTATTTTTTCGTGGCTGTCAAACTTCTTAAGTTGCCTTATTTGTTCAGTTCACTCTCCATCTAACCACTGTTCAGGCTCGTGAGCTTATCTCGTCCTATCTATGCCCATTTACCTCATCCTTCACAGTTTAGATACCTTCCCGACCATGTTGTTAATGATAGAAACTGTCAGGCTTTTAGGGCTCCGCTCTCTGATTATCGCAGCAAAATCTTGTCCCGTTGTCTCGAAAAAGTTCTGTGCCGCTTATGGGACGTTTAGTCATGTCTTATGTGATGTGTATAATTGCAGTAATTTTTGACAAATCATCGCTTGAAGTCGCACGAAGAAGGCACAGAGCCCTGTTAGCCGCGACCCGACTTTTCCTTTTCTTGCACGCCAACAAAGGGAGCACGGAGGGCAGCAGCACAGTCCGCCCGCCTTGAACACGCTGGGTGAGAAAAGAAAAAATAAACGCAATACGGCTGGTTTCTTGACACACAGGCTGAGAACACGTGGTTTCCGAAGCTTCCACCAATTACGTGGCCGCAGAAAGGTCTTGCTCCACATGGCAGTGGAACAACAGCGACCTGATGCGATCAATTTTTTTTTTTTTTACCCGATGGTGAGGCTTCTTAGTGTTCGCCTAGCTCCGTCTGTATGTCTGGAGTTTTCTTGACCTTAAATAAAATTAACTAAACGAAAATACCTTACGGACCGAGTGGGTTGCGAATCCGGACGGCGCGATTAGATTAGTTTTGCTGGCCACTGCATCAGACCACCACATCACTGCCTTTTGTTCTATGTACATGAACCGTGTTCAAACCATATGGAAACAGTAGCAGATCGACATGACACGTAATACGACACACCTCAGCAGCACAGCACTCGCTCTTACATCACCGCAGCCGAACATCCCGTGTCCTAAACTACCCGTCTCTCGCGCTGTGCTTTGGGTATCTTCTGCATCAACTTACAGCCGTGATCAGTGGATTCGAATATCGAAACCGCAGTGCTAACACACCTAATTCGCATTTGCCGTAGCCACGACAAATGGACCAAAATTTGTTTTTGTGCCACTCTTTGTGCCTTGCACTGCTCTCTTCACAAAGCTGGTGGCAGTCCTGCGTAACCAGGACGTCAGAGAATGCAACTGATTCTCTCCAAAAACTCTGATGGGATTTTTGGGAAATGTTTGACCGCTTCTATCAGAAGTGGCACATTAGCAGCTGTAAGGGTTTTTTTTTTTTTTACGTGAGCCGGCAAGGATGTGTTCATGCATGAGACCTTTCAGGACCGGTTTGGCAGACGCGCCAGCTTTGTCGTTCTTCAGCGTCGGAAGTAAAAAAAACAGCGCACTTTAGAAGAAAGCTCGGCCTGCGGTCCACGGCTCGAGGAAAAGTAAAAGGGGAAAAAGAGAAAGGCGCACACAAAGGTACAGCAGGAGACAGCACCCTCTCCCTACTGCCCTTTGCTCTCTCCTCCCCCTTCCCCCGCAACCGGTCACCTACGTACCTCTTAAAAATAACGCCCATTTCTCCCTGTGTTCGTCATCCATTTAATTCTGCGAATCTTGTGTCGCGTTGTCATAGTCTTTCTGAGAGGAACATATTGTCAAAGAGTTGTGTCGGAAGGGTAGCGTGAAATTCAAGCAAGTTTAGGTTGAAAGCGATGCCCAATTCTTCCTTATTTATTTTAAAATCAGCGATAGCAGTGCTTTGAGCATGCGGTTCGCGGGCGGTTCGGTTGTTCGATTCCCAGTGCCCGCCGGGTACCTATCGCTTTCCAATGCATACAAATTTTTTCGTGGTTTCTCTGAGGTGAATTGACTCGAAAAATGTCTTTCACCTAACCCTATTTCGAAGAAAACACTGTTCCATGGCACTCTTTCGTGCAAGGCGGCCCTTGCACCATTAAAACTTGTCAACAAAAGAAAACATCCTTATGGGAAAAAACGCAACGAAAACAATTCTACGCGTAGGCTAAGTACACGCCAGGAGCAAAAACGCGTATGCAATCTGTACGTAAAAGGCGTCAGCAAAACCTTGGCCAGCATTCGCGGAAAGGAAGCGGTGGAAACTGGGTACCAGCCGGACATCATTATCAGGCGCCTCCTCCCCTGTCCCGAAGACCCGTCGTCCTACAGAAAAGATGCAAGGCGTGGTACGCAAAAACCCTGCTCGAGTGCATGGTGTCTAGAGCGGCGTTTAGTTGCAGGGGTTTAGTTGAGGAATTCAGTTGAAAACCGGTTACTGATTTCATGTAAACACCGCACAGTCGGTTCCGGGAGTCGAGGAAGTGAGTCCAGTCAACTCCGCTGCAGGGGGGGTTGACTCGCTCAATCCCAACGGAAGATAGCACGTAAACCGGATAGAGACGAACAGTCGGGTTAGCGGGAGTGGAGAGCATAAATTACGATCCTGTTTTTACGCTTGCGCCATCGCGCCTGCGAGACAGCGGTGCCGTGCCGCAATCTTGGAGGCTGCCACTGCCCTCACCCGCTGCGCTGCTCGACGCTTGGTGTCGCTGCAGTTGAACCGGTCTCGACTCGCTAAAATCTAGTTCATGTAAACACGCAATCGTCGAGTCGGGCTGACCTTACACAACTTGAGACCCCCCGATTCGATCTACCGCAGTCCGGATCATGTAAACGAGGCTTAGGCTGGGGAAACCAACAATATGACGGAAAGAGTGAAGCAGCATAAAGCTTATGTCAAACAAATGAACAGAAGCGCAGTGGCCGTACTTCCCAGCCATGCCACCACAGGGGTGACTTTGACGGCACTATAGGCTCCCAAAGCATCGCCGGGTGGGGCTGCTGCGCCTGATGTGCAGCGCCATCTATGGGAGAAAAGTAAAAACTGGGGCGCTGCTCGCTGCTCGCGCCGCTTTCACCACGCTTCTTTGCACGCGCGCTTGCTTGCATGTGCACGCGCCCGCGCTGTCGCGATGTGTCGCCTGCATGAGCCGCAATAAGATCGTTCAGACTGACGCGCAGTTCCGCAGTGCAAACTGCGGAACTGCGGAAAAAAGGGGGGAAACCGATTAGTCGCGTCTACTGTGTGGAGCAGACGATCGACGACGAGGAGGCCCAATTGACTGTAAAATGCGTTTCTCGAGTGAGTAATAACGTCGTACTGTATGACATGTAACTAGAGGTAAGTCCACTGTATAATTATATGCTCGAAATATGCGAAGTACTATCAGCTCTGCGAAATAAAGCGAGACACTTAATGATCGTAGTTGTCAGTTGTTGCATGCGATGCGCAGGGCCATCCACTTACGTGCGAGTCGAAAGGACATGCGACCTGGCAACAGTTCGTCAACATCCTACTCCACCTTGGGGGATTCCCATAAACATTTGACCACCATTGCTCACACTTGCAAGTGCGACCTGCGGGTCGCTTTCTCGCTTGAAACGAAAACTCTCGGGAATAACATTGCTTGCGCGCTTTCGAGAATTTCGTCTGTTTTGACCGCGTCTCCTGCACTCGCGCTCGGTGCTATTCGCAATGCACTACGGCGACCAGGAGGATGTCGTGACGGTATTGATGTGCACCGCAGTCGTACAAGCGTCATGATGACAGCGGCAGCGGCGCGCTTCTCAGAGCCGGCCTGCCGGCCTGTTTGCCTACCGCCGCCGTAAGAAAAATACGCTAATATTGTTTGTTCACTTTCATACCAAGCCCTGGAGTAGAGCAACGTCAAAAATGAATCACTTTTGTGGATCGTTGGCCAATACCGAGCTGTTAGGAGAAGTGATAACTGCGATACAAGCATATTTCTTTTACAAAGCCGCTTTGCTGATGTCCAGTGCTGCTCGCCTGATGTCACCTGGCTCCGCTGTTAAAGGCATCACAGAAATCGATCACGTCTTTGTTTTATATGTGACGAGGAACATAGTAAAACGGTGACGCGAGTAGCACCTTTATTACAGCGCTGGCCAGTTCCGAAGTGCCCTCAGCTGCAGCATCGATGCGAAATGATTAGGCTTAGCGACGACTACGGCAGCGAGGGAGCAGCGCAGTTCATCGGCCGGCGTGGCCGCGGGCGACGTCGTTGCCGAAAGCTCGCTTGTCCGCGGGCGGCGTCATTGCCAAAAGCTCGACTGTCTCGCCGATTAGTTCAGCGGCTTGCGACTCGCAGTCGCAAGGCTGGAAAATCGAGCAGCGAACGACTTGCCTGCGCGTCGTCTGCCACTTTTTGCGTGCATGGTAGGGACAGACTCACTGGCTCTCCGAAAAGCGCGGCCGCATACTCGCGTGTTCGCGGTAAGAGTGGATAACCGTGTACATACGCTTTGCTTTCTACATTACGGCCTTCGTACTACCTCCTTTTTGCTTCGCCGAGACCGCGTCTGTCAGCGTGAAGATTGCGCCTCGCGCGACTTTCCCGTCGCACGTGCACACAAATCTAGCAGGGCGTCTGCTCCGGCGGCGCCCCGAGTTTCCGTTACTCGCCGCTGCGGCGCTGGCGTCGCGCTCCCAAACTTGAGCTTGGGTTCCCTATTGTGGTGGAAACCGAACCAAACTGCGCAGAAGCCTTCTACTTGAGTCATGACGGAGGAGAATGTTGAATGTTTTCTGGGAACCACTCCCTTTTCCTACATCCACGGTTTAAGCTCCGTGACCCTGCGGTCGACCTTATGTGGGCTTAAAAAAGGCTCCGCAACGCGCCCGCAGTCGCACCTTCAAGAAGTAGTAGTAATCGTTTACTGACAAAAAAAATACAAAAAGGAAGCACGAGAGCTGCAGCCTGTGGAATTCACGGAATTCAGAGCCGGCGGAAGTCACAGGGAGAGGATAGCGAGGAAAAGTACGGAGGAAAGCGACCGGCAGAAAAGACGGGAAAGCTTTGTACACAGTTCACAAAATACAAAAAAGTATCAAGTTCGCGCCGCTCGCAGGCTAGTGCCTAAGCATTGTTGTACACATTTACAACGCGCGTAAATTCACTGCATATTCTAGGCCGCGTGCACGTAGCGTCCTGTCGCTAATGGACAGCGCGAGCGGCGCATTGCGCAAGTGGCCCGGATGGAGCGCCCAGCTGCCGCCTTAAAGCAGAAACAGAGCCGGCTTTGAAACGTCGTGTTATCCTACAAGAACTTATTTGGCTGGCGTTTACTTCTCAAATAAATGCAAATTATAGTCATAAAATTTTAATTGGATTTGCCTCTGGGTTGCAGCTTTGGGAAAAGGCGTAGCTTCCTGCACAGCAAATGGCAGATTTGTCAGAACAGCTCACAGCATGCCGTTCTAAGAACTCTTCGTGATCGCTTCATAGTTTGCACACACTTTTGACATGAACGCGGAAATTAGCAGCGATTACGGCAATGGCAAAGCCCTTACCGACGGCGAATTATCGAATAACTGGAGGCACTTTAACAACCTAGAAGAAACGCTGTGAATTACAACACTACGAATTGTTACATTGGACAAATTGCCTAATGCGCACAATCAGTTAGTGAAACAGGCACGAAACGGAGCACCAGGTTTCTTGCATAAAATCCTGCAGTACTTGCAACGTACAAGCTTATGGGCATCTATATATGTACAGATGAAAGGAGTACAGCAAGAAGCCAAACGAATTCGGCTTGATTGGGCTTGTACCCTTACAGAAATAGCTTTATATTCAATAAAGAGACTACAGAGGTACACTGATTTCAACGCATCCCTGCTGCATTTTGACCGCATCGCCTAAACTTTCGAAGAGCTGAACGCTATTGAGCTTTAAGATGTAGCGATTAATGCGCGAATACCTAAGTTTCGTGGCTTTGTATAGTTAATGCGCACGCATTTCCACTATCACTCATCCTCAAGTAGCCACTGTATGCGTTTGCAATAGTAAATGTGTCTGTAAAGCTCCGGAATTTGGTTATAATCCTCTATAATACCCATACATGGCGAGCACTTTCTTGTAGCGGCACATGTCTGTGTGCCTACATCCGATGGGAACACTTTAAATAAAAGCGCGCATTCACAAGGCGTGACTTGATCTCCTGAAAGCAAGCAAAAAAAGCGTAGACGTGCGCCTAGCCAAATGCACCAAGAGAGGGCGCCACACGTTTCTTGCCGGTGCTGAGGATACATGATGAATATAAAAATAGCCAGGGAAAATTCTGCCTCTTTCAAATGTAAAATACTTATAAAAGATGGGACATTTCGCTACCTAAAGCTCCTAGAGCAGTCCGATATATTGTAAATCATGGCAGCGGTGAGTGATCAAGTGAGGACAAGTGGGGCTTTTTTCGCGACCTCGTCATAGGCATCATGCGACCATATCTCATCGCGCAGGGTAAACGCAATATTTAAGCCACAGTGATGAAACTTTATTAAAAGAAACTTTATGAGGTATTTAACCCTTCAGGGTCAGAGCTCGCTTGTAACTTTATGCGTGACGAGATATTGATTTTTTATTTTTCATCGCCATTCAGTTACGCGCCGCCGCGCCGCCGGCTGTGATGGCGCGACCGGTTTTCCGAGGCGCATGGGCCGGAATCCTGGGGATGAATTTGAGACGATACACACTTGGGTAGATCGTTAATAAAAAATTGAAAAAGCAGAGGGCCAAGTACACTTCCCAGGGGAACTCCAGATGTTGCGGGGACAGAAGACGAGTTAAAGCGGTTGACAGAGGTGAATTCTTTTCTATTATAAAGGAATTGTTTTATCCATGAAAAACGCTAGGATGGGGATTTAAGTTTGTCAATTTGGTTAGAAGCCTATAATGGGGAACGCGATCAAAAGCTTTAGAATAGTCTAAAAATACTGCGTCAACCTGTAAGCCAGCGTCTACTGCGGAAAATATTGTCAGTGGACAACGAAGAAGACAGTGCAGGGCTCGTGCACAGAGCGCGAAGAGGAAGAAGTGTGATCTGTGTGCCGTTGGCCGGCAGTGGTTCGATTGAGCTGCTGTGAGCTGCTGTCAGCATCCCTCAGTGACTACTTCTTGTGTGCCTACATTTACGTAACATCTCTTGGTGGAGGTGCGGTGTACGAGCCGCCATGCCGCTGACCCGACGAGCCGACGAGCCGACGTGCCGATCCGTCGAGATAGCTACCGACGCGCCTGCCACGCCAACTGTCGTCCTAGCCCACCCTCGAGACCCGGGCACATTCTGCGGTACCGATGGCGTGGACGTCGAAGACTGGCTCTCGCTGTACGAGCGTGTGAGCACACACAACCGGTGGGATCCCACGATGAAGTTGGCCAACGTCATTTTCTACTTGACGGGCACTGCAAGGGTCTGGTTCGAGACACACGAGGAAGAACTGACCAGTTGGGACCTGTGCAAGCAGAAGCTTACCGAATTGCTTGGTAAGCCATTCGGACGTCAGCTGGCTGCGAAGAAGGAGCTTGCATGCCGCGCACAATCCTCAACAGAGTCATATGTGTCTTATATTCAGGACATTTTAGCCCTCTGCATGAAAGTTGATTCCGCCATGTCAGAGAGTGACAAAGTAGGTCACGTTCTCAAAGGAATTGCAGACGACGCCTTTAACTTGCTGGTGTACAAGGACTGTGGAACGGTTGACGCCATCTTAAAAGAATGCCGCCGCTTTGAACAAGCGAAAAGCCGCCGTATTTCCCCTCAGTTCACGCGCTTGCCGAACACGGCGGCAACGTCGTCCTGCGTAGACTCATCCCAACCGTGCTCCCTGCCAACATCCGACAGCCTGACACGACTTGTACGCCGAGAACTAGAGGCAGTGTCTCCCACAATTTCCCAATTATCGGTACCGGACAGTGCCCCTGCAGTATCCCTTATCAGGCTGTTGTCCGACAAGAATTCGCCAATCTCGTGATCCGACCTGTATGCTCCATTAGTTGCCCAGATGCTCGCAATGTGTCTCCCGTGCCCGGTGCCCGACATCCGTACCACACTCGCCGCAGCCGCAACCCGGATGAGTGGAGAACACCTGACGACAGGTCCATCTGTTTTAACTGCTCCCGAGTTGGTCACATCTCCCGACACTGCCGAAGCCGTCCGTCATCGACCTACCGCCGCTATCCTGATTCTTTCTATCCCCGACGCTCGTCGTCGCCCCATGAACCACAGCTCGCAAGCTCCGACGCTCAGGCCCCTCCAACTAACCGCTCGTCGTCTCCTTACCGTCGTCGATCTCCGTCGCCCCAAACTCGACGCCCATCATCTCCTGGCCCGTATGCTCGATCCCGTTCGGAAAACTGATGGCTGCAGCGTCTGGAGGTGATGCTGCTCCGACAACCGACCTTGGAAATCCTCCTTTGACTCTACAAGCCCGACGGAATATACTTAGCGTAGACGTGGACGGGATCCCTGTTACCGCTCTCATCGACACGGGAGCGCACGTCTCCGTTATGAATGCCTCTCTACGTCGTCGCCTAAGGAAAGTGCTCACTCCTGCCCACTCCGCTGTTGTTCGTCTCGCCGATGGCGGTACTTCCGCTGTCGTTGGAATGTGCACAGCCCGTGTGTCAATCGCCGGCCGCCATACTTCGGTTCTCTTCACTGTCCTCGAACACTGCCCTCATGACCTCATCCTTGGCCTTGACTTTTTTTCCGAACATTCTGCCCTCATTGATTGCGCCACAAGTGTCGTTCAGCTAGCCCTACCTTTTAACGAGGAGCCACCGGCACCAGTTGTCCATCGCCTATGTACCGTGGATTTTGTCCGCCTGAACCCCGAAGCCGTCACTTACGTATCATTCTCTTCCGTCCCACCAGTTCCCGATGGCCAATACATCGTTACTCCAGCCCTTGATGTGCCTCTCACACGGAGTGTTGCCCTCGCACATACAGTGGTCACTATGTTTGCCAATCGAGTGTCCCTTCCGATCCTCAACTTTTCATCGCACGTTCAGCCGCTTCCCCAAGGCATGTCGCTCGCCACGCTGTGCCCTGCTTCCGACTGCGTTGTGTCAGCTGTCACCGGCTGTGAACCTCCCTCGCCGAAATGCTCCGAGTCCGACGTACCACCATCTGACCAATACGCAAAAATGATTGCACCTGACCTCTTACCAGCACAAACTCACGACCTCAGGTGTCTTCTTTCCTCATTTCACGACATCTTTGACTTCGACAACCGCCCTTTGGCTCGGACCTCTGTGGTTACGCATCGCATTAACACCGGTGACGCCGCCCCTATCCACAGACGTCCGTATAGGGTCTCCAGTACAGAACGGAACATCATTCAGCAGGAGGTGGACAAAATGCTTACCAAAGACATTATAGAGCCCTCGTCGAGTCCTTGGGCCTCACCAGTTGTTCTAGTTAAAAAGAAAGACCGGAGCTGGCGCTTTTGCGTTGATTACCGGCACCTTAACCGCATCACGAAAAAGGACGTGTATCCTCTCCCCAGAATTGACGACGGTTTGGATTGCCTTCACGGAGCCAAATTTTTCTCTTCCATCGACCTTCGATCCGGATATTGGCAAATTGCTGTGGATGACCAAGACCGTGAAAAGACTGCATTCGTCACACCAGACGGCTTATATCAGTTCAAAGTTATGCCGTTCGGTCTCTGCAATGCGCCAGCTACCTTCGAGAGAATGATGGACTCCTTGCTTCGAGGATTTAAATGGGTTACATGCCTCGGTTATCTAGACAACGTCGTGGTTTTTTCGCCCTCATTTTCCACGCACCTCGAACGACTGACGAGCATTCTTTCTGTCTTCCGCAAAGCCGGGCTGCAGCTCAACTCGTCGAAATGCCAATTCGCTCGTCGCCAACTGACCATCCTTGGACATCTGGTCGATGCCTCGGGTGTCCGCCCGGACCCTGCTAAAGTTCAAGCTGTCAAAGACTTCCCTCTTCCGCAATCGTCCAGGGACGTACGCAGCATTGTCAGCCTGTGCTCTTATTTCCGACGTTTCATCAAAAATTTTGCCGGCATCGCACGTCCCCTCACCGACCTCCTTAAGAAAGACAGCCCTTTTACTTGGGGCCCTGCCCAAGGAGAGGCCTTATCTTCCTTAATCCTGTTGCTCACTTCCCCTCCTATATTGGCCCATTTCGACCCGTCGGCAGCCACTGAAGTTCGCACAGACGCCAGCGGATATGGTATCGGCGCTGTGCTCGCCCAACGTCACCAAGGTCAAGACCGTGTCATTGCGTACGCCAGCCGTCTTCTTTCCACCGCCGAGCGCAATTACTCCATAACGGAGCGCGAGTGCCTCGCCCTTGTTTGGGCGGTCGCTAAATTTCGAACCTACCTGTTTGGCCGCCTTTTCTCAGTTGTGACGGACCACCACGCTCTTTGCTGGCTTTCTTCGCTGAAGGACCCCACAGGCCGGCTTGGTCGTTGGGCATTGCGCCTGCAAGAGTACTCTTACACCGTTGTTTACAAGTCCGGGCGCCTACATCAAGACGCTGACTGCCTGTCTCGTCACCCTGTGGAGCCGCCAGATCCTGGAGACAATGACCTCGGCCCGTGCTTATTCGCTATCTCTGATCTGCTTAACATCGCGGCCGAGCAACGGCAAGATTCCTCCTTGCGTCCCCTTATTGACCGCCTCACCTGTGCCAACCCCGATCCTTCGCTCCAACTCTTTGTCCTTCAGGATGACATCCTCTACCGCCGCAACCTTCGCCCTGATGGCCCTCCGCTCCTGCTCGTCGTTCCTCAGCGTCTCCGCTCGTCTGTCCTCGCGGAACTACACGACCTGCCCACCGCGGGACACCTCGGTGTCTCCCGCACGTACGATCGGGTCCGACGCCGCTTCTTTTGGCCCGGCCTTTACCGTAGTGTTCGCCGTTACGTTGCCAGCTGTGACCTCTGTCAACGAAGGAAGCGGCCCTCCACTTTGCCTGCCGGCCTTCTGCAGCCTATCGACGTACCTCTGGAACCCTTTCATCGTGTCGGACTAGACCTCCTCGGACCTTTTC
Source organism: Amblyomma mixtum (assembly GCF_055824585.1). Lineage (NCBI taxonomy): Eukaryota > Metazoa > Arthropoda > Arachnida > Ixodida > Ixodidae > Amblyomma > Amblyomma mixtum. The sequence goes on along the minus strand of NC_143019.1, from coordinate 103,793,736 downwards.
CTACGTCCAGTTCCGGCAACCGTTGGATCGCCGTCGCGACTGACTACGCCACTCGGTACGCTATCACACGTGCCTTACCAACCAGTTGCGCCACCGATGTCGCCGATTTCCTGTTGCAAAATGTCATCCCGGTGCCCCCCATGTCATCACGGTGCCCCACGCCAATTGCTGATGGACCGCGGCCGCTACTTTTTGTCCCGGGTAGTTGACGACATACTCCGGTCCTGTTCCACGCAGCATAAACTCACTACAGCGTGCCATCCTCAAACGAACGGGCTTACCGAGCGCCTGAATAGGACCCTCACTGACATGCTATCCATGTACGTCGCACCCGACCATCGTGATTGGGACATTGCCTTGCCCTATGTAACATTTGCTTATAATTCATCGCGGCATGACACCACGGGCTATTCGCCTTTCTATCTTTTGTATGGCCGGCATCCTGCGTTGCCACTGGATACACTCCTGCCGCTTTCTTCGGCCTCGACCACGGAGTACGCACGTGGCGCCATCGCTCAAGCAACCTCGGCCCGCGAAATCGCCCGCGACCGTCTCACCGCCTCCCAGGCCTACCAGAAGTCAGTTTACGACCGCCGACATCGCCCAGTCCACTACACGCCAGGATCACTCGTCCTCGTTTGGTATCCCTCTCGCCGTGTCGGCCTTTCAGAAAAACTCCTACATCAGTATAAGGGCCCTTATCGCGTGCTCCGTCAGGTGACCGACGTGACTTATGAGATTGCCCCCCTCGACCCTCCGTCATCATCCACCCCCTTACCACTGACGTTGTTCACGTGGTTCGCCTCAAGCCATACCGTGCACCTGCTCCGTCTTCCACTTAGCATCGGGACGATGCTTTCGCCGCCGGGAGTTGTGTCAGTGGACAACGAAGAAGACAGTGCTGGGCTCGTGCACGGAGCGCGAAGAGGACGAAGTGTGATCTGTGCGCCGTTGGCCGGCAGTGGTTCGATTGAGCTGCTGTGAGCTGCTGTCAGCATCCCTCAGTGACTACTTCTTGTGTGCCTACATTTACGTAACAATACGTCGTTAGTAAATCCAGCGAATTGGGTGTCGCATGACTAACCCCTATGAAAACCGTGCTGGTATTTCAAAATGATATCCTTCTCCTCTAGATAATTTATTACTTGAGTATGAATTATGTGTTCTAGGAGTTCATAGATGTTGCTGGTTAAGGAGATAGGGCGATAGTTAAGTAGAATAGTGCGGTCTCTGGATTTGAAAATGGGTATTACTTTCGCTGTACGCCAGTCATCAGGAATTGTACCAGATGATAATGATTGTGAAAAAAGTGATGTCAATACTTGATAGAGGTTTAGAGAGCCATTCTTTAGTATTTTGTTATTAAATCCAAGGTTATCAGAGCTAGTAGTAATTTTGAGCTTATTCATAAGGGCATGAATGCCTGATTCACTAATGATAATGAGCTCTGGTTAAACCGGGCAAACAGATTAGCAATGGTGTGCACATTCTTCTGGCGATTCTTCGGCGCGTTGCCTTCGCCTGGTAGCATTGCGGCGTTCCTGAGCAGTCAGGTGTTGAGGTTCATCGGTGACCGATGACGTGGAACCACTCTGCGAGGTAGAACGTTGTCGCCGAGCTGCATCCATAGCACGACGCTTTGCACGACGTTCTTCACGCTGTTCTGGCGTGTCTTGTGCAGGTTGTCGCATTCTCGCTTCTTCCTGTCGCTGTCACTTCTCCTTAGAGGACTGAATAGCAATGCATTCACGATAAAGCAAGCACGCATTTATAGAGGCTTTATAGCGCGGGAACATGGGCAGCGCCATATTTGGTCACGTCACCATTCCACCACGCTGCCAGGGAGTCCACAGAACCGCATGGCTTGTTCGGCAGTACGCCTCGCTCGTCGGTAAATTGGTTTTTGAGGAAAAGAAATGTACCTGTCTCGAGTATCTCAGTGGACACCTGAAGTTCGCCATAACGAGAAGGGAGGACGATAGGAGTGAACGAAGATACCGTATTCACTAGACGCGCCTTTGTTCATTCCAAACCATCCAGCTGGCATGGCGTAGTGGTTAGCGTACTCGTCTCGCACTCCGGAGACCGTGGTTCGGTTCCCCAACTCGACCAATTACCTACTCGGTGTTATTTATTTATGTGGTCTAACTAGAAATTAGGCTAATTGCTTAACCGGCGTCATTCGATTGCCATCGATGCACTGCGCGCCAATGCTGCTAACGCCGGCTTCTAAGGCCAGAAGTGGCGGATTTCCTAGCGGCGCCATCTGTCGTAGACAGAGCAAACTGCTCGGTGCCACAGCCGCGCAGCGCGCCGACGGCGCTACCATCTTGAGGAGCGCGGCTGAAGCAACGCTGCTCAAGGTCATCCGTCTCTACCGATCCGGGCTATGCGATGAGGCGAAACCTACAGTAGTATTGCTAACGCAATAATGTAAGAACTAGTAGCCCACGATGATATAAAAATGCTTGCGCACCCAGCGAAACCTGGTGTCCCAGGAAAGAGAAACAACCTTGACCATTGGAGACCTGAAATAAGGACACCACCCGCAGCAGAAGACAGCTTTAGCTTGAATTGTGAGTAAAAGTTTCTGGTACCACTACTACAACTACTTCGAATTCACACCATGCCAGTAGTATTAAGTGCTCTATGTTTTCAAACCAAACCAATCTATGTTTTCGAAGAATGACAACTTTTCTCATGTAACTCCTCTGCTGCTGCTCGTCCTTCAGCCTAAATACCCAGAACGTGCTTTGTGTGATCAACGAATCCATCGAGTCAATTATGCAAAACATGGAATCTATATGCGCAACAGCGGGAGAACTCGACCTACGCCCTTTATTTTCCTGAGTGTATTCTGATGGAAATTGAGGTGCTGCGAGGCTTTAGGTTAGGCGAAAAAACTCTAGTTTGAAGGGAATGCGCACACTCGGTGAAATATCGACTGGCGATGTAATAGAAGCTCAGCTGTGGACATGCATGCTCAACAGCTGTCACGCTTTTGGGAGCCATAAATACTGCCACCTTATAAGGCCTAAACTTCATACCAGTATGAAGCTAATTACTCGACTCCCTTTCGAGACGACCAGTAAAAGTTTAAGCTGCAGAGTCTGTGAATAGTTTTCACTGAGGTGCGGCACAGTTGTGAGGAGGTTAAGATTTCTAAACCTGTACCTTACTAGACTGAAATGTGTTCTTCCAGGCTGGAGGGAAAGAGCAGTACATAACTGCCATCTTTGAAACATTTCCGCGCTCGTACTCTCGCAGTGCCTTTACGCACCAATACCGCCGCGATCGAGTCGGGCTGCAAGTGCAAACCTGGGCGCATGTTCGAGACCATGCGACTTCCAGGTACGGAATGTGACTGCTATAAGAGTGACCAGTGATACATCCAATGCATACAGTCCACATTATTGTAATCACAAATCCTTTGAGAAAGTCGTCAGTTCTTTGAAAGGAAGTTTAGGCAACGCCTTCTGCCAATGCTTGCAAGTCAAAAATACCCATATAATGTCAGTACTACGTTGCTATCATGACCGGGAAATTAGTTTGGATATTAACTAGCTGTATTATTGCAAGGCCAAAAACCATCGCGCGAGAACAATTCTTCTTTCTGTGAGATGAACGACATCTCGGATGAAGTTTATCTGGTTGGGTTTGAAATAAATGCTTAAAAGTATTCTGTTCTTCACGACAGCGGGAACATCTCATACTGGACACTTCATGTGCAAAAGAAGGCACGCATTTTTTATTTGTTTAGTGGTAGAACTGCCTAGGACTGCACTTATTCCGAAGCACGGTTTTCACTGTGCAAAAACAAAATGCCACCAGATATCCTTCCTGGGCTCCGCATATCCAAATAAAAGAATCCCCAGAACCTAGAAGGGATAATAGTACTATTGCGCGCTTTCCGACATCTCTAACGTTTCCAGCCACATACAAGGCCTTCTCTCTAAGAGGGTCATACATGACAGACTATTGACAGCAGCAAAGTACTTGGCGATATACTTCATGGAGCCGGGCCACTTGCTAAATTTTCGCTTACACGGAGCTAAAGGTGCATGTTTTAGATAAGAAACACTAAACCACCGAAGCTGATTACCCCAAAAGCGCCCTCACAAAGACATCATCAGAAAATTATTTGTGAAAACGTAAGTCATTAGGAAAGGTTTCACAGTGTGCATGGGCCAGTGGTTGGACGTGCCGTAGCCTGCCTGCTGCCATAGGAGTGCATTACAGGGATGTGCTCGAAAGGCAAGGGCTGCTAGTCTAAAGTAGGACTGGACTGTCATCACAGAATAATGAAGGTTAGCAACCACGCAAGCCCCGTCATAAGCTACGAAAAACAGCTCTTCACTTTTACAAAAGTGTGTGTTTTCCGCTTAGGGTGCTGCGTTAGCGGCAAACCATAGCGAGAGGAGTCGTAAATATTTTTTAATTACTTCGATTTTCAACAATTTCATAATCATTTGCTCCAAGGTACGGTCCAGAGGTCTACAAACTGCAAGGATGCTAATGTGTCATTACTTATAACAAGAGTTAAACCGCGTAAATACGGCGCACAACATCCCAGGTGCGTTTCGAAGTGACTGGCAGCGTAATTCAACTGCGTATGCTACCCAATTACTAAGTATAACTTCTATACATTCGCGCAGGGAACATTACAGAAGCTTGTACAAGCGTTTGGTGACGTTTTGTTGCCGCTGCTGAAACTGCCAACTAATAATATGCCAGGTGGAAGCTCCATTCTCGGGGTGGTCACTTGATCGCCGAGTAGGGCTAATCGTGATCACCTGATAATAGAAGAACGCGTGCCTGCCCGAACAGCAAAAAATCAGCGCGAGGCACGCGCAGGGGGTCGTAAAGTGTTTGCAGAGAAACGTTCAATCTGTGTCCAACGGGTGCGACAGATGTACCGCTCACAAGAAATAGTAAGACAGCGAATATCTGAGAAATTTCTACAGCTTTGTTTCAACCAAATAAAAGCGCCGAAGTGGGTGCTAGCTATGCAAAAAGAAAATGCTATTTGGAGAAATTGTTGGCATATTTTGATAAGTTTTGCTAAAGCGTTCCGAAGATGAAAAATGGGATATCTGGCACGTCTGTTGCGCCGCATTATTTATCTCTGCGGTTGCTGATATGCACGCATCAACGTGCGGTACAGGGCTTCAGTTTTTACTCGTGCCGCCACTCTCAATTATTAATTAAGCGTCAAAGAAGGCAATTCTCATTAACGCAGTTCTCTCATAGTTGTTGTGTGCTGTATTTTTGGGTTAAATTAAATTTGGGTTAAATGCCACGCGCCTAACGCGCCGCGTGGCCTCCGCGCTGAGTCGAAGACGACGACGAAGCGGCAGTGGGCTCTCGTGGCGCGCGGTTCTGTTCTGTGTCGTGGAGGCTGGCTCCATATTTAAAAAAGGGCTCCCAGTCTTGGGTTCTTCTCGACGTCTACCTTCACGGCTCCTCTGGTCGTGACACTGGTGGAGGTGCGGCCGATGCTCCCTACTCCTGAGGACGACTCGACACGCCCGCCTCTTGTGACCACCCCTGTCCATCGTGCCAGCCGGAGGATCCGAGGCTTGTCCCCCGAGGCCCTCCCTTTTGTCGGTGAGCCCTCGACTACCCCTACGCTCATGGCGACGCCAATACCCGCCCTGCCTCCGACTGTTCCTGCAGCCAGCCCTACCTATCTCACTCTTCAGACCCCACGAACGCCTAAGCCCTTTCACGGTGACCTGTTTGAAGATGCAGAAGATTGGTTGGCGCACTACGAACGTGTTGCGACCTTCAACTGCTGGGACGCCGCTACAAAGCTGCGTAACGTGTACTTTAGCCTTGAGGACTCTGCACGTACCTGGTTCGAAAACCGTGAGGCTACTTTCTCGACGTGGCAGGACTTTCGACGTCAGCTCCTGAGTACGTACGCCAACAGCGACCGCCGGGAGAGCGCGGAGCGTACCCTGTCCTCTAGAATTCAGCTTCCCATTGAGGGTGTTGCCATGTACGTCGAGGATGTGACGCGTCTTTGCCATCGCGCCGATCCGGCCATGCCTGAAGAAAAAAAGCTGCGGCACCTCATGCGCGGCGTGAAAGACCAGCTCTTTTCCGGCCTCGTGCGGAACCCGCCCAACACCGTCGCGGAGTTTCTGGCCGAGGCCGTCCACATGGAGAAATTGCTGCAGCAGAGATCGCAACAGTACGCCCGGCAACTGCGTCCGTCGTCGACACTGTCAACGTTGGACCGATTCGACCACGATCCCAGGACGAATCCGGACTCCCTTCGCGAACTCATCCGTTCAGTGGTCCGCGAGGAGCTGCAGCACCTTCAAGGAACCTTTGCCCCTCGCGTCGATTCCGTCACCAGCGCCATCCGCGAGGAAGTCCGGCAGGCCCTCAGAGCACCAGACGCTGCAGTTGTGCCGGCGCCGCAACCGACTCCATACGATCCCGCGCCGTACCCGACTCCGGTCCAGCCAGTCACGTACGCGGACGTCGTGCGCCGCGCGGCCCCATCTCCTGGGCCTTTGCCTTACACCGCACCATTGGTCGCGGTGCACTCTGCTCAGCCTACTCCTTACTGGGCGGATCGGCGCCAGGCACCGCGGAAGACTGACCTCTGGCGCACTCCGGATCAACGCCCGCTCTGCTACCACTGTGGTGAGGCCGGCCATCTCTACCGGCGGTGCCCCTATCGCGCAATGGGACTACGCGGTTTTTCTGTCGACAGCCCCCGTCCACGCCCTGGAGAGCGCCCTCAAGACATCGCCGAGTATGTCACCCGCCAGCGTAGTTCACCATCTCCTCCGCGCCGCGAGTCGCGATCGCCCTCTCCACGCCGGTCTTCGCCCTCTGGGTCCCGTTTCGCCTCAGGACAACGTGGTTCCTCGAGCCCTCGTCGGGAAAACTAGCTCCGGCGGCCTTTGGAGGCGAGGCCGCCGAACGCCGTTCCGACGCAAAGCTTCCACCGCCGCAGCAACTTAATCGCCCCGACGTCGGGTGCCGCAACGCTGCGCAGTTTTCCCCGACGCGCCTTTCGACTCGCCGCGATGCCCTAACCCCAATCGCCGACCCGCTTCCGCCGCCGCACGTACCCAATCGCCCCGACGCCGAACGCCGCATCGCCGAAGAGTTTCTTTCAACCCGCCGCTTGAATCGACCCGACGACGCAACCCCAGTCGCCGACCAGTTTCCGCCGCCGCACCGACTGAGTCATCCACAACAGCCATCGACGGGCCGCGCTGAAGGAAGGGTCTCTTTGGATATCCCTGTTCTCGTCGACACAAAGGAGGTTAGCGCGTTGGTCGATACGGGCGCAGATTACTCTATCCTTAGCGGACGGCTTGCGACGGCCCTGAAAAAAGTGACGACACCCTGGGACGGTCCCGACATACGCACGGCAGGCGGACATCTTGTCGCACCACTCGGCATGTGTGCGGCCCGGGTTACGGTTCGAGGCTGCACATTCGTTGCCACGTTTCTCGTTCTCCGCGAATGTTCTCGCGATGTCATCCTTGGCATCGACTTTCTTCGCGAGCACGGTGCGATCATAGACCTCCCGAACCGCTTGGTGACGTTTTCTAACGCAATGGCCACAGAAGAACCAGCGCACCAGGGTTCTCGGTCCGCCCTGCGAGTCGCCGACGATAACGTTACGGTGCCACCACGTGCCAGCATTCTCACGAGAGTTACCTGCGACGAGCCACATAGGGGACTCCGGGTTGTCGAGCCTAATGTCTCCCTCGTACTCACTAAGGGGGTTGCGGTGGCACGGGGCCTTGGATCCTTTCATGAAGGTTGTACAGAGGTCCTTGTCACCAACTTCTGCAATGAACATCGACATCTGTTCCGTGGCACAGCCATCGCTTACGTCGACCATGTTCAGGAAGTGGCCGAATGCTTTGCTTGTGCGGAGGACACACCTGAAGCTGACGCTGAAGCGGTCACCAGCGTAGACATAAATCCTGGCCTTCCACCCACTGAAAAGAGGCAACTCCAGGACCTCTTGCGGGAGTTTGGTGCCTGTTTCACGTCGTCGTCCAAAGTGCGCCAAACGTCGATCGTTAAACACCGCATTATCACGCATGAAGGAGCCCGACCCATCCATCAGCAGCCCTATCGTGTGTCCCCTCGTGAGCGAGATACTATTCAAACACAGGTCGAAGAGATGCTCACAGACGGCGTCATCCAACCGTCAAGCAGTCTGTGGTCGTCTCCTGTCGTCCTCGTGAAAAAGAAAGACGGGACACTACGGTTCTGCGTCGACTACAGGAAGCTGAACAGTGTGACCAAGAAAGACGTGTAGCCGCTACCGCGTATCGACGACTCCCTCGACCGACTTCGTCAAGCCAAGTACTTCTCTTCGGTCGACCTCAGAAGTGGTTATTGGCAGATAGAAGTTGATGAGAGGGACCGTGAGAAAACCGCATTCATTACACCGGACGGGCTGTATGAATTTCGCGTCCTCCCATTCGGGCTCTGCTGTGCTCCTGCCACGTTCCAAAGAATGATGGACACCGTTCTCACCGGTTTGAAGTGGCAGACCTGTCTTGTTTATCTTGACGATGTCATCATTTTTTCCGCAACGTTTACGGAACATCTGCACCGCCTCAGGACTGTCCTCAAAGCCGTTCGATCCGCCAACCTCTCCCTCAAACCAGAAAAATGCCACTTTGGGTTCACCGAACTGAAGTTCCTCGGGCACGTCATTAGTGCTGACGGAATCCGCGCTGACCCAGAGAAGCTTGCTGCCGTTGCTGCCTTTCCGGTCCCCTCCCACAAAAAAGCAGTCCGACGTTTTCTGGGCCTGTGCTCCTATTATCGCCGCTTCATTAGAAACTTCGCCCAGCTCGCCAGCCCTCTGACTCTCCTAACCCGTGATGACACGTCATTTTCTTGGGGCAACGAACAACAGACTGCCTTCGACGAGTTACGACGCCTACTCCAATCACCGCCCATCCTGGCACATTTCGACGAAGATGCCGATACGGAGGTGCACACGGATGCGAGCAACGTCCGTCTTGGCGCCGTTCTAGTTCAGCGGCAAAACGGTGTCGACAAAGTAATTGCCTACGCCAGCCGCGCGCTGTCGCGTGCTGAGTTGAACTACTCTAAGACGGAAAAAGAATGTTTAGCGGTAGTCTGGGCCGCCGCCAAGTTCCGCCCATACCTCTATGGCAGACCGTTTCGTATCGTCACCGACCACCACTCGCTGTGCTGGCTGAAAAATTTAAAGGACCCTTGCGGCCGCCTAGCACGTTGGGCATTACGCCTGCAGGAATTCGATTTCACCGTCACCTACAAGTCAGGCCGGAAACACACCGACGCTGATACCTTGTCACGCGCTCCCGTCGAACCTCCTCCGCAAGACACCACCGACGATGATAGCTTCCTTGGAGCGGTCAGCACATCTGAGCTCGTTTCCAGACAGCGTGCCGACGCCGAGCTCCGTCTGCTCATCGAACATCTCGAAGGTGGGTGCCCTGAGATACCACGAAACCTAGCTCGTGGACTATCGTCGTTCTGCCTGCGGAGAGGGGTGCTTTATAAAAAGAAGTCTACTTCAAGTCGGACAACTTACCTGCTCGTCATACCGTCTGATCTGCGGGATGAAGTCCTCCTTGCCTGCCATGATGAACCGACTTCCGGCCACCTTGGAGTTACCCGCACCTTATCCCGAATCCGGCAGAACTATTACTGGCCCAACCTAACTTCAAGTGTCAAGCATTATGTCCGGACATGCCGGCAATGTCAGCGGCGAAAAAAACCCGCGCTCAAGACTCCTGGACTGCTTCAGTGCATCGAGCCGCCACAAATACCATTCGACAGAGTTGGCATGGACCTTCTGGGGCCATTTCCTCTCTCGTATTCCGGCCACAAGTGGATCGTAGTCGCCACAGACTACTTGACCCGCTACGCTGAAACGAAGGCCCTGGCGCGAGGTACTGCCGCCGAAGTTGCCCACTTCTTTATGCACGACATCGTGCTTAGACACGGCGCCCCATCGGCCGTCATTACTGACCGAGGCAAGGCGTTTACAGCCCGACTCCTACGTGACATCTTAGCGCTTAGCCATACTGCTCATCAACCGACAACAGCGTATCATCCCCAAACCAATGGTCTAACGGAACGGCTCAACAAAACATTGGCGGACATGATCTCGATGTACGTCGACGTTCAACACAAAGCCTGGGATGAGGTCTTGCCGTACGTCACCTTCGCATATAATACCGCGACGATATGTTTAATACAACGCTTAACGCTGAGTTCAAAGAAAAGGAAACTCATGCAGAGATATAGGTAGTTTTGCTCCTCGGTCCAACCACCCAGTGTTTTGGAGCGAAGTCATCAAAAACTTTCTGCACAGCATAAAGAAACAGGAACATAGGAAACCCACCCGTCAACATATTTCGTCGCGATAATGAATATTTAAAATTATGACGTCCAGGCCCCTGTATACGAGGACTGTACTGAAATCATTTCCCTGTTCCCAGGCTTAGGTGGATTCCACGACAACCCGAGCTTAGCAGCGCACTTAGTATTATAGCGTGGGACTGCGTGCTGGTGTTTACCCTTTGACCCTTTTAATCCTGCAATAGTACAGATTGAGCGCAGAGGAAGTAGGCTCATTAAACCTTCTTCACGATAGTAAATTGTGCACACCTTTTACATCGTGTACTATTCCTCGAATAGTCGGGAGCTTTGTCGGAGGCAAATTCGAAACTGGAGTGAGAGAAGGTTGGGGTAATATAGCTCATTGTTGAGCAAAATATGCTTTTTGAAAAAAAAAATGATGAAAATTTCTTATTGCACGAGCAGAGGTGCACCCAAACGGTTCTGTGCAAGTTTCACAAGTTCAGTATGAATAGTTCCGCAAAAAACTCAGACATATCTGTAGCATTGGCAGTAAACGGGGACAAAAAAGGCGGACACATTTGTCCCGTTGACCTACACGGGTTTTAACACTCAGTTAGTTTCCCTTGACAACTTCATGAAATTATTGTTTGATGGCTTTTTATTCAACTTGCTCGCTCTAGTTTTACCGCAGTGGAATGCGAACGACATGTGCTCTTTTCTTCAACTCTCACAGTGTAGTGTTCTTTGCAGATGAGCCAAACTTCATATTACACGCCAGCTATTTCGGACACTTTTTTTGCGCTCTTTTTTTATTCGGTTAGGCTTCTTGCTGGTTGTGCTTCTGAATACTTTTTAATTGATGACTTCATGCAAAAGAACAAAGTCTACATATGACGTCTGAAAAATTGCTTCTCAAAATTGAATCGTTAGGCTTAGTTAAATGCCCAACCATTTTCAGCGTGGTAAAAATAAGTGCTCTCCTCTTATTGCCTGTCTTGTGAAATCTTCTCAACAAATGCACGTTTTGTGATCTAGAGTTGTCCCTCTCTATTAAGGAAACGGAGAAAAGGAAGATCGCATAGCTAACAACTTGCAACGCGTTCGAAAAACTTTCGAGCTTTCGAGTCGCTACCTCGTCGAGTGGACGCGGCTGAAGCCCTTTTTAAACAAGGTTTTGAAACCGTAAGATAGGTGGCAGCTAAGCACAAGTGAGACTGGTGCGACCCACTGCCTCTTGCAAGCCTTGCAGTGTGGAGAACAAAGTGGAAAGAATGTTTCCATTGTCGCACAAGGGGATAGCCTCAAGGCACTATACCACGAACACAGTAAACTGCATCTATAAGTTGTCTCCTTCGTCCCTTCCTTCAAGGGCCCCAGAGCTATAGCGAAGCCTAGCGATAGTCTATTTCTGCAAGGGGATGCATTCAGTAGATAATTACTTTATTTAGATTTCTGAACTTGATAAAGACCATAGCCATAACTCCGTCCATGATCATTTACGAACACAATATGGAGGCGTTTTTTATCAAGATAACTAAGCAAATCAAGATAGAAAAGCTAGCGACAGCTTATAAACTACACTGCGCTGCAGCTTCTAGTGACTTGATCTATCAAGCATGCGCAGTGCCTTTCCATCTTTGGCACCTCAAAAACAAAAACTCGCTCTCTGAAGGATGCTCTTCGCAATGTGCCACTCCTGGTTGTTGCAGTACACACATCTTCGCTAGATGCCCTTTTCGTCGGCAGCGAAAACACTCCGCCCGGCGAAACTTGCATTTCGCTGCTCTGTTCCCTGTGCTTCGTTTGTACAGTCTTCGGCTTGCGCGTCTGGCGTCGTTTGACTGTCCGGTCCTGGTTGGGACCCACTCTACCCACTGCCGTGACCTTGAGGCTGCGAGTCCACCGATGCTCTTGCGCTGTCCTCAGCGATTGATGCTTCCGTGGGTGCCTGGGGCTTAACGTCAGCCCCTTCCACACTGGTCCTCCTGGTCTTTAGTTGGTCGACGTGGCGGCGATGTTGCTCCCCATCTGCTGTCCTTACGGTTGTCATGCGTGAGCCCTCGGTGGACTCTACCACGCCTGGTTTCCATTTGTCGCCCACTCCGTAATTCTTGAACCAGATTTCCTTGTGCAGCGGTTTTCCGGTGTAGTATTCATCTGCAGAAGGAAAGGGTCGTGATACCACATTGTGTAATAAACAGCGTGGCTGATATCCGAGAAGCATGGAAGCCGGAGTCTTCCCGTTGGGAAGGGGAGTGCGCCGATAATGAGAAAGAATGTGGTCCAGGCGAGATTGCAAACTACCTCGCGTGTTTTTGTTTAACCCGTGCTTCACAGTCCGTACTGCCCTTTCCGCCAGACCGTTAGACTGTGGTTTGTAGGGAGCGGTCCGCATATGACTGATGCCATTGCGCTTCATATATGCCCTGAACTCCTCGCTAGTAAACTGCGCCCGTTGTCCGTCACAAGGGTCCTCGGCAAGCCGAATCGGCTGAACATAGTCTGCAGTGCTTCAATTGTTTTCCCGAGCTGGCTGTCTTCATTAGAGTGACCTCGATCCATTTGGTATGAGAATCTACCACAATCATCAGCATGTGGCCTTCCACAGGGCCTGCAAAATCAACATGAATTCTAGACCACGGCTCCGCTGTTTCTGGCCAAGGCACGGCTTGTCGTGCAGGGGGCATGCTGCCCCATTCTATGCACGTTGGACATGCGCTAGCCAGCTTCTCAATGTCTTGATCGAGTCCTGGGTACCAGAATACAGAACGGGCCAATCTCTTCATAGCCGCTACTCCTTGATGAGCATCATGCAACATACGCAGCATTGGTAGCCGCGCACTCCTCGGAATTACCGCTCGATGGCCCCAGTACACAATTCCATGGCTGGACGTCAGTTCGTCCTTCCTGTGCATGTATGCGCGTAAAGGCTCCTGAGCAGGTTGCAAGTATCGTGGCCAGCCGTTCTGAATGTAATCGCGGACTTGTGCGAGTTGGCTATCGTCCGCAGTCATCGTAGCCAGATCGCTCGCCGACAGCGGACCGGAGTCTAAGTGATCGGTTAGCAGGACGTACTCACTAGCGTCCTCTTCTGCAGCCTTAGCGTCATGCGCCTGCCGTACAGGCAAACGGCTGAGGGTGTCCGCCGGAATTAACGCCTTCCCTGGCTTAAACTCTATATTGTAGTTGTAGGCGCTTAGTAGGAGTGACCAACGCAGAATCCGTGCAGCGGCCATGGCTGGAACGGGCTTAACAGGGCTGAAAAGTCCGAGGAGGGGCCTGTGATCTGTGACGAGCGTGAACTGATTCCCGAGTAGATATTCCCGGAACTTTGTAACACCGAAGACCACAGCCAATGCCTCTCTTTCGATTTGCGCGTAATTCCGCTCAGCCGGTGACAGAGTTCGTGATCGGAACCCGATTGGTAGATCTTGGCCATTTACTCTGTGATATAGCACTTCGCCAACGCCACACGAGGATGCATCGGTTTCCAAGATAAGGGGCTTATTTGGATCGTAATGCACCAAAAAATTTGCCTCTTGTAGCAGCCGCTGGGTTAATCGGAAAGCGTTATCTTGTCTCACTCCCCACTGCCAGCGTGCGTTCTTTCTTAGCAGTTCATACAGCGGCTCCAAAACAGTAGCCAAATTTCCCAGAACTGCGTGGTAATAGGTTACGAAGCCTAAGAATGCTCGCAGTTCCGCAACACAGTTTGGCTTCGGCATCTTTGCTATCGCGGCCATGTTGTCTGTCTTAGGTAACAATCCGTCCGCACTTATACGATGTCCCAGAAATTCAACTTCTGGTTGCCTGAACTTACATTTCTGCGGATGCAACTTGACACCGTGCTGCCGGAAACGTTCGAAAACTTGACGCAGCGTCTCCGAGTACCCTCGTTTCTCCGCGATTACCACATCGTCCAGGTAAACTTGAACGCCCGGAATGCCTTGCAGGATGCCTTCCATACGTCTCTGAAAAATAGCAGGGGCGGAGGCCACACCAAAAGGAAGTCGATTAAAGCAAAACAGGCCTTTCTGAGTGTTTACGACCAAGAGCTTCCTGGTTTCCTCGTCGAGTGGCAACTGATTGTACGCATCTTTCAAGTCGATGGTGCTGAACACTTCACCCCCGTTTAGGTTAGCAAAAATATCCCGTATTTTTGGCAATCGGTACTTCTCTGTGACACATGTAGCATTCGCGGTGACTTTGAAATCGCCACACAATCGAATGGAGCCATTCTTCTTGATAACGTGAACGAGAGGCGTGGCCCAGTCCACGCTGTCGATAGGCGATAGAATGCCTTCTTTAACAAGCCGGTCTATTTCCTTAGACACTTGCTCTCGCATTGCATATGGCACAGAACGAGCTTTGCAGAATCGCGGCTGCGCATTTTCATGCAACCGCAAATGAACTGCGGGACCACCAATGCGTCCTAGGCCTGGTGTAAACAGATCGCTAAACTCTTCTAACAGCGCGCTAACCTAAGCTTGCTGTGGAAAATTCCTCTCACCCGTACTTGCCTCGCCGACAATGCTCAGGACAGCCCTTCCGTTGCGTTCAAATGCGCTGATAACGTCGCGTCCGCACAAATTCGGACCGTCACACTGCAGCACGGTTAGCTTCGCTTCCAGAGTTTTACCCGAGTACGAGACAGGAAGCCGGAGCTCCCCCTTCACGGGAAGCTTGCCAAGAAAGCAGGACAACTGCAAAGACGTCTCGCGGAGCGCAGGCCAGGCGTGCCGATGCTTGCAGTATGTCCCCCACGTAATTATGGAGACCGGTGAACCGGTGTCTACTTGCATCTTCAGCGGAATTCCACTCCAGTCGAAGGTGCGAACCACGGGCTTGACCAAGTTAACAGATGCAGTGTACACATTTAGCAGACAAAGCTCGCTCTCTGAAGGATGCTCTTCGCAATGTGCCACTCCTGGTTGTTGCAGTACACACATCTTCGCTAGATGCCCTTTTCGTCGGCAGCGAAAATACTCCGCCCGGCGAAACTTGCATTTCGCTGCTCTGTGCCCAGTGCTACCGCAGCACGAACAAACAACACCATCGCTCGGTCTAGGTGAAGTATGCAGGCGAGTCTTCTGGTAATGCGGTGGACCCTGCAGCTTGCTCTTCACAGCGTGAACGTTGCCTTGACCCTTTGTCTTATCCATGTGATCCACGCTGAGGGCTGCCATCTCTGCCGCTAAAGCTGCCTCCTCTGCTTCTTTGAGTGTCAGCGACGATTTTGACAAGAGTGCTCGCTGAACTCCAGCGTCACGCAGGCCGCAAACTAGTCTGTCTCGTAGCATCCTGTCCCTTGACTCACCGAAGTTGCAACCGCAGGCCATCTTCCGAATTGCGACAATGAAGTCCTTCGTTGTTTCGTCAGGACGCTGATACCTGGTGAAGAACTTGTAAGACTCCGCTATTTCATTGCCCTGCGGCGCAAACTGCTCAGTCAGTAGCTCGACCAGATTAGCGTAGGTAAGCTCTTGAATCTTGGCCGGCGCGCAACGCCCCGTTATTCTGCCGACTGTTGCTGTACTTAAAGCTGCCGTTAGAAGCGCCCGTCGCTTCTTCGAATCATCGATTCCGTAGGCTTCAAAATAGGACTCCAGACGTACTTGGTATGCTTCCCATCTGTCGTCCACTTCGTCGAAACCCGGCGGTCCAACGTGGGCTGCCATGGAGCAGCCAGTGCCCGGCGGTGGGCCGCTCGTCGCCACTGTAGTGAATCGACAAGTGGTTGGCGAAGAAGAAGGAACAAGCTTTATTAGCGGTTAGTAGTTTTATAGCCTCTTGGATAGTGACGTCACCGGGACCACTGCCGATAACAGATGGCTTGGTCGGTGGGCCTCATAAGATAAGCACGGCACGTGTCAGTAGCGCATTCGGTTCACAACAGGCAGGTGTCGCAAACTGGAATCGCTTAAAAAAGTAAGACGGCAAAAGTGTGTTTGTCTGTTTTTCAATTTATGTTCTTTCACGTTTTCGCTGCGCACTTTTAAAGGGCAAGTTTTGCCTCGGGTGCTCATGCCTCCCTAGGGACGCTGATCTAATTCTCTCGATCAAGGGCTTGAAACCTCCAAGGCTTTCTGCGTCTTGCTTCCTTTTCTAATATTTTTATCTCGTATCAAAATCAGGACTGAAGAGTTTTTCAGGTTGAAGTGTTTTTCTCAAGTGCGAATTTCCCAGCTTCGGTGCGATGTCTTTGACGTTTCCATTTCCTCAACAAGAAATCCTTCTTCTTGGTCTGCGCATGTCTTTTGCGTCAGCTTCCCAGCTTTTCTCGTGTCCAAAAAGGATACAATGCCACGTTCTAAAGCATCTCCTAGCTCTTTTTCCTGTGCACAATTGGAAGACGCGGCCCATTGTCCGAGTTTTAATGATAGCAAGGAATCAAACTCACTGACTCCAGTATACAACAAAAAGTCCCGTCTTTTAGCTTCGCTTTTAGTGCATAAAGTAAGAAGCACACGTTTTTCTATCGAGTTTTTGTATATTGCCGTTTCTGGAAAATGTCTTGAAAGAATGATTAACCTGAATATGCACTAGAGATTGCATTGAGTCGAGCGCTACTCACCAGCATCAGTACTAAAGTATATTCTCCTCGAAATAATCTCTGTGAAAGGGAAGATAAGGAAATTTGTATGTATGGTATATCGGGTTGAGCGTTCTTCAGCGACACATCAGCTATGAAGGACGCTGTGTTTTCACTTAACGTTCACGGTCATCGGGTGAAACTATATTTTATTTCTACAGAAAACATTAGAAAGTATGCATTGGGTCAAGTGTTGCACCTGTTGCAAATCTTGATTCATATCGAAAAAAAAAGTTTCTGGTTGCTGCATGTAGTGCGCCCGTCGCTTAGAGTTAAAACCGAGGTCTGTAATAGCAACGAGCTGAGTTTTCATCAGCTTGCTCTAAGGGCGTTATGGTATCAACTTTAGTGGCCCTCGCAGCCTGAAGCCACGCAGAGGCTATAAGCAAGGTTATGCCAAACTGATAAAGGCAGGTCAGTGGTTTCATGCCCTAGAGCTGCCACTTCTCGTTCTTATCGCGACCTTTTTGGCGAAACTTTGGAGGCGGGAACTTCAGTAAAATAAAATGGCGGTTTTCGTTATCATGTCATTACGAGAGGAGGCGAAAACTTCCCCCAGTGGGTTAAGTCAGAGGCGATCAGACGTGTCATCCTCTATGCACACAGGCTCTTTATTGCTCTGATGAGCGTGGACAACAGATACCACGTACGTGCGATCGTTTCGGCACCCCTGAAGCTGGCTGCAATTTTCCCCCAAATGGGTAAAAAATTAACGGTCGGTAGTTGCAACAACCACCGGCTCTCCACAACAAAGCCCGAGGCACTTTTTATCACATGTAGCAAGGGCGCTATTTATAGACTGCCGTTGTCATGCGGTAACGTGTACACCAAAAAGACTGGCTGGTGGCGGTGGATCCTGGCCGTGGCGGTCACAATTCTATGGAGGCGAAACGCAAAAAGCGCCCGTGTGCTGTGGGATGTCAGTGTCTCTTAAACCCCACGTGGTCAAAATTTCCGGAGCCCTTTACTACGCCTCCTCTCATAGCGTGAGTCTCAGCGCTATGGGACGCTAAACTCCGTAAATCCATTGTCGCCACATGGTAGTGATTGCGCCGTTATGCTGGTTTTTCTTTACTTGCTCCTAAGCATATTCATCTAAACTTCAGCTGCAAGTTAGCGCGTGAGATAGCTTGTTTCTCTTGTTTGTCTTGTCTAATTTGCGCATTCGATTCCATTGCAAGTATTCAATAACGAACTCAGGTTTCTTTGCTTTTATAAAGGAAACGTGTTACGTAGGCAATACTGAGTACCAGAAGAAATGAGACGCATTTTTTGTTGTCTTGGAGTAGATAATTTTGTGAAGTTTGAGTAGTGAACATAGTTAGCATAACACAAATACCACGTGGCATGCCTCTTGAACCGCTAGATCTGCGACGTTCAGTCTCTCTTCTTTGTCTGCTTCATAGATATGGGTACAACACCGCCCCGTGTCCCCTTCCTCTAATTGTTCATTCACCTATATCTCAGCGGTCTCATAATCAGCTCAATGTTTCGCGAATTTGCGGTGCTACTCAGAGATTCAATTTCTCTGTGGGTTCTCGGTCCATATCACTTTGGAGTGATCTTCCCGACAGTAGCGTTTCCATACCTAGCCGCGATATATTTCGAGAGAAGTAGTTTCACCATTGCTCACGCTTACATCGTTTATCTAATTCCAACGTGTTTATATTCTGTTTAGTTGTCACGCTGACTTCTTTGCACGTGTTGTCAGCTCTTTTCAGTTACATTGGTGCGCAATATGTTGAAATACTTAACGATTACTTTTCTGTTTGTGCGCGGTATTTGAGAGTGTAATCTTGTTACCGTTTGATGTTATGAATTGTATTAACACATATTTGTGAGCTGTTGTTTTTTTGTGTATTTGTCTCTGCGTTTCGTTGGTTGTCTGATATTATGTTCAATTCTAGTTCGCATGCGTATACCTTTACCGCCCCCATTACTAAATGCTCCGAACTGGAGCCTGTGAGGAATTGTGGATAAATACAAAAATTCTAGAACTTAGCTAGTGGATATAATAAAGGCATTTTAACCTTTCCTGAATGTACTTACGCTCTTAGATCTATTATTAAACACGTATACTCGAAGGTCGTTTACTATGTGCGCTAACAGATTTTTCTCGTACTGCGGAAAAAGAAATTCTGTGGTAGTGCACAAAATTATTACACTTGGAATGTCTGGACGTCATTTTTAATAAGACGAATATTCCTCTGGTCAAAGCTGCCATGCTTTAAATTCAATATCGGCGGCATGCCACTGACTAAAAGAAAGAGACATTGCCGACGTCGTCGCGTCCAGCTGTTAGGAGACGCGCTTTCTTTCTTCGTATTACTGTGGGTCATTTGCTGCTATAGCAACCTCTGTTGTGATTATTAAGAGCTAGAGTGACTCCTCCCATCAGCACCTGTAACATCCCTCTACTGGCATTTCGCTTGAAGTGATTTCACACACGATGATTTATTTGCACCCAAATGGTTATAATTACGCACACAATAACACAACTGCCGCGGTACGTTACACCTTGTGAAGCCTTCAAAAAACCCGCAGCCTACGGGGCCCCTTGCAGCAATTAAACTGTGTAGGGCTGAAAGTGCATAAAAACCATTTGCATATAACCCAGCGTCGTAAGGTTAAAAATGTTCTTATGTGGAAGACCTGCCTCGGCAAGCATGTTTAAACATCTGCGCTTGCAAAAAATTATCCGCAAGTGCATTTCTACTCAGGACGGGCATGCTCTAGACGAGTTACAAGACCGGCACTTAGACCCTGTAAGCGGTGTAGTCGACAATACGCGATTCTGAGAAGCAGTTCTTTGCTGCGAAGAATATCGTGCTGCGGCACTAACCTGTAGCTTCTGACTGTGGTAAAACTGGACTACTCAGCCTGATGCCTTGCTCTGATGCGTCGCGTCACGTGGGTACATATGGACTGTGACGATGCCATGGCTATGAACGACACGGCGCCGCCTTCATGTTGGCACGTTTCAGCGCGGGCTTCTGAAACCACGCGGCGTGTAGAGTAAAGAGGAGTTGGGACGCAGTGCCCAGTCTGTTCGTCTCGTCCGACGACGCACACACCCTGTAGGTTGTGGGAACGATTTTCCTTCTCTTACAGCGTCGTGACCACTTCGAGACTGATGCGAAAGACGACCCCGGCATACAGAGCCCCGGATACTACAGCGTCCTGGCTCGCTGGAGCGCGCTTTCGTCCGGCGGCGCGCTACCAAGCACCTCCTATCCTCATTTCAGCCACCGATGCCGCTGTTCCAGCTAGGCAACAACGGGGGATGGGCGTCACGTCCTAGGGAGACACAATGTTTCTTCTACAACCAATATGGGGTTCTTCGACGGACGACGCAAATAGAACAGACGCCAGGTTCCAACGACTAACTTTTCTCTATCTACCGGTTCCTACGAGGAAGGGGGCGCAGCGCCATTGATTCTAAGAGCCCTGCTACACTGGCAACGCAGATAGGGCAAAGCAAGGAGCGGAAAGTGTGGCGAAAAAATTATTGTTGATTCTTTATTATTTGTCCTATAAAAGGAACACCTCTCCTTATGGTTAAGACTCATATATATAACTTTCTGAAGAGAAGCCTAAGGTTCTCTGCCGCCGGCGTTTGGAGAAGATTATAATCCATGCAGGCATCAGGGACAAATTTTAACTGGCTCGCAAGAACAGCTCCCGCAGCTAATGCATTCGTTTAAACGTGGTTTGGGGGAGAATGGTAACCGGTGCATTCGATAGGGGAGGTAGAGTTGGTGGCTGCAGTGCATGTACGGCATTTACTATTTGTCACGCAAAGGGGGGCAGTATAAGAAGATTCTTTTCGTAAGGAGCAGCAGCGTGGAAGGCGATGGAAAATAGGTGAACATAAAAACACTCACAGAGCTCCTGGTGATTCCTGCGCTATCGCACCCCGCGATTTCCTCCCGACGGAGCTGCTCCAGGATATCGACTGAGACTAGCCGTGGCGTTGAATTTCAGATACCCACCACCTTCCTGAATTCCTAAGATTCTTCTCTCAGCGTAGGGATCCAGAATGCGAGAACTCGTAAATGACCGGTTTCCTGGCACTGAGTAGGGTGGACTTCCCGTAAGAGGCGACGCTACGAATGCCATTCAGTGCTGCTCTCGCACTGCATACCTTGCTCGTCTTCCCGTTCAGCAAGAGCGAAAACAAGCTAATGACGTTAGGTACCGTGCGACACCATTCAGCAGGATAAGTACTTTTCGTCTTCTCTCTTTTTTCTTGCACAAGTGGAGCGACGAATTCACTCGGAAGAAGTCCCCACTTAGCGCGAAAGGGCTGCCATCGAGCGTGCTTTTCTTGTTTCAGGGCCTGGTTACGGTTTCGAATACCTAATGCAATATTTTAGCCAGCTTGGCGCACCGATGAAATAGCGACTTTTTGGGCTGTGCGAGCAACAGCGTATCTTTTCGAGGATACATTTGTTTTTCGAAACAAGCCTAAATTTACAATAGAAAAGGTGCTGTTTAGGCGTCCGCAGCACGGTTTTGCGAGGCACTGTACAGAATACGGGTGTCGCGGTCACTCACTGAGCGGCGGCGAATTGTACAAAATTATGAGAAATTAAAAACATATTTTCTGAAATTGAATTTCCTTGTCTTATCCTCTAAACTCCTTTTCGGCTCAATTTTATCTGAAATATTTCTGAATTGTTGCCTGCCTGCATAGATTCATTTGTTTTAGCTCCGATAGGTTTACTGTCGGGCTTCACAGTCGCTCTCATTTTTCTGCGAGTGTACAGCTCAGTTGCGTTGTTCTCTTAGTGAACTTAGTGATTTTTGAACAGAAGTAAATAACCGGGAGGTTGTCCACACTGGAAGTAAAATAAAGTCAACTTACTCTTAATCCTTGGGCTCCAGGAGCGAATCTGCCAGCAGACCAAGCTACGACAGCGCCAAGTTACGATAAGCAGCGAGTGAAAACGGGGCCATGCCGAGTGAAAACGGGGCCACATTAATCGTAGCTTCATTGTCGTCGATTTTCGCTGCTTTCCCTCGCTCTCTTCGTCTATCCAGGTCAACCCCCCATCCCCCTGTAAGTCGTAATGAAGAATTAGGTCTGAAAACAGAGCAAATTTACTTCTTAAGCCGCTTCCTGACGCCGCCTTTGCTATACAGGGCATTTTCAAGCATAGTTTCACTTTTCGTGCGCACAGTTGTGGGCTGACTATTTTTTAGTTTTACCTCATTATTGAGCTCTTTTCCTAATGCAGGTAGAGGCAGCCTGCTATGGCGGAAAGAAGCTAGACAGCCCGAATGCAGATCCCGTTTGGGTCTTTCGGCTTACATCGTACGGCAGAGAACATGACATGGTAAGATATGGGGCCACGTATATCATGCCCATGTTAAGTGTGGAAGTAGTACAGAGGGGGGAGGGGGCACGGCTATGGAAGCCGTGCATCGCATTCCTCTTCACTCACGCCCCAGCTGTGGCCTGTAAACTTGATGTGCAAGCCGGCAGAAACGACCAGCATCACCATTCAAAGGTATAAAGCCTATGGGACCAGGATGTGATTGGAGTGGCCTCACAGTCGGGGACGAGGATGGCGAAGAGGAAGGTGAACACGTCGTCAGTTGCTGTTGCGAAGATGAGTGTGGCAAGGAGCACGTCCAAAGGTAAGGAACTCGGATTGGTCGAGGACACGGCCAAACGCCGCTGGTACCGCAACTGCTACTTCTGCTGATACCTGAAGCCAGGGAAAGCTACATAAAAAAAAGGTTTCGATATTCTGTCACGTTGTGTATGGGAGGTATCACTGGAGCTCTTTGTGGTTTTGTACTGTGTGTGTTTTGACACCAAAAAGCGACTCAGGCTGTCAGGGACGCCGTAGCGAAGAGTTTCGAATAATTGCGGCCAGCTGGTATCCCTTGAGGAGCACAGACATCGCATTGTAGACGGTTCTCTAGAATTTCGCTTCCATAGAAATGCCACCGCCAAGGCCGAGATCGAACAAGCGTCTTTCGGATCAGGAGCCAAGCGCCATAACTACGGAGCCACCACGGTGGGCCGAAGTT
The DNA here is from genome assembly GCF_055824585.1 of Amblyomma mixtum. NCBI lineage: Eukaryota > Metazoa > Arthropoda > Arachnida > Ixodida > Ixodidae > Amblyomma > Amblyomma mixtum. The sequence continues at coordinate 103,770,749 of NC_143019.1, read as the reverse complement.
CCAATTTTGAACTGGCGACTAGCTGAGGTACGAAACTTAGGCATTTGAATATCAAGCCACAGGAGCGCCTAAGCGCGGCACTGCAGAATTTGACTGCCTTTTTTGCCCACTTCTATGCAACAAAATGCCATTTTAACTTGAAGCTAATGTAGTGCCTTGATCAAATTCACTACTTGACAACACCTACGGGGTAGAGATATTATGTCCAAGACTCGAGGACATACCTGGCTTAAAAATAATTAGTAAGCCATGAAACCACTAGAACGCGGAAAGCAAGCAGGCTGTTTTCCCGGTGCAGGACGAGTTCACCTTACTGGCTTGGATTTGAGCCACATAAAAACGCAAAATCTTTTGGTTGACGCATAGCATGTGCACACCTCAGCGTGAGAGAAGGTGCCCATGTGTTTAATGCTCAAAAGCAATAGGAGGCTGATGTTAAGGAAGGCTGCTACTGGAGAGACGTGGCCATACCTAGGGTTGATCATAGAGCTTGTTCATCGCGAACTCATAGCTTACTGCGGTTATTCCAGGTAGTCTAGTGTCAAGGAAGCTTTGTTAAGTATAGTCCAATCCTCACTGCCGACTTCGCTTCTGGAAAGTCACCAAGCTATTCCAAACCAGCCATCGAACTAAATGCAACAAATTGATGTGGTTGCGTTAGATCTCCCAGCAGCAGTTCCTCCTATAATTTATTAATGCGTAAAGCATTGCCAGCCTTTGTAGGCGGGCTCGTGTCGTCAAAACTTGCCCACAAAGTGCATCCCCAGCAGTTGTGATGTTCTCAGAAGGTAGCATGAAACGAGTGGTTGCAATCAAAACAGGATGATGTGCGGATGCTGCCCAAGAACAGTCATGTCGATAGGATGATTATTTAATTGATTAGAGCCAGAAATATGGAAAAAATTTGAAATAGCGCTGACGTCGGTTAAGTGAGTGGACGGGAAGACTGCCGTGGATTGCAATATAGTGGAAAATTAGGCAAAATTGAGAAAATAAAGTTTGATATGAATTTAAATATATTTGATAAGTGATAGTCGATCGACACAAAAGTTTCATTGATATAGATTAATTAGTCAATTAATTATGAGGAAACATCATTGGACGGTGGAAAAGGCTGGACGTGGATATAGGAGGTGGACGTAAAAGCAACCACGGCGCCAAATTTGAAAACCCAAAATGGTTGAGATAAAAGAAGGTATAATCAGCACAAATAAATTGATCATTAATCAAAGCGTGACATAATTACGCTAATTGAGTAGGTAGATTAACAAACAAAAAGATGATGATAAAGGCAGAGGAGACAAGTGCCGATGAGGGGTTAATGCTTTCGCATTCTCCCAATGCGGGTCGCCGCAGCGATCTCTAATTTTTGCTAGATTCACCTGGAGTTGTTCTTTGTAAGCATTCTTTCCTCCCAAAACTCATTGTTTAATGAAGTGACCTTGATCCGCATATATTTCACTCAACTTAGTATATTTGAGAGGGGTTACTAGAGAGCTACGGTTTAATACTGTGGCTTCCCTGCGCTGCATTCGTGCCTCAGTGTGACGGTCAGAGATGGGTTCATTGTATTAAAAAAATCCTAAATTTTGATAATCTATTGATACTTGCCTTGGAGGAACATGGCGTGTAAAGACCTCTAAGTGCTGCTACACGGAGCCCGTGGTCTGTCGTGCCCTTCATAGTAATTCTTAAGGCTACCATTCTATTCTGCTTGCTTAGATCTCCGGTCATTTCTCGAACTGCCTCCTCGAACCACCCTGCGAGTTGAAAGTCATTTGCAAATGCGAGGTTGCTTAATATCTGCCGTTCTAATGCATCCTTCTGAGTAACGTCTAGCGCTAAACTCATGCAGTGAATAACATCTGGTTCATAGTGTCCCAAAGACTGACACACTTCCGGATTGCATTTGGCCACTTCTGTGTGGGAAACAAGGGTGGCAATGCAGTCCATTTTCAAAAGTTTTGTACATTATTGTATTCTTCCTCCCTCCCATAGTTTCGTAATTATTCCATCATATATAACCTCGGAATCGTCAAGAACATAGTTTCGTTGTCTAGAAATGCTTTTGCTGTGTTTTCCTCATGCGCACCTGAGCTCATTTCCATGCCACCCATATCGGCCATGAAAAATTTGTGTTACATTGAGCGGCAGAAAGACGGGAAGTCAGCGTCACTTATGTACCGTCGCATGATTTTCACACTTAGTGTGTATCAATAATGGCCAGCAGTTCAGTAGGTATATAATCACTCACAAAACAACGTTGACCCCTTCTGAATGTTTCATATTCCTTCCTTACATGCATGACGTGTCTCTGTCTGCGAAAACGCTCTAACTTAGATTTCTCCCCAGTCTAGAATCAACCAAGGAGCCGGCTGGGTGTAACTTTTCATAAACTTTATCTTCACATGAAACCTCTGTGTACTTACATTCGTGGCTAATATCGATGCATCGGCTTCGTTAGTTTACATATTCGAGTGGTGTGCCCAGAGGGCGGAGGCTCCCCGCCTAACATCGCGCAGGTCCACCCATGGCCCTCTGCCCAAACAGAAGTGTGTATGTTTGTGTGTTACCTAACCTAAACTAACCTTAAGACCAAAAAATTACAAAAATATGTTGTCCATTCAACAGTCAATATACAGAGAGCTGTGGGTTGCACACCATGCGGAAAAAACCGTTGCCAATTTCGCAAACACGTCCAATCCACAGCACTGGCTAAAAGCGCCCATTCAAATTTCAAGCATTCTATCCGGGAAGATTTGAATTGCGATTCCGGAACGTTGTTTACCTGCTCAAGTGTGGCGGCTGTCAAATGCAATACATAGGCTAAACAAACAGTTCCTTCCTGTTCAGGTTTAAAACTATCGCTCACATGCCGAATCCGTCCCCAACCTCCCTCTTTCGAAAAGCCTTCTCAAGAAAAGCCATGGATTAGATAAACTTAAAGTAACAATATTACAGAGTGGCCTCAAAAACCCTTGTTGGCGCAAGTAAAGAGAATCATACCTTGTTTTTAAATTTAACACACTGCAAGGGGGCAATAACGAAATCCACGGCGCCCTCACCTTTCTTTTTAGGTCGGAGACCTACGAAAATAAACAAAACACCCCTGACTGCGCCCTCTGAGGTCATACCCCTTCTGCATGCCACATTTGGAGAGGTGCTTTCACTCCCTGTTTGTCTGATCTTCTTGTCTCGCGAAGGCCACATAGCTCTCTTTTGTTCCCTTTTTCTCATTCTGCTTTCTGCCTTTTACAGTGGCAGGATTCCTGTGGGTACTTCCCCTCCGTTTTTTTTTCTCTTTCTCTCAAAGTCCTCCCTCAGCGGCGGGAGCACTATTGTCGAATGCAGACAGAAAGAACACTACTTTAGGTTGTTTTTTTTCCTGCTCCCTCTGTGGTTGGGTCAAGATTCTTTTTCCCCCTGCCCTCGCGGCCAGGAGGAGCGACAAGCTCCCGCATTCCTCCAGGAAGGTAGCTGCACGGCCACGCACCCTGTCGACCATCTCAGCTTTGTTCGACATGCCTGCCAATCAGCAAACATGCGGTGCTAAACAAGAGCAGACCTCACCTCTGGATATTGTATTTCCCCACTCCTTAGATGTTCTGGGCACACTCCATTTTTTTTGCCGGTCTCACGCCTCTTTTCCCAATTCATCTTTTTCTTTTTTACTAGTATTTTTCACCCCTGTCTACTTATTTGTGTGCTCTTTATCTGTTTCTCGCTCACTTATACTGTGTCCTACCCTGTAAATGGGGAAGCACCAGCGAAGAAAAATCACTCTTGCAAGATATCGCACTCCGGTCTAAACGTCGTCCAATAAAAATGTTTTGTTTTAACTAAGCGTATACTTGGCCACACACACACACGTACGCACGCACGCACGCACGCACGTGCCCACAGACACACACACACACATCTCGAAGGTTGCGCACAACTAGATGGGCAGGTGGGCAGCCTGTCTCAAAGCAAGCTTCAGTCAGAAAAGCAGACAGACAAACGTGCAACTGCTGAATGCCGGGAATGGCCCCTAGAAGTGCTATCGCAGTGAAAAGGACCAAGCTCTTGCCGCAAGCACCAGCGGGTAATATCGCATAGCGGCCCTGCTAAAAAGCCTCTCGCCAGCGAAATCTAGGCGGCGTGCAAACAAACCACACTGGCGTGAAAAAGCGGGCAAGAACAAACACGTAAACAAAAAATGCTCTCGTAAGCTGGCGCAGAGTTCGGATGCCTCATTTGAATGGGCAGCTATTCATGGATTTTGTGTGCCTTGGCACGCCGGCTTATTTCGTGTACAAAAATTGCTCTTCTCTCTGCGCTTGATGCGGCACTTTTGTTGGGAGCTGCTGGGCGCGCAAATTGATTCCTATTGTTCGAAACCCGTTCACCCTTTGGCCTGACTTTCGCTATGTCGTCTCGCACTCTCCCTTTCTCTTCCTTCCGTGAAATCCGTCCTGTTTTCTAGGTTTAGGTTAGGTTTATGGGGTTTAACGTCCCAAAGCGACTAAGGCTATGAGAGACGCCGTAGTGGAGGGCTCCGGAAATTTCGACCACCTGGGGTTCTTTAACGTGCACTGACATCGCACAGTAGACGGGCCTCTAGAATTTCTCCTCCAAAGAAATTCTAGCCGCCGCGGCCGGGATCGAACCCCCGTCTTTGGGGTCAGCAGCCGAGCACCATAACCACTGGGCCACCGCGGCGGCTCCTGTTTTCTTTCACCGCTCTTGTAAATCAAATAGTCCACGAGTGCTCTTGCCTTGAATCATAGGGGCTGGTGGCTTCTCTTTTATTAGCTGGGGTACGAAAGACCAGGGTGTCGAACCGGTATTTTTTCGGGTTCGGTTCGGGTTCGGGTTCACGCCTTTCGGTTCGAGCAGGTTCGGACCGTCTCGAACCGGTTCAAACGGGTTCAAACGGGTAGGGGAAAAAAAAAAAAATTAGAACGCAGATGGGTTTCAGTCAACCTTGCTATGCGTTTTCTTTTTTCTTGCGCATCGCTATACAAAATAAAAAATGCCAAGATTTGTTTACGAGAACATAAAACTGGGCTAGTTGGTAGCGGTTGCTCAAGCAGCGCAGTAAACAGCACAAACGGAAGTCTGGAGACGACACAGACGCTGACTAACAACTGGTTATTACATTCTCGGAAAAGTATATGAAGGCGCAGGACACAGTGCATAATCCAAAAAAAAAACATAAGAGCGAAGATTAAAACTAAAAAAACATACTACGCATGCACATCGCAGTCGAGTCATGACATCTTTTTCAATGAAATTCAAAGACTATATTCCATAGTAGAGGGCACTCCTCTATCTCCTGGACCTTACACAGTTGCCAAGAAAGTCTGGCTCCTTTTCTACGAAACTGATGTATGATGAAGCAACACGCTCATCTGCATCCGTCCTGATCATAAAGGCCTCCACCATCTCACTAAAAATTCGGTTAGGGTGATTAAACAGTAGACTTGTATTTCTAAGTGGGGAAGCAGATGAGAGTGTTGCTTCACCCTCTATCACTTTGGTAGATAAGGAGTCAGGCTTTCTTGGCATTGTGTGAGGTCCAGGAGATAGGGGAGTGCCGTCTACTATAGAAGTTACTCTTCGAATTTCGTTGAAAAAGACGTCACAACTCGACTGTGATGTGCATGCGCAGTATGGTTTTTAATTTTTAACCTTTGTTCTGTTTTTTTCGGGTTGTTTCTTGTGTCCTGCGCCTTTATATACTTTTCCCAGAATAAAATAACCTGTTATGAGTCAGCGTTCGTGTCGTCTCCTGTCTTCCTTTTGTCGTGTTTACTGCGTTACTTGAGCATGAAAAAATTTTTTAATGCGAGATGTTCTCATTTTACCCATTTTATTTATTGTCCGCAGCAAAAAGACGAATTTACGGCAACAGCCGCAAAATGAAATGAACTCGAAATTATTGAAAATCAGCTATGTATATACGCTATAATTCACCTTATGAGGTGTGGGACGAAAAGCCGATGGATTCTGCACCTACAGGACCCCCCTGCAGTTTGGAAGACCCCGTAGGACGAGTAACAGGTCTCCCTTGAAGCTTTCGTCACATGGGACTCTCTCGTACGCAGTGTACTTACGGGGCCCCAAAATTGCCGCCGCACGCGCCCTCTACGTTCCCGCGCACTACTGAGAAACGAAACTATCATGTAACGGCACGCATACATAGACACAGATACCTTTCCGTCACCACGAAACCGACTTGCCAGTCCCCCCCCCCCCCCCTCCTTTACTACATGGTAAGAAAATGTTCGCGAATCCCTCCACCGCCTATCCCTTACCCAACGAGAGCCTCGTGGGAGCACTGGCTCTCCCTAAAATCCGGAGCTTACCAAACATTTTATTTAAATCACCTCTTCGATATCGCCTTTGTGACTCGTGTTATAGTATATTTCGAGCCCCTATAGCTCAATGTCATCAAACACAGAGCTAATCGTGGCTTCTCACTATAGTAAAGTAAGAAATTTGTTTGTGATAGAATGTTTTGGAGTTTTCCCGGCGCGCTATCAAAGGCAACCTTTGCGTCAACAGAATTTTTTGCGCCCTTGATAGAGTGATAAAGAATGGTTAATCTGGCGTGCACCATTGGTCCACCAACTTGTTTCAGGCATTTATTTTCGAAACTAAAAACAACCCCTTTCTGGCACCTGTTAAGTGCTCGCCTGTCTTTTCTGGACATGCTCGCGAGCGCTGATTCATTCGGTTTTCTCACTCTTCCATTTTATTTACCTGTACGGCCTCTCCAGAAGGCAGATGACAAATGTTGCGATCTACCCATACATCTACAGCCTTACCTAGACTTTCTTGATATTAGTCTATTAAAGCGAAGTCAGCGGATGTAAAGTGGAGCCCACTTGAATGGCCACAGATATAACGAACGGTCGCTTAATACGAGCGGATGTGGTGCTACCGTGAAAATATATGCACAAGGGCAACGGAAATTCGTCGCAGATACAGCGAACAACTCTGGCCACACTACTCGGTTACAGCGAACGAGGTAGCGCGGTGAACTACCCCGAAGTTGTAGAGGTCGTCCTTCCGCTAAGCACGCAGAGGAAATAGCGCCTCTCAACCTTCACGACACCGCCCCGGAAAGAACATGTCAACCTAGAAATGGAATTAAAAGGCGGCACGTTGTACGCAGCGCTAACCGGAAAGTCGGCGTCCGGTAACACTGTGAAAGGTAAAGTAAACACGGCAACGATATGCTATAATTCTCTATTGAAATAGTAAGTAACCACCGGCCAAACCCGCGTCGATGGCCAACGAGGGCAATCATTGCCTACGCGTTCGCCGGCTCGGCAAAGCATCCTGAGTAGAAGAAGCGCGGTGCGCGTGAGACAGGGGCATCGTCAAAAGCGAAGCTACTGACCAATCTCGCGGATCAACTAAAAACATCGATCAGAAAATTTTTAAATCCTAGGTGGCCAAATCATAGCCTACCCAGTCGTCTCAATCTTTGGCGCCGCTGCCATGTGCAGGCATTGTTATATATATAGCGGACAGTGCAACGGATGCATTCTGCGGCACAAGCGCTGCGCTACTTCGTCTCTGCATCAGAACAGTAACGACAGAAGAAGCTCGAAAACACGCGTGACCAGATGACTGCAGATTTCTGGCAACGCTTCGTTGATTCATAGCCGACCGGATGTTTCCTCGGATAACTACGTTCCTGCGGACCACAAAATCGCAGAATCGCCTGCTCTGACGGAGACGTGGAACACTAAGTGCCAGCTCTTCCTACTGCCTGGAGTCTCATTTACGTGGCCGACCTGCCACCAGTTGCCATGCACACTTCATCCATGATTAGTTATACCCCGTCCCCAAACTTCGTGTTTGGCAGCGAGGTCTCGACAAAGATTAAATGATCGCCCTAGATAGCCTGGAAAGAATCGCGGCAGTCTCTGCTTTGCACAAGTAGGCACGCATAACGCAGCTTTTTTAAGAAATAATTGCCCCTTTTTGCAGCCTTAGTATTTTTGGCTGTTGTAAGAAGAATCCACTTGCTACGAACATCAGATATAACGAATGGAACCTGCGTGACCGTCAGGTTCGCTATAAGTGGGCTCGACTTAGTTTTAATCGGCCACAAAAACCTTTTTCACCCTTTAGACATGGACCTTACATGTTAAGACGTACCTGCGCGCCAAATGGGCGTTTTTGCCGTGGTCAGTGCATTTCTACCTGCCCGAGCAACGAGAAACAATTTCAACAATAAAATGGTTGGGTTGGTTGGTTGGTTTACGGGGTATTTTTGTCATGATGCTGTATTCTTTTGGGACATACTTAAGGAGTCTCTTAAAAACCCATTGACATCCCATTGACATCCCACTGACATCCCATTGACATCAAAAACCCATTAATTATAACATTTATGTCTGCGATGAAGAACTCTGGAATTCCGTGCGAACTCATCGTGTTCATAGGACGCAGAACCGCCACGTTCCACGAGCTCACTGTTCAGACAACAGTGCACTTTAACGCAGGAGGAATATGTTGCGTAAGTTCAACCTCCTGACTGGTTCCCCTTTCATGGCGTGTGCACCGTTTGTAGTTTTCATGTGCAGGCGGAGGCAGGGAGTTATGGTGGCATGAGGCCTTATGCCGAGATTGCTGATTTCGATGCGGTCAAGTAAGGCATGAGGAGGGTCAGAGAGGTTCCAAATATTCCATGCAACAACCATAAAAAGATGCCTACAAGATAGCCGAATAGCCTAAAGCATCTGTAAACAGAGTTTTCTGTTGCGCCGCCATTAGTACGAATCCCGCTCGGAGTCAGAGATTAGACTATGCATACTCTTTTAGTTGTTCTTTTTACTGCGTTAGCAGTATAGCCAGCTTTCCCAAAAATAACCGCGCTGCGTGCGTGCAGCCTCCATCCTGGATGCACACTCCGGTGGGAGCACATCAGGGCATTCACTGGTAAAAATGCACCTTCAGAAACTTTCACCCATCGCACAACCCCCTCATCACCCACCTGTAACCGATATAGCCGAGGAAGATTGTTGTGAAGGCTCAACGAGTTCAACGGCCCAAGCGTTCTAAGAAAAAAACACTAAAAATCATAAGCCTGTCGCGTCCGACACGAAGAACGGGAAATGACTACGAAAAGCAGATATAAGTCTCCAGACAGACAATTCAAGATCAAGCAGTGTGAGAACAGCGGATGGAGCCGCGCTCTGGCGACTGGCAGCAATTTTTTCTTAGAAGCAGAACGATTTCAGCGAATCGGCGATAACGAAATCACTCGATCGTAGTTACATTGCATCGCAGTAGCATCTTTTTGGGCGTAATCACTATCGCATGCCAGCGAGCACATTTATTTCCGCATTGCCCTTTTGTGTAATCGGTATTTAATATTTTCCTTATTAGTACATCTCTACCGTTGCCATGAACCCGCCTTTCGTTGCTTATTTCCGTCGCGCGCAAACAAGAATATGCGGATTCTAAAAAAAAGAAGCTGCACCAATTTACACATCCTTCTTTTCGTAATGCTAGTAGCAATATCTCAGGTTTAACGTGTCGAGTAGACATTGGGGCTATATCACAGACGGAGGGCTCCAGATTAACGGAGGCCAGCTGGGGATTTTCGACGGACGCTGGTTTTTGTATTTTTGGAATCAGCAGCCGAGCACCACAGCCATTGAGCCATTTTTTTCTTTATTGCCCTACAGGCCCATCGCGAGGGGTTTTACTTAGAACTTGCTGCCTAAGACAATGAGCGTCTACAAAATTAAATGTTGCGCTACCCACTGCTGTTGCTCAGTGGTTAGGGCGCTCGGTGGTGTCTATAGTACTTTACTGAGTTAGAGCAGTCCTAACATTTTGACTAAAGATTTGCGCAAATATGTAAAAGGGAGGAGTAATAACTCAAGATTTCACATAAACCTGACGTACAAGTGTTTACAATTGGCGGCAGTACATTACAGAAGCGTCAATTAGGCTTCTTCCCAGGCACGAGACCTCCTGTGAGTTTGCTGTCGCATATACTGGGTATCATTTTCGCACTTCCGAGCGCAGACAGCTACGGGTGGGTAAGTTTATGCGATAGATCATCTCATTTTGTTGGAAAACAACACGTATGCCGGGATGCAAAAAAGTGGGGCTGAACCGGGTCCCGAACCGGTTCGGAACGGTTCCTTTGAATTGTTCCGGTTCGGGTTCAGTTCCAAGATGGCGAAAAAAATATGGGTTCGGTTCGGTTCCGGTTCCGGGCGAAAATTCGGGTTCGGTTCCGGTTTCGGGTTGGGGTTCAGTTCCGGTTCGACACCCTGCGAAAGACAAGTGCTTACGGGAATTAACGGCCAGCCATACAGTATGGTTTATATGGGCTGCTATGGTTGTTTACTCTTATCTTTCATAGCATTAATAATCCGAGCCTTTACGACACTGCTTTATGATGTAGTTCTGGCAACAGCAGCCCTTAGATAATGGAACGCTTGCTCAAAGCTGCCTGGCAAGCAGGTGATTAAGAGAAAACGTGATCCCTCAGCCTATAAGTGATGATGTCAATCAAATATTACGTATGACTCTAATCAGCCACATTTATCAATGCATGTAATTCTACGAAGAGCTTATATTTGAGTTTTTTTTCCTGATGCGAGTAAATGATATAGTTTGAAGCCTATTGGAGTAAAAAAAAGCGTCTTTTTTCTGTGATGATAAAACTACACATTAAAATGTACGGGAATAGGACTGGCATTGACTTATTTTATGGGACGTGGCTTCTTGAAAGTTATCAGCTCTTCTCTAAAATTAACTATTCCTATTTATGAAGTGACCAATATTGTCTGAAAATTTTTAAAATAGTTAAGGCTGGGAAGACAGCACTGGAGCAGAATTGCAGAACGTAGAACTGTCACGCTAACCTAAGCTAACTACAAACTTCCACGCGTCGCGAGTAAGGTTATCTTATAAGGGCATAAAAATTGAGTATTTAGACGCACGCAGGCAGCCGTAGCTCCAGTAAAACCCAGAAATGCGATGAAATTTTCTTTCATTGAAATCCAGATTTAGAGGATGTATTTTAAACCAGAACGTACAGAGGGCGAATGCTTTCTTTCTCTCACATCCCTCCAGTTTCATCTCCTAGCGGAATGAACAGCGACAATGCTAACTTTATCTCCTTCCTTTAGTGCAGAGTCCCATCAAAAATTTTCGCGTCGCCGCTATGCGGTTTAGCGAGTAGTCATTCGGTCACGGCAGTGCGTATGACGGCGTATGAAAGCAGTGCTCATACAATTACACTGTTCGTGCGCAGCGACTTGCTCTTAATAACATACCCTTTATACAAATATAGATCTCATCTCGACATCATTATGTCAGCAAACCTTTTTAATTCATAGAACGACATTCCACAGTATGTAACGCTTTTGGTCATAGCCACCTTAATTATTATATTGATTCTTCGAGACAGCCACCGCGGTGCCTCTATGGCTATGCCGCACGGCTGGTGACCCGAAAGACGTGGGTTCGATCCCGGCCGCGGGGTAATATTTCGATGGAGTCAAAATTCTAGAGGCCTGTGTACTGAGCGATGTCAGTGCACGTTAAAGAACTCCAGGTAGTCGAAATTTAGAGAGGCCTTCACTATGGCATCCCTCAAAGCCGGAGTCCCTTTGGGTCGTTAAATTCCCATCAGCAACAACAAATACAATCTCTTGGGGTCATACTTGTAATAGCCGCGGATGATACACATTATAAATCATGCAGATTGAACTAGAATATTTAGCCCATGTAATACCCATAAACCGCTAATTTTTAATATAGAGCATTCAGCTGTTTAAGTTTATCGCGATTAGTTTAGTATTTATGTTGTAAATTTTCAATAATCAAAACATTCACCAGAACAATCGTCAAATGGACGTTTTTAAACGGAAAGTTAAGCGATTGCCCACTGAGAAAACATCGTGCTACATAAAATTCTGATGGGCAAAAGAGGCGGTGGTTTCCTTGCTTGAAATAGTGTAATGATTCACTATGTCCAACCGAGACCCTGACAGCCTTACCTGGTTTCAGAAAAGTTTTTAGAATATTTCATATTAGGTGCTTATCATCAAGAGGTTATGACACCTCTTGACATTTGTTTTCGTGCTTGTTTATGCTGTGAATGCCTCAATAACATGATGCCTGTATATTCTTTCCTTTAACTTGCTATTTCCGTATGGTATGATATTTAGTGATTCCGACTTGTATATCAATTGCAGCTTATGTGCTACATTAGATCATTTCCATTTCGCTTTTTTTCAATGCATTTCGCAAATCATGCTTTATGCACTTAGTAACCAGACTTTCCGCTGTAGTATTCCACTCTGCGGCCTATTCGTATATACTGCACACCTGCAGGCTGCATTTTATTATTTAGAATTCAGCGCGAACGGACAAGGAAGAAAGAAAGAAAATCACGCACCAGAAGTGGGTGCTTTTCTTTCCGTGTTTGTTTTTCGTCTCTGTACACCCATTCATTTCTAATCATCAAGTCACTCAATGTCGCCCATTTCGGCAACCGAAGTGGTGGGCTTGTGGTAGAGCATTCGCCTCGTATTCGGAAGCTGCCGGGATCGATTCATCGCCACCGGGTGTCCGCTGGTTTTCTTCATAGATAAAAGATTTCCTGTGCCTGTGCTCGGCTTCTAAGGAGCAAAATTATTCGGCAAATGGTCTTGGACTAAAGTGTATTTTACTTTGATGAATAAACTTAATTATTGATTCATGGAACGCTTTCTTAAACAATCTTTTGTGATCTGCAGCGTATAGGGCCACTAAAACGTTATAGACGTAACATTTATTCTGAGTCTGACTTTCTATGACACTGTTGCCCAGGGTAGAGAGACTTCGCAGAGTTCTCCCGGATAGCCAGTGTAGAAAAAGCTGATCATCGCTCACGTTCAACGATAGAGTGGGTTTTTGATTTATGGAATACGATTACCGTTATCACACGAAATGTAGCTGGGGTCTTAGACTCGCCTGCTCCATGAATGTCCTCAACTGCTGCTTTTTTCAAAATATTCTTTATCGGTTTCTCAGACCCAAACCCTGTCATACAAATGGGATGTGAGAATAAAATATTAAAGAAAAAAATTGAACGGCCTGTTATAAACTCAGGAGGAAAATGGCTAAAAAAAACGTGGACAAAAGAGACAAACACGACAGGACCAGTTCCAACTTGTCCACATTTTTTTTGCGCCGTTTTCCTCCTGAATAATGAACCAACTAGCCCAAACTAGGGTTCTTCCTGTTATAAACAAGAGCCCAAATTTACTGCGAACAGAGACATTACTTTGTAAGCCCAAAGATTTAAACAGGGTTAAGTGACGTACCCAGCGATCTTTACCAGATGCTACGGACGAAATAGTATTGATGGCAGGCACAAAATAATAAGCCTGCTTCTTTTGCCGAGGTTATTGCAAAATAAAGCAGAATCTCAAGTACCGCATCGTCATAAGTCTTAGATTTCACTCAATCCGCCAGACCCGTTTTATTTATATAAATATTTCGTTTCTTTTCTTCATCACAACAGTTTCGACCTCATGTCTTGAGGCAACACACACCGGTAAAAAAAAACCAGTCCGATATTTTAATACAGGCACTCTTTCAATGCTCAAGAGGTAACAACAAATATTTACATTAAGTTGCGATGTAGAACAATGCCGTAATTAAGGTGAATGAGATTCTCTCTTTTCGATTAGTGCAACAGGAAAAAATGGATATACAAGCCACTTAATAACATGACCACAGAAAATAATAAAAGCTACAATCATCAAGAAAAAAATGCCTTCTTTGTCCCATTCAGTGACCACGTGGCAAGCGTCAAGCGGAAGCACGCTTGGATGCTACTTGCGCCAGGAGGAATGTGTGTTTCACACAAGCCACAAGAAATGCTACTTTGCTTATTTAGTTTGCGCACGACCAAAATTATCTTTAACAGTGTAATAATCTGATTGTCGATATACTCAATGGCTGGTTTCCGGCAGAATTTCCAAGTAGATTTTGAACGCGTTTCTAATGGTGAGTATTTTATTCCTTCATTTTGTGATAGAGGGTATCTCATTCTACTGTATGCATCTTTAAAATGTAAAAGCATCAACCGGATATTGTTGGGGTAATCATAGCTTTATTTTTATCATAAACGATAGACACGACATGCAGGAAAAGGAGGTCCTGAACGGAAAGACGCCTGCTCTTTAGACCGGGCTTTCTTCACAGAAGTTTCGGACATGGTCTAGGCGAAAGTAAAGACCGTGACCCCGTTGACATTGGGAAGGTTCCAGGTAAACATGTAATTTCCTCTCTTATCATCTTGTGTCATTGGCATTGCTCAAACATGCCGGCTCCTTGTGCGTACATGTCACCGAAAAGGTGTCACGACAATAAGTGGCTGTCCGTCATGGTTTTCATTAACTCTTTCCGGCCGACACGACAGAGTCACGGTGTTGACAGTGCTCTTCAATACGCCTACGTTCCTGTAATATTAGGGAGCTCTCGCGCGCGAACACTGAAGCGAGAGCAACGATACTCGAGCCAGAGGTAATAAACCGAAGAAGTCTGTCGCTACCGTAGGCCGGGACCTGGCATCCATGATTCCGTCAGCGAGGTCATCGAACTAACTCCTGCTAACCAACAACATTAGGGTGAAAACTCAAATATTGACGCACGCGTTCCTTTGACAGGGCGAAAAAGACGCACCATGCACAGTTCTGAACAGGTACATTATAAAAGCTCTTATGTCTCAGTTGCTTTTCCCATACTCTTGGTTTTCCAGATTACAAATCGAAGTTTTCTTCTTCAGGCTCAAACATTATCGTCAAAGAACGCGGAGACCGCCTGCGGTCACAGCAGGACCACTTACCTGTTGGCACGGACGAGCGATATGAATAATTCATTTTTTTTAGTCAATAGTATGCATACTGAGCGAAGAACACAAATGAAACATGTGTAGAAAAGCGCACAATCGAGGATCTAATTGAAACTATGTGGACGACGTTTACTCTTTTTAACTATAAATTGCCACATAATTATTAAAATACGTCGGCAAATGACTTATGAAACGGATCGTAGAGCTGAAAGCAGAAAAGCATAAAGCGTCTAACTTAAACGTGCAAAGCTGTATCATGAGTATTCCTTAAGCAGCAAACAGCCCTCTAGGCTTACACTTCATGAATTGGTTAGTACGGCTAGAATGTCATTACACTGGAACTTGCAGTACGAGTCGAATCACTATCCAGGCTTTGGAATGACGTTTCACATTATGCTGCATCACGAAATCTTGGCAGCCGATTGCTATCCAGTGTAGAAGCGAACGGAAAATATATGTCGCTTTTTCGTTTTCACATAGCAAAAAAAAATTGATTTCGTGTGGCAAATCTAGGCTACTAAGAGCACCACCGTTCTCCATTCCGTTCTGGGCTCATAGAAATGTAGAGGACAGTGTTAGTTAACACAAAGGAAGAGCATTATTCCTGCAGGAAAAAAGCCTGTGTGTGGGACATCACGGTGATGCATCTTGGAGATTTGGCTCTATCGCCCTGGGTGCTCTGCTTTTTATGGCTATTTTATGGCTCTGCTATTTATGGCGTGATAATTTTGGATCTTGGTAGCTTTGCGAAATTCACGCCATGGATTCTTTCTAGAGCGCGTGCTTGAAGTGAATCACTGATAAATTACTGGGCGTATTGCCCCGAGAAGAATGCGCACAATGTACTAAGAGAGTCGCTTTCGGCACTGAATGCACTTTACTGCTTGCTGAGGATATGAGACTACAGAAGAAAGAAATGGTCCCCTATGTTTGCGCAGAGTGGTTACCAGTCGCCTAATAAAAGCGCAGCGATGAATGGTATGTCTCGCTCTTTGTGGAAGAGGGTCCGGTCGCGCAGGAGGTTCGTGCGGTTTACCGCTAGAAGCAGCTGGGGAGCAAAGAAGGATGGCGTAAATCAGGGTTTCGGCATGTCTTGCATAACTTCTGGCTCATTGCGTGGCTGGTAATGCATACATGTTTTTTATTTACATTGCATTGCTCGCAGATTTAAAGTTCAGTTTGCATTTGAACCATCGACCTTCGACTTGGCAGTCTAACTACCCAATGACAGAGCCACCAAGGAGCGCTATATTTATTTATTTATTTGTTTATTTATTCAATAAACCCCTAAAATCCCTCAATCGAGGGTATTACATAGGGGGGAGCATTGACACACAAGAACGCAAAAAATGAGCTAGCGCCAAGGTGCATACATACATACAGAAAGCATAAGCAGAAAACAAAACAAAAGAAACAAGCAAAAACCAGTAATATACATTGCAATTTACACGAAAACGAACAGATAGTGCTTTAGAGGCATACCGTAACCGCAGGAACGATAAAAAAAATAACTAAACAGCTAAATGCAGCATGTGGTACAATCAATTAGTAAAGCTAAACAGACATTTGGGTTAGAACGTCCTGAAACTTGTTAAGGTTCTTTTCTGAAGCAATGTGTGATGGTAGATTATTCCAGTAATTATTCCAGTAATTCCAGTATTCCAGTGTTCCAGTAATTATTATTCCAGTGGTAGATTATAAGGCTGAAATCGCGTTAAATTACTGTAACGTTTGCCTTTAAACTTATAATTTTAAAAAGTGTGCCTTTGAAATTCTATGTTCTGCAAAATCGTCATTCATCTCCTCCGCACAGTCCGACAATGGGACTCACGGCCCTAAACTCTCGAACCCTTGCACCCCTCCCCCGCGCCTTTCGTATTAATGCTTTTCTTTTTTTCGGCCTCCTGCTCCCGTCCATGCATTTTTAAGCACGGTAGCTAGATACTGCCCCTAGTCAACCCAGACTCCGAAACGTTAGGTTTTAACTTCGTGTTTTGTTGGACATGTGTCAGATTTAGTTATAAGTGAAGTTCTCATATGCAGGTGCTTGTCTATAGTTTCTGTATATAGGAAAACATGTGTATATCTATTAAGTGTATCACATTATTGCAGAAACAGTAATATTTTAATGATATACGAGGGGGTACCCAAAAGAAACCGGACTAAATTTTTTGGTCGGCAAAGCTTCTTTGGTACCGCGTTTTTCCACTAGGAGCGCATAGAACGAACATTCCAGAGTCAGTAAGCCGAGTGCTGTCGTTGAAGGAGGTCAGACTAGTTTAGGCAGAGTTTTAGAGTGACGACTGTTTTGTGTGAATGTCGTTTTTGCAATGGCTGATTTTCGTGCACAGCGTGCACCGGTGAAATTCTGATTTTTGCTCGGAAAAAGTTGAATGCAAACTCTTGAAATATTAAGAAAGACGTACAAGGACGATGCTATGGGGAAAACTCAAGTGTTCCTGAATCGAATCCTGAATCAAAGCAACAATCATGCCAATGGAAAACTTCAAATTCACCGCGCCTCAAGAAAGCTCGTCAGGTGAAACCAAACCTCAAAACAATGCTGATTTGTGTTTTCGACGTCAGAGGAGTCGTCCATTGAGAATTTGTTCAGCAGGGTCAGACAGTTAGCCAGGCTTTCTACTTGGATGTTGTGAAAAGATTGGGCAACAGTGTGCGGTGGAAGCGGCCAGATTTGTGGCGGTCGGGTGACTGGTTTTCCCATCATGGCAATGCCCCTGCTCACACAGCCCTGTCTCTACGACAATTTTGGACCAAAAATGGCATGACCCCTATTCCTCAACCCTCATACTCTCCCGACCTTGCCCCGTGCTACTTTCTTTGTTTCCTAGAATGAAAAAATAGGTGAAGGGAAAGCGTTTCGATGCTGTTGCTGAGGTGAAGAAAAAAACGACGGAGGCGCTGTCAAGCATCACAAAAGATGAATTTAAACAATGTTTTGAAAAATGGAATGAAAGATTCGACAAGCGCATCATTGCAAGTGGGGAATACTTTGAAGGAGATTGAAGGTCTGTGCTTAAAATGTGAACAAATAAGTTCAAACAAAAATAAGTCCGGTTTCTTTTGGGTACCCCCTCGTATATGCTTTCAATGCAAGTGAAAGATAAACGCGCATTAAGCATAGTGCCGCACTGTAGCTGCTACAGTGTTTAGCAATAGGGGTCTTTTGTGCATTTGTACATCTTGTAACAACACAAGCACAGAATTCAATTGAGCATGAAAATACTTGAATACATGGTACTGAACATTTGCTACAGAACCGGAGGAGGGAGAGGAAAATATTTACCGAGAACAAATTATTTTTGCCTGCAGTCTCTCATTCTCGCACTACGTTGGACTGGACAGCTAGCACTGCCCTAATGAACAGGAAACCTAAAAAGCATTAAAACGCCACCTGGTGCTGGTGGTGGCTGGAGACAGTATGGCTTATTTTTTTGGACATTCGATTTTCTCTGCGCTTCGCAGCTATTCACTTAGGACGCAGAAAGGTAAGGGTCAATTTAAGTGGTGACCGCAGAGTGAATAACAACAGGAACACTTCATAGTGTGCTTTAAGCGATAGAGCGGTGTAGATGAGAGAAAAAGCAGTAATTGATATATCACAGCTCAACTCAAGAAGACAAACTTGGTAAAATAAAGCGACGCGGACAGAAGATAACCAACTTTACTTTAGGATAATGGAGTCGACGTCATAGGAAGGAATCCGCCGCGGGTCACGAGATGAGACAGCAAAATTTGCGCAGTGGGATGGCTGGAGTAGAGCACAAAATGGCTAAGTGCAGATTAAATGAACGCGCCTCATCATGGAGTTGCCCCAGCCTCTCCTGCCAATTAGGGCGACATTGTTTATTATGCATTGTGTATGAAAGCACGATGTCTTCTTACAGGAGATATATATATAATGCTTCCCATTAGATGACAAGCACAATTCCGTTTAAGCAACGAATTTTCCTCCACTGAAACCAAGCACGTGACCGAACAGTTTTGAACTTGCTGTATTAAGTGGTTCCACTGGAATACAAGACGGCAAACTGAACGGGAACAGATTATACGAAGCCGGTCTGGTTTGATAATGCAATATGCATGAAGTTCGGGACCAGCAAAGGAATGACATGAAACATGCCAACGTTTCTAGGCCAGCTCTATGCTTATTTCAAGGGCGACCAAGTGGTTAGCACTAAGGAGACAGCCACCCTAACCACCTCCCCGCAGTCAGCGTGCATAGCGGCTTCTCGCGGAATTTCACAGCCATTTCTGGGAAGTGTGCTAGAGGCAGTCCTACTAGATGGGCTTAATTATCTACCGCACTCATAGACCAAGTAAATGACTACACGGCCTCCAAGGAGGTAAGTGATGAGCTTAGTATGCAGGCATGAATGGCTAAGTTTGGGAAGTTCTGCCGTGACGCCATCAACCAGAATAATGCACAGCGCGTGGGCACATTGCATGCTGCTACGTCCCTCGACTCTTGTGCGATGTTGGGTCAGTGTATCCTCCGCTGTCACCTCTCTTCGGGCGTTCCGCCTCTTGATTGCGCCACAGTGATGTGCGAGACGCTCCTCTGCCGAGAGCTAAACGTGTTTTTTGTCCCCTGGCGAGACTTGGTAATTACTCCAGCACCCACTTAGGGACGCGGTGTTTCATTACTCCACATTAGCGGGGAAGCTCTGCTGGCCTCCAGAGATAATGCGCCAGATGCGGCTCTGAAAGAAGTGGCCCATACTGTGTCGTCGTGCTCCTTGACGAGCAAGAGACGTGTGGGCGTGGTCGTGTCACTAGTATGGATTGCTTGCTTAGGCTCTCGCAGCTTGCTGGTTGCAACGAGCAGGACTCTGGTTGGAAAGAAGGGATGGAAGGAAAGAAGGAAGTATTTTAGTGATCCGGAAGTATTTTAAGGCCTGACCTTTTGCAACTCAGAGGATGAGGTATGTCTCTTCCTTATGCTTCTCCATCAAACTGTAGAAAATGAGTAGGCCGAAGAACAACTGGTAAGTCAAACTTGTTTGATAAATTTAACGATATCAGCAGTTCTCCTGCTGCAGGATGTGCAGAATATTTCATTCTGTTGCCATAGAAACATTTTGCCGCAGGAAGGCAGATTGGGTTTAGATACTACTTTATTGAGTGTTTAATTTTCTGGTATACATTTACTGCACGTTGGAGTCGAAGCAGTTCGTTCTTAATTAGGAGAAAAAGTGTTTATGCTTGATGGGCATGCTGGTGAGACCACCTCCGCGAGCATTTATACCTTCATAAAAAGCAGTTGTCGAAAAGACTGCCGGCCGCTGCTACGGTAATCAATATTATTAGCTACAATCACAAACAATTCCGCAGTTGTGGTTCATGAGACCCACCACATGTGAATAGCTGAAAAAAACAAAACAAAAATAGCACAGCTCCCTCTTTCTAAAACGTACGCAAAATACGAAAATAGAAATCATTCCATACATAACCTAATTAAATGTTTAATTGCAAATCACATGACTACAATGAACAGGATATGAAACATTGTCCACCCCCCACCCCCCCCGCCCCAAAAAAAAAGTCGTCTTTTGTCTTCATAATCTCCGAATCTCTTTTGCGTGTCAATCTTAGTGTAGATTTTAGATAAGTAAAGGGCTAAGACGGACGCGTGAAATTTTGAAACCATGCATTTAAAATTTAGAAAGCAAACTGCACTGCACATGTTTTGTATATGAAATGCATCTAACTGTTTTTTTTTGTATTTCATGAGAAAGGAACTAGTCATTTACTATTTGCTTGGTCGTTAAGTTGAGCGAAATGAACGTACACACGAAATAGAGCTACCAAGTCGATCGATCACTTTTTCCAGATCTGTTCGCTCAGCCTACGGTATTCTAATAGAAAACAGTCGCGCAATAAATGGTATTTTACTTATTTTTGAGCTAATAGCTACGTGTGCAAGGTGGCAATCATACACACAGAGAAGAATTTGCACTGAAGTTCAATCTGAAGAGTGAACGATCTCTGCTCTTTACGATGCCTAACAATGGAAATAAAGACTTCAGGAGCCGTTAGGGCCCACAGCATCCAAAGAAAGATTTTTTCCTAGATAACTTAAGTTTATTTTCTGACATCGGCTGTTTAAGGTAAAAAGATTGCTTTTTCAACAAGGTGACACCACCTTTAAAGGTCGCAGAAAAAAGGGGGATCATATTAACCAGTAAGTTTTTGAATTAAACTGTTATAGCTGATTTTTTACGCATGCAGATAGGCACCTGGCTGCAATAAGCGACATGTAGATAATCATTATTATTAACCATAGCAGTTGCCATAATTTCGAAATCGCGAATACCTTGTGCGCTGTGGCCGAACAAGTTTCGGACATTTCTCGCACAGTTCGAAACCCCGCACCCGCGCTGCGCGCAAAGAGACACCTACCAGTGAACTCCACTCCACGACGCACTTGCCGCGTTACTTCGTACCCGCCTTGGCGGGAGGAGTGAGCGGTGACACACAGCGCAGCGTTGGTTGGGCTTGCGGAACACAGAAGGTTGCGTGGTACATGCGCTGCTAAGTGGGGCAATTTGATGCACGTTGCTCTGCGCGTGCAGTCGGCGAGCGATTCTCGAATTTCGGGAGAAACGGCAGAATTTGTTGAGCCGCAGTGGCAAGGATAATCGCGTTTATTATATTTCTGAAACAGGTATGGATATTATTAATTGTCACCAAGCAAACTGTAATTACAACGAGGTGCATATGGGGAATATAAAAGTTAGCTCTTAAAATAGCTTATTATCGTACTAATTACTATCTTTGACCTGTTTTGGGACGTCCACTACAATTGAAGTTACTTTTCATAAAAGGCAATCTCTTTCCTTGAAGAAGCCATTTTTAAACGTAAAAGGGGGCTTCCCTGAAACGCCTGGAATATACTACAATTGCGTTTAGTGGCAGCAGTTTCCTATTTTCAACTTCCACTTACGATCTAAAAGCTTCCGACAAATTGCCGCTTATGTTCGCGCAACGAGACATTTTACATTCCTTTTTCTGAAAAGGCAGCCGCGTTCGAGCAGGAAAGTAGCTGTAGTTGTGCAAAAAATTTACCACAACCATGCTTCCCAACGCACAGGGCAATATAAAACTGTGTGGTCCTGGATTTAAGCAGTAAAGGTCCATTTCTGGAGAATTATGGCTGCGATTAGCCTGTTTAGACAGATTGGAAGTATTGTGATTTAGATCTTTGCGCATTGGCAGATATGCGTATTTTGCAAACATTAGAAAATGTGCACGCTTTTTAAAGCCGGCCTTTACAGCCTGTAGACACGAAAACTATAAAACTAGGATTTAAGGAACGCAAGTTTGCTCGGCGCCATGTACGTCCGTACAGTACCGCAGTTTATTTTAACATCATCATCAACTTAACCACGTCCACTTCAGGACAAAGTCCTCTCCCTAGTATCTCCTATTAACCCTGTCCAGGGCCAACTGCGGCCACCTCATCGCCCGGAGATATTTTGTCTCATCTGCTCACCTAATTTTCTGCCGCCCCCTGTTGCACATGTCTTGTCTTGGTATTGAGTTCTTTGCCCTTGACGACCATCAGTTATCCTGCCTTCGCATTACACGCCCTGCTCAAACCTAGTTTTGCTTGATTGCTACTAGGATATCATTAACCCGCTTTTCTTACAAGACCACTCTGCCCTTCTTCTGTCCCCTACCATCACACCTATCACAGTTCTTTCCATACATCGCTGAGTTGGCCTGCACTTAAGCTGAACCATTTTTGCTGCCCTCCGCTTTTCTTCTCCGTAGGTGATTGCGTTTTTTCCTTGAGAGATGTCGCTAAACTGCTATTGATGAACTGAGAGAACCAGCCAAATGCGCCGTGATTTCCCTCTCGTGATCCGGATCTGCTGTCATTGCCTGCCCTAAGTAGACGTATTCCCTTACCGCTCCGATGGTCTCGCTACCGTACATTTACCGTGCAATAAATAAGGAAGGAGTACCCGTACATTTCAATTTGTTTAGCTGTGGAACGCTTCCATGAGATTTGTTGCGGTCGACATTATATAAAGGAAATGTATATGTCAGAACCGAAAAGATTAAAAATGCTAACGACTCGCCTCGTCTTCCCAGCGCAGTAAATCAGGTCTCACAGTATATTGAGAGCGCTTTATCATAGGTCCTATTAGAATATTGAAAAGACGAATGAACTGCAGCGAAAAGGTACTACCGTGGGAGGACAGATAAAATTTCTCAACGCGATTTGCGAATGTTTCGGAAGGGAGGTTGATGGCAACCAAATAGCGGAACCCCACAGTTCCCAAGTACATTGGGGAACTCAGTTTTCACTGTGAAGCACAGGATGAAAAATTATATCTTTCTGAATTACTTTATAGGACGACAGATCATTTTAAGGCGACAATCTTTGACGGAAGTAGTTCAGGTTTTGTTTCGAGTGAAAGTTGACAAATCCTCTCACCAACCAATATATACTTTTCAGCCTAACGTTTAGGAACCAACTGAGTCCCTGCTTCGGGGGCCGAGCTCACGGAAGTTCATGATCGCGCTCATTTCTGACAAGAATGTTCGCCAGAGCTAAAGAGAAGGCTTACCTTCAATAGCGTCAGAGAGAAAAGTGTCTCGGTAGGGATGAAGCTTAACTCTAGCTTCATTTAAGCCCCTTCATTTAGGTACCCTAAGGTTCATCACAATATATGGAGAGCCGCAGGTCAAGAGAAGCCCCTCGGAAGATCGAGAAGCCTACTGTACAGCTCCAGCAGTACATTGTAGGCAATTGAGTGGTTATTTGGTCCACGGTATCCTAGTACACTCTAGGCGCGCAAATTTCCCCCAACGGGTACATCACTATCCAGTGCTACTGGACAGCACACTGAGGGAATAGTGAACCGTTGAACCTATCACGGCCTGGAGAAGCTGTGCCATCTATGAGGATGAAAAAAAAAACACGAGGTTATTTTTCTTTGTCAGTTCGTGTTAAGGTCTGATGCAACCTGTCATGGTCCCAACTACCCTCCACTTCGTCGTTCTTTTATGAGCCATGTGTAGGCGAGGCACGCTAAAGGGCAATAAAAACGAATATGTCCATCAAGTTTTTCCTCCGTGTTCTTTGCTCGTGACAGTGCGCAAGAAATTCGCAAACTTAATTCACCACCCGAAATATGGGTGTGGTTTTGTTTTTATGGGGGTTTAATGTCCGAAAGTGACTCAGGCTGTGGGGACGCCGTAGTTGAGCCCCCCTGGGTATCTTTAACGTGCAGACATCGCACAGTACACAAGCCCGTAGCAGTTGGCTCAATTGAAACGTGACCGCCGCGGCAGCGATCTTTTGGGTCAGTAGCTGAGCACTATACAACTCAGCCAACACTAGCCTCCAACTAGCCTCCAACTAATATTTTTGTTTTGCAGCATTTCTGATACGGCCGGTCAATTTTCTTTCATACCGTTTATTACTCACAGAGGTTGGAGCAAAGAGATCCACCCACGATTTTCTTCGAGAAGATCGTTATCAATCACAAACTTGGCTGCAATTCTCCAAAAGGGTAGTTTCTTTGCTAAAGGTTTGAACACTGCTTTAAATTCATTTATATTTCCTTCAAGTGCACCTAATAAACTTGCCTGCTCATCTGATGATTCGTCTCAAGTTCAAGTGTTCCTGCAATTAATTTCAGTTAATTTTTAGCCCCTATTTTAGCCCCTATTTAGATATAGTATTTATATACTATATCTATTTATATAGTCATATGGCCACATGGATAGTAGTTGAAGCACACCGCTGTCTTGAACTAACCTTTCTAGTAAATGTAGCTGTAGAGGCAATGACATTTTCTAGGTTTTCTTAACCAGATCTGGCGTCTCGACAAGCGATCAAACATCTAGTTTTTAGTTTTGAATGCGTCTGTGTTCAACCGGGTACGTGAAAACTCTATAGGATATTGATTGTGTCTATTGCGACAGTAGTGGCTCCAAGATACAAAACTACAAATTGATAGTCTCATAGTTTCCTCTGCAAAAACCAGCCTCAGTGAATATAAAATAAATTCCAAATGAGCTAAGGCTCAAGTGGGCGTTTGCTTTCTCACACATAAAAAATAAAAATGTAACGTCAATTTGAGCACTAGAAAGGGCTGGTAGACGCTTTAATTAAAAGTGCCGTTGACAAAATAGTACCAACGATTCAAGCACGATACAAAACCGCTGTTGAAGCTCTCCCCATATATAAATCTCATTTATGAAATAGAACGAAGTGAATATCCAAGAAGTAGCGTAGTGAGAGCTGTCACCGACATCTGGCGTTTCCACATATCCTGGCAGGCACTCATTTTCGTTTTTATCGAAAGGCAGCGTTTCGAAAAATATGCGCATGTCTTGCTACAATCGGCAAATACTAACGTCAAAAAACTCAGGATAGAAATACCCGCGGCAAGTTAAAAGGCAACATTGTAATTTGGGAAAGTGCGCCCCGTCTTATTTTCAGGTCACCATGTTTTGCAGTCTCAGGACGGATGTCAAAGGCGCCGCCGTGAGGCGGATGCGTGAAGCTGAGATGTAACTAAAAAAAGGGAAAATAATAAACGTGAGAGATGTTTCTGATTGCTTTCACATATTTATTTTATCTTGGAGTGTAACGGAAGAAGCATAGAGCTTAAAATCGGACATGACGACACAACGACGCACTTGCCGCATTTCAAAATTCTAGGTGCCTCTCGCAGGTGACGGCCAAAAGCATGCCTGAAATGGCCGGCGCATAAGAATCGAGGTGTGCACGCTCTGCTACAGTCCCAAAGAATATTTAATGCCTTGGCTTTTATCTCCCTGTGATACTGAATGGAGAAGACATAGTTGCGTTCGCTGTACAAAAATATACAAGCAGATGTGCCTACTTTCCGTGCTCAAATCTATTATTGCTTCAGAAGAATGGCCTGAGGGGCGAGTTGGTGCCTGATGAAATGAACCGCGGCGCAAAAAGAATACTAACAAGAAAGGAACGACACATGCGCACGCTACCAACTGTTTATTACACGAAAATTTGGCATATTTAAACAATCCGCTCAATCATGAGACTCATCGCATTATCGCTCCGAACCCAACACGTGACATAAAAGCAGCAGCATCAGGATAGCAGACAAGAAGCCTTAACCCCGGAAGGTAAACTACCAGATTCTCAAAAAAGAAACGAAAACGAGGGGGCCCATCTCTTGTAGCAAAAACAGTGTCAAACAATTGATGAAGCAATAATGTCACTGAGCTTTTAAATATGTCACTTTTCCATGTAATAATCAGTTGGTAGTGTGCGCATGTGGTGTCCCTTTCCTGTTAATTTCGTTGTTGCGCCGGCGTTCATTTCATTATTGTCGCTTAAATGACATACTGCGAAGACAAAAGCTTTTCGAGTTGTATTGCTATTTATTTATACCGGAAAGCGTGGTATTTTTTATAGGTCTTTCTTCGCACCTTGTCGCCTGTAAAGCCACTTCCGCAGTTGGAATAATTGCTTTCGATGCGGTTTCTCAGATATCACCGGACGACTGCGGGAGGCCTGCTGTCAATTACAAATAGCTTATCATGCACCACCCTTCTCGGAAATATGCAGGTTCAGCCACTCACTTCTCAACCGCGTATTAGGCTCTCATCTTCGGAGAGATCAAAATAAGGACCGTAACCCCGCCAAGATACATAGGGGGCAGGCGACGAAAGATGAACCGCATTGCAAGCCAAGAACCGCGCCCGATGGCAACGCAATTCTTAGAGAAATTTAGTGTTGACTCGAGACCATGTTTCGATGCTGGTACAGGAACCCGCAACAGTACTAGCTGAAGTCTATGTGCATTGATAAGTCTAAAGATGACAGGCGTCTTAGTGTGGTCCGGTCAAATGCGAATTAGGTGCACTCGCACTTCGGTTTTAACTTGGGTTCGGTTTTAGTTCAAGGCTTGGCTTAAGCAGGCAGTGCGATAGAGGTGTGCTTTGAATGCATTGCGCACTGATGGAAGTTTATGAAGATGGCGACAAGCAAAGCATTGCGCGCGAAACTGGAAGTATGCGGGATGTTCGGCTGCCACGATGTAGTAATCGTGTAATGCGGTTGCATGCAAAGCTGGCCTGTTCTTGCCGCCTTGGCTTCAAAGCGCACTCACTGCCATATGCTGTTTTGCATAGCTGGTAGTTTGCCCACTGCCCGGTGAGCATCGTGCCATTTTCCCACCATAGCAGTTCGGCCATCTACCGGAGGCTTCGTGCAGACAGACATCGGCGAAATCTGATATTGGGGGTTTTAGTGCTCTAGTAATAAAAAAAATATCTACACACTGTCAAATAAGGGGGCATTATTTCCATGCTTCGAAACTAAACTGAAGTTTAGGAGACACTACGGAGCTGTTGTGGTACTGTAAAAAAAATGTTGATATGCTGTATAGAAAGCATTTTGCGCGAATTCCTAATGAAATGTCAACAGATGAGTGGGTGGCCGATATGATTGCGAGAGTTTCTTAGTATGCTCGTATTAGGAATTTTTGTTTTCTTCCATTTGGCGCATACAAAAATGTTACACCCATAGAAACGTGTGCTTATTCAGTGTACACTACGGGAACTAATCACAGTGGGCTAACTATGGAAGAAGAGTCGGAAAAATGTTTTTTCCCAAAAGCACATTTTATCTTTTTGCAGCACTGCAGCAAGGCGCAGCAAGTCTCGGGACAGCAGAAATAGAAGAGGTTAAAATTCTCAAAAATGTTTATTTCTATGCCACATTGGAGACTCAAAATTCTAAGGTTATGAGAAGCACGACTGGAGTACTTTTGTTCTATATTTATTTCTGTTTGCAGAAACTAGACCTGCGATATTTTCGTTCCTTGCCATGGATCTGAAACTACGTCTTCGGGTTTCCATTCGTTTTCCTTAACTACATGGTCGCTTCTAAATAGACTGCGCTTGCGACTGTGGCATCTCAGAACCAAAGTTGTACATTTCTGTCATGCTTGTCTGTCCTAGCTTTACTAGCCAGGGACTCTCGTGGTTTCTTGGTACTTTAATTTCCTGATTGTGGAAAATTTATTTGCGAATTTCGGCAAAAAAGCATCGCTGACCAATACTGACCGTTAATTGTTTGAGCGCAATCCTTTCACGAATATTGACCCTCTCACGTGAAAGCCGTTAATTTAAAAGACGATGCACCGCTATAGCAGGGGTAAAGTCACCTTCTTTATTGTGTTGTTTTTTTTACTCCTCTCCTTTCACGTCAAAACCATGGAGAGACTCTACCTGTAATACTCAACTACAAAATATTGAGGTGCATAACCCAAGTTATGCTTAAAACGAAGCAACTTAATACGACGCTGCTAATGAAGAAACAAATCAGCCAAAGTCGCAGCTGCACAAACTATAATCATTTGATAGTTTGTGGTTGCCCTAAACGTGCTGAAAAAATTGATATTTATAGTAGCAGCCTGCGGACATGACATAAAATAGATTCACACCAATATTATGACCAAATTAACATATTCAAGGGAGGTCGTATTTTTGTGCACCCGTGAGTCAAAACATAAATGAAAGTGGTATACAAACTACAATACCTGACCTTTGAAAACACGAGTAAGTTGGGATAGGGAAAAAGCAAATTGGGCAGAGGAGAAGGGATTTGAGAGTTTGAATGGGAATGGGGACAGCTTCGAATATCAAGACAATCCTGATAGATTCAAGCTCTTTTCAGGCCTCGGTAGAGGGGTAGCACTCGGCGTTTGCCAAATCTGTTTCTAAAGCGTGCATCTATACCTCGGGGGTGTGGCTAGGTGAACGTCACATGGAACGAAAGTTAAAAAAAATGCCTTGGAGGACAATGTGACGCAATGTCTAGGCAAGACATATGCGAATTCGAAAGACAAGCTAAGGCAATGTTCAGGCCAATTCGAAACCAAGTGCTTTCATACATCCTACGCGGTTTAATTAACGGCTTTAAAATTCTCTCAATTTGTCTTCCTAGCCTTTGCCATTCAACACCTCTTTTGCTGCACACCATATTTCCTGCATTCCATTTGTGCCAATCTGTTTCCTACTATTTTTTTATATTTCTTAGGCTGTGTGTCTGCCTAGGAAGCTGTAGTGTGAGGGTTTTCATCTCAAAAAGATGATAAAGTTATCATGATTATAAGATCGCTTCTCGCGGGTATGTTTATTATGAGCATAAAGTTTTGAAGAATATATGAACATGGAATACCTCATTTATTAAGAATGTCCGCCGCCACTGTGTCTGCTAAATAAGTTAAGCTGAAATAAAACTTGTGCAAGTTTTTATTGTTCCTCAGAACAGAGGATTATGGCCATTCACAGTGGCCTCGTTGATTTTCGGGAGCTCAAAGCTATTTTAAGTGAGAAATTCTGAAGTGGACTCCAGTTTGGGCTATTGACGAGATAATGAATCCTGCCATCAATCGTGACATGATTAAGCCGCGCGTGACCCATAATCCACCTGCACGGAATGCACTGAAGGCAGCACTTTATTATTATTCATGTTTTATTGCCCTTCGTGTAGTATGAGTCCTGCATCACTCGGAAGGAAGTACTTAAGGATAGTCTACAAGGGCGAGCCAAGATACTTACTCTAAAGCAGCTCATCATTTAAAGCGCAGAAAGTTGTGTGGAGTGCGGCGCTGTGCGTATGGCCTTTTAACTGGTTTCTTTCTCAGGGGTGATGTATTCGGTGTACGACCTACGTGCTGGAACGATGCAATTGCCGCTGGTCAAGCGATCTGGTAAAATGGTCGGAATTTATTTGTCACTGAGTAATGCTATAACATTTTTGGATTCAAGCACGCTTCTGGTATTCTGCGCACTTTTGAGAAAATGTTTTATGATCCAAATGTAGAACTAAGCAGAAATTCAGAGGAAAGAGCATTCCTCAAAGATGGTGCTGGCGCGACAGTGCCACAAGCAACATTTTTTTTGTTTATTTGTATTTCTGAAAGGAAAACTATTTTCTTTCCTTTAATTCGTCCCGTCTTCCCTGTGACAGCCGACACACTTCTGCAAAACTCAAGGTACCAACAGATTGATGTCTGCAAAAATGATAGAATAAGGAGCCGGATGGCTGCTATTTTTTCACAGACAGCATATGCCTGTTTATACAACATGACCGGCCACTGAAGCTCTATATCTATCTATCCCCCACCCCCTACTCCCTAGCTCTTCCTTTTTGCAACAATAAATGTTTTTACTACTGCTTTACAACATCGTCTGGCTTTCTCTGTGACTCTCTACTTACAAAAATTTTCGCAATAAATTTTACAATCCTGCTTCATTTTCGCGTTCTGTCAGGTTGTAGTTCTCTAAATAGGAAGAGTGGATAATCACGCTGCCCTTTCATTTTCTTAATAATGTATTGCCAAAACACCCATGAGCTCTGCCTGAAAAAATTCTACACATTAAGCATACAAATCAACAAGTGTTTTAGATAGACGGAAACCTCATGTCATAAAATGAGGAAAAAAATGCACTTCCGCCTGTGTTCTGCGGAACATGTAGATAAGCGTGATTTTTCCTGCATCACAAAGAAGAAAACATCAGCGCACACTTTTTTGCGCGCTTTTTCCTGCCACAGTGCCAGCGCGAATCCCGTCACAAGAGTCCAAACATTTGCAGGATGCGGAACTAGAGAAGCGACAGCGCACATTGATAATTTGTTTTCTTTCCTTTTCAATCTGGTTCGGCCTTTGTGCATTCTTGAGAAAACAGCTGGGAAGGGTTCGGGGATCAAAAAAAGAAACTGGACAGAGAACCGCTGCCCATTTAAGGAAAGCGACGTGCCCTACGTTGGTACAGCGAGAATAATGGAGCCGAAGAAGCGTGAAATTTATCGCCCATGAAGAGATGGTCACGAATGGAAGCCAGAAATTTCAACAAAATCCTAGAGTAGCGGCGAAAACTAGGAGTTTGGGGAGGGGGGGGGGGGTGGAGGGTGCCTTTTCTATGCTCTTTTGAAAAAGGGTTGATGTTCTGTGAAGCAGCGCCGCCGTTTTATTGAAAGCTTATTGTGTGCCGAACATTTTCTCAGAAGTTGTGGTTTGCGAGATGACGCTTCCAACAGCAGAATTTCAATTCAAATTCAAATTTTATTTTGCCACCATGGTACGGATGATGGCGGGGACCCGTAGTAAAAGCTGCCGTTTGACAGCTTGACAAGGCCACGGGCCCCCACTTTGACAGCAATGCAGTGCTTTAGTTTCACACACACGAAAAAAATAAGAAAATACAGGAAATACAGGTAACAAAGGAAAAAAAATACATATAGCAGCGCTCTTATCAGGTTACAGTAGCCAGCATAAAATCAACAGCATTATCCTGGCTAGAAAGAAAACTTACAATGATGGTGAAAGAAAGAAGAATTATGTAAACAAATCACAGAAAAAAAAAGATTAGGTGTAGTGTAAAAAATACTCGAACAGTTTGTGGCGTGTTTTATTTCGGAGATCAATATCGTTTTGTGCGAGTTCGTTAAGAAGTCGTGGTAGTTTATTTTCTAATGTTCGATTACCATAGAAAGTTCTATATGTTTTTACGTTCCATTGCGCTATATTTCTTGTGCTGTACATTGCATCTCGTTTTTCTAAAGCAGCTAATTTGGATAGGAAAGATATATTGTTCAACACCTCGTTTTTCACACACTTGCTCAGACGATAGTCATAAAGCTTAGTAATTGGAAGTAAGCTATACTTTAAGAAAAGTGCGGCCGTATGGTAGGTATGCGAAACATTTTCAACAATTATTAAAAATTTTTTCTTTAACAAGTATAGTTTCTGAAGATTGCCTGCTGTTGTTGCACCCCAGGTTAAATGACAGTAGCTGAAATGAGATTGTATCAATGAATTATATAGCATTAGCATTACATTTCGCGGCAGTATCTCACGGTTCTTGTAAAGAAGACCAATAATACATGAACATTTATTTATTTAAATATTATACCTATTGTTTTAAATGAAGGCACAACATCTAAGGGTACGGACTGAAGGAATATATTCTTGGTGAGACGGACCTTCTTGTTTCTACCTCTGAAAACAACGAGTTTAGTCTTTCCTGTGTGAATCCGCAACGCATATCTGTCACTCCTGTTTTCTATTTGCTTCAGTGCATTGTTTGCAGTATCTATGAGTTCAGCTGCATTATCTCCGGCAAGGACTGTTAATGAGCCAGATTTGCATATACGTTACTTCGAAGGCTCATCGCATACTCAAGCATTGTCTTATGTATACGTTTGTTTCAGTCAATGGCAGGCAAGTTTCGCAGCACGGACCGTGAGTTGTTCCAAGTGGCATCATTCTCGCGGTATGTGCATTGCACCTGTCTCTATTAGAAGAGCCACACTGCCTCATTGCATTAAAGTTGTTGGCTTGGCAAATGAGTGCCATTTTCTTTCCTTAAATTGGGATGTCCGCCAAAAAACCCTCTCAAAATTCTGCAACACACTTAGGCATTTTAGGTGCTACAAAAGTAAATAGTGTAAAAAAAAAGTTTTCTCCTGTACGCAAATTTCCTGTCAGTGTCCGTCACATCTCCTCATGTTGCAAATTCAGCTAATGACCTTTCAAGATATAAAGAAGTGTGTTATCTTCGCATATCTTGTTGTTTTCGAGCCTGCGGGGAATTCAATGTGAAGACTGCTAGTTCTAGGCAACTTAAGCCAAATCCAGGCTTTCGGGCTTGGCGGAAAAGAAGAACGCACAGTTTACGGCACTTTTCGCAAGAAATTTCGGCAATCGCTCTCGTGACAGTCTTCGAATGCTGTGAATGAAAAAGAAGGAAGCCTTTGATGCGTCCGAGCTCGTATCGGCAGTACACATAACACCTTTGAAAAAAAAGCCAGAGGCGCGCTTATTAATTTGGTGGGCCTCTGTCAGCTGCTGAGTGAATGTAAGCTTTGACAAAAATTTCTTGAAGAGTGATTAGCATTCTTTCCGATCCCTGGGTCGGTGGTCGTGTGTTAACTTTATCAATAAAATAGGCGCACAAAGCGTGGTTGAGCCGTCGTTGTCCCTTCATCGCACTAATGGTAACATGCCACTACTGAACATCGTCCTGGTTGATTACACAGGCCCGCTTTAGTGGGAAACGTCACAAAAAAGCACGCTTGCAATTTTTGGAAGCCGCTTGGGATTACGTATTTGACATTTTGCATGCCTCGAGTCTTCTACTCTACAACTCTGGGAGTGATGGCGTTAACGAGAGCAACCGAGAGCCTTTTGAAGCGGACAACGCAGCCGCGCAATTAAGAGACGGTTATTGGTCGCGTGGGGTGTAGGCCTAAGAGCTGAGATAAAGTTTCGCGTTCACTATCAGCGCCTTGTAAACCAATGCTGAAAGGCTGATAGTGCAGAGTTGCGCGCAGCTCACGCACGCTTTGTCAGGTTTAATTACAGAAACATTACCACTCGCAGATGGGCTCCTTTAATCAGAGTGCCCTATGAGTTTGCCAGTTTCTTACATGTTAATAAAGAAAAAATATTTGATCATACAGCAGCCATTTGCTGGTTGCGCCAACTACAGAGCATACTCTATTTCTTTCTTACCGTGCACAATTCTGGGAATTTAGCACCGAAAACTCCAGCACAATGGCGAATTACCCAGCGAACGCAATTATTGCGTGCCAGGGAGCATTCGCTAGTTATCGCCTCTGCAGTCGAGCAAGAGCTCTTTTGCCGACCATTTTTTTTTACTTCTAGTGTTTTTAAAGCCTGACCAGTAATGAAATGCTGATTCGCATAATTGGAATGGATAATCAAAGGAACCTGAAACACCCCTGCACGTGTATTGTGAAGGATGGCAACAGACAATACAGCAAAATGAGCGTAATGACGCGGTTTAACCGATGAGGCAGCCGGCAAGAAGATGAGGCACTCGAACGTTCAAGCGATAATGGAGCCAGGTACTATCATTCCCTCTACTTCTTTTTGTACCAATTTAGTATATTTATGTCGGAACCTTCATGCTAGTTTTTTCAGAGCGGAGGACCCAACGCAATTATGTACTCCCGGTTAATTAACATTCTGCTGACTCTGCCTTTCTAATGAAAGAGTTACACTGATGCACACTATGTATTCTCGTTCCCTTTCTAACTTCGGCCCATACTTCTCTAGTGGCAACTATAAAAGGCCGGAAAGTAATCAGCTAGATGTTACTACGCTCTTTTCATTGTAATTTTACAGGGCGGAAAAATGAGCAGAGCGAATCGTCACATGCACCGAACTGCATCTGCAAACGATCTAGCGTGAAACGCGGCCTGCTGTAGAATTGATCCGATAATTAGAGTCGCTGTGACTGTTGTCACAAATAAAATCGGCATATTTTTTTAATGCCACCAAGGGCCCTACATAATGCATCACGGTGCGCTTAGGTGGCACCCATCCAAACACGAAGGTAAGAGCTGGGGCGCTTCTTTGCCGCTTTTCTTGAGCGTTCGATCAAAAGTTTCCGAAACGGCGTGTATTTGCTTATTTTGGCGGTAAAATGTCTCCGTTTCCGAGCTCTTCATTCATACGTTAAATGGTCTCGTGCCAAACTTCCAACATGGTGGAGAAAAATCTACTGAACAGCGATGCCTTAAGCACGAATGATACAAAAAATAACTACAAGCCTGTCGTGGCTGTGCTCAAGTCGACACTTGCTGAATAGCAGTACAAAATATGTGTAAACTTGTGACCACAGAATTTACGCAAAAGAGTGAGTTAGGCTCCATGCACGTATTCCAAAAACAAGATTTCTTTTCTGGAAATGAGCCAAATCTGCCTCGAGAAAATGGTGAAAAACAGGGAAGATTTCTCAACACAGCAACGCATTGGAAGCTATTCGGTGATATGCTTGAGAGCGCTTGTTGCCCGGCTCATTTATTATGGTAGTTTTTGAAACAAGAGATGTATAGAAAAGCTAATAATTACAGCAGGAGATCACTCTAATTTGATGTCTAGATTTTTCTCAGCACGAAGAAAAACTCAATTGTATTCGATAAATGTATGAAGGCGAACTATCTGAAAAAGTCCAATCATTCCAGCCTCGCCTCTGCACTACCCCAGCTCGCCCGTTCAGTGCGCGCCATGGCGTTGCACCACCTAGAAATTCAGAGCGTTATAATAACAGATGGATCTCGGGCTTGTTGTTTTATTAGCAATAGCTTGCGCACCGCTATCACGCAAAGACTTTAAAAGAGCGAAAATGTGCTAAAAAAATATAGCCGAAGAGAGCGTTGAAAGGTTCCTTTACCTGTGAATATAACTGAAAATAGCGAATATTAAAGCGCAATCAAGAAAAAGCTTGTTCGACCGTCGTCAAAGCGGCCGCCTAAAATAAGTTGAGGCGGTAATCAGAAAACTTCGACAATTTTGGAACCAATACCGTTTTCTTCGGCGTGTGGACGAGAATACCAAAGGAAGAATGGAAGTTTCTTGCATGCTCCGGAATGAAAAACTGCTTGAAACAGATTCCAGGTTATCGAGAGCGACTGCTCCACAGAGCAGAATATTGCCCGCTTACATGAAAATTAACGTACACTTAGAAAGTGATGCGCCCATTGTTGTAATTGCAATTTTATTAGGTGATAGCGTATCGGATGAACAATACTTTGCTCAACTAGACGTTTACTTCTATTTTCTGGAGAGAATTGTTTTATGCAGACTACAGGCAGTTCACCTTGAACAAAAGGCCACCCGGTTCGAAAAAAAACGGATCGATAATGAACACAGAACTGAAAAGCTAATCGAAAATCGCGCGTCTTCCGCCTGTAAAAGGCACGGTATACTAACGGCGCTAGAAAAGAAGTCAGCTAGCGCCCTGTAGCCTGGCTCTCGAACTACTTCCCAGAAACCCATGAGAGCTGCCTAATCGATAGATCGCACAAGCTACACGAGGATTAATTTAGGTACGGGCGCTTCGAGAAGCAGTATTTTTATGCAGTGGTAGTTGCAAGGATGAAGCGAATTGGCGATGCCTTCGCTATCATCGCCGTAGTGTGCCGTAACTAAAACCTTCAGTATTCAGCCACTGGCCTGTGAGAATATTAACCAGGCAAGCATGGGCATAAGTGTTATGGAGTTGGAAGTATGGGCGCCACCTGGAGTATATGCCATTTGAGGTCACTTGGTAACTTCTTGTGGGCGCTATGTGGCAAGTTTCGGAAATGCTATTGTTCTAAAATCCTAAATCCTTTACACATCAAAAAATTGTGAGAGCATTGAACGAACAATTAAGCCGCAATTATTAGGTATCCGCTTTCGTATTTGTGCATTGCGAAAAAAAAACTGCTTTATCGTGAGTGTTTGTGCATTTAATGCAACACCTGATAGGAAAGGAAGGCATGCATTTCAGAAGGGTGTGATGTCTGGATAGTTGGTGTAGCGCATGCTCAAGTTTTTCTTTATATTCTGTGTTTTTCACCAGAGTAAAAGAAATGGTTGTTGCGCTGGTTACTATCGTATATGTATTCAGCCTTGCCCTTTGCCTTGGTGTTTGCGCTATTGTTTTTATAATATTGTCACGAAGTTGCGAGGACGGGAACGGGTTTATTTACAAGTCGGGATCGGGGACGTCACTGGACGGTCAGCGTCAGGCGGACTCAGGCGGACAATATATTGAAGTATTTCCATGTCAACATTAGTTCATTCCAGACTGTAAAGACGTCATGGAGGCTCAGTGGTTAAGGTGCTCGCCTGCTGATCCGAAACACACGTGTTCGATCCCCGCCGCGGTGGTCGCATTTCAAAAGAGGCGAAATCCTAGAGACGTGTATATTGTGCAATATCAGTACACGTTGAAGGACCCCAGGTCACCGAAATTATCCAGAGCTCTCGATTTCGGCGTCCCTCATAACCTGAGTTGCTTTTGAACGTTAAGCCATAAAACCACAATACCTTCCCAGAGTATAAACTCTGCGAAGTCACAGGGCACTTATGTGCGGCTGAAAATTAAAATGTTTCTTCTACCACTTCAGTATAGGGTGTTTGTGGAATGGGCAGTGTCGTCGTCACGTCCTGTAAACAAAAATCCGTCACTCATAAT
Organism: Amblyomma mixtum; assembly: GCF_055824585.1. Classification (NCBI taxonomy): domain Eukaryota; kingdom Metazoa; phylum Arthropoda; class Arachnida; order Ixodida; family Ixodidae; genus Amblyomma; species Amblyomma mixtum. The sequence goes on along the minus strand of NC_143019.1, from coordinate 103,733,839 downwards.
TTCCCAAAGTCAACATTACCTAGATATGATATGGGTGGGCAGGTGTCAAAATGCGCTGATGTGGACAAGCAACCAAGTCAACCTACCAGAACGTTAAACAGGGCGCTAACTGCACATTGAGTTTTTTTTTTAAAAGACCGATTCTGTCAACTAGTGCTTTCTTTGCCCACATTGCTGCGGTACCTAGAGGAGGAACTCAGCCAATCGCCAATGCCTCAATGGAGTGCAACATTTGAGATTCCGCCTTAACCCATTAGCGCACGCCGCCGCGGTGGCTCAGTGGTTATGGTGGTGGTCTGCTGACCCAAAATACGCGGGTTCGATCCCGGCCGCGGCGGCTGGAATTTCTTTGGAGGAGAAATTCTATAGGCCCGCGTACTGTGCGATGTCAGTGCACGTTAAAGAAGCCCAGGTGGTCGAAATTTCCGGAGCCCTTCACTACGGCGTCCCTCATAGCCTGAGTCGCTTTGGGACGTTAAACCCCATAAACCAAACCAAATCATTAGTGCCCAGCGTAGTTTTAAAACTACAGTTAATTTTTTACGATTTCAACATGAAAGATTACATTTTTCTTTTCAAGTAGGTCATGGTTTTTTCACCAGGCGATAGGCCGATTCCCCTTAACTAAGAAGGAGCGTTTCCTCTTTTCAGTACGTCATCTTTCCATGGTGAAACTTCAGGATCTTTGTTTCTGATGAACTGCACCGGTAGTCGCTTCCTTGTAATTTTCTCGCGGCCATGTTTTTATACATATGTTTTTATACAAGTTTTTATACAAGTTACATATGTTTTTATACAAGTTTCAAGGGTTGAGCAACACGAAAGACAAAAGTAAACAATGGATACTTTGAATGTCGCACACTTTTGGCTTGCTTTGGCCTATGATGAATTATATGCTGCTGTACTTTCTATAGTACGCTGGGTCTTCCTGCGTGAACAACGGCGCCTATTTATTCCAGGTCGTAGATCTTATAGTTCCTTGCAATTCTTTGGAAAAAAACCCACTTTGTCTGCTCAGCGATGCCTCATAGACTGTTGTACCTGTCGCTAGCTATCATGACTATGACGACGATGCGATTTTAATAAGTTATAATAAAGCTTCGGTTATAAGAACAGGATGCTCTGCAGAGCAGACGGTTACTGTTATGCATTTAGCACCTGCTGTGGAAAGTGCTTGAGCACGGAAAAGAAACTTTTGTTAGCACGTGTTTTCCTGTCATTGCATGAGGTCATTTCAATGCTTAGTGACCATTTCATTTTTTTGGGCAATTTTTTACCAGTCACGACATTCTGATGACGCTCCGCCGGGTGAAATTTCGGGTTGCAGGAGCCGTTCGCCAAAACGAGTTTAGGAGCTGTAGACTCGCCCCAAAAAAAGCAATGAAATAGAAACCACCGGGGAAAATTGGTCCTTGCTTCAGTAGTGTCGGTTACGTGCTTTTATTGAACTCTAAAGACAGCAGTGTAGTAACTATGGCCTGCAACTATAGCAGCATTCAGCCTATATATTTCGTAAAGCGGTGGTTGCATAGGGCGCGAGAAACACAGGACTTTTGTAAGCCAAAGCTCCATTCCTTTTACAATAGTCATATCGCAGTTGTTGACCTTTCGGATCAATCCATCAACTGCTATTATATCTGCATCAGGGAGAAAAACTGGGACTTTCTGTTGAAACGAAAGCTCCACTTTGCAACTGTGAGCGTTTGAACACTCTACCATATTGCTGGAGACGAGTCTGCTCGCTATTTTTGCTTTGGTAAGAAAGCTGTTCATCATTACCTACGCCTTAACATGCAGCAACCAGAGGTTTCAAGACACTCTGGCTCAACCGTGTCTGATGCTTCTTTGGAAAGAAGAAAGCTTCCCGTGCAAAGTGGAACATTTGCGGTGCCAGTATAAACAGGAAATATTCATGAGGGCCGGTAAGTAGAGTTATAAAAACTTGCGTAAAAATCACGAACACATTATCAAAACTGAATGAGTGAAGCCGAATAGTCACATGTGCTATGGGGAAGACCAAGCGTATTATAAAAAGTACACCTGTGTAACTTCAAAACAAATGAAGCAATCGTGACGAAATCTCAGTAATCTGTTCTTGTTTATAAGGAAGCATTATGTGCTAAAGATGAAGAAAATCCCCCAGATTTTTTTTTCGGTCCTAATGGGTTATGAATGCTATAAAGGCGTTCGGTTCAAGGTAGCCGTCGTCGACAGTTCTTGCTCTGTAGGGCAATTGATCTCGAGGTGGTTTCATAACTCGTGTTGCGGCAGGAGACACTGATTTCGAGAATGCAGTAGTTGACAGTTAAACCATTAGGTGATTTTTCAAATGTAATTATAGAATGTTAACATTTAAGGCACTGAAATACATTGTCAATCTGCCTAGCTGGAGAAGAAAAGAGTTCATTAGTACAAAGAAGGATAAATTATAGGCACAGAATTACTGCCTTTGCACGCATTTATTCTATAGGGGCTGGACATAGTAGTAGACGGCCTCAAAATCGGTACGTAGTGTTTTGGATGCGGAAGCAGTAAATAAAGCTGTTCAGTTTTCCTGCTTAAGCAATATGAGTGCCTCAAGGCGCAAATCAAACCTTCTTCACGCTCTCCATCAAGACAAGTACAAGAAAACATCTGCTTCAAAGAAGACGGAGAGGCGGGCGCCCCGATGCAACCAAGCAGGCGGAGGCTGCGGAGAGAGAATGCGGCACCGAATCCCAAAGCACGTGAGCGAGTGCGAATGAACTACTTATCCAACGAGGCGCGCCAAGGAACGCCAGTTATGTATAAAAAGTGAATGTGAAAATATAAAAATAATTAGCGAGCCTAAAGCCAGAAAAAGTCACCAAAATGTCAACGCAAGAAATGTAAAGCACCAAACCAATAAGAAGTTTGGAAGCAAGCCAAAGTATATTCAACCTATTATCTACAACTTTCAGCCAATCGGTTTCTGGCAATAGGGACAGACATCAAAATGTGAAATCGCCAAACTCAAAAAAAGATGATTCTAATACCGCTTTTTGTTTTAGAATTTTTTCGCATCAAATCATTTTATTGCCTTTCAATGTCTTTATTACAAAGCATAGGCCAACAATTCTTGATGCTGTTGTTAAAACCTAGTGTGTTCTTCAGGGTGGAAGAGAACGGCAGCATCTGACAGCGGAACTGGCCATTAAACGGATATGTTATGTCTATAGCAGCAGCACTTTTCGTTCGCTTTTATAAATTGCCACTTTGCGGGACTTCAAAGGCTTCTGAAGGTCAGTCATACCTTTAACAACCATCTCATGCAGTTATAGTAAAAATAACAGCTCAACGCACTTGTAAACCATTGAAGGTTTTAGGATGAAATTACCAAACTATGTGCCCATGATTGATGTAAACCAGCGGTTTCAATTAAGACGTTCTGCAATTCCATAAATATCCTTTTGGTATTGGAAGGGCGCTTTTTGGCATATCATTTTAAGTTGTGTAGCGCATCAGAATAAACCTCCAACGTTCTAACTTGTAGGCTGGTTGACGAATATTGAATAACTGAGTAATTCCTAATACTGTTAGTATCTTCATAAAGCCCCCTGTAGCACACCGTAACTTATACCCATAGGAGGTTTTAGAATTGATAAAATGCTGTGACCCAAACAAATTTGTTTCTTTCGAGAAGTTTTGAGCAATGTAGGGCCTACTTTGACTGCAAGAATTTGGAAAGCTCATATATTTTGGCACGATAAACGAAAAAAACATTTGGTTCACAGCAACAAGGCGTAGTGCATTTTCAAAATTCAAAACCTGATATGGATATTTGTTATGATGGGCTACAGAACTCGCTATAAATAAGTAGTCTAAGAGTAATAACAAAAAAATGACCTGTTTAATGATAGTAGACCAGCCTACTATAGTCAGAACGTATTAACTGGAATGCTTCGCCACAAAAAAAAACTCTTCTGACCCAAAAAAAGCCTATTTTAAAAAATTGCAGGCATTTTAGGTGAAAGACCTGGTATATTCGTCTTCTGGGCAAAAAAAACGTGGCCGGCTTCATATGTCTGCCGGATATGAAACTTAACTTGTTCACGACGGTAGCATTCTGATTGTTTTGATTAATTGCGAAAAGATGAAAGAACAGAAGTAACCATAAAGAGACGAGTCAAAGGAGTTACCATTTTTTTGAAGAATTTTAATCGCATGCTTTAATTGTGCCGAGGAGCCCTTAGAATGTTGCTGAGATTTTAATGGTACCTTTGTTTGAACACTGTCCTTTTTGTGTTAAGGGCATCCTCCTCCATGGGGCACTACGGGGGAAGGCTTTGCGAAACGCCACCTAGGCTAACTTTCGAAGTTTCTCCGTTAGGTTTTTAGAAACGCGTTTCCTCTTTGGGCAACTGCATGTTCGGGTGTTTAGCCTTTGTGGCATTATCTGGCCTGGGAGGGCAGAGGAGGACGGACGGACGGACGGAGAAAACAAAATCGTGCAATAATTGTCTCACATCTGGGTGGACACCCGAACCATGCTGTAAGGGAAGAGATATGGGTGGGAGCGAAAGAAGAAAGAGGTGTCGTAGTGTAGTGCTCCGAAATAATTTCGACCAGTTAGTGTTTGATTGGGATAACTTTCGAAAACTTAGAGAAGATACCGCTCCCACCAACATCGAAAACTTAGATAGTTGGGTAGAGAAGCTTTAAAATGACGTGCGCAAGACGACCAAGGAGGTGGAAGCGACGGAAGGTCAGCCGATGGCTGACTCCAAGATTCTACATCTCTGGGAAGCGCACAAAAGCATCCTCAATAGATGGCAAAAACAAAAACACAATAGGGCACTTAAGCTAAAGGCAGCCAAACTACAGAGGCAGATCGAAGCACATACATCCGACTTATCTAGGCAACAATGGGGCAAGATATGCGACAGCCTAAATGGTCAGTTAGGCAATAAAAGGGCCTAGCTCCTCTTAAGGCACCTCTTAGATCCCACTCAAACAAGATCTACTACCAGATCTCACATGAGCGAAATCATACACGGATTCCCCGGAACAGATGCGGAGCTCCTAGACGAACTTCGAAAGAGATACCTGAACACGTCTAAAGCGACGCCCTTAACCGCTACGCGGGTGCTCCTAACGAGGAGCTGGACAGAGACATAACGGACGCGGAGACATGGGCTGCAATCGGTCACCTTCGCACAACATCAGCCGCGGGACCTGACGGAGTCACGAATAAGATGCTGCGAAATCTAGATCGTAAATCTCTCTCGGCAGTTACCGATTTAATGAATGAATATTGGCGCAAAGGAGAACTTCCTCAGTCGTGGAAACACGCGATAGTAACGTTCATTCCTAAACCCAACAAGAAGCTCAGCATTGACAACCTCAGACCCATATCCCTTATCTCGTGCTTAGCCAAACTCATGGAGCATGTGATCTTGAGCCGATTGCAAGGCTATGGTGAGGATAATGACTTATTACCCAGTACTATGGTAGGTTTCAGGAGCCACCTATCAACCCAAGACGTCATGCTCCAGCTGTATAACGACGTCATAGATCCCCCGGATAAAACCGGCACCAAAGCCGTTCTTGGACTTGGCTTAGAAAAGGCCTTCGACTACATGTCGCATGGAGCAATTCTAAGAGGCCTCTCGAGCATAAATGTAGGTGCCAGAACCTACAAATATGTCAGTTCTTTCCTATCGGGAAGAACGGGAGAACTCTTAATCGGGGGAATCAGGTCGGATAGGATAGAACTGGGAGATAGAGGCACGCCGCAAGGCTCCGTCCTGTCACCCTTTCTCTTCAACCTATCACTCATATCGCTGCCCAGCAAGCTAAACGCTATAGAGGACTTACGTCATACACTCTATGCGGACGACGTTACCCTATGGGTGGCGAATGGCTCCGATGCTCACATAGAAGAAACTCTTCAGAAAGCAGTACAAGTAGCCCAGGAGCATGCAAGTAGCATAGGACTCAAATGTTCTCAACCCAAGTCTGAACTTCTTCTAATCAGACATAAGGAACAGAGAGAAAACACCATAGAGGTGAACCTTCAAGGTCTCCCGATAAAGGAGGTCGAAACCATTCGAGTACTAGGTCTGATCATTCAAAATAATCGTAAGAGCAACATTACAATCACCCGTCTGGAAACAACGGTCAACCAGATAGTCAGGCTCATTCGAAGAATCACTGCTAAGGAGAGAGGTATGAAGGAGGCCGACATCTGTCGCCTTACCCTACTGAAAAAAGTTTTATGAGGCAATAAACTCATACAGTTTATCATACAAATGTCATAGACTTATCATACAAATCACATAAAATTATCATTCAAATGTCATTCATTTCTGTGAAATCATACAGTCGTCATAGAGATATCATAGAATATCATACAATCTATGCAATTCGTATGATATTCTATGATATCTCAATGATGACTGTATGATTTCACAGAAATGAATGACATTTGAATGATAATTTTATGTGATTTGTATGAGAACTCTATGACATTTGTATGATAAACTGTATGAGGTTATTGCCTCATAAAACTTTTTTCAGTAGGGTATACATGCATTCGTCATTAGCAGATTCACCTACTCCCTACCATACCTCAAACTATTTAAGGTGGACATCGACAGATTAAACAGGTTACTCAGACAGGCATATAAAGCTGGTCTAGGGCTTCCTAGAAACACACCCACGGACAGATTTTTATCCTTGGGTATACACAACACTGTAGAAGAACTCATCACTGCACACAAGGCGATGCATATCCAAAGACTGGCCAACACTACAGCGGGAAGGGAGATTCTAGATAGAATAGGCGTAAACGCTGAACCCATGTCTGACCGACCGGGCCCTCTACTACGAGGAGTGCGCGACAAACTAGTCATCAAACCGCTCCTCAAAAATATGCTACCGGGCTTCCACGATGACAGAAGACGAGCCAGAGCGCGGGCTTTGCATAGAAAGTACCTTAATCATCCTGGAGCAGTATACACCGATGCAGGCGATTATAATTTCAGCCAAGGGGCCTTCGCTATCTGCGCATCCAAATTCATAGCAGGAAGAAGCGAGTGCATCTCTGCGGCCTCAGTCACTGTCAAGTACGCGGATCAAGCAGAAGAAGCGGCCTTAGCCTTGGCCATAGCAAATACTGACGCTGACATCATTCTCAGTGATTCCAAGACTGCCATACGCAACTTCTCGCGCGGTAGAATATCTCTAACTGCTAGAAACATCCTCACAAATATTAAACTGCAACGAGAAATAGAATTGGTATGGACTCCTGCCCATTCAGGGAACCCAGGGAACGAAGCAGCCCACCAACACGCTCGAGGTTTTGTCGGCCGAGCAGTGGGCTCTCGTCCAGGGGTATCCGAGATGGAGGCAGTGATTTCGTACCACGAAATTACCCAATTCTACAAACTCTATCGAATAATCTATCCTCCCCCGCACAAGTCACTCTCCAAACACCAAGAGGTGCCTTGGAGAAGACTTCAAACCCATTCTTACCCGAACCCGTACATTTACGCCCACATCTACCCCGATCTCATAGACCCCACCTGCAAACACTGCGGTAGCAGTGCCACCCTCGATCATATGCTATGGGACTGCCCGGAGGATCCTCCTCCGGAAGCTCTTATAGAAGCTCCCTCACCAGACGCCTGGGAAGAAGTGCTGCGCATTTCGGACCCCGCCGTCCAGGCAGGAGCCATCGAGCGCGCCGAAGAGGTCGCCCCCAGCTATCAGCTAACGGCCACCTGGCCCTTCTAATAAGCGTCCAGGAACCCTTCTTTTCCGACAATAAAGTTTTCTCTCTCTCTCTCTCTCTCTCTCTCTCTCTCTCGACCAGTGAGTTGCTTTTATTTTTGGACACAGCAATAGAAAGCAGCGTCATACAAAACAAGGTCTGCTCATGCGTAAAAACATTAATAACGAGCGGGACTTTCTAAATGTCTAAGCTAGACATGGGCCTAAATTTTGTCAGTGTATAAGAGCGCCTTAACACAGTCGTAGAGACGCTAGTGAGAACTTTTCGATCCCGTAAGGAACTGGCAGCATGTCTTGTCCACTTCCAATAAAAATCTCGAAAACTATATGTTGCGATTCCATGCTTGCTACTGATCGACTCCTGGTGATTTTCCGAAGATGCTTTTTGAATCTACTTGGCTCACCGCAGTCATGAGAGCGCTTCCTATTCTCTACCTCGTATTGTCGTGTCACACATTCTTGTTATCTATCATACACTTCACTGGAGAGGGCTCGGGTGTTTGAAAAACAACCCAGGCGTGTGCCTGTGCTCCAAGAGAGCTTGCTCTCAACCTGGTTGTCAGTGCGTGTTCGTTGCTTTCTTTGCACATTTTGGAGCCTATTCATCTATCATGGATATCGCGGGAAGACACCTGGCTGTGGGCAGCATGTGTACGTATATTACAAAAATCTTTTTTTTATTCCTTGCTTAGCTCTGCGTTGAGCTCAAATGGATCATGTTTGCTTGGGCTGAAGAAATATATGCCTCTGCAGAACCCATCCTCTTTGTCAGTCTACGTGGTTCTTCTGACGTAGATATCGAGCGTCTGCCGCGCCTCAGCGGCCCTCTTGTAGCAGCATGCAAATACGAGAAAGAAGGGTGCAGGAAAACAAATATAGGTCAGTGGCAATGCGCTAAGCACGTAGAATGTCCAGCATTCTCAAAGCAGGCTGAGCCGATGGGAGGAAGCGAATGAACGGCGCATACCGCTGGCCCGTGCGGACAGGCCGATAATGGATTCCGGCTTACGAGACGAAAACAACCCTTACGTATTTCTCTTTGTGTGCCGTCTTCGCGTCTATCTGAACTGTTCGGAGCGCGGGCAATTCCGTCTCTACTTGGCCGCACTGCTTAATGAGCCGCACACTCGTAGTACCAGTTTCGGGAAAAATTAGTTTCGCGTAAAAAGGGAGCCTTTCTTGCAGCGATAGTTGTTAATAGGAGCCCATGCCGAGGCATCGTATAAGTGAAGCCATCTGCAGATGTTCTGCTTTGGCTTGGGGTCAATGTGCATGGCGTCAAGGCAAGGGAAACGAAACCAAGAGGCAAGCACAGTTGACAGCGAAATGAAGAGGAAAGGAGAAGACAGAAGAAGGCAAAACAGAGGAAGGAAGAAGAAACGAAGGAGACGAGCGAAAGAGAGGAAACGTGCACTCGAAAACAGCCATGAAGGCTCTTGCCAAATGTTTCATCTAAGCAGTGCGTATACATTAGACATTCTTTAACCCAGATTTGTGTTTTTGCTGAGAGCACGTTCAAGGGATTTGTCAGGAGAAGGTAATTGACGCCAACCAAGTAAAATACAGGAAAAACACGACGTTTCGGGACCGGCTCGGCCCCTTGTTCAGAATACATTTAAGTCTGCTGGATATAAGGCTCAATGAATAGCGTATTCTCAACTACCCTCAGCAAAATCATAGCGGAGATTCTGTTTTAAACGCCGGAGCAAAACGTTTCAATTCTCATATGTTCATTGCCGAGGTAATGGCCACATGTCCTTACACAAGCTTTTATGCTTGTGTAAACTGTTGTGTTTTTAGTGAAGCTTGGACCCAATTCTCGAAGCACTGGTCAGTCCAATAGTTCGGACCATGCATGTGGCTGCGAAAGCGCGCAGGCAAACTATTTAGTGAGATTTCGCAACTATGTGTTCTACCCTTAGAGAGAGAGAAAGGAATTTTAATGAGGGAAAGGTGGAGAGGTCGGCCGGTGGTAACATGGCCCTGGCCTGCTACTCCCTACCCTTGATGCACGCAGGCACCAGGCAGGTGGTATGCCGAAGGAGCGGCCGTTATCACTTGGGCATCTGGGGTGCTGGTAGAGTGAGTTTCGCGGTAGGCCAAAGGAAAGAGCGAAAAAGTTCCCCTCGCGGGTAAGGTTTGACATCGATTGAAAGACATAAAACGTACCGGTTTCTGGTCTGCACCCCAAAAATTATCAGAGATGTGCCACTACAAGAAAGGAACGCCGCACTTCATTGGGCGAGTTGGAAGAAGTTCATCTTGAAGACCAGCAAAAATAAAAAAAGCAAAGCAGCGCCCGTGTCACGTTCTCTTTCCCTGATCCTGTGTCGGTTTTGAGCTGGTTTTCAAAATGAATGAAACGGGACGCGATGTTCACGAAGTGCCTAAAGCATCGCAGTGTATGATGCATTTATCAAGTTCAGGGGTGGTCCGGAGGCTTTGCATCTGTATTCTAGCGCTTTTTGTTGGGCAATCTCGGATGTCAAGAATGAAAATAATTTTAGCGATGAATGATGACGTCGTAGAGAAATATGTTGGTACTTTCGAATGATGGTATTTCATCCGAGCCTCATCCTGCAGAAATAGTACGTTATGCTGAGGTCTGCAGTTTAAGCGGACGTTTGCATAAACCGCGTAGCGTAAATTAACTGCGTCTTAAGAATTCGGCGGGGCGCTACTATCCGTCTCGTCAGTGGGAATTCATTTTTTACACTTGGTTATTGGAGAACTAAATATATGCATATGAGCTAATATATATATCCTTCCGCGTTGTCATGATGAAAGGTTGCGCACTGTAGTTACCAAAGTACTTTGGATACACATTAACTCTGAACACAGATTTACCAAGCTAAATATTTATGCTTTCTATGGAAACCGTCCGCCATTTTTATCTGAAATTCAGGTTATTCAGGCAGCGAAAGCTGAAGTTCGTAAAGTTAGCGCGCGGTAGTAAGGTGGCACCAGTTATGCGAAACGTGTAAATGGTACAGGACGCGGGTTGTCGGAGCCACTAAATGGCTATCCTAAATGATTGTGCCGCTAATCGCGCCCCGATGACATCAACCGCATGGGTATCCTAATTAAGGCGGAACATAAGCTGGTAAGCCCTGCTCTCAATTTTAGATCATGGATGTTTGTTTGCCCATCTATTCACAGGTTCTCACCCGCTGTACAAGCAATACTGCTGCAGTCGTCCAGGACAGATCTTCCCAAGCGCAGGGAAAAGGTGAGAAAATGCTGGAGTCGGAAACGAAGCGAGATACCAGCGTTTATTTCATTTGTTTTCGGCCATACATTTCAAGACACACTCACCAATCTTAGTGAAATATTGGATAACATACGAAGATATTGGTAACGAGAGTGAAACAAGGTTAATATGAATCGGGTTAAGGACATTTGGCAGGCACTCTTAGGAAGTGATTAGTAGTTCACAAATAGCGCTAAAGCAGAAGGAGTACGTCAGCTGTATCTTACAGGCACCAACATGTAGGGCAGAAACGCGGAGGCTAACGAAAAGAGTATAAATCAATTTCAGGACAGCGCAGAGACCCATAAAAAAGAAAATAAAATATGCAGCGTAAGGTACAAGACGAAAAGAAATTAGGTCACGGAACAAACACTAGATAACGAGGAGCTAAGATATATGTATGGGTAAGACATGTAACGCAAACACAAGATAAACGGTGATCGTTTAATTTAAAAGAACGGGTATAAAGAGAAGCGAAGTGAAGGATCGGGCATCAGAGGGCCCGGTGGGCGGATAAGATTAGCCATTTGCTGGGTAAAAGTGCGCGTAGCTGGCACGGGAGAGGGTCAGTTGAAAGGCTATGTGAGAGGCTTTTGTGTGTGAGTTGACGCTCATAGGCTTGGAATGATTCCGAGGATCGACACATCCACCAGTGCTCCAAAAAAGCACAACAACAAAAATCGTTATTTCTTGTGTAATCTTCAAATTAAACTTGCCGATGCTCTTATGGCCATCAACCTGCGAAAGTTCCGAACTGTCCTAAAGTTAGCTTGGGACCTTAAAAGGCTTCTCAAGCGTCACTAGTTTATACCCATCGTCGGCGACACCAGAGTAGTTCATAACGTGCAGAATTTGCTCATGAAAAGCGCAGCGCATTCGTAATATCTTGTTTCGCAGCCCCAAATTTATAGTGCATTTTTTCCGAGGAATCAACTCTCCTGATGTCTACATCGCATGGCTGGCACAGAGTATGCCAACACCGCAGGTGTGAAGAAACCAGTGCGGACCTGATTTGCCAGTGTACCTGATTTTAGAACGCATAACATGTTATGAAGGCGGATTGCGCCATTTGGACCTACATTCCTTTACAGAGGCCAAGATTGCAGGACCGTACCCTCGATCTGTGCCAGCGCAGGACGCCATCACATCGCTTTTTTTATATATCTAGTAGCTACAGTCTTACGCATATTTCTGTAGGCACACCATGACCGCCTTTTTGTTGGTATAGTGAGCGTAGTCAGGCTGATAATGATAGCGACATAAGGCAGTGCACGAAGCACTAATATCGTACAATAATGAAACGGTTGGGATGATGGACGGTGTGCCGGAAAAAGGAAGCGACGGGTGAAGCACCGTATGGTTCCCGCGAAGCGCCAATGGGAAGGGGAAGACGCATTATCGGTTTTGTATGTTGTCGAACACGGAGCAACATCCACAGAATGGCCAGGATCCGGAGTTTCGACTAATACTGGTGTTTGATTCTGACACTCAGTGAACGCATTTCACACCCTGGAATGTTTGAACGTGTGCACTAAACTATTATTTATGTTCGTGCTGTAATGGTATGTTTGAAATCGTGCGCATTGCGTAAAAATGAAGGTATGCCTCGGAAATCGTCGTACCCAGTGAAAGCCGTATTCGTTGTGGTAATATAAATTTAACATTTCGACTGCACTCAAAAAGCACAGCTAGGAAGTCATTGCATATACCTTTCTTTGAGTGATGTAATAAGGATAGCATAAAAATGACGTCATCTTTTTTGACAGGGGCGATATAAAACAAACGTATATTTGCTCTCGTTTTACTCAAAACTGCAGACTGATTCAGAAAACCATATTAAATCTGTGCCACTTTTTATGCATGAAAGTACACTTATGTATGTTAGTTGCTAAAGAGAAAAAAACACGGAAAAGAAGGAGAATGAATCGGCGCAAAAGGCTGCACAACAACGTACACGCATCCAAATACACGACAGTGACAATTGCAACAATAATTTAAAGCAAATAGGGGAGAGAACCCTGCAGATCCTCCGGTGGAGATTTGAGCGTTTCTGTTGAGACAGCCAGATGAAACTTTTTGAATTCGAGTTTATCAAAGCGGTTATAATACTTTCATGTTCAAAGAAAAAAACTCACTCTTCTGCGTCTCTCTTTTAAGAGGCCACAGCAGAACAGCATGCGCCATTCCGCTCTTCTTATTGTCCCGCCTTAGCCACGTTAAGGGGAACACAGTTCGAAATCTTCAGTGGTCACTTCTCTGTTCGTATGACAGTTGTTGCGCCCTTTTTCACCTATTCACATCGACCTCCTATGCGGAACGGCAAGCATGGCTGAGCCAGGATAGGCGGACGACTTTCCTTTAAAAAGAGTACGAAATATCTTTGCTGCCAGCAGATGTCTAAAATGTAAACTTAAAATTCTTTTGAACGCATATTAAGTTATCTGCTCAATTCAATTTAACCATTCGACTGAAAAAAAAAAACAAGCTCTATCGAAGAAATATGGACTATGTACCAGTACCATTAGGCTCTTGCGTTAGTTTCAGGAAACAAAATGCAGATTCCTCGAAACGAAGCGCTCAAAGGAAAATGAAAATGGTGTTAGGTTTTGTGAAGAGTGCCGCTGCTAATCCTCTACCATCAACAAAATCTTTACTGTGTACTTTGCTCTCACAACTGATAGCTTTGGAGCATGAGTTTCACTCGAAACCAATCCCTGATGCTAAAACGCAGTGTCTTCGAGCTACCCAGCTACACAGCTTGCCGACTCGCCTTCGCACAGACACTTAATCCATCGCGCCACTCCTTGAGGCCGGCTTACAGAACGAGCGATTTCGCTCTTGCGCAGACCACATTGATGGGTCGCGCAAGGCTTAGGATTGCTGACATAGTTGGTTTTCGTGGCGTTTTGAAATTCTATAAAAACAAAAGATTGATATTGACTTGAACACCCGGAGCAATTTCGGCACTGCATGGAAAAGCAGTAACTATCGCTACTTTTACCCTTGTTTTCGAAAGACCACATTTCGGTGAAACAGCGGCGGTTTTAACCGAGAGTTAACTCTCTTATGAGAAGCCAAATTCACCATGGGGGATTCCTCTAAACTTTTGACCTACCCCAGTGGTACATCTCAGAATCCTTCGTTGCATAGGTATAAACATGGTTCATAGAATGTTCTGCCTTCCCTAATATCATGCCATAGTACCTAACATTTCATTGACTGATTGAGAATTAATATTGGGGCAGAGCGAACTGGTGACGGGCATATGGCAATGGTCAGTGCCATAGCAAAATACTATGACGACGCGGAAAGACTTTCAAGTGTAGATGAAAAATTGGTATCTAAGGAATTCAGTGCAGCAATTCAGGAATGGATGCGCCGGACCGCCAAATTTATCATTCAATCTTTTACTTCTATGTGCAGTTGAAGCTAAAAAATTGCAGAGTAAAAGCTTACCACACTATTCATTTCAAACATGGTTCAAAAGTAAGCAGCAACCAATATGGCAAACAATATCAGTTTCTAAAAATTTCCAGGTATTGTTGTTAATTTTTCTTAGAAAAATTGCTCCTCTGCTGGAGGACCACAGAATTCAGCGAAGAAACAGGAGCCATTAGTTGCTGCCGTTCGGCTGGCCTTGGATGCAGGTAAGCATTAAGAACGCTGCGTCCGGCGCTAATCTCATCCGTTTTGGTTTGGCTCTCCTAGGCACGTGTGCTGTTGACAGCCATGTTTACAGGCTGGGGCATGTAATCACTGAGTGGTGCGCAGGTCTCCCATCTAAGCGCAAGTCTGTTTTTTTTTCTTTCATTTGCTTCTGTACCCTGACCACTTGTTTATGGCTTGAGGTCTAGGCCAAACGACACCTCGCATGATTTGAGGACTTAACTGGCCACCATCCACGAAGCAACATGCGGCCGCATATATACAGTACGAACTGAAGCGACAGTACCTTAACATGCTTGAGGCCAACATAGACAAAACAAAGACAAAAAAAAACTTGGAATATGACTCAGCTAAAAATAAAAGACGCGTAGCATATCTCTACACGTTATCGCCTGTTGGAGCGTACAGATCGGTAATCGGACGTAGGTGCAGAAGAAAAAAAGGCTGCCTGACCAGAAGAAAAATCGCAACTAAAGTTTGTGTAACCATTTTGTAAGCAGGCTTCATATTCTGGCACTCCGTTCCACTAGAAACATCTTGATTTTAATTTATTACTGCTTTCTGCACATATACAAAAAGAGTAGATATAATGTTTTTGTACAGCATTTTACAGCATATCTGAACACAGTGAGGTTTGTGATTACAAAAAAAGTATAAATATTTCGAAAAAAGCTTCGTAGTGTCTCATGCTAAATGTTGAAACTTCCACCGAACAGAGATTCATTTTATTTTCGGATTGAGAGCTGTACTTCTCGACCAGAGCTGAAAAAACTGGGCCAAGGCTGTAGTCTTGACATTCACATTGAACAAATTAATAAAATAAATATTGCCAGACACTGGAATCCCAACCCGCGGCGGCAAGAACAGATAAGCTACGCTGGCCACAGCACGAGAACGCTAAGTTAACTTCGCAGCTGATCATGCCTCGTGTTCGCCTCCAACACACTGTCGCGTTGTGCATTGAACAACAGATCAGATGAGCTTAACCTTGACAATAGCTAATCCTGAGTTTATTATTGTCACTAGACTTGCCGACGACCCAGAAAAGCAAAATCGTGAGCCAATCGGACTAAACACATGCATTGGTAAGTTTATTTTGTGTGTAACTGCATTAGAGCACTACATTTTTTTCACCGTTGCTCACGTGACGTGCACCATGATGAGGAATTTCAAGACTGCAAAATACTTAAAACTGCAGTTAATATACTCATACCCTGCAAGGTAACCATGTGGGCAAATTGGAGTGCATCACACATAACTTCACCATCTAATTAAGCAAACAAAGGAAGGGGAATGAGGGGCTCGTTATAAATATGAGAGAGAAGCCAACAACCACAGAAACCAAGGAGCACAGGGGATTTTTTTTTAATTAATTTTTTTTGTGTGGAGTTGATCAAGTAAGAATATTACTGAATATGTTGTCGCTTAAAGCAAATTGATTAGAAAAGCAGAAGAAAAAACAACCACATGCCGCCGGTGGGATCCGAACCCACGACCTCCGAATTACGCGTCCGGTGCTCTACCTCGGAGCTATGGCGACGGCTGTCAAACCTTCTGCTTTCGGGGTATTTATGTTTACAAATAACCTAACCTTGAGAGTGTTCATCAGCGCCACCCACCAGCGGATCCCACAGGCGGCATCTGGTTGTTTTTCTTCTGCTTTTCTAATCAATTTGCTTTAAGCGACAACATATTCAGTAATATTCTTACTTGATCAACTCCACACACACAAAAAAATTAATTTAAAAAAATCCCCTGTGCTCCTTGGTTTCTGTGGCTGTTGGCTTCTCTCTCATATTTATAACGAGCCCCTCATTCCCCTTCCTTTGTTTGCTTAATTGCATAGCGAGGGTCTCGGTTCTGGCAGCCTTGACGCCATAGGAAGCATAAGAGGGTTCTCACATAGCTTTCACCTTCGCGTTCGATGGCGTTCTACGTCACACCAGCGGTAACTCAGGACGTTCCACGTCCGCCGCTTACGAACGTGGGTGGCGCTGATGAACACTCTCAAGGTTACGTTATTTCTAAACATAAATACCCCCGAAAGCAGAAGGTTTGACAGCCGTCGCCGTAGCTGAGAGGTAGAGCACCGGACGCGTAATTCGGAGGTCGTGGGTTCGGATCCCACCGGCGGCATGTGGTTGTTTTTTCTTCTGCCTTTCTAATCAATTTGCTTTAAGCGACAACATATTCAGTAATATTCTTACTTGATTAACTCCACACAAAAAAAAAATAATTAAAAAAAAATCCGCTGTGCTCCTTGGTTTCTGTGGCTGTTGGCTTCTTCTTTACCATCTAATGTAATAGAACACCAGAAGAACACAGAACAATGTGTTTTGGTGATCTAGGTGCATGTCTCTCAATTAAACCTCAGTTGTAAGTCCAGAGTTGTTCCGTGTTCTACTCCTAATGGTGTTCTTGTACTTTCGCTGATAAAGTTGTCTGACACTCGGCCCTTTCGGGCATGAACAATGCATTTTGGTGATCAATGTTAGCCGTCTCTCGATTCAACCCCAGTGGTTAGCGTTGTCCTGTGTCCTCCTACTGGTGATATTTTTTATTGTCTTGCGCGCAAAATAACAGTAAACTCCTTTCGAAACAGACATGCTTCCAGCTTTCGGCATAAAATTGTGGGTTAATTATGATAAAATTATGCTGTCGTTTATCATAAATGAATGATTTTGCAACTAGTGGCCCTTCTTTATAGACAGAAAGAGTACCTTTGCTTGCAACAAGTGAGCAAGAGTTCGAATTACTCTTCAAGGGTATCTCTCAGTCGGTTGCTACAAATCCACCTTGAAAGTTATCCCAAAATTTAAACAGGCATTGCGAAGCCGACGGGCTTCTGAAGACAACAAGTGATATAGGGATATAGTGAACGACGCAATCGGCTTGCGATCCAGTACAGCAACACTCCCTGAGACAGTTGACGAAGACACAGTAGAATCATTTAATACCTATTTTACCTCCATTGGGCCTACGGTTGCCGCGCAGGTTCATGCTGACGCTCCTACGGCGAAGATGCCAGAACGTGTTAACAACAGTTTTGCTTTGCCTGACATAGACATAGAAGAAATAATCACTGCAGTCGGCAGCCTTTCAGCCGGCAAGGCGGCAGGTCCTGATGCAATACCCGTTAGACTGATAAAAAACAACATTGATATACTATCGATCCATCTACAACACATTTTTAACCATTCATTGGCAAATGGAATATATCCTGACGAGGTGAAGGTTGCAAGGGTTGTACCTATTTATAAAGGCGGTGAGCAATCTGATCCGCGAAACTACAGACCAATATCGGTATTAAATGCAATTAATACAGTTTTTGAAAAGGTTCTTTGTAAAGGTATACAAAATTTTCTAAATAAGTATAACATTATATGTCATAATCAGCATGGCTTCAGGCCCCAAAAGTCAACGTCATCCGTAGTTCTTGTTCTTTCAGAACTTATAAATTCTGCACTGCATAATAATAAGTTGGCCATAGTAGTATATTTAGACATATCAAAAGCTTTCGATCCGGTTGATCACACAATACTACAACAGAAATTGGAAACCTACGGTTTAAGAGGGAAAATTTGTGACCTAATTAGAAGCTATTTTACAGGACGGAAACAATATGTTGTCGTGAACAATTTAGCCTCACTACCACAAAGCATTAATATAGGTGTGCCTCAGGGCTCCGTGCTTGGGCCGCTATTCTTTTCCCTGTATATTAATGACCTTCCATCAATGCTGAAATATTCGAAAGCTGTAATATATGCCGATGACACTGCATTACTTTTTACAGGGGAAAATTTAGAGGCACTTAAATGTATAATTAATGAAGAGCTTAGTGAAGTTGCGCAGTGGTTTAAAAGTAATCGGCTAACCCTTAACACTGAGAAAATAAAGTACACCGTGTTTCACTCGCGCAGGAAGAACATGAACTACGAACATATATCTCTAACTATCGACAACACGACTCTGCTCAGGGTGCCTCAATACAAGTATCTTGGTGTCCTGTTCGCGTCTGATATGCACTGGAAAGAACAAATTAATAATATTTGCTCCAAATTAGCCTATGGTTGTCATGTTTTACTAAAGGTCAGGGTCTGCTTTGATCTTTCAATTCTACGCATTCTGTATTTCGCCTTTGTGCACAGTCAATTATCTTATTGCCTGGAAGCATGGGGTGGTACATATAAAACATACCTAGATCCTGTTTCTCGCCTTCAAGAACGAGCTTTTCGTATGATAACTTATTCAAATAATACATACCCCAGCAGGCCACTCTTTCAGCAGCTTCGTATCTTACCCCTATTAATGGCATATAAACTGAAGATAGCTGAAATAGTAAACAATGTAATAAAATCTAACAACCCCCTGCCCCTTAGTTTATTTAGATTACCAATGAAAGAAACAAGAGCTGCAACCAACAATCTATTCAATTTACCACCTTGTTGCAATATGTACGGCCGGAGACTCCTAGAATACAGCGGAGTCCATGTGTGGAATGAAATCCCGAATGAAGGTAAAGAAAAAAATAACTTTTCGGCATCTTTAAAACACTATTTAATTTCCATGGAAATGTAGGAATGAATTCAATTGTGCGTGTTAATCTTGAAGTTTTTTTATTTTACACGGTCTGCAGTAATATTGTACTTGTTTTGTATTTGGACCCCTCACTAGCCGTAAAGGCTATGGGTCCAAACAACAGTTTGTGTACTGTTTCTGAGAATAAATAAAGAAAAAATTCAAAAAAAAGTCGTATTCTGAACAACGTTCAAAGCACGCGCTCACCTGTGACGCTCCATTTTTGCCGTTCCTTTAATGTAGTTTGATGTCTAGTTTCACAGTAGTTGATTTTATAGGGATTTCTAGATAACCGCATCAACTGCTCACACATGCAAGGGCGTCTGTGCCCCTTCTGCGTACAGGAAAAGTATGTGAACTAGACTGCCAGGGATATATCTCTTGTTGACCGAGGAGAACACATGGGGTACCCTGTCTCCTGTGTGTCTTCGCCCAACTTTACCATGTCAGAAGTAATTCACGAACTACCCCGGCAACATGTTCGGCTTAGGGAAGTAGAATTTTGCTAGCAAGTTGTGTTCCACTGTTCAGCTCAGATGAGCGGCCCACATTTGTATCTTAAAGGGGCCCAGGAACGCTTTTTCCATATGCTTTAGATGATTTCTTCGTGACACGCATATACCGAATAAAAAGAATTACTGGAATCGGTGCACTAGAACAGGAGTCATTAAGGAATGAATTTTCAAAATACAAGAAAACTAAAAATTGCCCTCAATTCAAATTTTCCCGGTCTTCTCTTTACCGTTTCACTCACCCAATGACGGCACACGGCGGGACCAATCGAAACAGCGTACATGAGCACGTCAACACAACGTCTCGGAAGATAGCTTCTCATGTTTCCTGGTCGCTGTAACACGTTTTCGCTGACGCTGACGGCGTCGTTTCCATGGTTACAAGCTCGTGGGCGCTCGACTCGTGTCAACAAACAACAGCAACACAGAAGTTGTGGAACGCTGAAGAATGGCCTTCCCCGATTTGTCAGAGTTGGAGCTTGAAATACTGAGAAGGAGCGAAGGAGCTGAAAGCTCCACTCTAGTAGAGGCATGCTGTCCTTGCTCGAATCTAGAAAGCATCCTTTCAGGTAAAATGGCAGTTTTTTTAATTTTCTTGAGCGAACGTGAAGTAAGCCGAGTCTGCCGGCCGGCGAGCCTGGACGCCAGCAGACGGGATCCCGTCTGCCGGCCGGCGAGCCTGGACGCCAGCAGACGGGATCCCGTCTGCCGGCGTCATAAAAACGAGCTAAAGAGTGTTCTTGACATAAATAATAAAGCCTGGGAAAGGAAAATGAGAAATATATTATTTTTCTGGGTCACTGGCGAATACCGAGTTTCTGGTAAAAGTGGCAGCTATGGCACGAGTGAATTTGTTGCGAGAACCGCCTCGCAGCTGCCGCTGGCTTGACAGGGTCCGGCTTGACTGGCGCCCTCTAGCTCCGCTGCTGAAGGCGTAGCAGATATTGACCACACTATTATTTTGAGAGATGATGCTGTTGACAGCAAAGCGGTGTGAAGAGTAGGCCTTTTATTGTAGCGCAGCCGACTTCCGAAGCGCCGGCCCCTGCGACTTCGAAGCGAAACAGGCTATAGGCCTAGCGACGACCACGGCAGCCAGACAGCAGTAGAGCTCGTCGCCCGGAGCGCGCACAAGCGGTGCCGTTGCCGAAAGCTTGCAACATAAGCAGGCATGCTTTGTCGCTGCTCGAGTATAGCTGGCAGTATTTCTGATAACATGGCGATCTTGTCTTTTCTTGCAATATTTGTATACCAAGCCAAGCAGCGCTCAGGCATTGATGCACGGCGACGAAGTGCGACACCGGTTGTGGGCGGAGTTTGGGTAGAGCGGCGCAGCAGTGCTTGCCGCTCCGGGTGTCCCTTCTTGCTGTGGTGCGGCAAACACAAAAAGCAAAACAGAGAGGGTGTTAGGAAACCCGCAGCGCCCCCCACCCTGCCTCCCCTCGAATTGACCCAGTAGCAAAAACCAAGAAAATAATTCTATTGAAGGCGGGGCCATAACGCAGACATGTGACGCACTCCACAGACACCACGCCTCCGGCTAACATCGGAGAAGGAAGAGGTGATTTTGCCTTGCCGAGCCTACTCGACGAGGAGCGGGAGAGAAAAATCTCGAGGACGGAACGAAAGGAGAGGAGGCTCGCTCCAAGAGAGGCAGAGAGTGTTTTCGACCAGAGGGTGGTCACGGGCCCTTTAAAGATGCTCGCGCTCATCGGTAAGAAGGCGGAAAAGAAAACGAGCGGAAATGCATCGGAAGCAAGCTGAACATATGTGTAGAGGGTAACAATACACTCAGGAGGTCGCGAAGTTCATTGATGCAAAGTAATAGCCAGCGCCTCTGCTGGGTCTTTTTTTTCTAACAAGCATTGAAATGCTTTTGCGTACATAAAAATGCTAGTTTTTTTTTCAATTTAATATAAAAGGACACAACAACCACATAACATATTTTTGCTAACAGACACAATTAGCTTGTTATTAGTTATTCATCCAATCATAATCGCCCGCCAGCTGAAGTCATATCCGCTGCACAAAACCACCGCTGTGTGCCGACACCGTCAGCGCCATGATTTTGGTTCTCGAGCAAATTAAAATATTAAATACAGAAATATGCGTGTTATCACCGGTGTTAATAGCGTCGCCATAACTCAACAATTACAACTAGGAAGCAAAACAATGCTCTCAGATTATGTTGCAGGGCCCCTTTAATGATGTACTGATACAAAGTCATCCCGATTTTCTAAAACCACAGGTAATAAAATTCATAATTTATTGACAAATGAAAACCATGAGAATGAAGAGGTGATTTCGGTTTTCAGTTTGCAAAAGTTAAAAATTAAGATCACTCTCGGTGCTCAAGAACGCAGCGGCTTATTTTAATTCGCTTCGAACATTGGGACTACGATCAGCAAACTTCCCTTACAAAAGCCAATCCTATTACTTCCTATTACTTCTTGTTCAGCTTTTGTTGCCAGTCTTCCTCTTTGGTGTATTAGACATAATGGCTCGCTGGCTCGTATTGGTGAACGGAGTAACCGCGTAATTCAGAGGTATTTCTGTGACGTCTTTTTATGGGAACCCAGATATTTAATTATGTTTCAAAATAGAGCGAAAAATGGTGAATAGAAAAAGAAAACTTTCTGCTTTTCTTTCTGAGAGTAAATGTGAGGCAATCGCATAAGCTTGCAGGCATGGATAGCTGCCGTTGAGAAGAGAAAGAAATCAATAAAATATGATGTGTATGATGACTCCTCTCCAAAGAAGCACCAATTTATTTTGCCGCTGTTGGGAGGGAAAGTGAAAATATTCCCCATTTTCAGGACTTGAGTGGCAAAGAGTTATCTGTATATTAAATGCACCCCATTCGCTGAATAAATGGCATATTTAACTCCCCACTTAACTCGGTCCTCATATCCACCATAGGTGAGAACGACCAACCTCTTCTTTAACTGGTGCAGAACTACCTGCCGTACGGGTGGCAGTTGAGTTCATAAGCCAAGGACATGCACGTTATTTGTCGAATTTCACTGATTCCAAATCAGCGCTTCAAGGCCTGCAAGCTGCTCTACTCCCCTGCGTGGCACACACAACTTGTTGGAAATTCTCGAGATGTACCGCGGCGCCTTATAGAAAGGTCATGATATCGTTATTCAATATCTGCCGAGACACACACGCAGCTTGTGGGCTACGCAGTTTGGCGCTGGAGCTCACATTCCTGCGTGGAACGCTGTCTAGTTCTTCAACCATCCCCCCCAGGTCATTGAACGCTGAACCATAATATAGCGCGTCGCGCAGGAACATTGCTGTGCTTGGTATGGCTTGGTGTGCATTTAAAAAGCAATGCACGTTTCAGATTGAGATGCCCAACAGCGCTGCTTCTGAAAGATGTGTATGCGAGGAAACAATTGCACATTACTGTGTGAGTGCCCTGCTTTGGCGACTGAAAGACGTACGCTGCGTTCTGCCATGAGTAGCCGCGATCATCGCCCTTTAACAGCGGATAAGGAACTGGGACCATGGCCACAGCAATATACTGCCCTCAAGGCCTACAAGGCATTGTTCAGCTTCCTGAGAGCGACCAGCTTTAGGGATTAACTGTAATTGTGGTCCACATTCCTTCTCTCCTTACCTTCTCAATCCCATCATTCCTATTCCGCAGCGCAGAACCGCCTACTAGAAACGCCCTTCTGGTTAACATCCTCGCCTTCCCTTTTCTTCTTTATCTATAGCTGTCATGCCGAGCATGCGGCACATGGAACTGTTTCCAGATTTCTAGTTTAATGTTCTATCGTTGTTGTTGTCCAGACAGGTCTACCACACTTCTCTGGCCATCTGCCAGCTCACAAAAAAAGAAGAAAACAATTATAAGAAGAAATGAGTCCTCGAAAGTAAGCCCCGGCACCATTATTGCTTTCCAAATACCACTCAATACTTGATAGTTGCATGCCAGGTTCAAGCCTCACCCCTCTTGAGTGCCGTCTGCTTTGTTGTCCAGCAGAGAGGGCATGTATAGTGACTGCAGGGCACGTCTCCAAACCTGTTTCCATTCACCGCGGAAGCCGACTTGCCTTTCTCGATCTACCTCTGCCTTGTGATAGACTATTAAACCAGGAGGGGAGATGACGTCATTCCCTGGCCATGTTTCAGCCACGCATGCCTGCCACGGCCTTCTGACGTCGACGAGTTTTGGCTCGATGAGACAAGTAATGCTCTAACATTGAAAATGAGATCATATAAATGCGCTAGTACTTCGAGCTGATCACAAAGTATACAGAAACCTTTGACAGCTCTTTCCTGTAAAATGCTCAAACATAGGGGCTCTAAAGCAGAGGGCAAGCAGAAGGGGCACTAACGAACATTGCTGTTTCAGAACGAAGTCAATTCTTTGCCCAGAACTGAGCCAACATGCACTTATGTTAATGTGACAAGAGAAAATAACGATGGAGCCGATCAAAGGCCTTTTCAAGGTCATTTTAAAGCACTGCCAGTTGCTTAGTGTAATGCAAAACTGTAAGACTTTCCTGGAAATCTGTCGGTTAATTTGAGTGGAACACGCCCTAAAACCACCTCTTTGTTCAAGTACCACATTCGACGCAGCAACCTGTAGCCAATTCACCAAGTCTTTTTGCAAAGATTTTCTGCTATATACATTTCCTAGCTTAAATGCTCATAGGAGTCTAAACATGGCAATTTTGTCTTTATCACTGCGTTTTGGAATTTATACATTGTGCCGTTTAATGAACGAATGCAGCGGAAGCTATGTCCACTAACAATCGAACAAGATTCAAGAAGAACTTAAAGAACTTGCAAAATTCTCCTGAATACCCATCAGGGCTGGAGGTATTGGAAGTTAGAACCAATCAGAAGGAACATCTATTTATGGCTAAGTTAAACGGCTGCTTATTGTCGAGCACCTATCTTCTGAAAGTGCTTCTTGAAAGTACATTATCGCTTCACAAAGGCTATAATGCGTGCTGAATTTCAATTCAGTGTTCTTTATATTTTATCACATTTTACGCACTGATAATGAGTCTTTCTGTTCAAAAACCACTTCGCAGGAACAGTTCGAAGTGCTTTGATTACCTAAAAATAAATGGCGCTACATTTATATCTGTTTATAACCAGTGTCGATCACTTGCTTATACGAGTGCCTGTTAATCGGATGTTCTACACTGCTTTCAAAACTGCGACATCTCACAACGGTATAGGGTCCTCGAACTTTTTCTTTTATATAAAAAACGCGCGTAGTATGGGCAAGTTTAACGACTTTTTGCATTTATTTTTAGGTGGCATCGGATAAGCGCACACAGCAACAAAACAAAAACCGCCAGAAAACGCAGGCGATATACAGGGCAAACACTAAAGCTGGTTACAAATGAAGTTGCTGGTGAGACTTCGAGTACGTTGCACACCTTCTCCGCGTGATAACGAAGTTTTGAATTTGATGGCTTGACAAAGAGACACGTGCAATGTTAAACACGCAAAGCGCCGAACAGATACGTAAGTTCTGGTGTCTGGTAGAACGAAGACACTATTGTAAACCTTGGCACCGTTCGCGGAATACCAGTACCACGTTCACATAGAATTCAGTCAGAAGAAGAGAAGGTGAAATACGCGTGTCGCGTAGTTACGACGGCGGTGGCTCAGTCGAACACGAACTCCGCTCACGCCAGCGGAATGTATAATAGCTTCTTCGAGAGTGAGGCGAGACAGGGCGCCATCAGCTCCAGCAGTAAAGAACCACGCGTTCATTGCAAAAAAAGAGCTCAGAGAGGAGGAATGCTGCCTAGATAAAAACGCAAGGCAAGTGAAAAACCAGGTTCGCCTTCGCAAGCAGCGCCCGATGAAGAAAAAGGAAGGAAACATATTTAAACAGCGTCTCTAGTATCCAGTGCGACTCAAGCTTTACGACCCTCCATGGAGCAGCGCCGGAAGAATTTTGGCGGTGGACAATGTTAGCTTGAAGCTGTTGTTGATTACTTGTACTTTGTCCAGGAGAACGACACAAAAGACAAGAGCAACAAACCTGATGCATAAAGGTTTGTATAGCGACAACTTTCGCTTTCTGTTCGTGGCGACGAAACTCGGCGCTGTAAACATGTATTTATGCAGGGGCCTAGTATACGCGTTAGACTGTCTAGATTGCATTTTTTCCTGAAAAATCTGAGAAAACAAGACAAAATTATGTAGTTTTTTGTAATTTGTGAGAATATCTGATAAAGTTTTCTACACTTATGAACTAACAAACACATTTTGCAGTGCAGATCCACCAATTTCTATAACACATATATGCAACTTCCGGACAGAAAACGAAACACAGGTAGAGACTGTTCAGTATAAGGTTCACTAGCGCATAGCAATAATGAGTGCAATGAAGAGGAGGAAAATGTATGGACTGTCTGAATGCTGCATAAAGAGCCCCTGTCAGAGCACTCGAAGCAACAGCGAACAAATAACAGAGTGCGTCGCTTAGGTAAGTGTCGAAAACAAGTGCGGGTAATTAAAAGATGACGACTTTATTTTTAAGAACCGGGAAATAGGGAGGAAAAGCTGTCATATTAGTTACAAAAGCAAAGAGCATGCTATACGGCAAGAACAATTGTTAACTCGAGTACGCAAATGGTTTTAATCGGCATCCGTGTCGTGGATCTGTGTTCTCAAGCGATAGAAAATTGAATTTACACCTTCAATCAAGAGTTATATATTATTTACAAGCAAGGCATGTGTAGAAACTCATAACTTACGCTTAAACTAAACACACTCCAGCCATATTGATGTCGAGGTTAATTTGTGCGCGTACAGTGGTTCCAAGTACTGCTGGAGCGCGTTGAGTAGAACATTGAGATAACTGGCCCATTTCATATGACAGGTTTTCACTTTCTACAGGGCCGTTGAACTCACGCCACTCTTTTTTTTGGAGAAAGAAAATGAGTGGTTCAATTACTGCAGTTGCTGCAATTCTTGCAATTTCTGGTTCATTGCTTTCTATATTTTTTTAGTGGCATAGACCAAATTCGTTCAATTTGCGCACTAAAATATTTCTGATCGAGAATTTTTTTTCAGGAGCAGTTTACTGGAGCCAGCATCTGATTAAGATAGGCGGGAGAGCCCGATGCCAGTGTTTTGTTTTATTCTGCCAGTACAAATAAAGTTGGAACAGAAGATATGTCCAGCAATGGGAATCTTGTGACAAGATATGCTTGTTGCACAACTTCAGCCTTCCACGCTCAACGAAAGCAAGTTACGCTTTCTCTGAAGGAACTTCAATATACCCGGAATAAATTGCTTTCGTGTACATGAATATATACTGTTTTTCTGTGTGTAAGGAATTGCGCCCGCTGGGTAGTCTTTGTTGCTGCTCTGGGCAGCTAATGCCATTACCAGCGATTACGCGTGCGTCATTTCGCTTGAACCAGTGATGAGGTTCAAAAACAGCTGAAATACTGCCGTACTAGAATACATGATCTCTGTATTCTTAGCCTCACAGATCAGCTTATAGCTTAGAAGGAAGGAGAAACCAATTTTTAATTGTCAATACAAACAAGTGGTACCGTGTAGTGAGAGGTCGGAACTATGTCCAGGGGTTCGGGACCTCGCCTCTTGTGAAAGGCACGGAGACAATGAAGGCGCCCACTTTTGAATCGTATGAAACAGAACTGGTAAGTATCGGTGAGCCTCGTGCACTAAACGGCAAAATATTTCTGTTTCTTACGCAGTCAGTAGGCAAATAATAATTTTGGTTAAAAATTGCGACCGGACCGCTCCTAAGCCCTCAAACTACGGGGCGAGAACACCAATTTTTGGAAGCGCTATGAGTGAATGCTCTTGAAAGGAGAACGCTACAAGTGACACCACAGAGGTGATGCGAAAACCCTCACTCGCTGCACTTATTATAGGTAAGGTGTAGCGGAGAACGCCGGCCAAATTCTTACCAACTAAGGCTCCGAACGAGGCTTACTAATCACTTCAGAGGCCAATTTATGCTTGGAAATTTCCAGGAAATGCGGCTTTGATGGCTGGGACAGAACCCGCGAACTTCAGCTCACAACGCAAAAGCCAGAACCGATTTGTCATTGTGATGGGGTCCATAGATATTGAAATCTTCTGAAAATGCAGTGCCTGGCAAGCAAATCTTTAGCCTTGACAGGCAATGATGTCGACTATAACACAGCAGGTGGCTGAATTCTACACAACTGTGCCTTTACCAAGGAAACCAAAAATTCATCTAGCTAAATCATGAGCGGCAAAATAAGAGGAGGGCATGGAGAACAAGGAGCCGAGATATTAAATGTCTCCTAAAATTTGACCAAAACACTGATCTGTACAAGGAACGGTAGCAGCTGCAGTTGGTGACTATTGTTTGTGTGCGTGGCTGCGTAGGACTGCTCAGGTTCTGCTGTGAGCCCAAACGCTTGCATATAATTACAACCAGACGTTACACTTCAGACGTTCAGCCGATATTAAAAATGGGGTTTTTCAGTTATAATCTCTCTTTTTATAGTCTTTGCAATAGCAGTGGCGTACCGCATCAGGATACAGCTAAGAATTGCTAATGGTAGGCTAGTTAATTACTGCTTAGTTGGTAGCATCTTAACTATAGCTATTAACCTCCCATTTATTGAGGCGTGTAGCCCACCGCAAGTAAGATCAATGTGCGTTTCAGAATTTCTAATACGCTGTTAGCCTTGGCATTGTGGTTCAAGGAATTTTGGCTACATCGCGCTAAATTGCAAGTGCTTTTCGCAAGCTTCAATGCAAAGGAATCCCTTCAGCGCAACTGACCTCGTAGCAGTGCGCGCAACGTGGAATCAGCCAAAAAGATCGGTGCCTCGAAGAAAAAGAAAAAAAAAACTTGTACATCCACATATATAGTAATATATACAACATAATAGGGAAGAATTCAATATGTCCCCGCATTGCGCCACATTAATCCTTCTAATGCTTTGTGTATGCTCCAATTTCCTGGACACAACCAGTACACAACCAGGACACAACCAAGTACAAAAACATATCTGCACAATATTTTCCCGATGGGGTTCAGGCCCAGCCTCACCTTCCCCAGAAAGGAAAGTTCCCTGAATCCAAGGCGCATAGAAAATGTCTCACTTTGCAGTGTACAGGAAAGTATTTCTTTTTCGATTGGCATTTTATTCCACCTAGCAGAATAGGAAATGCTCCGCAAGAGCCAATAGCGTAAACTGCAGAAAAGCTGAGTGCCAGAATTCAACTAAAGCGCTAAAATCAACATACAACTCCTTCTTCTGATGCCCGACCTCTGATGAAATAAAAAGTACGGCTGCAAAGCGGTGCGGCGAACTCTCGGTAAACACAGTCCCAAAGTCCTTCGATCGAGAACTCAAGCAGCCGGGAAAGAGAGAGAATAGAGGACGACTCCCCCTTGAGCAATCAAACTGCACTCGACTGTCGCTTCCGTCTTTGGCTGCGGCGCACATTCTCTTCGCTGAACCACGCATTGTCGTGGCCAATGTTTACGAAGGTTCAGAAGCCGGTGGTCGAAGAGAAGAAACGGATACAGTCCTCGAGTGTTTGAATTACGTGCAAGAGGTGCCGCATAAAAAGGAAGTAAATAGGCATCACGGTGGCAACAATGAATGTTATACTCTGGAGCTCTTCCCCAAATTAATTTTCTTCTTGCTATTTAGAGAAAGTGTCTGGTTACTCGCTTTGCTTTTTACCTCCTTAAGTGCGCTTCCCGCTTTCCAAGTTAGTATCGCATGTGTGTGCAGACATTCGAGGCAAAGATAAGTTGTTGAGAGCGTTCTTGGCAGCGAAGAACACTCGAAAGTTGTTTCACGTGCAATTCAGAATTTTCAAAGCGATAAACACGTGGTAGGAAAGTCTTTGCCCGCATAAAAGTTTATGTCTAATCTGAGAAATAGTCTTTATTCCAGACGGCTTATTACAAAGAAATTTAAACTTCCGCTCTTCAAAATAATGAAAATCCCGGTAGGAGAAGAGCTTCCCTCACCCTCCGGACATTTAGAACTTTAAGCTCGCGGATATTGCCGAACTTCACAGATGAAAAGAAAACCCTGTGGTCTGAAGACTTTTCTGCAAGATTGTATGTGACATACAGGGTCTGTTCTGAAAGTAGTAGGACTGGTTTTTTCCTGGGCGAACGGGCGGACGAGAGGTGGTCTGCGCGTGCAGGATCGTTGAAAGGGGATATTGGGAATGCTCTCGGTCGTTGAAGAGAGGAGGTCGCTTGTACTGTGAACCCCTGTCGAAACGTCTCGTCACGCAGAATCGTCGAGCGTTCACTGGATCAGCGATGCGCGATCAAATTTTGAGTAAATCTTGGTAAAACGGGCAAAGAGACTCACAACATGATTAAGGAGGCCTACGGTAATGCTTCCATGGGTAGATCAGGTGCTTTTTGAGTGGCACAAGCTTTTCCGAGAAGGTAAGAAAAGAGTGGAGGAAGACGACCGCTCCAGACGTCCTTCGACCAGCAAGACCAACGAAAATGTATAGCGAGTGAAACATTTACTTAACAGTGATCGTAGAATGAGTATCAGAATGATTGCTGATGACTTGACCATTCCTCAAACCCAAGTTTTTGAGATCGTGACAGAAAACTTAGCCATGAGAAAATCGTGCGCGAAGTTTGTGCCGGGAGTGTTGTCAGAGGAGGAAAAGGCCAACCGGTGGGATCTTCTTCATCATGTGAATGAGGACCCCGATTTTTTGCCCAGCACAAGGCGGCAACGCTGCCTCAGCCCCCCTACAGCCTCGACTTGGCCCCGCCAGACTTTCCTGAGAATAAAATCGACGCTCGAGGGGAAACATCACGGATAGGTAGAGGTGGTTCAACAGGCCGTGATGGGGGAGCTAAACAGCATTCCTGTCCAGGCGTTCCTGGAGGCGTACGAAAACTGTAAAACTCATTGGCAGCAGCGTGTAGGTGCCGAAGGATGCTACCTTGAAAAATTGTAATCGTTTGTACTATTATTTTGAATAAATTTTGTTTAAAAAATGAGTCCTACTACTTTCAGAACAGACCATGTATATGCAGGCTTGAATAGAAAATGGCAATACAAATGTTCCGCCTCTCTGCGCTGCCGTTTTGTTCTGTTCATTATCTGAAATCTTCCA
The DNA here is from genome assembly GCF_055824585.1 of Amblyomma mixtum. Taxonomy (NCBI): domain Eukaryota; kingdom Metazoa; phylum Arthropoda; class Arachnida; order Ixodida; family Ixodidae; genus Amblyomma; species Amblyomma mixtum. The sequence continues at coordinate 103,702,969 of NC_143019.1, read as the reverse complement.
TGCACCAAGCCACGTAACGAGTCCGAGCTACTGTTTAGAAATCTTTGGTGGTTGATAAGGAGTCATTGCGTCTTTATTGCGCCGCATCATAGTGGAAACAGTTTTAGTAGTGATGTCATTGCAATCCGATAAAATCCGATAGACGCGAGTTCGATTCAGGCTGCGGCCGTCGAATTTTCATGGAGGCGAAATCCTAGAGGCCTGCGTACTGTGCGATGTCAGTGCACGTTAAAAAACCCCGGGTGGTCGAAATTTTTAGAGTCCTTCACTACGGCTTTCCTTATAGCCTGAGTCAGTTTGCGATGTTAAATCCCCATAAATCACCATCATCCATTTTCAGAGGACATTTTTATGGAGTGAGTTTGTTTTACCAGACCACCGGTCATCACAGGATCGGTGTCGTTGGTGATGTCTCCAGAAACCGGAAGATACCCATATCATCCAATTCTCAAAGAAGGTATCATACAAATAATAAAACTGCAGGCCTTATCGTATTTATCGCCGATAACTTTACCATTAGATTCGGCTCACCAACCTGTTTTCTGTGGTTGGTTTTTTGAAATTACGCAGGTTTTTCGGGTTGGTTTCGCTATAGCACTCAAAGCTGCGATGTATACATCGTAACCAAGACATCATAATTTTTTGGTTATATCCCTGGACTGCAATTCTCCGCAGAAGTATTTAGCAGAATATATGCATTATTAATCAATCGTCCACCTCCCTGGTAAACATCGGTTTTATTCGGCGCCTTCCACAAAGCGTATCATCCTGCAGATAGATATAAGTGGTTCAATTCGCACAGAAAATTGCTGCGCTAAAAGATAGCAATTATTATACACGCTAGCTAATGGAGAAAGCAAATTGGGCTTCCTTTTTCTGTGCACGAAAGGAATGTGCAGAAATATCTCCAACAAATACAATAACGCCAAAGTCGACTTTGCGTCAACACATACATCGGCTTCTCTTATTGATGTTTTTGCACCTTGTGCCTAAAAATTTTACTGTTAAAGTTTATGAGATCACTGTGCAAGGAATGGGCTCGTAGTAAGGCTAGCCCAGTAACTTCGCATTACGACGGGAAGTATGAGAAATTCTGCATTTGCAAGAGGCGCCATAGGCATCAGTGGTGCATTTTGTGTGCGTGCGTAACAAAGACTAGAAGCTTTTCCTGCCGGTAAAGACATCAAAAGCGCTTCATAGAGGGCGAAAGTTGAATGTAGGAGCAGCTTAGGTTAATAAGTGCAATATGGGGAAGCTCAGCAGAGCTTCTTCCGCCATCTCAATGTAAAAGGCGCCGCCAGCTGCGGCTCTTCCGTAAGACCTTTCAGTTGGCCTTTCTGCTCTCTCTTCCGCCCACGCTCTTAACTTCGAAAAGCAGTAGAATGACTCCGTGCACTCAAGAACGCGCCTTGGCCAAAAAAAAAAAAGTACGTTCAATGCATTCATGCTAATCTACCACCAGCCTTAGTTGTCTCTGGGTCTAAGAAAGTTAGAATCCGCTGCTTTAATAATTATTCACTTTCAAATTTATTAGTGGTTCACAGCGCACGGACTAAGATTTATATGAGCATCTCAAACCTTAAGCACGCGCATTCCCCTTAACAATCTTAGCTTTAAGCTTTCGTGGAAGTTTCTTGCAGCCGATCTCGAGAGAGTCCTCGTGATACACATAAATAAAATAAAATATAAGCTGGAACAAAATAATTGGGTTTATGTTTCGGTCTCTGTTACTTTTTATCGTTTATTGCACCAATAGTTTAACTAGGAAGAAGGGTTGGCTTTTTGTGTTTCATGTCTTCTTCGCTGATTTTCAAATAATTACTTCCTTTCGACATAGGTTTCAACAAATCTGCTGCGCAGAACAGAGCAGTAAACTGCGTATGATAAATTGCCTATATACGATTTCTCAAAACGTTGCATTCGTTTAAGACATAATTCATGGAAAATTTTTCTGGGAGAATATCCTCACCATCATTAAAACGAGCACCATTCTTTTTATCGCTCCCAGCCCACGTTTCTCCCTTGCAAAGGTTGCAAAGCTTTATTTTCTTTTGCATTATCTGTGCGGTGCGAATTTGCTCAACAGGGTTGGCTTTGTAATTACCATCCTGGTTATCTCGCCTACTGCACACATTTATGTACAAATGTTCAGTTACTATAAATACCTGCTCTATCTGTTAATGACATTGCCCTGGATGTCTCTGGTGGCTTACGTCTGGTTCTCACTCATGTCTGTTGCCTTTTCCACATACATCTCAGAAAAGCTTTTTCATGTGAGGGCCGTCTTTTCGTCATTCACTGAAAATGACAATACCGCATTTGTCGGCAGCAAGTGCTTAGTTTTCTCAACTTCGTACTTATTTCTTACCTCGACAGAACGCAGTGCTTGAGTCGGCACCATGTAGGACAAGGTAAACAAACATTTCAGTTTTGCGATCTCTGTTTAATGACGCCTTCTCTCTGAAGACTACCTGCACACCTGATACCTGCTCTATGCCATGCGACCAATGCCTACCTTCACAGTTCTTGGGTTTCTATAATAATATGGCAACGACAAGCAGGTTGTCCCTAAATATCGACCAACTCCGATGCGGCGCGTGTTATTGCCTCTTCTTTTGCACCGCTCCAGTTTCGAATGTTTCTGTTTTGTTGTTTCGAAAAACATACGAAGGTCAGCAAACCATGCTAAGCATGAGCGTTTCTTCTATTGATTTACTTCTGGAATTAATCTAATGTGGTGCTTCGTCCACCAAGCATGAGTACACGATTCATTTTAACCCCGACGAACAAAATTTTCATTCAAAAATACCCGCGTAAGAGCTATACAGAAAAGCATAGATGGTCGAAGTAGCACCTCGAAAGAATGCCACTTTTTTTTCGCAACCTGCCCACAGTGTCTGGTTTAGGCACTATCATCATCATCATCATCAGCCTGACTGCTACCACTGCAGGGCAAAGGCCTCTCCCATGTCTCTCCAACTCTCCAATTAACCCTATCCTTCGCCAGTTGCGGCCACCGTATTCCCGCAGATTTCTTAATCTCATCCGCGCACCTAACTTTCTGCCGCCCTGCCACGCTTGCCTTCTATTGAAATCCACTCCGTTACCGTTAAGGACCAGCGGTTATCTTTCCTTCGCATTACATGCCCTGCCCAAGCCCACTTCTTCCTCTTGATTTCAACTAAGATATCATTAACGTGCGTTTGTTTTCTCACCCACTCCGCCCTCTTCCGATTTCTTAACGTTACACCTATCATTTTTCTTTCCATAGCTAGCCGCGTCGTTGTCCTTAACTTAAGATGAATCCTGTTTGTCAGCCTGCACGTTTCTGCCCCATAGGTGAGTACTGGTAAGGTACTGCTGCTGTACACTTTTCACTTGAGAGATATCGGCAAACTGGCATTCATGATCCGAGAAAACCCGCCATATGAGATCCAACTCATTCCTTTTCTTCTAGTTATTTGCCTCTCTTGATCCGGATCAGCTGTCACTATCTACCTACTTCCAGCACCTGGCCACCAGTGGCGAACTGCTGTTGCCTTGCTAGACTGTTGAACATTAATTTGGTTTTCTGCATCTTAATTTTTCGCCCCCCCCCCCCCGCTGTTGTGTCTAATTCATTGATCATGCATCGCAGTTCATGTCCTGGGTGACTTAGCAAGGCAACATCATCACCGAATCACAAATTATTTAGGTATTCTCCATTATTCTTATCCCGAATTGTTCCGATTTCAGGCCCCGGAATACCTCGTGTAAGCAGGCAGTGAATAGCATAGGCGAGATCGTGTCGCGCTGCCTGACACCTTTCCTTATTTGAATAACTATAATCGTGTCAAATATTTCTCCACAATGCAGATAGTGCACTTAAAGTACTCTACCTTCTTTTTCCTCGTGCACAAAAGCATCATCTTCTGCTTCATCTCAAGGAGACCTTCCTCACAGGTGTTTAAGAAAGATATGAAGAAAGCGTCTTCTGGTGTTTCCTACTTTTCTTATGCTTAAATACGTTAGGATATGGTCACCAACAAATCGTGGTTTTACGTTGAAGCTACTAGCCATTTCGTTATTATGGACACCTAGAGACAGAAGTAGGGCTCTGCGCAAGCATTCGAGCTAGATATTGCAAATAGTAGTTATTGTCCCTAAGCACCCCCCCCCCCCTTTTCCACTTGGCAACGACGACCATATTCAAGGGACCTGACGGACATCATCGCCAGACAGCGCCGTTGTCTAATGCATAACTGCCACGCGTACGGTCGGCTCTGAGCCTAGTGCTCGCATACACGAGTCCGGCCGTTGCACATTGTGGTAAAGTGGTGAAGTGACAGGTACCCAGGGCTTCGTTGCTTTTGCCACTTGTAGTTACTTCCTTCCCTCAGCCCTCCGCACCCGTAACCCGAAGAACGAAACAACCCACCCCACTATGCGCAGTGCGCCGTTCTGTCGAACTGTAGCGAGCAAGCACGTGATGGTCAGCTTATGTTGTCATGGACCGCGATCGTGCTATCTAGTTACTGCCACAATGTTCACGACACCTTTTCAAAATTCAATTACAAATTACTTGCTGCAGAAAATGAGCTCTCGTTTTACCCATTTGCTCCGAAATGCATAGCGAACAACATGCAATAAACAGCTTGAGTCCAAAAAAATGATGTCACGATCTCTTTAGTATTTAATCGACGAAGTAGCGTTACCAACGCCCAGTAGTTCGCTAAGAATTACTGTCGTTTTTAAAGCGCGTACCTTCAGCAGGCATTTTATTATTAACGACGGGCCTTTTTTAGTTTCATCACCTTTCAGAAAGTGGGAGAGGAAATTGAAATCTATGCAGTGATTTCCCTTTCTCCTGTATACGCAAATTTTTTCGCTACGACGCCACACATCCCTAAAAAGCCGAATGGTGGACAAAGATTAAACTGATAATGTTTTCTGGAAGTTGTTTGAAAACACAAGAAAAAACTTTAGATACCGACGCAGGTTTCACAGGGCTGCGTGGAAGTAAGCAAAAGAACTGACCAGCTAGAAAACACCACAAAATGTTTGCAGGGCACTGTTAAACTAAAACTAGAAATTAAAGTGAAAAATTTTAACAGGAAAATTACCCTGAAAAGTGGTAACTTTAAAAAGCTTTCTACTCTGTTATAAATAAATAATCAAGCGAACACCGTGCGCACACCTGAGAAACTCCCGCCTTGGGCGGGAGTTTCTGAAATAGGTCAGCAAAGTGGTAAAATCACTTTCTTAACGGTTTGCTGGCTTGAAAGCACTCCAGTCAGCAGGCGACAACGAACCCTGAAAAGAAGTTGCCCATTTTTCATGCCGTCGCGAGAGTAATGAAGACGATGATCTCGTTCAGACGAGCCTGTCAGCGTGCAAAAATACTGCTGACACCCAACCTAATGAAACGATGCCGTTGTACGTGAGAGCAGGACTGGAATTCGTTACTAGTGTACACGTCTGTGCCATTAGCCAGCATTTCGCGTTACTTTGGGGCGCTCTCTCTTGCGTGCTTCCGTGTGCAGAAAGCGCAGCTTAGGTTCTGTTGGCTCATACGGGCACTTGTTTAATCAGTGTGGCCTTACAGTATTCAGAACGAGGGTTACCCTGCCGAAAAAATTTTTATGACGCATTAAACTCATGCAGTTTGTCTTACAATTATCATAAAATTATCATACAAATGTCATATATTTCTACAAAATCATGCAGACATCATAGAGATGTCCTAGAATAACATACAATTTGTATGATATTCTATGATGAAGCCTCTTTGAAGTTATTGCATCATAGAGCTTTTTTTCAGCAGGGTATCAGCATTAACAGTGCAGTAGAACAAGGAACATGCAGTGGATGGGTCACCCTCGACACCTCTCGCATTAGGTGGCTAACGTACACGCAATGAACACTACACTTCACAGTGAAGTCATTCCCAAAGGCTTCTTTCAGGCATCACCAGTAGTGTCCATAAAAAAACCAAAAATTCATTGGGTTAGAAAACAAGTTATCTATTTCAGGCTCTTGTTCCCCGCGGAATCTAAATATACCGGTTGATTTGGAAAGAGTGACACGGTGTAGGTTCTTAAAAGTCCCTTAAACAGAGTAAAAGTTTCTCTCGCGCCAAATTTTACCTTTCAGCTTCCCTGAATACGTGAAAAACGCTCCTACTGGAACATCTCTGAGTATCACCAAATATGCATAATCATAGCGCGCATAGCTAGCAGCCCAGACTTACGGGTAAGCTGTGAAGGGCTAATAGCGCCTCTTGCCCACTCTTCCCGCGACAAGTTGTCACATTGAATAATTTGTGTGTCTATGAAATTGTTAGAAAAAGCAAGGGACGTTCAATTGTCCTAAATTATAAGTATTTAGAATAAGCAATTTTTAAAAGCACTGCACTGAACAGAAACAAAATATTTATCAAGGAAGAATTACGACAGTCGGGGAATTGTTTTTATGTATCCACTATACCTGCTGTACACTAGGAGTACACTAGATGAAGAATTTAACGGTAATAGACTGAGCACAAAAAAACGGCACATGCGGTGTTCTCTGTTCTCGTCTGTGCGTCCAGATATTCGTACAAACTCTGTAGTAATTGAAGAGGAACCCAGAGAAATTGATGCTATGACAAAGAATTTCGTTCACTGCTCAGAACTGTACACATAACTTATAAGCAGATAACGGCAATTGTGCACCAGAGTGAAAAAGCCTTCTTTAAGGCACTGAGATAATTCTCGCTTTGGGATTAAGGAGCGATAGCCAGTACGAAGCATGATATATCATTAGGCTCTCTACAAGAGAGCTCACCTGGCCCAGAAATGTGTCATAACCGCATAACTCTCAGGCACTTTAAACATCAAGTGCCGGGATGAGCCTATTCGGATCGTATCACCACACAGTACGCACTTTGAGCACACATGCTTGGTGTTGCCTTATTAACACCATCGTCGACCCGCTGCTGATAGCGGTAGAGCTATCTATATCAAGGAATAAGAAAAGAAGAATAAATTATTATTTACTTGATGGCAGTTCAGATAGCGTTTCATTAATGCTTTGTAGAACTTCATGCGGCTCGCACTCTCCGAAGTGATCAGGCTTCACGAAGCCCAGGCTCGTGTCCGTGCTCGGAAAACAATAGTACTTGTCGCGGTCGTAATTTAGAGATTGCGATAAAGTAAAGACGCTAGGTCAGAATTCCTCGCCACTGCATTAGGTTCATTCCTGGTGAACCGCGAGGCATAACATACCGCACCGTGCAGGTGATCCTACCATAGGGCCATGACCAACAGGTGTTGTCATTTCTCTGGGAAGAGTTTCAAAGACACTTGTGCATCCCTACTTCAAAATATTTAAAGAGAATTGCACAAAATGTTCCGCCACAACGCAGCTGCATAGAAGATTTAAGGTTATTAAGAAGCAACGGCTGCAAATCCGTATATTGCACAAAGGGAGCTTAAATCGCAAAGAGAAACTGTGCTTTGCCATTTAACTAAAAAGCAATAATTTTTGTATCACGCTTTCTCGGAGACATACTTTTATACATTTCATTACACATCAGCACAGCGGATTACGAAAAGGCGGGAATGGACACGTGACCAGTCAGGGTCAGCACACATATAGCTCGTGCGGTACGAACCGACAGAAAGTTGCAAAAGATCCCTGATGTACGCAGCTGCGACTGTCATTTCAGTCGGAAACTTTCATTCATTTCAGGCTGCTGTTCTGCCGCGCGTAATACCCCCTCTGCTTCACTGTCTGAGCTGGAGCCCTCATACGCCGCAGCGAAAACGAGAGCGCACAGCTAAACGTATGTATGATTTCCAAACAGTAGAGGATAGGCGCTTTTGTTGCAGCGTGCACTTAATCTGCTAGATAGTGAGGTTATTGCGCTCTCGAGCATGAATAATGACATTTCTGTGAGTGAGAATGCCTATGTCCTCCTGAAGGCCATCTGGCACTGAAAAATGCCGGCGCTCATCTGGAGAACACTGCAGTGTTTTAGGGGCCATTAATTTGGCCCACACTACATATTCTTCGTTTGGAGTTCTCCTCGCGACGGCGACATCGTGCCATGGTGGATGTCACTTCGAAAGACGAGTCACATAGCAACTCTGCTCTCACAGTTTGCCCTGCTTTCGCTGCTGACTGCCCTGCTTTCGCAACTGGTGTTCCCGGACGCTTTATATACCTGCTAAAATTTTCCTTGCGCACTGCCGCTATTTATCATTCTGCGATTCCTGCGGTCCGCCAATTCGACATGTCTCATTATTTCCGAACTGAGTATCGCAGGCTTGTGATCAACGACCGCAAGATTTGAGCCCATCTTAGTTCGTCTATGCCTGCCCGTTAATGTACGAATGTTATGTGGTACGTTGTTTCATAAAGCACTGGCAAATGCCTGTATGAATTTGGCTTGCAATATTTTACTTTTGTGGAACTCACTGCAGTGCAAAAGCATTGGTGTTCCTCTTTCTAGCCTCAAGTTATCCCTGGGGAGCCGGACAATTGCAACACTATCGTCGCCTCAGTCATCTGCTGTAAATAAAGCTCCTCTATTTTTTTTCTCCCCCTCATGACCATGAATAAATAACCAACGCGTGAGGAATAACAAACCAGACATACTGTGGGGTTGTGAGTACTAATTCCTGCATATGAAATTAATAGCAGGTTTCATGAAGTAGGAAGACGGTAATTAACGTACAAAACGAGAGAAGCGAAATTCCGGGGGAGTACTTCTCAATGCACTAGGAAGAACTAACAAAACGCAGAATTGAAGTAAAGCAGCCGCTTATACGTTGAGCGCATACGGTATTTTAACCCGCTTTGAGGCGCCTTTGACGGTGTTTACAAAGGGATGATCGTCTGATGTACACCTACGCCTATTCGCTATAGAATAGTTAACTTGCTAAACAACAAACCGCAGTAGCTTTCTTGTATGGTTTAGCTTTGTTCGCTGAAGTGAGAATCAAGGGCATTAACTCAGTTTCTTAATAATCTAAAGACACCCAAGCATACATAACGCTAATGGGATTCACGTCTTCGTATTTGAATTTCTTGCTTTCGCTTCTTTAGGGGCGACATTCTCACACTTTGTTCGGCCTTGTTTCGGGCCAACTTTCACGCAATGCCTCTTCTTGCACTGTCGGCCAGTATCGTAGTAAACTCCTCTTATTGCTACCATTAAGAAAAGTCTGAAAAACTTGGCAGTGGCGAAGTTTTCTTCCGGAATCATGCTCAACACCCCTCATCGCCACCTGTTAAATGAAACAGAAAAAAAATTTAGCGGTGCGTCACTTGGGCCTCAAACCTCAGATATTGCCTGATTATATCCGCGTTAAGAAAAACTGGCTGCTCAGCTAGTTAGCGCATATTTCTGGGTAACAAGTTTTGCGCAATGCAAAACGTTCAAGAACAAGAGGCATCGCCAGTCCCGGGTCGCTTGCTCCGTTCTCGCCGTGTGTTGCGCAAATTTATTACCCAGAGCTTCCCGGCTAACGGACGGCCGCTGGGTCTGCCCCGTAACTCACGGTGTTGCTTCGAGTGTCAAACTTCGCTAGGTTGATGAAGCGACCGCGTTACTTTGGCGCATTCAGACGAACGGGTAATTGTACGACCGAACAAAAAAGAAAACGGAAATCAAAGCATCACTAAGCGGTTACAGGGCCGTTATTATCTATCTGAGGCGCAAGCATACATTTCGCAACCTCTCTGCATGCATTAGCGTTTTCTGCATCCTTTCTTTCCAGGCATAAACGCGTTCAGTAATGGTTAGGCTAATGACGAGTGCCGGGGTGCATAACGGCGCCAAATTAAACGATACATATATCTAAGGTGTTTTCTTTTCTGACGGATGCTTTTGCACAGTTCAGAAGCTAGAAACGAAGGACGCTTATAAAGAGTGCCTTTGCCGGAATAGGCGTAATAAAGAAAAGAAAGCCCTGCTGTTTGCTTTTTTAATCTACCATCCCGTCATGTAACGCAAACGTCCCCTTGCTGCAGCCAGTGAAATCGCCGGACCTTTATGGTTGGTGCTTCAGCTTTCACTGCTTCTATTGCGCGGATTTCCTTCTTGCCGCCACACAGCTTTTGGGTTCTTGTATTCCGGGTTTTTCAAGGCATTTTTTTAATTATTATTCAGTAAAGCTGGGAAGGTTCGGCTGATCTCATATATAGTGCAGTGAGCGCTGGCTAGAGAAATATAATAACCCACTACATACTAATAAGCCGTTTCTAGGAGTACGTTGTTATATGAAACTATGCACGAGAGAATAGAAGTTACTAGATTGCATGGGTGGCGTCGGTAGTCCGGATGAAAGTCATTACAAGCACGCGAAGTGTACCTAACCATCGTGCTATCGTAAACACGATCAGGAGGACGGCAAGATTCGCAGGCGCATCTCCACTGGGACGGCATGCATTGATTCATGGTTTTGGGCATTTCAGAGAGGAACAATGGACCTCATGGCGGCTTTTGAGGCTTTCTTATTCGGCCAGTTTGCTACAGTGTTTGAGCGTGGTATTACTATTTGTTTTAAATCAGCCGTTTTTTTTTGTTACCTCCAAGTTTTGTGCACCTGGCTGATTCCTTTTAATGAAAGATATTCGATAAGTGGTTAGTATTTGTCACTACTTATTACGAAATATTTCCTTTCTCTTGTACAAACAAGAAAAAAAATCTGCAAGCCTGATGCCAGATTTCCCTGAAAGGTACGTTTTACTGATCAAATCATTGCTCCAAACGAGAAGTTGATGCGTAAAATCACAGTGTTCTATTCGTTACCATATCTGACATAATCCACAATTTGCGGTTCTGCTTTGATGTCTTCTTGTATCAGAGACCTAAAGGTTTGCTGTTAGTCATAGCTCGTGTGTCAATATCCTTAAAAATTGTTCGAACCCTTTAACACCTGATCATGCCAAGTGTTCTTCTTGGTTGCATACCTTAAGTACGCTTCTGTTTTGGGTACATGCGCTAGTATTTTGTATAAAACAAAAGTTGCACTTAAACTATCATTATAGAAACGCTACTGGCATGAGAAGCTGTATATATAGCTAATGTAGTCACGGTGACTACAGGCAGAGCGAGGTCCTTTGAATACTGCAGCAGTCGACCCAGCCGTCAACGCGTTGAAAGAGCACCGCACACAGTGAGCACAAAGCTTATGTTGTGCTTCAAAGCGTTAAAACTGAACATTTCAGCATTTTTGGGTTCTTGATAAGAGCCGCTCATGCGTGAATAGTGTCCTGAACTCACCAAACCTTCGACCCCAGGATGAAAAATTGGCACTTAGCTGCGCTTGATTGCGGTTTATAATAAGCAGGAATCGCCTTCATCCATCCCCTTTTATTCCCAAACTACTGAAAAGGACTCATGAAGGAGCGAAAACTTACCTCGGAAAGAAAAACCGCTAATGTGCCCAAGACTGGGCTTCTTTCTGCCGCCTTTCAAAACGGCTGTCATAATTAACGTGTCGCTCACGTCAGAGTGCAGTGGATTTTGACTAGTTGCTCGAGAATCTAAGCACATAACACAAGCACTTAACATCAGCCTCTCGACCTTCTTGATGCCCTCACTACATTAGGAAAGTGAGTTCCCCCTCATCCTCGTAGTGCTTGCGTCTTTGTACTATTCGCGGTTGCACGTCGACGGGCGGGGCACGTCGACGAAAAATGGCCAAGGATGAAAGCGAAGAGTACTTAATTAACCTAAAACATTCCCAGTCCCTTTCTGATGCCGTCCACTATAGAGATCATAGGAGCTTGCAGAATTGAACAGTCGTCATATTGTGTCCACGTCTCAGACAAATAAAACTTCCGGGAGATTAGCGTATAAGTCAGCTGACATGCTTTCATCGTTCCCGGCGCCACTTTTATTGCTGTGAATGTGGCGCGTTGCAAGAATAAGAAAATAACCTTTTAACCTGTCGGCAGTTTTTGCGTTACAAGAGGACACACAAAAAAGAATTGAAGGATGCTTACTCTACTGGTGGAGCGAATGATCATCACTTGCTGGTTCGCGAAGTGATTGATGAAATGCTCACGCATTGCAAAACGTGTTTTCTGACGGCTTCCTTAATGATGATGGGAACCTGGAAAACAGCCTTCATCGCTCTATCGGGTACAAGCTGTCGCAGCAGCTGCAATATTCCTGGGCTACGGACGCCACACATCAAGACTCCAAAGTCGCTATGATCAATGTATAACCTTTCTGTCTCTCTCTCTGTTAATGCTAATTTATGGAGTACAATACCGTTGCATTTGGCAGCTGAGTTTGTTTTGTTGTTTTTTGGCACCGTGTCACTTCTTTTACTTCCATGTTGGTCATACCATTTTTGTTTTAAGAGGATTGCATGCATGAGCGCATTATTGCTTTACACCGCACTCCCTTAGAAATTTTACTTCAAATGCAGGTCCTTCGTAATATTTTAGACTGCATGCAATTAGATTCTGGAGTCAAGTTCCCTTGTACGACCCCTAAAAAGAATTTTTCAAGCTTGAGAGAGAGAGAGGGAGAGAAATGAACAGAAAGGCAGGGAGGTTAACCAGGCGATGCCCAGTTGGCTACCCTACACTTGGGGAGGGGAATAAAGGGGAAATAAGAAAAAAGAGCGACAATGAATTGAGTTTTCTGAGTGTCTAGCGACCACTATGTCACGCGGATGATGTCAAAATGTCGGTCACCAGCAGAGACCACTGCTGAATTGCGACAGAAACCGTTGATGAAAGGCAATGAAGTTCGACATATTTTCCTCTTGTCGATCGGGGTTTTCTATGCCTGACCTTTGTGAGTCTTGTGGCGAAACTGTGTTCACAGTTTCTGCTGCTCTCCGTATAATTTACTTGGAGATCCCCCTCGCTCGACTCGGGCTTCCTCTATCTATTCCGATTCTCCTATCCTTCGGGCCAAGCGCCAAGGCATATGCCCTGAAACCAGTCTGCGATTATATTCACGACTATATAATTTCATCTCGTAGATTTCTCTGCTGGAATGTGAATTCACTACTTTTTCTTTTCCGTATTTTTTATTTTGTACAAATTCTAGCTTCAAGTCCCAAAATTATCAAAATACTCCACTCCTTCCACATAAGTGCGTTTGTATCCGCTATGGACCCAGGCCAATACCCGGCCGTGGCTATGTGCCATTGAGCCGGAGGACATCATCATCATGATCCTTTGGCTTTTAGGCATGAGATGATAATACTGATAATGATAATATTGATAATGATAATATGTGATGATAATTAGGATGAGAGGATAATACGATGAAGGTTGTTCGAAGCGCGGTGCATGATTTGCGCGCACACTGTGGTCAAGTGATTACAAGAGAACCATTGCAGGGTCTGTGCAAGAAATGGCGGCGACTAAGGGTAAGAAGAAGAAAGTTCCTTTTTTTTCTGGCATAGCTGGTCAAATCATAGTGCATTTTGAGCAAATGCGAACCCAAAATACTGCAGCGCATTAAGAAAAGTGCAGTTAGGGGTCTGAAATAACGCACGGAATATGTTCCATTGAGAGATTGGTTTGTGGTCCTTGTATACGCCTCGAAAGCGAGCATGTCAGTAATGTTAGCATTTTAGATTCCAGTGGTGAAGCAGCAGTGGGCGCTATTGCTACCGTTTCTATGACGCGTGAAATTGCATATCAGGTAAATTATTGAAACCCCACGCCCTTCCCTCAGCAAGTGTCAACAGCTATGGAAGATGCTTCAATCATATAGCAAAGCCGGTTACTGCTCGAAGCGTGAGTAGAAAGCTCCAGAGTTGCTAGAATGTGGAGCTTCTAGTAGCTGTTTTGCTCCATTCATTATCTTAAAAGCAAAATAACGCAGGGCTCGATAATACTACAACACTGAAATCCTTCGAGGACACTGGCATCCTCAGGAAGTACAAGCCATTGCTCGTGTAAATCTCTAGTGTCCTGGCAGTTATTTATAAGCTTCTATTACATATCTCATCTATGCGATGTCGTTATTTTTGCAGCTCATTGTTTGTTTTCCATTTATTGAATTTGTGGCTTTTATACAACGTACTATTGATAAATACACATCATTGCTTAGAGTATATGCTGATTTTATATCACTCATTACCGAGTGTTGAGTTTTAAATCTCAATTTAGAATTTCTAGTATTCCCATTCCGTTATTTTTTTGTGAATTTTGTGTGTGCAGTCATGCTCTCTAGAAGGTTATATCGCAAGTTCAAGTGTTTTTCTTTAATTATGCACAAAGGAGTAGCCGGCGCCGTAATCAGGCAGCAACATCTCCTTTTATGTCCATATCCATAAAAAAAGGTAGATAATGTGTGAGCCTGAAGTAATGAACATGTGAGGCTTGAGAGTACACGAGGTGTAAAAAAATGGGGAAATGAAGGCGCCTCGCGCACGTGCCCGCGCGAAATACCTGAACACTTAGCCAAAAGAAAGCCGAATGCACATTCTGAAGCAAAATTTTGGTTAGAAACGCGCGATGTCAGCTCTCTACGAATCAGACACAGGATATGGAGTATTAATTAGACATTCTCAGGACACAAGATCACAGGACCGACGCAAAAACTGATTAAAATACGCTCTTGATAACAGTGAGATTTAACGCCTGGATGAACAGGTACAGACGGCTCACTGAACTAGTGCAAAGCGTTGTCGTTTTCAGGTTACCCTTCCGAGTGCCACCACATCAGGTGCCTTCTGCTCATCGCCATCCACACACACCTTATCATGTGCAGGACGCTTGAAAAGAGCGCTGTTGTTTATCGCCTCTTCTGAGACAGCCAAGGCTTCGGCCCATGAAGCCGGTGGACCACGTCGCTCGCCAGCACGCTGACAGCCGACGGGGCACCGAACACACTAGAGGCTGACACTTCAGGCGACGCGCTGTTGCCCTTCGCACTCTGGCGACGAAGGGGCATCGCCGGCGGAGAAGGCACGTCGCACATTCACTGGCTGTAGCGTCTCCACGGACTCTACACAAGGGGTGTTCTGCTCTCGTGATCGTTGGGTGACAGATGACTCCTGAGCAGCAAGCACAGGACTCAAAGTTGCGGGCCCAGGCACAGTCATGTCCTGTGGCTTTGAGTCTGGGGACGGGGATTCCTGTTTGTCCGTACTTGCAGGCAGTCCATTGCCGTTCAGCAATAAAATCAGCAATAAATCACCAATAAAGTTCCAATAAAGAAAGGTGTCAGGCAGGGAGAAGTGATCTCGCCAATGCCATTACCTCCTGTTTACAGGAAGTATTCCGCGGCCTGAAGTTGGAAGAGTTGGGGATAAGAGTTAAAGAAAAAAACCTAAATAATTTGCGAATCGCTGATGATATTGCCTTGCTAATTCACTCAGGGCATGAAGTGCAAAGCATGATCAATGAATCACACAGGCAGACCAGTACGGTGGGACTAAAAGTTAACATGCAGAAAATTAAAGTAATGTTCAACAGTCTAGAAAGGCAACAGCAGTTCGCAATTAATAGAAATGTGCTTCAAGTAGTAAGAGAATATGTCTACTTAGTGCAGATACTGACAGCTGATCCGGATCATGAGACGGAAATAACTATTACAATAAGAATGGTTTGGAACACATATGGCAGGTTCTCTCAGATCATGAATGGTAGTTTGCCGACGTCCCTCAAGGGAAAAGTCTAGAACAGCTGTATCCTACCGGTACTCACCTATGGGGCAGAAACGTGCAGGAAGAGGGCTCAACCTAAGTCAAGGACAACGCAGCGAGCCATGGAAAGAAAAATGATAGGTCCGCTATGCACCCTGGCCAATTCCCCGCCGTGGGTGTGTGCCATTAAGCCTGAGGACGTCATCATCATCAAATTCCCAGCCGCAGCGGTAGCCGTCGGAGACGTCCGGTGACCGCCGGCACCACCCCAATTGCCTCCTCTTAATAGAGAAAAGTATAAAACAGCTGTATCTTACCGGCACTCACCTATGGGGCAGAAAAGTGGAGGCCAACAAAGAGGGTTCAGCTTAAGTTAAGGACAACGCAGCGAGCTGTGGAAAGAAAAATGATACGTGTAACGTTGAGAGATCGGAAGCGGGTGGAGTGGGTGAGGGAACAAAGGCGGGTTAATGACGTCCTAGACGAAATAAAGAGGACGTAATGGGCTTGGGCAGGGCATATAATGCGAAATCAAGATAACCGCTGGTCCTTAAGGGTAACGGAGTGGATTCCAAGAGAAGGCAAACGTAGCAAGGGGTGGCAGAAAGTTAGGTAGGCGCATGACTGGCAAAGGACTTGGTTAATTTGATAGGCATAGGAGAGGGCTTTGCCCTGCAGAGATCGTAGTCAGGCTGATGATGATGATGTTGATGACGAACCTGTCAGCATAACTCATAACGCAGTTGTTTACTGTGTGCCCTAAGTGTCGGCACTGACGCCATCCATGACCCACACGGCTACGACACAGCGGAGGCCTGCCTGGGATCACAACTAAACCATGTACCGCGAAAACGTTGAGCATGTGAGGAATTGCACTTGCTGAGACTCCGTCCTCAGGCGCGAACGAGATTTCACGATTGGCTGTTTCCACGTGCTCCATTCCGGGGCACCGCCACTTCTCACGCTCGATAGTTTGTACAGTTGCAAAAGGCTCTAAAGGTTCCACAATTCTCCGGTGCTCCATACAGCGCGGGAGCCAAAGAAGCTTAAGCTTCAGGTTTCTGGTGTCCGGGTCAATCACTATACATTTTAGACATTTGACGTGAAACTCTGCTTTGTCAATAAGCTTCTGTTTTGAGGACCTGCTACGGCGACGGTTGTCCAGTCTTCTGCCTTCAGAGGTATCTATGTTTAGTGCCAACTGAATCTTGAGGGTGTTCACCAGCGCCACCCTCGTGCATAGCGGCGGACGTAGTAAGCCCTGTAGTACCAAGAGTGCTACGTTAAAACGTGGTCGAACTGGGAGAGCGGAACTGTGCGACCTTCGGAGGTCTTTGGTTCGGATACCACCGGCAGCATATGGTTGTTTTTTCTTCTGCTTTTATGAATCTAACATCGATAAAAAAACAAGACATCCCTTACGCTCCTTGCTTTAAGTCTTTGTTGTCTGTCGTCATTTATGTCATAACGTGCACCTCTTGCACCCTTACACGCGAACAAGGCATAGATAGAGAGAAATCACATTGCCTAGGCAAAATGACCGTTAATCTTAGTTTTTTCAAGAATTCTCTTTGGCAACCTGAACTACTTGCGGAATCTGTGCAAGATCTAGCTTCTTTTTTGTTTCATGTCCTTAAACTTTTGGCTTTGTTTTGACGCCTTCAACCGCCTACCACTTGGGTCCAACTGCATTGAAATTATAAATTAGGAACTCCAGCTAGTAGCTTGATAGCGTAGGCCTGCAATGGCATGTGGAGCAAGAACACTCACCTTTCACGACTTTACTAGCTCTTATCTTGATTTTTTAAAATAAAAAGCTTACGCGATAAACTTTAGTGATGTTTTCGTTGCATTGCGAGTAGTCAGCTTAGTGCGTCTTCTTCAGATATATTATAATTATGAGCGTATATATTATCACAAAGTCTAAAATGAAATTGCCATGAAGCCGGCACTATAAATAGAGCGATATTGAAAAGTGTACGTAAAAAGAACGAGAATTATTTTTTTCTTTCCACGCATAAAAATATTTCCATCAAGGCAAGCTTTGTGATGTAAAAAAAACTAAAATATCTGATCTCGCTCATGGACGTCAAGGTCAACATTTACGATTCCTCCCACATGTCCTTCCGCTTTCGACATAGTGCAATAGGTTCTCATACCGTGGTAGTAGCCTGATCCTGAACATTGGCCCTGACTGGCATTAGACGAGTGTTTGACTCAAGAGTGAACTCAAGAGTGAACTGAATGAAACGCCCTTTAGAACCATTCCATGTGGCTTTTCACATGCAACGGTCGTCCGAAAGAATATACTTCGAGGAAAAGAAGATACCATACAGTGGGTGATACAGCATGTTCCATTCTGAATTGTTCTAGACAATGCCAGTGCTGTTTGGCAGAATGCATGCTATACGTGCCGAAAAACTGAGGAAGAATGAAAAAAGAAAAGAGATTCAAAAGAATAAAAAGAGTTCTGGAGGCGTTCGGCCCAACATTATTTCGTTTTTTTTTTGAGCATGTGCTTCCGAAACAATCTTTTCATGAGTTTTTAACTGTTCCCCGAAGACAGTGGGAATCTCTGCCAGGAATACCTTATATTATCGGTGTGTACCTAACGTCGCCCGTCCTTTCCACAAGGAGACAGGGTCCACCTCATGTAAAACATTGTTTCATCTTCTGCGCCGAAATTGTGAAATTTTCGAGGTTAGGCTTCCAGTAGTAGGGCATGCAAAACAGCTTGAAACATCTAAATCAAGAAAGAAACTAACGGCAACCCATGAAACACACCGGTATGATCCACAGTCTTAGAGCCACACAATACTGCTTCAGAGGGAAATCGTAAAAGAGCACGATTACTTTTCACGGCTACAGGGAAGGTCTTGGTACTGCGTTTTCTTTTTACTGTTTTCTCCACGATGAAGAGGTCTTAAAAAACAAAAAAACTAAGATACTAGGTAACGCATTATGCATATTGCAGTACAGAGGGCAAAACACATGCCTAGAACAACCAAACTGGCTGTTCCGGAGCTCCCAAAGCCGCTGCGACCAAGAAGGCAAAAAATGACGATAAATTTTTATGAATTTATCTGCACATTTTTACATCCAGACCATTATTAACTAAATCTTATCGCTAGTTATCGCGTGTTAAGCCAAAAACACGCTCAGAGCGTGTTCTAGACATGCGTTTTGCCCTCTGTACGTCTTTTTTTCTTTACGGAGAGAACGAAGCCGTACCTTAATAGGCAAGCAGGGAATGTATCATTACTATGGATTGCAAGTTGAAAGACTTGGCTGTTCAGATTGCGGAAGTTGTGTTTCTTTGGTTGTTTGAGCTATGGGGGTTATCGTCCCAAGCGGCTTAGAGCGTGAGTGAAGCCGCACAGGAGAGCTCCGAATTATTCCGACCCGGTTGGGTTTGAACGTGCACGGACATCACACAATGGGCCTTTAGCATATAGCCTCCATGGAAATGCGACTTCCGCGGCCAGGGTTGACCTAGCCTCTTTTGCGCCAGCAGCACAGCACCATAACCACTGACCGACCGCGAGAGCACAAACATGTGTTTGGAGTGATGCAAGATTGCTCGCAACATCTATGTCCACGGTATTAAAGGTTCGCAAATCAGTGGAAGTCTATAAGGGAAGTTTCTGTCCGCACAGAGCAAATTATTCTAAGTAAAGTTTTGCAATAAGATTAAGAAATACGCATACGATTGGCAAAACAAAACAGAAAAAGGGCGCACAGTGGTAAACAATCAGAAATTTTATCTCCAATGCACGGTTTCAGAATCACAGTGGAAAAGGAAGCAAAACATAAAAGCGAAAAAATAAAAAAGTGTGCAGTAATTATCTCTTATATGCCGAGTTAGTCTGCCTTCGTAACAGCTGGCGGAAAGACTTCCTTGCGAAGTGCAAAAACAAAGTGTACAGTATGTTTCCTTTAAAACAGCGGAAAAACTTGGGCATTTTGGAACACATCGGCCGATTCGTATTTTGTGCAGTAATTTTTATGTTCAGACCCGGAAGACGTATATGAAAAGCCAAAGGATTTTAATACGATTCAGAGAGATTTAAGGATAAAAAAAGAATGTTTCCGGCATCACGCGCGGTGGCTTAAATTCCTTAACCTATTTGCGCAAGGCTGTCGCTAGCACCTGCGGACGCATAGAGAATTCTGCACCACAAGGCAATATATATGCAAATTGCGGCCATTTAGGTAGAGCAGTCCCACGAAAATCAATCTGGGTTGACTCGTTTGTGCGCTCGACGTCTAAAGACTGTTGCTACTGGAAAATAGGATCCCGTGATAAGCTATTCATGACGAGAAAGTGGATGCTTCTCTTGACGTACTTGTTAAACCTGGTGGAAAATTCAGTCATTGTTCGCCGCACCCTCCGTATAAGGTCGGCAGCAATAGCTATTGCATACTCAGTTATTTTGCTCTGAAGTTCATGACGCATTTGAAAAGCAGTGTGACCGCCGCTGTTCGAGTGTGCAGCAATCGGTTTCCTGGTGGAACAAACGATCCCAACAAGCCCGACCGCGATCCTCATGGCTTGAAGTCCGACACCTTGTAATGGTGGCGCTCGGAGTAGAATAATCGCTCATTATTTGACACAAACATACATGACTGCTATTTCGAATCCTTATAGGAGGGTGAAAAATCAAGAAGGTTTTTTGAGGAGCGTTAGCTCTTACTACGTTTCTAGATTTCGTGGGTTCTGCTACCACCCTGAAATCACAGCGCCATCTGGGGCAGCAACTAGCTACTCATCAAGTTCCGAGATTTCGTGGGGTCTGCTACCACCCTGAGAACACAGCGCCATGTGTGTCAGCAACCATAAAACAGCACATCTCGCATTGAGACTTGTAGCCCCATCTACAATAGCAATGCAGAAACAACCACCTGCCGCAAGCCAATGATGACGTCACGGTCCAATATGGTGGATATGGGTGGAACTATGTGAGTGTAAGTGTTATGGAAGATGACAGTTCGTCAAACTAATCAAGTGAAGAATTTGATGAAGGTGGCGGTAAAGATGTTAAGCAGTGGTTTGTGTGGTAGTTGGTTGCAATGTTTGGTTGCAAAGTGAAATGTTTGCGAGTGTGTTTATCATAAGGGGAAATAAACGTACAAATTCGTATTCCCATTGGTGTACCTCCCTTTAATTTCATTCATATCAATTCTAGTAAACCAAACAGCTAACGCTCGTTAGTTCAACCTCTTCCAGACAGTTGCGGCCTAGTTTTTTTTGCTACTTGTTCAAAATATCGTGATCGCAACAGCGCTGTTATTTTCGGAGCGATGTTAGACGACAGCATTGTGAGGGGAACCATCCGGCTGTTAGCTAGAGACGTGTGAGCCATACAAACAAGGCGAAACCCACAACACACGTTATTCAGGTGAACGTGACTATATTTTCGGTTGTGTTTAGTGCCCTTGTTTTCAAAAGCAGCTTTAAAAGTTTAGAGAAAATCGCAACCCTGAAATAAGCGCAATTTGCTTCTGGAACATTTTCAACAAAGGCAAGGTACTTTTCCTGGAGTGTTTCGCGTCTTTAAAGCAGAAAAGAAAGTATCACCGCAGAGTTTGATGGCTGAACAAAAACCACTACCCAAGCTATTAGAATTTAGAAGGAAACAAGGAAACAAGCGCGTAATTACGCATTATGAATTCGGAATTTCTGTTTATTCTCAAAATAGGCGTCATATGAAGCCAAAGACCAAGCTTTTTTACAGAAAGGCTGGAAACTCGTGCCAACAGTACTGCAGGATCGTAGACATCGTATTATACTGTGCCGACATCGTGCCTACACTGCGTGGACATACAACAAGTGAAACCAATGTGTTTGTGAAATTTTGCGAACTATATGAGACTTGCTCTGTACGTAGCGGCGAAGGTTGTACGGTCTCTGCCGAAGATAAATAGACCAATCTGCTTGTTTCTAACTGGTTACTGAGGCTCTTGTCACGCCATTGGAAATTCCAACTTCCAGAGCGACATGGACGAGAGTTCGTCTCATCTGCAAGAATTTGCGAGCGTTGGATACGCATAATGGATACGCATAATTGGAGACACATAGCTTGACGCAGCAGCAAACATCTTATGCGCTAACCAAATGGCAACAGCTGTAGATCTTCGCTTCTCAACAACTATGGATATACGGAAGCATGCTCGAAGCACGGAGGGTAAGTCTTCACGGTAAATTTCTGCTCCTCGTCATACAACACAATTGATAATGGACTTTTAAAGACGCCATGGAAGACATAGTCTTTAAAATTTGCTCTGTTTGAAAAGTACGCTAGAGAGAACAAGCAGAACAAAAAATTAAGTCACAAAACACTCGCCAAAACCGAGACACTGCGGAGAAGGAACAAGAGTTAGGACTTCTATAATGAAAGGGGGCACGTGTTCGCAATGCTCTTTTTTTTTATTCATGCTTCACGTGACTGCCAATTACTTCCGTAATCAGAAAGGCCTCGGGCGTAACGGGGTGCCGAGATTACTCATGCTCCCAGGCGAGCATCATTAGGTCCTGTCGACGCGTCAGGCTATCTTCCAAAAAAGCAAGCAGAAATCTGTGCCTTACAAACACTAGGCCTGCTTGGATTTTGACACACCCACGCGTCTCGGACGCTGACAGGCACCTCCCGAGAGACATTACTGTCGCGCATGGAAGAAGTCTACCATCTTGAACTAATTGCTTTTCCCATTTTTTTTATATGAGAAATCTAATAATGTTGAGTCGGCAGCCGCAAGTCGTTTAGTGTGTCATCATTCCATCGCACGTGCGCTTACCCTTTTTGAACATTAAAATGTGCTTATCCACAGATGATCATACCAAAAAGAGAGAAGTTGAGCTGTTTAAGTAATTAAGTATACCACCGACAGTGCCGTGCAGGCATTAATGAAAGAGTGGTATGCAGAAAATAGAAATTTTGTGGAAGAAATATGTACACAAGCAATATGTTTCAGACGTCCAAGCCGTGGAATTCGATGACAGAAATGTGTACAGAAACAATTTGTTGCAGACTTCCAAGCCGTGGTGTGACGGTCGTCAATGTTCGTTTTCAAGTAAGAAAAAAATAAATGAAAGATTGCATTGAACATAATTAATTCATAAGCGCGGCATCAGCTTACGTCAAAGCAAAGACAGAAAGAAAGCAGGTACTAGACCAGGCGTCTTGGAAAAAAAGAACATACTTGCGCAAACAGAAAACCTTGATCTTTGATATGAAGCTTTGCAAGTTTGCAGAGAGAAATAATTGAAGAGCGGTGACAGTATGTTTGGTAAATTGTTCCAGTGTAGATTGTTTTCAGGAAGGAATTATACACAAAACCTCATGTCATGTCAAGTCTAATCTTTTCTAATTTCTGCAGATTTATTCCTCCAAGGCACGAAATGCATAGTTCAGGTATTATAGCTAAAGCACCTCTTACCTCCTGAGTGGCGTGGGCGGGATTTGTCGCCACAGGCTGGTGTGTGGACAGAGCGTGACCTCGTTAACTACCCATCGTGCATTTAGAGTGTAATTATGATTTGTAATGATTACTAACAATTGAATAATGTTTCAATGACCGATCGAATTAGAAAATTAAGTTTCTAATTATATAAAAAGGAAATTAATGTCGCTAATTGCTCCGAGTAATTCACGAAATTGGTAAATTATTAGGCATTTCTCCAGAATTGAACAAATAACTATAATCAAATATATAATAGCAATTAACGATGTAATCATTAGCAATTAGCAGATCATATTTACTAAAACATAAATAAATAAATCCATTAAATAGATTGATTAGATAATTAACTATGTATTTGCCTTCAATAATTAACTACGCTACTAACTAACATTCTCGTTGGTCGTTTTTAACGTGCTCATAAAGCGATGTTCTCTTTCGTCAAGCAAGAGGAATGTTCATATCATTTTTACGTTCAAGTGAATTGATCGCTCGTGGTCTTCGGCCTGGAAACCGATTTTTTTTAACTCAGCAAACTGCCTAACATTACGGCACAGAACATGCTCTCACCTCCCCATATTCTGGAGGACCGCAGAACTGTTATCAGACGGGGAACTCTGGTTTCGTCGTGATTTACCGGTTTCGACGCAGCTGCTTAGCGCATGCCATGATTTCTCAATTGCGATTCACAACGCACAACAGCTCGATTCAATTTTTGCGAGCTCTGCCAAAGATTTGATAACAAAACTGTAGACCATCGGAATAAGCAAGACTACTCGAATTTGTCTGTGGTTGCCCAATTGCCCATACGCTCAGCAGAAGTAATGCACGGACACTCTGCAGGTTACTTAAGTCGTGCCAGAAGGCTTGTTTCGAGGCGAATTTTTCGGCGGCAGATTATTGGCGGCTGCTCGTGGCTCAAAAAACGGTAGTAATTCTTTCTTTAGACCCATCAGCATGACTGTCCAGGGCGCGCAAACGCCACTGCGTAGCACAACACGTGCCATTCTGAAGCCCGTACTCGGTACTGGAGACGAAGGGGGGCACATGTACAAGCCCACCTTGGATTTATAAATTACCAGCTATGAGCATCGCAGCCAATATTTCTTTCTTTTTGTAGCACACAGGTGCCGCCCTCTGGTGGCTGTTTCGAGGTTCGGGGGCTCGAAGGTTATTCGCAGTAAATGCTCTGTCCCATTATAAAGGGTCTGTGTTTCTAGCCAGCTGGCTGCTCAGCTGCTTCTCATTACAACACACTAACTCCACATGGAAATAAGCCCCCAAGAATCAGCACCGCGAAGCATTCAAGTAAAGTACTTTCCTTTCCATTGCAGGGATCATAGTATTGGAATCTGAAATTTCTGAATCGCATTAAAAGCTTGTAGGATCGGGGCTCAGATTTTAGATACTGCAAGCCGTCCTGCATCAAAGAACGCTTCGACGAAGCTCTACGAAAGAACACATATTATTTTTACGGCTCATTGCGCGGCTTTGAGCGCTTTGTATTGAGTCCTATTTTCGCTGTTGTCTTCAACACATTGTGTAGAAAGAAATTACATGAACATATTATGTATTTTTGGTGCTGGAAATAAAGCTTAACAATTTATGGGCCCAAGTATTGGCTGTCACATAAGAGAGTTGTGAAAAGTACATTTTACAAAGGTTTTCGATACGTACAGGTGGCGTCAAAAGTAAATCGAAGGCAATATTAACGAAAAAAATTCATCATTGCCCCCCCTCACCCCTCCCCAATTCATGAATCCTTGAATACATATGTGCAGCCTAATTGTCATTGTGCGAATTGCACTATGCACTAATAAATTAGGAGCATTATGCTTTATTAAGTTTTCTCGACGAAGTTCCCTTCCATTTACTTTTGACGGCGAGTTTAAACCCGGATGGCTTTGGGTGGGTAAACGGCTGCTTAAGAGGCTGAGTATTTTAAGCCGCGACGTTCTACTTTCAGTAATTTGTTACAACGTATTTAGCGAGCCAGAAACTTTCTGAAGTAGCGAACTTCATTTCTGAACACAAGGCACAAGAATAGCTATATGTCACCTCCTAACTGCCCCATTCTTGCAGACTCTCGTGAGCGTTGACTTTTATTTGGTTCCTTTTGATTTGTTTTTTTTTTCAGATTTAGCCGAAACTAATGCCTCTAAAATTGGCAGTATGTAACGAAATCCCGGCCTGTGAATGATTACTTTTTGCGATCGGTGAAAGCCTACAAAAGGTATCTGCAGCAGTGGCCAGGTGACGTAACTTTTGCCTGTATGACAAGTTCTTTAAGGCTCCACCAGACATCTTATCTCGTTTTGATGCCAGACGACGGCTCGAGTAATTACGAGCGAACAGGG
Source organism: Amblyomma mixtum (assembly GCF_055824585.1). Taxonomy (NCBI): domain Eukaryota; kingdom Metazoa; phylum Arthropoda; class Arachnida; order Ixodida; family Ixodidae; genus Amblyomma; species Amblyomma mixtum. The sequence goes on along the minus strand of NC_143019.1, from coordinate 103,677,561 downwards.
CTGTCACGGCGACTTAGACACACCTCCCGCTTTCCTATCAAAAACAGCCGTCAGCGACACTGTCGTTCCGTTGCAGTGCGCGACTTCCTCGACGCATGTTAGGGAGGGGGGTCACTCGACCATGCTGCACACTGGTGACAAGGCCAGGCATTCGTGCGGTGCCTACTTGAGACCTGCCGCTCTACGAAAGGCGTGCGTCGTCTCACTCACCTTGCAGGTGGAAATACCACGCAAAAAGAAATATTGCTTGGCGTTTGTGTTACCTCTTCTTTACTTATAATTTGTTGGTTTTTAATGAACGATATAGTTGTAGTGGAACGTACAGTCGGGGACAAAAGTCTCCGGACCACGTGTTCCTCAAACGAAGCTTAACTCTACTATCAGACAGTGGCTGGAGTCTGCACTTGTGTAGAGGAAAGAAGAAATATTTAACTTTTACCTCCACAAGTGTGGTCTCCAGCCACCGACTAAGAACAGAGCTATCGGCTTCGTTAGAGGAACACGTGGTCCGGGGACTTTTGTCCCCGACTGTACATTGATAAGCATCAAAGTAATCGATTAAAATGTCTTTCTTCTTGTTGGCACACTGGTGCGAACAGCTCTAGAGCTGATTTTTAACCAATTAGTAGAATTCTATTTAGTCGGCAAAAAGCGACGCTATTTGTGTTCAAGCTTTTGTATTTGGTGGAAATTTCGCACTCGTAAATATGGTGTCAAGAAAGAAAATGAGCACATAACAGAAACTAGAAAGAGAAAATTCTCGCTCGTTAAAAAGAAAATCGCATTAAGGCTAGTATCCTTTCACCGAAATGAAGCCTAGATAAAGGGGCTGAATTTATAGATTCTCGAAAGAAATGGAAACTAAATATTTTAAAGCTGCGTAACAGCGGTGCAACGCTTATCCTAAGCAGGGAGTTACACTGTAAATAGGGATTTATATAATAGATGCTACTTAATTCAGCGCTTGAAACTCTCAGGAACAATGGGAAGGCCCTCCCACACGGCGCTAAGGATATGAATAAATTTTATTGTCGGAATTCAAGCGTTGCTGCCCTCTATATTCAAATGCCAATCCAGATGCATCAATTAGCCAATCTCACCCATGCTTGCCATGAAAATGGCTTTTTTTTCTTACGCGCTATCGAACTAAAGCAAATTGATTAAGGTGATACCGCAGTGCAAATACCACGTCCTAGAAGCTGTACAAAGTCAAACATGCTAGCTTGGAGAACTTTAGCGCATAACTGGTTCCAAGGATTTCGCAAATCCTTATTGGACAAAGTAGATGGGGGCTTTGGGACCTCAAGAACGGTTACTCAGGTACTAGCAGAACTTATCAAGTCCCAATTAACTTGGCCACGCCATACGGCATCGGAGAATGCATAAAAGGTACTTGGTCGCAAGTTTGAGCCAATAAAACTTCGGCAATGCCCATTACAGAAGTAAAAAAAGCATTCTACATAATGAACGTTACTTAGCTGTCCGAAACATTTGGACCTACTATGTTCTGCAGTTTACATTAAGCTCTGAAAATTGCAGACTCCCAAATATAGAGTAGTAGAGGAATAGAGTAAAATCCTAGTCATCGCTAGTACCAAGTTTTTACAAAATCCTTTTTTTTTCGGCACTATATCAGGCAGCTGAGCAGTTTACAAGCTCCTTTCTTTGGACGGAAGGTAGAGCCAGCGAAAACCGACAGATGACGAGAAGGAGGATGCGCATCACAGGAGGAGTATCATGGGCATTGCCGTGATGCTGCTGATCTTAAATGATTACGGTGTTGTTTTACATGTGAATAGCGTATGCCATTATTCCTGCAAATTGCCGTCGCTGCATGCATCATTCAGTTCGGACATTTTTTCATTGCCTGTTAATCCAGGCGCGATAATACAGTGTTTTCTTTATATACATCTCTTCATGCCACTGCACGAATCTCTTCTCATCTGTAATTGAGCACCTACAACTTTTTTTTTATTTTCGTGGTAACTACTTACCTTTTGTAGGTACGAATTGCGCACAAAAGACACACACAGGAAGAAACACGAGGGAGACTGAAAGGCACGTGTGCACACTGCCTATAAAGCGGCACTGAATCGAATAAACACCAGTTGATAGTTTGCGCTCTCAGTCTCCCTCGTGTTTCTTCCTGTGTGTGTCTTTTGTGCGTAATTCGTATCTACAACAGTATGCGCCAACTCTCCCAACAAGAACTTCTTAACTACTTACCTTTGAAGGCCCTTCCCTGCCTTCATGGTTTTTTTTATGTGTCAAATGGTCTCCAAACCATGTTTTCAGCTTTGCGATACGATTACATTGTTTTTATGGTTTTTGCCATAGTTATACTGCCACTTCTCGATAGCGAAATAATGCCGCGTACTCCAAACCAGCAAATGTGAGCTTAATAGTCAGCGAAACTTTGCTCTTAAAGAGCAGTAAACAACTCGCGGTGGCGAACTGTCAGTTAAAGAAGACCAATATTTCTAACCCTATGCCGCAGCAAAAATTACTTGTAGGTTGCTGATGCCATCGCAGACAGAGGCGTTCTCTTTGTGTACTCCTATGTAATCGAATGTGCCTATGCGGTCAATGCAGCTATATCTTTTCTGGACTGCAAAACTATCGGCAAGAACGATACCGATAGCAGTCCAAATGAACGTAGGTTCTTGCGGCTTCTCCAAATTACTTCACCCAGAGTGCACCAAAAATTTCGTCCCTGTTTCTTGTTCTTATGCCAGAATACAACAAAAGTAAACAAATAGGGGACAAGTTTTTGTGTGTGTTAATTGGCAACGTTTCCGCGTATGTGAAACTTCATATCACCTCGCAAGGAGCCGAGTTCCATTTTTGATAGCCGGAAAAAACAGCGTCGCAAAGAGCGCGACCGCCTAAAAAAGATAGTTACGTCGGACAAATTAACCAAAATTCTCCGTTTTGTGAAAACTGCCTGAACCTGAAGCCCATTATAGCTATTTTCGTTAATTTTTTTTTGCCTGGAGAGTGAAAACAATTAAAGGCTTAACTTCGCTCATAAGGCGTGTACTAAATATTACACAGTGCTTTCCCCTTTATATATGTTCTCCTCAGATAACGCAGGGCAGTTGATTAAAGTGGTTGCTGGTTAATACTGAGGAAGAATGCGCGCAGTGACTTTAACAAGTTCTAGACATGTGAGGTTTAAGCAAGTGATAACAAAATACAAGACGAATAAATATCACAGAATAGCACAATACAATTTTGAATGCTTTGGAATCTTTCTGTTTTCGAAGCTTTTCCTTAGTTGAGTGCCGCGAGAGCTCTTGCCGCACTCTCTTATAGTCACTTGGAGCTCTTCGGCATGGAACTCGTGGACCACTCGCTGCTGGAGGAAAATAGTTTCTCCTTAAACGACACATCGAAACGCACCGCTAATTTTTTTCGCAGGATGGGAGCTGCTGAAGTATTCTAAGCTTATTTAGTGCAATGTATCGTGGTATATCCACTCGTTTGGCAAGTGTTGAAATTTAATTCGTCGTATTGTATGAGCAGCTTCATTCGGAGAGGAAGAGAAAGCTGGGAGTAGCTGTTGTGATAGCTAGGTAAGTGCACGAATTTCTGAGCGTCACATATCTAGGCTAAAGCCTGAGTTACTGTGCTCCCGGACAGTGCAACGAAGAACAGGCTGCTCAGCTTCGACTAAATATCAGAGAGAGATGCACGTTGTCTCCGCAGAGGTATTAAAGTTCAGTGAAATTCGTCCAGCATTTCGTACTGCCCCGTGCAAAAAGACTTTGTTCGAAGACCTAGACAGACCAGAATATAGAACTTTCTTGCTGCTTCAAATGGTTTTAAGCCGAATCACTGCTGAACCAGAAAAAAAAACACGACTCCGAACGTCGTTAGGGGAGTTGGGTGAGACGTACAGATGTGGCGCATGATAGGCGCGTTTCTTTCACAGCGTCTAATTTGCTTCAGAGTTGGGGCGAACCGGCTGTGGTGACACGAAGAGAAAATCTGCCAATAATACAGAGTATAAAAAAATTTATTCTCTGATGTGTCCACCATGCTCCTGCTCATGCATGATACCAGATGGAGATTCGCGCAACAAAGAGGTCAGAGACAATCAGTGCGTTGTTCAACGCCGACTTTCATAATCAGTAAAGAACACTCATTCCTATAAGAAAAGAAGGTTTTTGAGAAGGGCTGCTTACTTCCATAAAGTAGAAAATATTCTTAGCAGCACACATTCTGTCTGTTACAGGTTCTTTTAGTACACAGTACCTTGCTTCTCCTCTACTTTATTTTGTAAGAAAGTGCAACATTGTTTATTGGTTCATTGAGAGTTTAACGTACCGAAGCGACTCAGACTATGAGAGACGCCGTAGTGAAGGGCTCCGGAAATTTGGACCACCTGGGGTTCTTTAACGTGCACTAACATCGCACAGTACACGGGCGTCTAGAATTTCGCCTCCATCGAAATTCATTCGCCGCGGCCGGAATCGAACCCGCGTCTTTCGGGCCAGCAGCCGAGCACCACAACCACTGAGTCACCGCGGCGGGGTAAGTGCAATGTTTTGCTAAGCCTATTCTTCTTTCGTTATCTCATTGCACGAGTGGTTACTAATCTTACGTCTGTGAAGTTCACTGTGGCCTCGATAATAGGGAAGATTCGATTTGAACAAAAACGTTGCTTGCACCACGAGAACAAATGGAACATCGATGCCAACTACGGCGTGACCATTACCGAGACCTTTCACGCAGAAGGCAACTGAATCATGAACAATCGAGAGCATTGATGCGCTTTTTACGCTGTGCGTTGTAGAGAAGGAAGTTAAATAAGTGCAAACGACACTGAAATTTTGCGTCCGCAAGGAGCGCTCTGTCGCAAGATTCAGCCTGAGTGTTATGGGCAGTCCTTTCTGTGCCAACTGCGGTGAGAAAAAGTGCAGCAGGATTGCTTAAGGTACGAGTGACCGCGTGAAATTTGGCGGTTCTTTTAGGTGAAATGGTTATCTCGCTGTGGTAGCTGGTGATTGTGTTCATTTTTATCATTTCATGGGGCATTTAAAATTGAAGTGAAGCTACGTATGGCGAGTACATAGATTTTTGTTCGGATTCTGTAAAGCTGTTTTTTGTTTTTTAATAATTTGACAACCTTTGTTTCTGAACCATAGAGAGAATAGCCTTTCATGTCGACAGATTATAAAAATAAAAAAACACGGTATCGCTGAAAAGACCAAAGGCTGATGGAATAGCTTTTGGAGGACGACCTCTGTGGCCAAAAACTCTGAATAGCTGATGCAAACAAACAGAATGCAAGCACTTTCTCAAGTTCAAAACAGCCCCGCAAGGCAAGCGTGTTTTTCAGCGCTTCACAAAAGGGAAGATCGCACGTTTTCAGCTTAGAACCTTCCACCATGGGCAAGGACGCCTCGCATTGTGCTTACTGCGACAGTTTCTGTTTCTGATGTGAATTTCTTTTCATCGGCGTTTTCTAAACAACATGCCTTCAAAACCAAAAGAGAAAAAAAGTGATCGCATTGTTTCTTCTGACACCACCGCGAGGGCCGGCGCAGTTTCCTGTCAAAAGAAAGGAAAACACAGAAAAGCCGCGGAAGCAAAATGTTACGGAAAGGGGAGCCGTGAAAAAAACACATTTCTGTGGTGAAGCATCTTAAGTGCAGGAAGAGCCTCAAGGTATGCGGGGACAATCTCGGTCCCCAAAAATAGTGCACGCTTGCGGAATCAGAATACTCACTAGTAAGTATAAAGGAGTTTCGAAATGCCAGCGCTGCAAGATTTCTTTGAAGCTGGTGAATGACTCGCCTGAAAATAAAACTGACTGTGGAGAAACTTGAACATGTGCCAGGCATTTTTAGATTGGCAGACAATACTGCAAAGCGAAATTTTAGTGCGGATCCGACAGTTGTTTTTTTGTGGCAATCAGTAGAGAGTATAAAGCTTCGTTAAAACTTAACTCCGTCTTCATTCAGGATGTTAACAAATTAGTTTTTTGCACAATGTCCTCGCTCGGAAAGCGGATTGAGAAGCTTGCTTAGGAGCGTGCGGGAGGGTTAAATTAAACCGCATCATATGTCTGAAGTGACGCCGAATACTTCATAAAATATTTTATCTTTCCAACAATTCCCGGCACTTTCAATCAAATATTGATATCTTTTAACATCAGTTATCAAGATACCACTTTAAAGCAACCATGCACATGCTCCCAATCTAGCAGAGAAATGAAAAACCTCCTTGTCAAAATATCAAATATTTCAACGCATTCTTCGCATTGTGGATATGAAAGAACTCCGCAAAACGGTGTGTGCTATTTCTCTCACACACCGTTCACACAATCTCTCACTCCTAATTCTGCCTCTCCAATAACTACCTATGTCAAACATTAAAACTGTTGCCGACTTAGGCGTCTGTTGTCGAACGGTAGCAGATTCAAAAATATTCTTACCCGTTATCGCTGTGAACTGCGTATGTTGGCTTATACTTTTCAGAAATGGAGAGCAGCGCGAAAAATGAGTCAACGTAAGGAATCGAGGCAGGCAAGAACGTGCGTTGATCAGCGCTTGTCCTCGTATCCTTGTCTTCTTTCTTTGTCCTGGTCTTCTCATCTTGTCCATTTTTCAGTCTTATGTATTCAGCGTTTGTGCGATTAAGCCGGGAACGGCGAACCACATGTCAACTTTTGTGGATAAGTTTATGCACTCGGAAAAAAAAAATTATTTTACACTTTTAATGCTCAACTAGAACTAACACTTCACAGTGGTTATTTTTTACTGAAGGTGTAGTTTACGGTTTCAAATAGGAACAAGTGTCTCATGACTGCGCTCTCCCTCTAGAAATCGTCAAATGCTTGATGGAGTGTTAGTGCCTGAAACAAATTTGGCTCCTCCTCTTTTGGTGTCTGAGCTGCTCTAATGCGCGAAGGAGCACTATTGTTTCTCTTTTTTCCTCAGCTCTACCGTTCTTCATTAACACAATGAGAACATATTTATCGCCTGTTAGGAAGCCACGAACAGTCCATAAAAGCAAAACAGGAGACAAAAAGTCGGAAAAAAATTCTTGCAACAAATTGCATCTCTATCAGAGCGGTAATGTTGAGCAGAAAAACATGAGGAAAAGAAAAAACTCCTTGGAGCCTTCTCAAAGAAAGTCACATGTTCAGGGCAATTGCGAATGCGAGCGAACGCCACCGCCTCCGCTCTGCCGAGCTGTGCCGAGGAGCAGTGAGTCACGTGGTATGACGTCACTGCCACACCCCCACTTCGCCGCTTGAAAGTCATTCTTCAGAGCGACATGACGTTGAGGTTTTGCATTGGAGGTGTGAAGCTAATGCTCTAGAACAACCGGTGGGATCGGAACCCACGACCTTCGAATTTCGCGTCCGAGGCTGTATCAGCTGAGCTACGGGGATGGCTGCGCAATTTTGTGCTTTGAGGTTATTTGTGTGTAGTGTGAGTGATCCTTAAGTTGATTGGTTGTTTCACAGATTGTATTTGTCCTAGACTTTTGTATTGCAATATTTCGTGCAGGCTGCGAGCTCAGTAATGTGAGGAAGATCACTCTGTGTGTTACGGCCAGGGGAAGCACACATAAAGTGAACATTCAAGTAGTTCCATAGATATGCGCAAACGTAGTTGATTATGCAACAACCGTGATGTTCGAAAGGCGGCTTTGAAGTGCAACGGACATTGAACAATGTCCGAATATAAGCAAGTGAAAGAGGTACGCAGAATGACGTTGTAATGATAAAATCTTCGGAGTACATTATAAATGGGCCCTTTGTGGATACGACATTTGAGGCTGCACTCTGAATAGTTCAAATCATAAAGAAGTAAATGAGGTGAGGACTTCAACTCTACTGCTCAATACCGAGTTGGGGGCGTAGAAATCTTAGGTGGGCCAATTTGCGAATGATAAGGGGTGAATTTTGAAAACTTCGATCCGAGTATTTCATGTTCCAAGAGCAAAAACATAAACTGCCATTCGTGGGATTTAACAACGTGAAGCGGCAGATGGATTGCCTTTCACGCCGTACTAACGGCTCCGGATTAATTTTGAACGCTTGGGAACGCTTAATCAATGCTGACATCCCACTGCACACCACCGCCTTTTGCGCTTCGTCTCCATCAAAATGGGGCCGCCGTGTCCGGCACGGAACGCAACTCCTTCTGATCAGTAGTTCAGCATCCTAGCCATTGTGCCACAGCAGCGAGTTGCTCTACAAGCCTTAGTGCACGTGGCTGTAATGTGAGGCTATCGTACATAAGCTATAAAATGAAGTCTTACGTATATGTGGGCTGACTCCCCTTTCCTTGTGGTGTTTTTATGCGTGATGAACGGAATTGCTTGCCTGCTGGAAATTTAGAAAAGAGAGAGAGAAAGAATGAGAACATATGCCTTCGAAAAGTTTAGAAAGAGTGCAGTAGAAGTTTGTTCTGTACGATGATATTCAGATGAATTGAAAATCTGAATATTTGCTTTTGAGTGACAAGCCTCTTCAAGAACCCGGTTTATTAACAAAGAAGTTATTAGACTCGAAATGGTAGTAAATTTCAGAAACGTTATGTGTTTCAAAAGCTTACGGCATATAAAAGGTACTGAAAAAGAACGATAACAGTCAGCTGCTTGCCTGATCTCTGTTTGGAGTACTAGAATCAGCTTAGCAATCTTCCAGTAGCTTGAATATTTGTTATAGATTTGCCGAGTGCAATATTTGATATAAATTTTGAACTAAATGTGATAGCGTATGTTTAAGCATTTTTTAAAGCTTGTTCCCTACGCCTGAAGGCGGTCATAACTAAGGCTTGTAATTTTCTGAGTAGTGTCTTCGTCAGTGATAGTTATGGGCACAATATAAGGGCAGCAATGTGCTACACATATGCTGAAATAATCTTCCATAGGGAACATGAATGAGAAGAAATCCTTTTATTGACGATAGGTATTTCGCGTTAGTAATAACGCTGTTATCATAGAAGTATAAAGACGCAGTTTTGCCTGCACGTTAGATTGCATGCACGCTTTCCGCTGAGGTCCTTGCGCTTCTTTTTTTTACATTCATATCAAAGAGGTTTTTCAAGGTACTCAGTATTCTTGTCGTTAGCAATAAATTGTAGAAGACGTGCTTAGCAATCGCTGCAGGTTAAAAATTTGGGCTGCTGAAAAGCTGAGAATTGTTTTTAATTCACAAACAAATGTTTGAAATTGTTAGGGGGCAATGTTGGCGAAACAGCGGTGATTCAGAGAAGCTGAAAACACAATAAAAAAGTCAGACAGCCAGGAAGTCAGAAAATTTTTGTAGGCATACTATGACCGCTACTGGCGCAGCATCTTTTTCAACGAAGGAGTGGTGAAAACTAATGTCTTTAACCGGTGTCGTTTTATAATAATCAAATTTACAGCTGCCCATATATGCACCCTTGAGTGTAAAATCACCGCGTCTGGCATGGAAATTAAATGGAAAATAGCATCGCTGGCGTGGCAGAGTACCAGGAGGGGATGTTTTCTCTCCCGTACAAATACCACCATTCCCTGCAAGGCTACTCTAACAGGTGTCGTGCTATATTCATGCGCTCACAGGTTTTCGAAGCGCATCGTACGAAGGTGGTCGGCGCACACACAAGTTAAACGGCCGCGTCGGCGCTGCGCAGCAGCGTTAATTAGCACACTAATTGCACACTGTCACTAGCAGCTGGTGAAGCGCGGAAGGCAGGTTTTTGTTTTTTGCGAACTTAAGAGCGTTCCGGTAGGCGTACTCAGGCGCTTCGTTCCTAAACACATCAAGTGTGTCGCTACAGTGGAAAATATATGCTCATCCATGCAATCAACTCATCATGACGGTCAGCAAAATGTTCGCCACCGCATTTTTAAACAACTTCTTCAGTCAATATAAAACGTTTCTGCATTTATTATTCTTCATACAGCTGCCACACTCCGTATAAGCTTCGCAGCTCGTACCAACTGCCTGTTTTACTTCCTAATCCGATAAGAACGTGTGTTTCCCCACTGCCTGGCTCAGAGGTTTAAATATGTGGTTATTACTGGTGAGAAAGGAAGATATGGTAGAGTGTCAAATCTGGGTCATAAATGGTAGCAACTGTTGTACTGGCAGTATGAAGACAAGCATTGTCATGCTGCACAATGGGACCTGTAAAGGACAGCCAGGGTCATTTTTTTAACGAATGAGATCAAAGATCGTCCTGGTCAGTGTGGGCGTTCTTTGCTTTGCCTCTTGACGTTAATACTCAAGAGGGAACTGAAACATATGTGGAGGTCTTAATTACAGCATTCAGTAGAGCGCCTCCTCCTTTTTCGGCTCGTAAGGTCCAGGCGCTCATCAACTTTGGAAGTCTTATTGTGAACCGGAGTAAAACAATTTTATATTAGTATTGGGCACAGTTCTTTATGAAATAAACAGAAATAAAAGTTAGCAAAATACAAACTACACCACTACAGTACAATTATTTGTTTAAAGTATCTTAGTGATGCCTTACACATTTGAACAATACAAGGCACAGGAAACGACTATATACACCGTCAACATCACCTCGAAACCTTTTTTTTTCTTCAGCTCAGTCCTTTTCTTTTCACCAGTATGCGGCAACCAGCCACCAATCGTGCCGTCAGCATCCACCCCCCCCCCCCCCCAATACAGACGAACTCTTTACGAATTCTTGACGTAAAATAAATGGAGGTCAGACGGGCTTGCACCGACACCTGAATGGGCGGATGGCAGGTGGGAGGGTGCCTACGTAAAGCAGCAGTGTCTCTTCTTGGGTGCGGGATTACGCTACTCTAGGCAGTGGCAATACGTGCCGAGCCAGGAGAGCACGTGAGAGGGCACCTGAAGCCACACGTGCTTTCATCAAAGGCAGCTTGAGTATTCTCCAAAGTAGCAAGAACTGGCGCACAAACAAGGCTTTGGGACGGCGATCGCACAGTTGCGCGCGACTCTGCGATCTCGGCGCCTCGGTATGCGCTTTTATTCTACCAGCAGCCTTTATCCTCGGCCTAGCAAGAGTCGGAAGAGTATGGCTGTTTGCACAACGCCCTGCTTTCGCAGTGGAGCTACTTTATCCTCTATGTGCTCACTTCCCCGCTTGTGAGCGCGTGTGTGTGTCAGGTTATTTGGACGCTTGGCAGCAGCGTACTTGCAGCATTTCGGACCGGAAGGTTTGTAAGCGCAGCACGGTTTCGGTTAACCAGGAGGTGATTAAAGGTATCTGCCAAGACCAAGCGGCCAACTCTACCGAAGTACAGCGAACTTGCGTGATGAAACTACACCGCTTTTTCCGAAGAGTGTGGAAGATAGTGTCCCCGCACTATACAGTGGTAGATTGACGTCAGTCGCATGTCGCCACCATACCCTGTTTCTTTTTCATAGAGCGCAGCCAAGCCAGAGCTACTTAGTTCACGTAAGGTTGCGAAAGGCAAAATGAGCCCGACTTCCCTAATGAGACCGTAACCATGGCCTGCTAAAGTTGTCGACGCTGTACCAAGGGAGCTCACATGCCTGCAATGACTACATAGGTCCGCTTCTGGAGCATTGCACTGCAGCTGGATTTCGATGAATGCGACACATAAACACTTATGTGTGTTTCGAAACATCAAAACGCATAAACGAACTTCAAATCGTGGAGAGTTGTTGTGGGTGCTAGAAATTACGTGCATCTCACAATAGGTGTCGCGATAATAAAAGTGTTCAACCCAACTTACGATCACTTGTAAGCTTTAAAAATCAGAGCCAGGGCTTCACTCTTAGAGTGTAGGGAAAAAATCTTGCTCTTCTAAGAACAACCAAAATTCCTTTCAAGGACTTATTTTTGAACGTAGGTTGAACAAGGTAAAAGCAGTCCATTAGAAGCTTCATAGAACGAACGTGAGTAAAAAAAAATAGGATCACGCTTTGTCTTTGTTATAGGCCTCGAGGTAGCTGTTTTTCGATATTCTTGACTTTCTCCATTGTTTCAGTGTGTTCAGCATGGATCAAATAAATGACGTTGTACGAGAGAGTGGCACGCAGTGAAGCTACAAAAGGATTTTTTGTTTGATAAAAAATTATATTTATATGGGAGAGAAGTGTGGGTGCGGCAACTGGAAATCAACATCTATGTCGTTTTGTTTTATCTGTTTTCATATGTCGCTAGCGTCTGTCCCGTCAATTAAATCTCGCCTAGAGTAATCGCTACTGACGGCATTCTGTAACATACGCAATTTTGGTATGTCTACCCTCAACCTTTCTGCCGTGTGGACCAGTAGCTCCTGCCTCGCTCGAGATGCCCGCTATATGCTATGTGCTCTGTGGGAACCGAACTACTGATTGACAAAGCAACGGGGTCGCTCCTAGGGCAGCTATCGCCGGTAGCGAGGCAGAGAATAGGGGATAGTCAAACATGTCCTCTAAAACGCACATTATACTGTGGAGAGACAAAAGAGAGCACATACAGGTGTGTCATAGCAGCGCACGCAAAGTGCTGCGCAAAACAGTGGAAGGAATGAATAGAAACATTTAGAGATATACAACACAGTGCGAATTGTACACCAATGGTGCTGTAATAGGGGATATTCAAAATTCCGCAAGTGCGCTTTCCCGCATAGCAATGTTGCCCCTAACAAGATGGTTGACTTCGCTATAAAGCAACTACATGGGCTTCAGGACAGGCGCTAAAGGTGTGGATAGAATGTAAGAAACGTATTTTGTAAGAATCAAACAAAAAACCAGTCTTTCTTGCTTTGTTTCAGCTGGAAACGCATGGTCCGCCATCTTGTTGGGGGCAACATTGTTATGCGAGAAAGCGCACTTGCGGAATTTTGAATATCCCCTATAGAACTGACTAGAAACAAAAAAAAATTAAAATTCCTCCAATGGTGCTGCGACAATCCGACCACCAGCAAATAAAGGAAGCGCAAAACGTGTAGACTGATGGGGGTTGCTCGCTTGGTCGTCGCTTTGCAACAGTGCCGTTGGCCCCGATAGTTGTGCAAGAGCGCTTCCTTCTAAATAGCTCTACTACAGCACGATCTTGTCGACGGCGGTAAACGTCCTTCACTCATGGAGCAATTTAATCGGTGATCTCGATAATGTTTTCTTTTCTCGGTGAATCTCCAAAGCTTGTTCCAATGGGCTATTGGGATTCACAGCCTGAGTTCTGATTGGAGCCCGATGGATGCAGTGCTCCTTTGCGGGTTGGTACAAGTGTGGCGCATCTGTTATATATTCCGGAACAAGGCGTGACATGCACATACGCCACTGCTGGAAATTCAAGCCCATAAACTCACCGTAGTCAGAAAAACATCCTCTCATCGTCTCCCTGGCGCACGGGTCATAGTCAGCACAGAAAGGAGGAAAATAGAACACTGCCAGGAGCCAAGCTTGTTCGAGAGCCCGGTCCCGGATCGGCCTGCATGCCAGAGCAGACCGAAAGATGCGGTTTTCTCACTAATAGAATAAAGCATTCAATGGCTTATACTTCTTAGCTAGTTCCACGGTTGCAGCTCCACTGCCGTCGACTCCGTACGCAGTACAGGCTTTCACACCGCGCCAAGATGCTGTGGGCCAGTGACCGCACGGCAGGTTTATATTTTGACTGGAGCGCTGCTGGGAGTTTTTCTCTCGCCGAAGTTTGCAGTGCGCAGGTCGCTGCTGCGACCGACTGCGGCTCTGCATATGGAATAAGAAAGCCCGCGAGACTGCGCGGTATAGGCGCATAGCGCACTTGGCGACGCGTGTACCAGAACAAGCGCTCGAGCACTGAATAAGAGCCTAGTAGTTTAGGTGAGAACAATTCTTCGCTTTCAAGCAACAGCTAACGCATAACTTTTTTTTTGCTTAATCTATATGGTATGCAAGCTAGCCCAGATATACCGCATTACCTATTGTGCATTCTCCATACCATCATTTCCCTCATCTGCTTTGCATTCATTTCACGCGTTGTATACCCCCTAACTTTATGGCGATAAAAATGCGGTCATTACAGAAGACTTAAACTAATTTTATGTCCCACGGATTTCGTTTAGCGCTTCCAGCACCTTTCAGCCAGACGCCGTGATAGATTTTTTTTTAATTTTGCCTCATATTCTCCTTCAGAGAATCACGGAAGTAAAGTAATTACCAAAATGATATAGTGCCATGCTTGCTGCTCTTGTTCGGCTATATTTAACCAGCTGTCCATCCTTTTAAGGTAAAAATTTTCCTTAATTTTTCACTCATTTCACAATTTACCACTTGCGTGGCAGTCTCTATGCCGGGTAATTTTTTTCCTACAGCAAGAAATGTATTAAATAGGGATCATAATCATTCTGCCCATATGTAGCCCACTTGCGTCATAGTGTGGACCCCCCTTTCTCAGCGCAATTAGAAGCCGGATGTGATATTAGCGTGAGCCTGAAATTTTCCTTACCAAAATAAAATATCTCACTTCACCGAGGCATCGCACAAGCAAAAATGGCTTGTAAAAGCTGGTATGTGGGCCTCGGGGGATCTGCTTTAATGTTAGTCACTCCAGCCACACCTGTTGAAAAATCGATGTTCAATATATAAATAAACAGCAGGCCTAGGCGGTTTCTACTTGGGTCCTATCGGAATTTATTTCGTTCAGTGCTGGGGTCCAAAACAAACATCTAAAAGTGGTAGGAGCCACACGTATTGCCGATGCCGCACCAGATTAGCATGTATATTGCGTGGCAGCAGAGAGTTTCGCTCTTTAGTGGGCGTGTGCAAACCTGTCCTCAAAGTGACCGCCGAACAGCATTAGGAACCACGCGTGTGCGTACTCTGGTCAGAGATGTTCCAGTTTTAGGCTTAGCTTTCCATATTAGTATTCCCTATGCACGGCGGATCCAGGCGCTGAATAATTTTGCTCCAGTAAGTATCCCGCACACAATGCAAGAGCCATACGAGGTTCGTGTGCTGTTCCCGCTCCAATTTTTCATGAAAATTTGTTTCACATCACTGTCTTCCTGGAACGTATCCGCAGAGTCGGCAAAGAGGATAAGTGCGCCTTATTAACATTATTACGTTAGAAAGACCTAACTTAGTAAGATAACAGTAAAAACTGAATGACATACGAGTTCTTCTTCTATTAAACAACCAATAAAGCAACGAACTAAGTCTTCGTCTTTCTCCTAACATAATTCGACGCGATACAAAATATTGTTACGTTGGTAATCAGCGAGATGTCACGTTGGTAATCAGCGGCTGAGGGTCCACAGCGGGTCAACAGACGTGCGCTTCGAGAACAATTTTTACTTTCACACACACACACACACTTCCTCTTCTTCTTGAGAGGCGCTTCCGTCTGCACGAGCGCTGGCGTCATTAGCCCCCCTCCTGCGAAGGCATCGATCCGATGCCGCCACGAACGCAGGGGTGGTCTCGAGAAGAGTTAGTGCGCCCTTTCGTAGTAGGGCTTCAGGCGAACGACGTGGACCACCTCGGGGCGGGGGTGGCGGCGAGATTGTTGGGGCTCGTGAGGGACGACTTCATAATTCAGGGCTCCAAGGCGTCGCACAATTCGGTAAGGACCGAAAAAGCGGCGCAGGAGCTTTTCACTTAGGCCACGTCGTCGGATTGGGGACCAAACCCAGACGAGGTCACCCGGGAGGTATTCAACAAGCCGTCTCCGTAGGTTGTAGCGTTGCGCGTCCTGACCCTGTTGATCTTGAATGCGAAGCCGTGCGAGTTGGCGGGCAGCTTCGGCGCGTTGTAAGAAGGATGCAACGTCGTCATTTGGGTGGTCTTCGTCATGGGGTAGCATGGCATCGAGTGTTGTCTTCACCTGACGGCCATAAACGAGGCTAAAGGGTGTCATGTTGGTGGTTTCTTGTACGGCTGTATTATACGCGAACGTGACATATGGCAGGACGTCGTCCCAGGTTTTATGTTCCACGTCCACGTACATGGAAAGCACCGTAAGCGTCTTGTTTAGACGTTCCGTCAGTCCGTTAGTTTGGGGACAATATTTGTGTCGTCCAAGTCTCGTTGCTGCTTTTATAAATCAGTACTCCTTTCTCAATGGCATTGCTGAGAGCTCTGCGTGTAACACGTGTGGATGTAAAGAGACAATCAAACATCAACTGAGTCAGTACTGTGCTTTTAGCACCGAAAGAGATTCGCTGTGCAGTGCTCAGGACAACTTTGATTCTCCCCCACTGACGGGTGCTGCCACAGCGGTCGAAAACCCGATAAACCTACAAAGCACTCTTTAGTTTCCTGAGAGTGAAATGCTTGCGTGACCAATTTTGAGTTCGCTGCCCACCCCTTGTTTTATCACTTTTACATCCCCTCATCTCTCTTCCTCATTTCAGAATGGTGAACCGAAACACCTTACGGCTAAGCTCTTCGCCTTTCGTCTCTCCCTCTAATTGTATACTGGCCGCGAAGCTAATTATTATGACACTCTGATGGGACGCAACACTCGTGATGGTTTCAAGCTTCGTTAGCACAGCATAGCTTCAGTTATCACTCCGCGTGCCTTGAAGACAATTAAGAGAACGCCAATCCTAAGTACAAAGGAACTTTCCCCCTGTGGCCGGAGAGAGAAACGAGTAAGATTCATTTTTTGGACATTTTGCCTTCTTATTAAGGAACGCAACGGAATACCGATATCGCCCCAAAGTAACTGGCCCGGAAACGGCCGCCGAAGATGGCCTTGCGATTACGCCAGAGGCACACCCAGCATGTGACGATAAAAGTAGCCAGGGTGGATACATGGGCAAGTCGATAACCTACGCCATAAGTTCTGTGACAAAAAAAAAATCATTCGGATTTCATTGGGAGAGTACATTCAGTTACTTTCTTAATCCGCTCCGAACTTCTATCAGACGACGTGAGACAACTTTTAATCAGTTTCTACCCACCTACCGGGCGTTGTAGAAGGGTAGGCAAGAGATAAGAGCCTATATGTAAATTGCTATGCTCGTCTCTTGAGAGAACTTCTAGCCGTGGTACTCTAATGAGCATTGAGACACCCAGCTGCGAAGCCTAAAATTCCGCACTATCTGCTACTGGCTGACAAAATTACTCTGGCCCTTTGATAACTCCAGCTCAAGAAACGTTGCACTCTCTATCCACCTTAGTGCTCCAGAAAAGGCAACGTTATGTACGTCTTAGAAGGTGTTACGCCTCCGCAGGACTTCAAGCGGGTGTCGGCCCTCACACCCAAGGTTACTAGGGAGACTTAAGGCTCCGCATGGGATGCTCTCAATGGCGCGAGGTGTATCTCGCCTCGCAGGTAAATAAGACCCTGATCAGTGCACTCATGATGACGTCAATGTCCTTTCCTCCTGTTAGCTTTCTTCTTCGATTTCTAGCGTTTCTGGTGTATGTTTCCTTTCCTCGTCCTTCGTGTTTGTTACACAGCTTATGTACAACTTATATAGGAGCGGCATTTCGAGAAATTCTCAGCGTACAGGTGAGACTATTTCGATCGAAATGTTTTTAAAGAGAAGAGTGCACTTCGATGAGATGAGCAAGCAAATTTCAAAAGACGCTGTAAACATTTTTTAAAGTCACGGTGAAAAGTTGCACCTGTGTTCACTGCTATAATGACCGGGAAAGCTAACTTTAATGTTTGCATTTGGGCAGTCATTCAGGCAATCAGGAATAATCGGAGAAAGACGCACATCGAATTAATAGGCTGCAGACTTCAGCACAGACAACTTATCCTGCTGGGTAAGCTGAATTAGTTCGGTAATGCTTCAGTGCATGTCTTTGCGTCTCATTTCTATAAGACAGTGTATCCTATTGTTCGAGTTTTATTGACTTTCCTTAGCGCGACCAGCAGCACCGAAACGGAACTTCGAATGAAATGCTGCTAATGTGCTGTGAAATTGCTGTGAAGTGCCGTGAGAACTAATCCTTGCTTTTGAATTTCGTTTACTTATATGTAATACCTGTAACTACTTTGGTGACTGCTCTCAGAATTAATAAAGATAAACACAATCCACTTTTGCCAATGTGTTTTGTCCCCATGTCCTTCAACTTCAAGATGTGCAGACAAGTCTTCGAACTTTCGTTGTCTTTAATATATTGGTTATAAATTCGGTAGAACTGCTTCAAGGACTCTTAGCTGCCACTACATGGCGCAAAGCGATTACTACTAAAAGAAAAAATAGCGCGTTGACATCATCCGTCAAGTACGGGAAAAAGGGTACGTCCGCGTGACTGCCACTGAACGCAATAGGCAGCTAAGCTTAGCGGCACTGACTAGGCGCTGCCACTAATTCCTCATTGACTTTTAAGAGAAATGGCTCACTTTTAGAATGAGTAAACAGCTTGGGAAGGAGAATGGAATCATTTTACAGCTTTTTCACGCCATCTGTTACACCAAGCCTACACTCAAAGACGAGGTATTTGCTCTTCTGTCATGGGATCATCACGTATTTATTTTAAAGTCAAGGTATGGATCTCGCACCACCTACTTGCTTTGCGATGAATTCCTCATTCCTCTTCCGAAGAATGACTGGAAACAATTCTATGTCTCTGCTGCCATCATAGTTCAAGCTTAAAATTTTATGAAAGTTAATGCCCACAGCACATGGTTCTCAACACTGTAATGCTGCCAACATTGGGTAACGAAACGCAAATAAATAAACTCATTAACTGAACTCTCAAGTCATGTTTACTCCCTTGTGTTGTGAGTTTGTTGTTATTCGAAAAACTAAGACCTCATTGCTTTTCTGAAGTCTGCACACCAAAAAACAATAACGAATAGGACAGCTAACATAACGGCTCTCACTGAAGAGTTCATGGCATTCGCTCAAACTTTGCACCTTTCTCTGTTAAAGAAGCACATAATGTGCATAGCAACGCATTGATCGACGAAGGCTTGGGCGTGCTCGCAGTTGCGTTTCTTGCTTCGAAAACACATATCGCACTCAGTCTTTCGGTATATATTGGCAGGAAGGCAATACCCGCTACGAAATTGCCTTCTACAGAACGCAAGTGTTGTATTTGCAGCGAGCTGTATCGACGCGTTTTGTCCATAAAGGCGGACATTCATCGACGCAGACAACAAACCCAGAAGCCTAATGTTTGGAGTCGTCGATAGCTTATCCTTTAATTGAAGTTTTCGCACTGTTAGTCCTCTGTGTACGGCGGAAATCGAGGGTGGGGACGGGGGAATCGACCGGTGGCAAACTTTCGAGCATAAACATTAGCTTCGTACCTTATGCGAAAAGTAGGATGGAGCGTTCAAAATAAGGTCACCGTTGGCGACAATTTTGTTGCTTCAATTTTGTTTAAAAGTGCGTACCTGATACCATATTAAATAATTATTCGAAGTGCGAAAAAGAAAGGAAATGAATAGTGGAATGGGCATTAATAAATCGGGGTAAAAGTGCACAGCTAGATATTATGCAACTAGAAATATAAGCGGCACACAACAGATAAATATAAACCAAAGGAAATAAATGGCACATTTTATTCAATAAAACATAAAGAAAAAGAAAATGTTTCAGCAGTTGTGGTGAAGAGCTGCTAAATTGCCGGCACATGAGTTGGCAACAGTAAGCAAAACCAATTTCTGCGACTTAAGGACACTGGCACGGATGGGGCCTTGCGAAACTTGAACGGGCCTTAAGGGCCTTGCACGGATGGGGCCTTGGGTCACAGTGTCCTCATGAGGGAACTGTGACTGCGAGCGACAATTCCGTCGCAGAAGTTTCACGGTACACTGGGTGCCGAGTTCTCAATAAACACGACGCTAGCGAAGCTAGATAAAGCAAACTTTATTGTATTGACGTGCTATTAAGGCAATGTTAAAAGGGCTTGTTAGTTAGCAAAGAAATTGTTTGAAGGATGTGTTTTTTCATCTTAGTTGATTTTATTTTTATTGATGCAATCCAAATTCTCGAACACAATTTAGAACTGCAGCCGAACGTTAGTTCGATGCCCAGAAACAAGATGTATTTAAGGACACAGCTTTAATTGCGACCAAAATCGCAGTTATTGCAAACTAAAACTAAATAGAGCGCTTGGTAACCATGACTTTTATAGGTGTGCGTGTTATAATATCTGCAGCTGATTAGCGTCAACTGATTAGGGCAGCAGCCTCAGCGGCCACTGCCACGTTGACCCCCCCCCCCCCCCCCCCCCTTCGTGATTGGTCGTTATGTGTCTAGACTCACGGCTAGTGAGACTGGTCATGTGCTACTAGGTAAACGGTGACGGAAAGAGCCGGAACGGTCTGTTAGCTCTGCGCTGCCAATAAACGTTTTTCGTTACGCCTGCAATTTCGTTGATGTCTCGCATCGTGTGCGTTTATTCTCTTCATTTACGGCGGAGCGTCAGCTCAGGAGAGCGCAGGAAGTGAGGCGCAGCATTTCGGAGTTCAGCACGGCCGTCGAAGCTCGGCCTGTGAAAGCAGAGGGAATGGTTATGCAGGTTCTAGAGAGAACAGCGTGTGCCCTAATGAGGGTAAACATCAGACCTGGAAGTCAAGCACTATTTTATTGCCTCAAATAGTCGCCCCGGATTCCCCTTGCAGTCTAGCTCACTCTGCCTTGACGATCCATCAGAACACGGTGTTTAAAGAATGATTCCCCTTGGCGTCTGGCTCGCTCTCCTTTGATCGATCCACTCGAACACGGAGTTTAAGGAATGATTATGAAGCAGTCCGCAGGAGCCAGTAGGCTTCACTTCTGTCTGCGCAAATAACACTTATCAAACATCGATTCTTAGAAGAGCAAGATTTCTGTGTTAAACTTCCCCATGAGCTCCTGCTCTTCGTGGCACTGGTCGCTCTTTGGAGATAATCTTTTCAGAGCATTGCCTAAAGTCTCTCTTCCATTAGTGACGGGTGCGCTAGCCTAGATAACAGCGCACAAGAAACCTCCTGCAAGGCTTGCTTACAATGCACAATATCTTTTGTTTGTAAATTTTCCTTTATAAAATTGCGCATGCCCATACTTTATTATACTAGATAAGCCCAACAAGGCACAGAAAATGATGAGCGTGAACCGTCTAGCTGAAAACATTTCGACATTTGTGGGGCAATATTGAAAAACACCTTCAATTTCTTTTTTTTTTGCTAGCACTGGTTCTTCAGATGGTCGCAGCATTGTTGAAAACGTTTCGGTAGCAGAAGATGAGTTTTTTACTAAGCATTGTTTTCTCGCCTCCGAATTAGAATTCTCGACTTTAACAATGCCACAGACAAAAATGTTTTGTGAATGGTGGTTTAATTTAATAGCGGCGTCTCAAACCAGTACAAATGCACGGAAATATAAATTACATCGGTGGAGATTGTTTTCGAAAACGGACAGTAACAACCGTCGCGGTTTGTTGTTTTTTGGCCTTTTCTACGTTGTCAGCGCGCCGTTTTGGGAGAAGCTACCATCTTTGTCTTCAAAGCCCAGTACAAAATCGATTAGGCGAACGGCCGTTTTTCAACAGTGTTCCTTTAAAGCAGATTTTACGTAAAAACTGAAGACGCTAAGGCTGGCTCTCAGTATGTCTACAGGCTTCGCACCAGTGCAGGGTACACTTAATCTCAATCACAAAACCATATTTACGGCGGCATACACCAACAATTCATTGCTCTTGCCTTGAGAAATGCACATATGTGAACTCTTTACGTAGCCAGAAACAGTAATATGTGTGAGGGGTTCTACAAGATTCATGCACTTTAAAAGGATGGCTTTAAAATAGGGTTGAATATGAATTCTAAAAGAGAATGCGACTTCAAGGGAATGTTATTTTCCCGTGCAGTAACTTAAGAAATTGCATAAATAATAAAGGAAGTTCACCGGACTTTAAACGCTTTCAATGCTTTTTATTCGTCAAGTACTAGATATCAGGATCAGTTCCGAAAACAGATGTGAGGAGCGGGATGTGGACACTCGGATTCTGAATTGACACCGTAGTCGGTTCGTTTCATGAAGCGCTACTCACGCTACCAACTCTAACAACGTCCAGCTTCATGACTCCTGCGCTTTTATGGTGGTCGCTCTGCTGAGATTGTTTTATCAGCCTACAAACAAACGCACGCATGCTTTCCGCGGCAGCTGATGTTTTCAGATAAAAATAGTTATGAAATCAAGATAATAATCGTAGTAAATCAGGAAAAAAGAAATCTCTGAATTGGTATGCAGCGTTGGACGCACCTTTCATTTTTTTTAACTGAAAATAATGAGTACTAAATATAGGTTTGGTTTGGTTTATTGGGTTTTAGCGTCCCAAAGCGACTAAGGCTATGTGAGACGCCGTAGTGCAGGGCTCCGGAAATTTCGACCACCTCTGGTTCTTTAACGTTCACTGACATCGTCTGTACACGGGCCTCTAGAATTTCTCCTCCAAAGAAATTAAACCGCCGCGACCGGCATCGAACCCGCGTCTTTCGGGTCAGCATCCGAGAACCATAAGCTCTGAGCCATCGCGGCGGCAAGTACTAAATATAGTGTTTAAGGTGCCACAAAACTTTAATTCTAAAAGAGCCTCATTATTTACAATAATGACCCGAAAAAACCCATATTAAAGCATTGTTTTTTCTGAAGAGCAATATCTATTTCCGACTTTAAGGAAAAAAATTTACACGAGATTTTGTTGCCCTCACTGCGCAAAAAATGCACAATGAAAGCAAAATGCCGTACATATCTACCACGATGAATACAGGGCATGCATTGCGTCATTTCCACTCCTTTATTTGAAGCATGCACTTGCGATGGCAGTTTTAATAACGTTTCAGGCCTTAATGCATGCTCAGTTAAGAAGCTTCCACATTAAGTATAGCTGGAAGTTCTGGCTATATGCTCCAGGTATTGGCAGCAACGTAAATTAGACGGAGGGCGATACCAAAGCTAAAAGTCAGTTACTACAGACCGGTCACAAAGCACTCCATGCACTGCACAGATTCCGATAGCTTCAAAACAATTCGATACACCTTTTCAAATATTTATTTACTACATGAAAAAATAAAAATAGCGTAATCAAAGTGAAACAACAGTTTTTGGGACGCCAACAAAAACTCTAATCTCAGTTCGATATTTCAACACAAGTCACGAAAGCTGTGCGTGCAACTGAGCTGAGTAATTGTAAACATACTTTTGTCTCGAAAGATCTTTATAGTTAATTGTGCACTTTTGAGATATCCTGAATTTGGAGCCTAGAAAGTTGTTTTCGGAATAAAGGACTAGGCTTTCGCGTTTCAGTATACTCTTAGTTTCAAGCTTCAATGCAGTGCACAATGCAACGGAATACGCCAGTTGTTGCAAACAAAGATGATTTCTAGGGTGCATTATTTAACCTGGCACTCGTCGGCGTGCGTTATTCTGGAATGAAGAACGGTAGGCTTTGTACTGTACAGTACAACGCGGTACTGTGCGATGGCGCACAGCGCACGAAGATGCAGTTTCGTCGATTGGCTAGCCTGAAAAATTTTTAAACGCTATTTCTTCAAAACTTCATAAAATACATCCCAGAAAGCAACGCACGTCGCGAAGTGATGGCAAATTATTTCCGGGCTGCCTGGTAATTATTGTTTAAGAGAAACAGGCACACGAAAAATGTACTTTGTCAGGAATCTAAAAGGCGATTTTTACTCAGAACCAGCTCAGATTAAAATCTATAAAGAAAAACAAATTTG
This sequence comes from Amblyomma mixtum, assembly GCF_055824585.1. Classification (NCBI taxonomy): domain Eukaryota; kingdom Metazoa; phylum Arthropoda; class Arachnida; order Ixodida; family Ixodidae; genus Amblyomma; species Amblyomma mixtum. The sequence continues at coordinate 103,653,988 of NC_143019.1, read as the reverse complement.
CGAAAGAATTCTTTGGCGTGCCGTTATTGCTATGATTGATAAGAGAAAGCGATTCAGAGTATAAGCAAAAAAAAGGGATTATAACCGCGGTCATGCGAATTCAAAAGCTCATCATTTATCCATTGCGCCAGAGAATTTCCTTTTCCATTGAATGACTAGACACATTAGACATTACCTAATATCCAACAAATAGGCGCGGTAACCAACTTGGACTGACTTGTCGGGTAAAATTTTTCAGGGAAGTAGGTGACGAGAAAAAGAAATAAATGAAAAATTCGAGGGTCATTTCACTGCAATATGTTTTGGCAATGCGATTGCTTTAGAAGCGGATGTTGCCTTTACCAGATGTCTTGTCACTTCCGATGGTTCGGTAACGGCAATTCCCCCTAGTTAATGGTCGAATTTTGTAATCGATGAGATTTTATCGGATGAGGCTTTCAATGCTCTCGCAATGAAGATTGTTTTTAATTGTGCTAATTATGATAATACCCGTTCTCACAAATATTCTCCTATTTTCGCGCATGCGCAGTGTAGTAGATGGCAAGCTGACAAATGTCATGTCCTATATTTAAAAAGGTGGAGACGAAATACGCGCTGAAAGGATAGTATACGCGCTGTCCTTGTTAGGGCAGGCTCGCAAGTCCCAAGGTTCACTGCTTGCACCAAACGTTTGTGTGTGTGTGTGTGTGCAGATACCTAGAGCGAAGTTCACGGAATCAATTAATTACGAAGGAAGGTCGGTACAGAAGAAACGACCTACTGGAAACACCACCGCAACTGCCGCATTGTGTCTACAATGCGGTGTGGGGCTGAACGGCAGAATCCCTGATATGATTCTGTGGACTGCTATAATCTTCGTGGCTCTCTTGAGTGGCTAGCACCAGCCCCATTAAATGAAGGCGGCAGCGGAATCAGCAAGAGGATGCTTGATTCAATACAGCAATCGAAACGAGAGGGAGGTCAAGCCAACACCAACATCGTTAGCAGGCGCATCGCTGAAGTATAAGCAGAAAGCCCGCGCGGAAAACAGATAACTAAGACAAAGCTCTGTTTGGTTCGGATCCCTGCCGAGCAAATCTCCGATCCACGATCCACGTTTCTTTTATTGTGTGCTATCCGGTCTCTGTAATGTTTCTGCCAAACGAAAAACGGGTGCGCAAAAACTAAGCAATTAACTAAGCATTAAGTTAAATACTTAATGCTGGTTTAACATCTCTGAGGAGTTAACCTAAACATCTTACCCACATTCTTTTTCTGTTCTATATACCTTTTTTGATTGCTTTTAGATGGCTTAATGCACTGGCATACCGTGTTTTATTCATTCAAATCGACGTCTTACCTAGTGTGTTCTCTCTAAACTCAAGAGACAATTATACTCTTAAGACTCTGCTGCTCGAGCACATTATTGTTTTAACAGACTCTGTTGTAGTTCTTCGATGAGATTTTGGTAGAGAAGCCTCTTGATGTACTTCAATTCAACGCAAAGTCACAAAAGTTTCAACTGGTATAGCTACAGCGTAATGAATATTGAAGTGTGACGGATGCTTGCAGACTGAGGCTTCCTTGTGAGAACAGCTCTGAAGAAACCGATCTATATCGCGGCAGTCTTACTTTTATCCCAGGCTGGCGGATGTTTCAAGTTTTCTGACAAACTAGGTCAGGCTTCGGTAGGTGCTGCTGCAGCTTATTGCGATTCGCAAAAAACTATGAGGAAACATGGGCCTCAAGCGGGAATTGCTCTACTTTTTTCAACTCGGTCCAGCAGTATTGCGAGCGCAGTAGCCGTGATCGTAGTACTGTGCCACAAAACTGACAGGTTAGCGTCTGAGCGAATACATTGTGGACTTCGATATTTTCTTTCAAGAACTGTAGACGGGTCATTTTAGTGGCACGTTTTCTTCTACTTAGTTATTCATACGACATTAGAATACATGGGTCCTTGCGTGGTATTTATGAATGAGCGCTACGTAATTTAAAAATGAATTTCTTCTCTAAAGGTGTTTCGCTTCACCAACGGAACGATGGCGGTAACGTTAAAGCTGTACTCTGGTCAAGACAGACAAGAAAAAAAAAAGATGAATAAAAGTGTTCCTGTTTTGTCTTTTTTCTCATTCCAGCTATTGAAGTAGGCTGCCTTAAGAAATAGTACGGGAATACCAAATGGCGGTCAATATATAAAAATGCCTAACGCATCATTTAAAAGAACCACCTGCAAATTTCGCGTCCTAAGTATCCTTAGGTCACTGGTCAAGTTTGAGCACGGAACTCAAACCATTTATGACTTACCTTCTGACTTCCACCTTTGTCGTACTCAGGCTCATCTGGGAAAGATGATTGCAGCGAGCATTTCAATGCGGAAGCCTTGGGCAGAAGTACAATTTTGAAGGAAATTATACAATTTCAAAAAGACCGGCCTATGGGAAAGAAAGTCGCGTTGTTTTAAAGGCTTTTTCATATGCGTCCCGCGGCTGCTCTTCATTCACATTAGCAATATTGTACCAAATTATGTACTCAATGAAGAGCCTGCTTCTGTTCTTGTGAATTGCGATCTCAGAAATCTTAAAAAGTAAACCGGACATTGTAATCAAAGTCACGCTGTCAGACTAAACAACATACAGCATATCGCAACTGGGTAGTTCGCAGATGTCCTAGACATCTCACTTTCGAAGCATGCTCGCTGTGGACATTTCCGTCTTCGAAGTAGAAGCCCCGAGCATAGCACGTCTCCAAAAGCCAAACGTCTAGCACAGGGCAGATCAAAGTGTACAAATAAAATGAAGCAAAGCAACAAGAAGATGGCGTGTCTAGCCAGTGGCATGAAAACAACCGTACGATATTTGCCAGCGGAGACAGAGCAAGGCCTAGGGAACATATGCCATCGGCACACAAAAGGGAGCAATTCTATGACGCCGAGCGTAAGCAAAAGGGAAATCTTCTTGACCATGGATGTTTGCTTTAGTTGTATTTATCTTTTTCTTAGACGTCTTTTTTGGCATAGCCCCAGTAGCACAAACGGGGCTCGGAATTGCGGGCCTCGTGGGCCCCACACGGGCAGCCCATGGGGGCCCGATGTGGGATATGTGCGGGATTTGCGACTCGGCATCGCGCGGGACCCACAGGGGCAGCCCAGTGGGCTTGCTACATAGGACTAGCAGGGGACCCCTATGGTCTGCATGCATAAAAACGATACAGGGGGCTTTCCTCGGTCCTTTGTGGGACCCATAGGAGCAGTAATGGGCTTCTTAGAGGGGACCTCCAGGGGGGCTTAGGCGGCAGTGCAGCGGGGACCCACACGGGCTAGCCCAAGTCCGGCCCACATGGGCAAGCCCAAGTCCGGCCAACGTGGGCTAGCCCAAGTCCGGCCCACATGGCCTAGCCCAAGTCCGGCCCACGTGGGCTAGCCCAAGTTCGGCCCACAGGCAAACACACAGAGACAAAGAAACAGGACACACACCAGCGCTGAATTCAGCGCTGGTGTGTGTGTGTCCTCTCTCTTTCTTAGACTTGGTGTGTTCGCGCTGTTGAACCATCATTATGAATATACACTAATTAGCCCAATCTTGACTTCATCCACAGGCAAAACAGTCCACTTTTGCTTCTCAACCGGTTTTCCTTGGTTTCTTCTCCTTGTTAGAGGCACCTCGGTGCGCGCTATCTTTTTCCCATTGAACAAGAAACGCGAGCTGTGATGCATTCCGGGAAAGGTCTAGTATTGGACAGTACCAGGTATTAAGCGACAGCGTAAGGAGCTCGTTCAGGTGAAATCCCGGCTCCGCCCGTCGGAAAAAACGCCCAATTCCTGTAGATAGAAAACGAAAATAGCCCCACTGCGCCAGGTGAACAAGTAACGCGTATGCCACGAAGGATTTTTTTTTCTTTATTCCCGTAGGCCACGAAAGGTAATTGCTTCAGGCGTGTTTGAGCGACACCCATTGAACGCGTGCTCGGGTGTATGGCTTAGTGAGCTGTGTTTGGGTGTGTTCTGGTCTGACAGTAGTAAAAAAAAAAGCAAATATTGGTGTGGTGTATGGGGGCGTAGCGTCTCAAAGCGACTCAGGCTATGAGGGACGATGTAGTGAAGGGCTTCAGAAATTTCGACCACCAGGGGTTCTTTAACGTGCAAAGACATCGCACAGTACACGGGCCTCTAGAATTTCGCCTTCATCGAAATTCGGCCGCCGCGGCCGGGATCGAACCCGCGTCTTTCGGGTCAGCAGCCGAGAGCCGTAACCATTGAGCCATCGCGGAGCCAGACAAATATTAATATGCAAATTACGCGTCAGAAATTGGACGGAATGAAAAGGGGTGTTATGGTGCTTCAGTGTACTGGAACAAATGGTGTGTATGTGTAGAAGTGGCGTAGGATGCCGTGCTCTGTAAGCTAGATAAGGATTGATGATAGGTAATCAATAATTGGGATTGTAATCGACGATCGTTATCGATAAAGTGATTGTGGATTGGTAATCGCTAAGAAATAAGAAAAGAAAAAAAGACGAAAAGAAGCTACCGAGAATTTCACGCAGCGGAAGTTGTACGTCACATTACGTAAAGAGAGATAATGCGTGCAAGAGAAGACAGGACGAAAGAGAAGGCACGGACAAGCCAGGCGTCTCATGACGCCTGGCCCTGAGCATTGGCAATGCTCAGTATCGTGAATGCACCTCACGCCTTTCGTATTTGAATCAATATTGTGTTTCAAATGTGTGTCGTAACATTGTTGGTGTGTAAACAGGTTGCTCGGACGATTCCAATGCTTGCTTGGTCATCCTCCTTTATTTACGGGACATTCCGCAGCATCGATGCGATGCGTGATGTTTGTTCAGGGCCTGATGTTTGTTCAGGGACTGTCGATAGGTTTTGCCCGGCAACTCGCTAACGGCGCATGATGTTTCTGCACTGTGAAGCCCAGAGTAATATGCGCAGGATTTACGAAGGCTGCTGGCGGATATACCAGTTGCCCAGCTAAATGTAACCAAGCTTTTAAAAAACACGGGGTGTCCTAGCCGTCTCAAACCAAATGAGGGTTGCCTAGAATCGCGTGACCTAGTCTGTAGTATTTTTTTCGTTCTTGAAGGTTGACTAATCAGTTAAGCTTAACTAACAAACTTTTTAATTGTTGACTTGAGGAACAAAGTGTCAAAGGAAAAGTTGTAGATCTCTTTGAGAAACAGCTTACTGAGACATTTGCAGCAAAGTAATATTTACGTAAAGTAGTTTTTTTACCGGCCTTTAACCATAACCCGCACAATAAGGAAAAGCTTTCACATCACAACTGTGCCACTTCAACGTCCCAAGACGCGCCTTAAAGAATAAAATCCATTTTTTTCTGAAGTCCTCTCGTCGATGAGACTTTGGGTGCACATTGGGACAGAGAAGTGAGTGAGCAGCTGGTCACGTGACAACTTTCTTTTAAGGCCAATAAATGAAGCTACGTAAATCGGAACTTGACGGAAACCGCACTACTAGCGGTTTTTCGAGGTGGTCTAAAGCTTTTGCATTGATGCTTACTTCCTCAAGATAATAATTAAAAAGTTAGTTAATAAACGTAACTAATTAATGAACTTTGAAAGCGAAAAAAATACTGAAGACTAGGCCACGCGACTATGAACAACCCTGAGGTGGTTTCACTAGACTAGGACACTTCGCCTTTTTTAAAAGTTTGTGCAGCTCACGCTTAGGCCTTTTCTACCAGATATGTACGATACAGGCGGGGACGATGTTGGAATCGCAATTGTGCCAATGCCTAGCCCATATATTTTCTATGCAGGACCAATTTAGGCTACAGGCGGGAATACTGGTGTTAGCCCACACACAGCCCAATTGGCTCCGTTAGGGCGCTGCACGGGCAGCCCCTATTGGGTGTGCCCGCACTTCACCGTCATGTAGCCCCATGTTTTATGCACACAAACTGCACGCCGCCCATGCTTACCCCTTTCATACCCGATTTAGAATACAGGCGGTGAAGACGTCGGAATGGCAAATGTGCCCATGCCCAGCCCACGCGGGACCTTCGCCGGTGTTGCTAAGACAGCCCAAACTGCATGCGTGAAATGCTTCGCCACTGTGAAGCCCATAGTTTAGCCCCTGTATTTCCTACGCGGGACCCATGTAGGCTGAAGGCGGGAGTACTAGCTCTTTGCCCACACAAAAACACTGCGACTCCCTCATGGTGGTGTACGGGCAGCCCCTTTTGGGGTTGCCCGCGCTTCACCATAATAGAGCCCGCATCCTAGCCCGCGTGTATCTGCGGTGGGACCTAGGTGGGCTGCCCAGTCTGTTTAAACCCATGCCTAGCCGGCGAGGGTCCCATTCGGGCACGAAGTGGGCAGCCCCAGCGTTTTGTGCCAGCACTTCACCCACGGGGGACCCTTGTGGGTTTATTGCGGGCAGCCACCCGCCCCCATTGCCCATGTCGGACCTGCATGGGCCCGCCACCTTGTGCTACTGGGGAGAGTTCAGAACTGCGATGGCGCTCCCCTAGAGTGTACTTTGGAACTTTCTCATTTGCAGAAGTTTCCACTGCATTCTGAAATTGAAGGCACGCTTAGCTGCCTGCAAGGACGGGATGGGCACAGAAACGCCTTAGCGCGCTGTTTGATTGCAGGGTGCCCAGCCTAGAAGGGAACCGTCTGTCCAGCCCGTTCTCAAAGACCGCACTAAAGGTGTAATAGTGTAAAGTTTGGCTGTTTGATCTTCATTAGCATTGCTTGCGACAAGCATTAATACTTCTTCATTTTCTTGCACCACATGAGTACATATCAGTTCTACTGTGAAGCACTTTTCAGGAATAGCAGGCGGCAAGTACTATCCTTTGTCATAGCCAAGAACAGAGAAGAGCAGAGAGCAGGGGAGGGCGAAGGGTTAAATGTTCTCTTTGAAGTTAGGTAGAGTTATTTCGTTTATTTTCGGCTGAAAGACAGCCTGGTGTGCAGTCTTTATGGATAACAATAGGCTAAAGGTGGACAAAAATAAGCTAAGATTACAACAGTGCCTTGAATAGAGAACTAGAACACAAGCACGAGGTCCGAGTTGAATCGTAGAATGGAAGTGCAACTTTAAGTCTTGCTTTAGTTGAATATAACGTCATCAGATTGGTCTCAAGATTTGTTTTGAGAGTGTGCTTTAGTAGTGCGCAAATAATTTCGCTGGGTGTCTGCTATTTCAATGGCAGCCTCTTTGCTTCCTTCGCAGTGAGCCAACTTTGGACGCCTTGGTTCGTTTACTTGTGACTGGGTGCCAATTATGAGGAGCGGTGGCTTTCGCCATAGCGTGAGATGGTCCCACGACTTACTGCTACCACAGAAATATGTTGATTAAGCGCTACCTAAAGAAAGAATTAGGACCAAAATTTCAGATTTTTTTGTTCTATGCTAAGAATGACATGGCACCCCTTTCATCTTTCTGTACACGCGGAGGAGACGCGACGGAGAGCGAGTGCAAGCAAAAAAAAAACAAGAGGAGGATAGGGCTTGATTAGCCGTTGGCTACCATTTAAATCAGAAGGAACATGGTGCGGGTATTCGCAGTTATAAGACAGTTGTAGCCGGTAGAGCACTGCACGCGAATCTCACACATCGTGGACTGTGATCCCACTAGGAGCATGTGTTTCTTTTTTCTTGGATTTTTTAATAAAAATAACTACACTAAACAAAGCTCCCATTGATGAGCATCAGTTATTAAAAAAAAGAAACATTGCCCTATGTTTCTTCCTTTCGGCAGCTATTGGTTTCCTTCATATGAAGTACATATTTGAGAATTTGTGCTTAAGAAAATGCACGAAAAATATTGGCCGTCCAAATGCTGCAGCACGCCCATATTTTTGAATGTATTACGAGGGGAGGTATCACCGCCAGATTTAAGAAGCCATGCGATTATGAACACTGAACTCGATATATGTGCGGTTCTTTAAGGTGTTAATCAAAGTAGCTCGTCACTATGCACGTCGAAGCTCCAGTCTCTAAAAGTAAACACCCGAGCCCATGTTCACGGATTTTCATGTTGATGCTTATACCGGAATACCTAGCGGCAAGTCGCGGAGCGAAGGCTGCCATTCTAGCAGCTCTTCCAGAACACACGTCTTAATGGACCGTTGCTATAGAAATGTGAAAAGAAACCCGATGAACAGGATCCCTTCCCTGTTAACACGAATTGTCCAATATGGAAGTAAAGAGAGGGTAAACGGCCCGTTTGTGAGCCTTTTCACTGGGAGTACATAAGCCCGAGCTCTGAGGTAGATATTCTTGTTACAAATAATGAATACATATTGTTGGGAGCATAAAAAGATTTTTTTTTTTCAAAACAAGTGAGGTCCTTGCAGTGAACTATATTTTAACCGAGGTTTCAATCACCCCTAATCACTAACTGCAAGACCACCGGTGCCACGCTTGAAAGTCGCCTTCCTATGCTCACTACATCGAATTTCGAAGCTTTCAGATGTGAGTATGCCTCCTTTTCCAACAGTAAGAATTCCGTATAATTAGTGATCGTAATCAACCCCGACACTTCGGCAGCGCACCCTATCCTAAAGCAGAGGACGCTAGAACACAGGTTACACCTCTTTGTATTCCCTTATAAGGTAATTTGTGGTTACAGTGTATGACACTTTAAGTGCACCATTTCATTTAGGCGGTCTTGCAGCACTGCGATATGCCAATAATTTTTCGCAGTGCCTTGTCGTATTTTCAAGAATGACGTCCTTATTTGGGATATTTTTGTTTCCCAAATCTCCAGCTGGTACATAAAAAATAACAGGCTATATTGCCAAGTATAAAAATTGCCTAAAGATCTCATCTTTGCGTAGCACTTTGTTCATCTTCTTATGTGGTATTTAGCCTGGACTTTTAACGTACATGCAATGGACACGCTGCGTTTCTATCCGATGCCTCAGGCCAGCAGGCAAACCTATAGCGCACGCATGCAGCTTTGTACTTTAATACCTTTCTTGCTGGTAGAGCATGCAAAACTTCGGCTGAAAATTCTTCGACGCTCGTTCAGTTGCACAGTATTGGTTATTTGTAAGGATAGCCGTCTTGTAATTTTTTCTCCTATTCTCAAACATTTCTTCATGGTATTGGCCATGTACGGGCCATGTATGTATCGGCAAGTTATGGTATGGGCCCTTCAATTCCGCATACAATCGCTTTACCACCAACATTTTTAACACAAAAAAAGACATGGGCTTAGACTTTTCGCGAGCTTCTTTAATGTTTAGCCGCATCAAGCGTAGTATGCTCATTTTAAATCGACTTGACATCAAAGCGGCTCTACACTTGGTATCGCCATTTTCGAAAATGTAAAACATGAATTTATTTCTGCACACAGGTGCAACTACAGGTTTAAAAGTCTCCCACTCATCTAGAACTGCGCACCGCACCCGGCTGTGCGCTGTTAGAAGGGAGTTCTTTCGAGTGGGGGGCGCAAATTATTACAATGCGCTTTCTGTAGTATTTCATGTGAAGCTGTGAAGCCAGAAAAGAAAAACGACGAAAAAAAGTCGAATAAGGACACAAAAACAAAGCGGTCAAAAGGAGTTCTATCGATATGCAAGGTTTTTCCTTTTGACCGTAGGAGACTTGCCGTCATCATCTGAGGGGTGGCGCTTCTGAAAGAATGTGACGCTGTACATTAGGGCCGCATATTCATTTAGAGAGCGAGGCCAAAACCGAAAAAGTTATGCCCGGCAGGTTTGTGTGCTTTTTTTCCATAGCAATTGCAAGGGCGAGATATTTGCACCATTAATAACCAAACATTAAAATGAAATAAACGGCGTTTTTATCCAGTTCTCTCGGAATGAGAGAAAAACATTCTTTTCCAACCGTCACTGCCTTGTTCTGCTGCTTTCCCGCTTCCGATGGCACCACAGTCTTAGAATACTTCACTTTGGCATCAAAACGTTATATTGCTGGTTCCATCCTAGGTGCTTTTCTTACTTTCGATTTGTTTTCTGTGCAATGCTCGCGGTTGGGGAACCCAGACCAATGAAAACCAGGTCTTAATTAATTGCGGTTCATTTCGAGGCTTCATAGACATTCATCTCAAAAACTAGGTCTGCTTGTATTCTAATACGGTCTGTTGTTGAGCGGAAAGCGATGAAAAATTTGTTTTTGACCAAACAGTAGTGAACAGAGTTGCAACAATGTCGGATATCTCCTGACTTGACATTATTTGTTGTTGCTGGCTCTAATTGATCAGATTGGTGCAGCTCTAAGGGAACATCTTTGAAAGTTTTATACTCTAGCAAAGCGTATATTTAATTTTGAAATTCACTAGCCCTCTACATTTACCCATATTATGGGCGTGTAGATAAAATGTAAGTTTTGGTTCAACGAAGCCATCGTGTGAAAGGGGCTAAAATGGTTACCAGAAATTCCGTAAACCACAAACGGAAGGAAACATGCCAACAAATTTTTGGCAGTTTCTTTCGCTGCTGCTACCTATTTTCTTCAAGTTGAGTAGTCTTTTCACAGAAATTAAAAGCAGCGAAAGTTCTCACTTTCTTTACAGAAGAAAGCATCCGTGTTTTTCGTTTCGACTCGTATATTAACTTGGAAGTATTGAATGCAGAATAAATGCTCAGTTTATAGAGAGCATACAGCTCTCTATCTGATAAAACACGAAGGCTTACACAAAACATGCTTTGTCACAGAAAGGCGCATGCAAGCAACCGCATTGGTATCTCAAAACCTTTTCGCTGCATTTTACGCGCACAAGAGAATATTAACGAGGATAAAACACTATAGCGGAACCCTGAAAAAAGAAAACAGCAGTATACACAAGACAAACACAAAGGCTTTCGCTTCCAAGTGACAATTTTAACTTCTAGCAAAACTGTTCGCGCTCACAAAGAGAAAATAAGTTTGCATGGGCATCATCAGCAAATTGTCGCGAGTGGAGTCCAGATGGGAAAGTCGGCCATTATTGGAGTGCGGTAAACACAACCCTCACAGCGAATTTATTTATGAGGCGCTTAATATACCACACAGATCTCAAATATAGTGGAAACCAATGATTCATTCATTTTTCAGTATTTATTCTGTCAGTAATGCTTGGTTGTTGCTTGGCGCCTATTTTTAATTTATATTGGTCTTCATGATGTGTTCATTGCGTTCGCTATGTTTTCCACTGTGCGTGGTCACTGTGTTTTGTTTTTGTTTACGTCGCCATTTCAAATGTACTTTTTTTCTCCTTAGCGTAAAGCTGTAACGACCACCGCTGTCACCCAAAAAACGCCTCGCATATGCACGAATATGCACAATGGGCGCGTATGTACATTGCCATTCCTGAGCACGCCAGTTGCTTTACACAAAGGAAAGCAATTCATACAGCTGTGCGGTTTATTTATTGGTGTCATGACAAGAATTTTTCACTGTCATATAATCTTTCTGGCTTAAATCTTTCGGTCCATTGCACTAGTGACTGGAATATTTACTCTTTCTTTACTTCTCCTATAATGATCAATTGCCCGAGTACATACCACTTTCTAAACCTTTCTATAAAAGCAACTACCATCGCTCATTGTGCCGCCTATTCTTGCGCGCACAGGCGTACTGAAATTCAGCTTCTCCCCTGTTGTTATTCAACGCTGGGATTCTCTGCCCGGTGATGTACGCTCGCTTCAATTATACCACTTTTGAATGCCGCTGGATAACTGTTATCATGAGGCGCATCTATTAAGCGTGATGATTATGCCGTTTTCTCTTTTCCTAGTATCGTACAGCCCCAACGATGCTGAAGAATATGTAACTAACTAAATACCATAAACAGGTAAATTTTTATGCGGGCGGTGATAAAAATAGCACCCGAAAACCAGACGTAACGCTTCGCAGTACTGAATATTTCGAAACAACGGGTATTCTACGTGTGTTCTAGCTTGAGTTTCTTTGCCCTTAGCTCGAAGCTTTCATATTCTTGAATTTTCTTCAAGCAATTTAATTCTTAGTCACAGATTGCCTGTGCTCCTTTCTGTCTAGGTCACAATGTTTTTCTGTTGTGACGCTTTGCGAATACGTGCTAACTTGCCCAGATTTATGCTTTCCCCATGTCTAGAAAAAAAAACTGACTCTAAAATTATCAACTCAGATGTCATGTCGCCTGTAATAATATATCTTTACAGTCCGCAAAAAATCAAGTTCGGTGTTTTAAGCGCACGTTTATATGAAGAAACGCAAGTACTGAGCGGACAACATAAAGAAAAGGATAGATGTGCGCATGAGTCCCGCCTTAGTATAAACACTAGTTTACAGAAAAGAAGGGAGTACACTAGCAATTTCAAATCTGATGAGGGATCCCCGACCTAAAAGGTACGATAGCGGCTCATACTTTGGAACTTCGCATAAACTAAGCACTGAACCACCATTTCAGTAAACGTATTTTTGTATTTAATTCCCACCAGCGTTCCTGCAACCGCTGCTTAGAGCTTATCGCTGCGTATTTTTATCAGAAACCAGATGACATTCACTACTGTCAAAAAGATTTACAGAACCTACCTGGTTCTTCTCGTCCATCCGTAAGAGCAGTCCTCTTATCCCAACAATCCATCACAATCAGTCAGTCGACCAAAATCTCCTACCGTGGCCAACACTGGCTCCGGTACCACACTGAGTGCTCAACAAATAAAATGCATAGCCTTATAGCCTTACAGCTAACTGAGGTCAGGTAATTAAGCGAGATTAAAACAACAATATTCTTATTGTACAAACACTGCCCTTAGAAAAAGATGGGTTTGGTTTGGTTTATGGGGTTTAACGTCCCACAGCGACTCAGGCTGTGAGAGACGCCGTAGTGGAGGGCCCCGGAAATTTCGACCGCCTGGCGCAATCGAAATTTTGAAAAAGTAAATGAAATAACTGAATACTCAAAAGCAGAAATCAGCCAATCCGGGGATTAAAACTTAAGCAAGAATGTCAATATTTGTCCAGAAATATCGACATTATTTTCCTCCAATCCGATGGGGCGCGACTCAGCACAAAATGACCCGTGAGTCACGGGAGCGCAGGAACCGTACCGCACGTTACATAACGCCGCCCTGCAGCCACCTCTCCTCTCTTGCCACCTGAATGGGGAGAAGAGGGGGTCGTTTTGCAGCACGGCCCCGATAGCGTAGTACGCGTCAGCATCCCCGCCAACCACCGAAACCTCCATCGAAGGGCACTCGACAACGAGCGGATAGCTATTTTCTGAGGCGGCGCTGCTTGCAATGCGCGTCGAAATCTTTTCAGGCGTACTTCGAATAGGGATCACGGCGCGACCAGCAAATGAGGCGGAAAACGATGTCCAATAGGCGACCCTCTTCGGGGCTATTGGAGGAGTTCTCACTCCAGCTTGCGCACTTCCTTCATATTTAAACGATACATCATTCCATCCGAGCCTCTTTTCTCAATGACAGTAAACTGATAGCGCAAGAAAAATGCGTTCACCCAGTTAGACACACTGCAGTGAGTGCGATAGCCCTGCTTTCGTTAGCAGTATTTGTGTAGAGTTGATTGAACATATCCTGTGTGCATGCCCTTGGAATTTTACCGAATGAAACTTGGACTGCTTGGAAAGGCCTGTAAAACACTGCTTACGTTTTTAAGGGCGTCGTACCTGGCCAAAATGATGACATGACAAGAGCGAAGTCTTTAGCTTCTGATTTGGCGCTTTTCACTGTTAATTCAACTCATTTTCTCTTTCCTTTTCATAACCGATTCATCCCTTCCCCCAGTAAAAGTTAGCAAACCAGTACCTTTTTCTGAATTCCCACACGACAAATCCTTCTCTACACTCCCTCTTCAACAATAAGAAGAATCCACCAGGACGACAGACGGTGCATTAAGAAAAGCAATATTGCTTATGTGGCAAAGTTTTTCTTATAGGTGCTGGTTGAAAATTGCCTTGCCCATGACAAGAAATGTACCGCGATTTACGTTGCTTAAATGTAAGTTTTCAAACTATACAAAAAATCAGTACTTCACGGCTCGCGTTTTTTTCGCCATACCTTAACGCTCTTTAGTGTTGCCCCGTCATCCGGAAATGGTGTCACATCTCTGGCAAGGTGACATGAACGCGGAAGGTGCATTCGCTAGGACGAAATCTTCCTGTCCATCGAGAACAGTTAGTTTGGCGATCCCCGACGCTGTTTAAAATGTAGAGAGTATTGCTCATTAATGCTCTAAGAAAATGATATGGCGGTGTAATTTTTTATTTGCTGCCTTTTGTCTGAAGAACTACAAATGTTTTTTTTTTGCAGTTGGGATAATTAACTGGCCGAACTTTCAACGTTATCATCAATGTTAACAGTCCGGGTAGCGTCCATTACACGACAAAGGCCTCTGCTACAGAACTCCATTTTCCCTGTCCTAGCTCTTGCAGGCACGGCAATGTTAACTTATTAGTTAAAAATGCCAGCTAGTTATGCTTTGTTAAGCATTTATCTTGTATCTATGTCTTCCGTGCTCTTTTTACAAAATTATGCAAATGGACTGTCTCCTCGGCCCTTCAAGCTTCCTATATTTTTTGTATTTGTACATAATGTCTATTCTTATCCCTACTCCTATCGTTTCTTCCTCTCATTGCCCTCTTTCTTGTCCCTTTCCTTTGTTCTCTCTTTTCTACTTCTCTACCCCCAGCTGAAGCGCGTAAGGATTTGATGGCAGATGTCGCGGGTAGCGCCGTATTTTCCTTCCGTTTTCGTACTATTTAAATACCATTTATACTTACGATAATACTATTTAAAAATAAAAATGTTCTGCCACCAGCGGCAACTTTTTTGTTTTCTTCATTTCCGCTCTGTTACCCAAAAAAGCCCTTAGCGTTCCTGTTCTCCTAATGCCACATGCTACTCCAAACCATTGGTAATCTTTTTTTTTTATGTTTACGTCGGCATGTAGGGAGCGGGGCAGTTAGACCTCATCATCTAAAGGAAGAAATCGCAATAGATTAAATGACGTGCGCGCAAGAAAACACAACTACGAGATGCGATACATCACATAATAAAAACGGCATGGGCTACAAATGATAGAAGTAAGAGAACATGAACAGCGAGCAGTGAGACCCTTAATCATAGTACATTTGTCCGCACAGCTATTGTTTTCTCTCTTGATAATACTGCAATATATTTTTTTCATGCCTCCTCGCACAACCTCTAATTTTTTTCACGCCTTTTTGATGCCATATACCATCCAGCCCCGTAATTTTGTGCCTGGAAAACATTATGGTTATGCACATTTTTCTTGGGCAATATCGATATATGCATTTATACAGTGAAAATGCAAGCAAACGACTTTTAATTCGGTGTAATTCTCTTCGCAATTTCTCTTTCACGGTCAAAAACCTGCGCATCCTCCTTGGGTCTAGTAAGAAATGCGGCCGCGCTACTTGCGATGCACCGGCAGAAACTATAACCTGTTCTCAACCAAAACTCTTACTCATTGTCCCTTCTGAAGGCAGTTTTTACCCCGTCTCTTCCACATGATAGATCCTCGGTCACGCGCTACAGTTTTTTCTGTAAGCGTCTTGTCATGCTTGAACGTCTTGTCGTGCAGCCTGTGTGCAGGAAGGGCCCCAGAAGCGTACAGTCTAGCGCGATTTGAAGGTTATCGCGCGAGCGTCGACCAGCCTAGCACTCCAGGCACCTAGCGGCCGACTTTGGAACAGGAAAAATCATGATTTCGCACTCTCCTCTTCCTCGTTCGCTGTTCCGTGCAACAAGCTTCACCCCCGTGACGAGATCATCACCCTTTCTCTCTATTCTAAGCTTTCCATTGGTTGCGATTAAGTGTGGACTTGGTTACCTCTCGTATCTTTCGGGTGATAACAAAATTGGTGGGAAATAAAATTAAAAAAAACTGATAGCCCAGAGGAGGGAGTTACAGCTGCTGAAGGAACAGCAAAAAGAGTGAGGGAAGCTGGCCTGATACCTCCCTCGCATCGGCAGAGAATTCTGGGCCATGGCGCTGTTCATGTCCTCGGCCGACGCTCGCGCGATAACCTTCAAATCGCGCTCGACTGTACGTCGTATGCTCTACCCTCGACATGCATATAGTTCTCTTCAGCAGCATACCTGCAGGGTTCAGAGCACGACGGTCCACTTCGGCTGCAGCCATGACCCTCACGCAACAGCGCTTATGTGTCCCATTGATGGTGGCTGTTTTGTCATAACAGCGGCGGCTGCTAATGGGCAAGCGCTTAGTATGCCCGGCCAAGCGTGACACGCAACGCTTTGCGAAAGGTATCTTGGGTGCCGTCTCAACACCGCTCAGGATAATATCCTGAAATATTTGATGTGCCCTTGTTGATACCGCTCACTTAACTTCACAACAACCGTCTGCACTTGACGCCAGCAACTAGCTGAGCTCCACGGATGGTTATGCGGTGGCGGACGCTCAATTCTGACTCCGACTACTACCAGATTCCGGAAACGTTGGCCTTAAGACTTAGCGGTGAAAAAAATTTCGGATGCGAAATTTATCATAATTTATTGCGGATATCTGTGTGTGGATTCGCTTTGCGAAAAATATGGAATTTTTCCAATTTAGTATGTGTTGCAAAAAGATCACTCGTTCATGTGCTGGTCGCTCGAAATGTTTTTCAGGCGGGTGGGGTAGAGTGTTGTCGCACTAGATATCAGGCGGTTAGGGCACTGTAATTGCCCTATCCCTCGGGGATTAGGCCAGCGTACTTAGGAAAATTGGCCGTGTGGAATTTTTCTGTCCACCGCTAGGAAGTTAGAGGTCGTTTCAGCCTGGGGTTTCAAGGTTAGTATTCAGGGCAAAACGTTTTGGAACGAGGGCAGGGTTAGAAATGATGGCATTTGGAAAATGTTGAGAAGACATGTTGTTTGCTCATATTATCATATCTATCATTTTATGTTTATTTTTCACAGGCATGGCTCAGGTAAAAATAAAGCATCTATTGAATGGTGGTGGTTGCAAAATTATAAAATTAGAACCTTTCGGGAATAGAATAAGCAGAGCTCAGCACTGTGCTCTATTTAAAGAAAGCAGAGTATTTCTGAGACAAGTCAGCACGTATCGCTTGTCGTGTTTTCAAAATTTGTGTCCGTTTTCGAGTTTGGTGGTGCCCGATTGCGGCCACTTGGAAAAAGAAGGATGGGCAGCGTACGTGAATATTAGTTTTGTTTTTGTTGTTTCTCACTATAAACTACGTGCAGCGACGACATCGAAAAACATAAAAAACCGTGCCTTCATAAGTAGCCAAGTTGCCGCCAGCAGCCACTGCAACACAAGTTAACTAAGAGGTCAGACTACAGCAATGTTCTCCTCCTTCTGTGCTCAAGTATGCCGGCATGCCTTGTGGAACGAGGAACTTTCCAGCTAGGCTTGTAATTTCCTGTCTAGCCATCTCCGGCTCTTCTAGGAGATTGCCTGTGCAGTCTGGTTGATACAGAAAAGCGGGGCTTAAGAAAGGTGAAGTGGACTCAGTGGCGCCCTTCATCGACGAGTCAAGTGGATGAGTAGCGCTGACAGGCTGTACTAGGACTCTTGAGATCCTCCTTGAGGCTTGTGTCTATCGCGTGTTACTAATAAAACTGGTAGAACGAAGCGGTATAATGAGGAGCTGAGGACAAACTCGGTGTCCGGGTGTGAGGGAGCGGTGTCGTTTGAAGAACTTTTTACTTATATTCGCACACATAGACTTAAACTACAGACCATAGACAATACAGCACGGCCAGGATTTTTGTCTTCTAAGCGCCCAGATTCTGAGCACGCAAGTTTCAATTATTGCGACAACTATATTGAAAAGCAAAAGCCTGTAACATCAGCAGTGTAAGAATGTCAAGGGAAGCAGCTTGTTAGATGTGGCTAAAATATCTTGGAGACTGGGCATCAAGTATACTTTATGAAGCTTCCAGCAGTCTTGTCCGTGCGATTTGGGATTACAAGTGATGGTCCTTATATAATTTTCTTACACGTAATATTCGGTAAGTTTTCGCCAAATTGATTAATAATTTTGTTACATATATCAGCATGTCATGAAAGGAATAACCACAAAGTAAAGAAAACAGTAGTCAATGGAGTGCAGCCTTAACGTCTGGCAAAAGTGCACCTGGAAGTAGTACGATGCACAATTGCCAATAAATGAATATGCCACACCACTGCTCATGTAGGAATGAATCAATTGTGTAGGAATGAATTTATGAAGAAAACAAAGCAAGTCAAATACAGGGCTCCACGGATGGGTCCGGGAACATCTTTTTACTTGTTATATTCCTCATGGGGAAGTATTAAAGAAGGGGGTGGATAGACACAGTTATACCAAATTTACGAAAGTGCAGCTAACCTGCAGGACACAATGAATTGTTAGCTTTAGCATTCTTCAATTAGCGGTCACCTGCAGTGGTGGTACTTGCGTCGTGTGTATTTGTGTCGCTTTTGTCGTGTTGTCATCTTCTTCTCTTTGTCTTCGTCTTTCTTCGCTAGATAACCATGAGTGGCACTTCACATTTCCACGGCCTCTCTCGACATATCGGGCGACGTAGCCGGTGGTGGTATTACGGATGACATTTGGAAGTTCTCGGGCCAGAAGGTCGCCGCAAACGGCGGCGGACAAGGTAAGTGGAGGGATCTGGGAGAGGTATTTATACTGCAGTGAACGTATTTCTTATGACAGCGATGAAACGAAGTTCTCATTTTGACGCCGCCTAGCTACGACACCAATGTACCTCTAACATACTGCAGCCCTCTCAAGAAAGAAGTTATTGTCTAAAACAGCGCGAAACACAGGACAGAGAACAGAAACAACACACACAGCGCTGAACCAACTGGCCCAACAATCTTCCCTCTTGAGAAGAGAGGCATATTCGTTACAGCGCCGGAAAGGAAAAACACCATTGCAGCAATGCCGTGCTTCAGTGTAATATGGAAATGATTTATCTTGCAATGGCGTTTCACGCCACCACAAACCTGTACGTGAATGTACTCTTTATGATGATCCAGTGGTGGTGTAAGGCTTCGTTGCTGCCACCGTTATTTTCTGCTGTCTTCACACAACGAAAAAACCAACGAGAAAAATGCTATTGGCTTTCAGTGCATGACGTAAAGCAAAGCCAGTGGGGCATCATTTATCAAGAAAACGCCCGGAACAAAATTCGTGCCATTATGCAGCTGCAGTGATTTGAAGAAACAAGAACATCTAGCTATAAGCAAATCGATGCTGCAGATCCACTTATCGATAAGCAAACCGAAGCCCTTTATCAATCCTATCCAGAAATCTGGCACTTCTAAAGTCGGAAAGGCGTTGCATTACAAGACTCAAAGCCAGATCACAGCTATTTTTACTTTTTCCACTGGCGAAGTAAGTGAAAAGGAAAATTAGGAGTTCATAGCAAAAAAAAAAAGCAGGAATAAACTGCTGATTTCGGTGATTAATTCAGCGAGTAGCTAACAATGTTGCTCTGTTTGGAAAACAAGTTAGTTACGTTTGTATTCGCCTTTAAGCGGGGAGGCTTTTACTTGCCTTTCATGCTTTCGCTCGCGGTCAGTAGCACCTGTTACAGCCCGCACTGACGGCTGATCAGAAGGCGCCGCATTTGGAATGAAGATTCCGCTATAACAAGCAGTTGGCGTGAGACGACCAATGCGGAGAATAGCGGCCGTGGCGTTGCGTCCACTATCGTCGCGACGAACTCGGCGCCAGTTGTGGCGTATACGAGCTCCTAAACTCAGAAACAGGTTGATGTACGTTATGTTGGAGAGAGGCACCACGTGGCATCTACTCGTGGCAACCGGTTTGTAAACCCTACTCAGTAATATTGCCAGGGCTATTTGTTCATTTTGATGACTCACCCGAACCGCACCTTTAAAGAAAAATCGGATGAAAGAGTACCGAATAAAGCACTTCAAAGCGGATAGTGGATTCCGCAGTTAGACCACACATTTCCTACGTCTGATGTCAATTGGGAAACTATTTTATAGTATTGCATGGAGTGCGCATTAAAATACACTGAGAACGGCTTCGAAGTTTTCGTTTGGAAAGAAAACGAAGAAAGAAACAGTATGGGGCGCATATGTAACACGCAGCAAAGTGCACTCCAATGCAGAAGTAAGCCATGCGCAGCAAAATGCCTCCAGCAAAATGCAGCTGCCGCATACTAGTCTGAATCACCGGCCAACCGCACCATAAATGCTATTTCTGTGCAATTCAGAGTACAATTGGGGCTCTATTCTTCGACAGCGATCAATTCGCTGAGCCACTCTTCCCGCTGGGCGTCCTTTCAAAACATTTAAGTGGAGTGCACTGTTGCAGTTGGCTTTGAACATTTTTTACCAATCCCAGAAGTCTCGAGGGTGCGAAAAGCAAGCAAAGAATAGGTGAACAGGAATAATAATCAGCGGAGAGAGGACATCGAGAGGCATACAGCGTAATCATACCCTTATGCTAAACGGAAATGACCGTACAAGCCTACAAAACTCAATCAACCTGCTACAAAAAAGTAAAACTATCTTGTACTGCCAGAGCGTGCGTAGGTGTGAAAACTAGCTAGTGCTTACAGTTAATGATTTAGTACAATTCGGAGTGTTAGTGCATCGTTAGTTTTTTCTTTTGATTAAAAAAAAAGAATTTTTGAATTGGCACTTATGTTTACACTAACCTCATGCCTTAATAACCACACAGCTCCAGTATTATGCTCAGATAAATAAACTTTGTCGTCACCATCATTCAACAGTAACACTAGCACTCACGCTGTGCGCTAAGTTCTCCAGTCAGGAATTCAGTCGCTACTATTGTAACGGTGCGCTGAGAGACAGAATCGGTAGAGAGCCCGGAGACGCTGCTGCGCATATTAGAAATTGAAATTCATGACTACCTTGTTCGCTGAAGATGAAATGTGAACAAGGCTAGAATCGCATTCGGAGATTGAAACGCTTTTGGAGTGACAAAAAATCTAACAGGCATCTACTTGCTTGTATCTCAAATCTGAGCTTATTCCCCTTTTTAAACAAAGCATCTAAGAAAGCCACTCTTGGTCGAGCACTCTATTAAGCCTACAGAGCTTCTTGAAGAATATGGTCTTCCATAAATATTGGAGCAACCTGACAACCCACGCGTTTCTAATCTTAAGCGTATTTGGGCAGCAACAGGACGGAATCCGGAGCGTGGGCTTCAGCAAATAAAACGTAGCTGCTTTTAACTTCATTCAAAAGCAGAAGTGGCGACTGGAAAGTTATCGCGAATCATTTTTCCATGGTATAAAGCTCAGCTATAGGCCTTCCTATACGAAGACATCGCCTGCGATAAACCTCAGACGAAACGGAGATCAGTGAATCATTTCGCATCTTGGGTTTAGTGCTCGCTGGGAACCAAGCTGTTATTCTTTCTTCTGGTAGAGAAGTGCGCACTGCAAATCCGGCGGAGGTGGAGCGGAAATGAAAAATGGCTCGACATACATGACCTCTGCCGCAGTAAGGGAGGTCCCTACAATTGCGAAAGTTTGACGCAATCAAAACAGGAACAGTAGGTTATGTTATGAAACCACGTATCGTGGAAATTACCACTGGTTCCAGCTCACCGTGAGAGCGAGGCGCGCTGAACACGCGCGAAGAATTTTGGCAGAGGTAAAGGGCCTAGCGTGTTTGGAAATAGTAGGCTGAGGAAACGAGATGTCAGGGCTTCCGTTTTTAGCGTTTCTTCTTTAACTGAGCTCCTCCTCAAAGCCGAATTCAGAATGTTGCAAAAAGCTTGGCAGTGCAGTTAGCTACTGCTCCAAACATTGGACGTAGAACAAGAAACGAACACTTTGCAATAAAATTTTCGTAAATGTTTCGGCGCCTCATATGAAATGAATGCTTAGAGGGAAGCCACATGGCTTGTTTCCTGAATAATTTCGCGCATCTCGCGCAGAAATCTCAGTAGAAATTCCTGTAGAATTTCACACTGGTTTAAATCTCGCTTAGTTGTATCGTTGCGTGAACAGTTTGCGGCTTTTTACGGGGTTTACTGGGACTAACTCCTGGATTATTGATATATCTTGGTTTTGAACCCTCATATTCGCGCCAAAAGGCAGAGGACTATCAGTTGCACTTCATGATTTGTTTTTCAAATATCGGTAAGCACAACATACGCTTGGAAAATTCAAAACCTAGACCCGCACTGCATTGTGAACAATGGCCTTGGGAGTCAATAAAGAGCCCGCAGACGAAATGTCAGAGTAGTAGGACTTCACAAGCCTTACCCTTATACCAGACACTTGCCGCTAAAAGCAAAAACACTTGAATACCAGTAGGTTTTTCGAGTAGCCTTGCAATGAGAGGACGCCGAAGTGTAGGCCCGACAGAGGGACTCAAGGTATGTCAGCGCAGCAGAAGTGCTGATGAATATTCCTATCTTCGGCAATTTATACTCCGATGTTCATGTTTGAGAGCTTCAAACACGTAGAAAACCAATTTTTGGCATTAGTCTAAGCCGGTTATTACAAATATTACAAGCAAGTCGTATCGATTACGCCTTGGGCAAAAAAACAAACGTGTTTTAAATTTATATCCAAGTTTGAACTTACGTGCAGGCCTACCGCGTTGAAGCTGGCAACATGAGCAGCCATGTCGGGCCGTCGCTGCGTCCAGAATGTCGCTACGTATCCAGAAAACAATAACTGCGGGGTCACCAAGCCAGGCGTTGACATTGTTAATGGTATAGCTACGAGCGAAGAGCATGTCACCTATTAATGATAATCTTCTACCAATGAAATTTTCCCTGGCATTTAATACGCCCCACAATGCCCGCCTTGTGGATTGGCTGCCAGTTCTAGCTTGTGCGGAGGTAAATCGCTAGTGGGCTTTAGCTTCAAGCTTTACCCATGTCAGCTGAGCGCATCACTGCGACATGTGGTGGTATGCCATCATCCTCCTGATCATTGAGAGGATGTGCTTATTTATGATGCAGTCGCCTCAATAGGAGCCCATGCTCGTGTCCCTTCGAACTTTGATCGCTAGAAACATTATTTGCATTCCGTGAGGTGCAAAGTGCTTTCGCTATTAACGTCCATTTGCAGGGCAGGAGCGAGGGCCAAAACCTATGGAGAACGCCAATGCGGAACTCCTGCTGTTTTTCTAGCGCTCCTACTCGAGCATATATTGCTCACATTCGCGTTACGCTACCCAATAGCTTTACATTTTTTTCGTATCGAGGGACGGGGTGAGACGACGGTTTCCGACTTACACTACTTCATACTGGTGTGGCACCACAGGGACAGGGACAGAGACAGAGGTGTTGGCAACGGCTGAAATCTTTGCACTTTCAGTGTGCTTCCGACCGAGAAGTAGATATCCAGCTTCTGAAACGGATGCGAAGCAGACTCTGTAAAAAAAAGTGAAGGCTTCAATATGCAAACCTGTTTGATATTTAACATTGTTACGGAAGATTTAGTTATCCAAAATGAAGCAGATTGGACCGTGCCTGCAACTTCATTCCATTGACCTTTGATAGGACTCAGAGGTCGACGCCTTCGTCGCACCAGCGGTTAGTTTCCTGCGTTAGGGCGTGGCAGCCCGCAGACTTTCACCATTTGCCTTTAAGTGGAACTGGTGGTGTAAGATAACCGTAGAGTAAACATTTTTAAGTACAGTAATATTCCGTGTCTAAGACCCCCAGGAACTTCAATAAAACTTCGGTCGGGCCTAGTAAATACATGTTGTTGTGAAGGTGTAGGTTGCGCAAACACGGGACGAACCACAAAGAAATGACACAGAGATACACACAAGCCCACTAAGAACTGTATTTTTCTTCTTGGGAAAGCATACTTATACACCTGACCGCGCATGCTCAAACGCAATATTTAACCAAAATAGTTATGCCAAGGGCTGTTAACGCAGACGCGAACGCAAAAAAGTGATTTCAGCTACGTACAGTTTCTTTGTGGTTCGTCCCGTGTTTGCGCAACCTACACCTTCACAACAAGACCCCCTGGCTTCTGCACTTAGAAAATTTCAAAACACGACGTTACTGACATTCTGGCTATTATTTCCGAAGAGAGCGCGCCTTGAAGAGTGGAAATAGAGCTCGAAGTGCGGCTTAGAAATGCTTCCTCGATTAGAAGAGCTATCAGAGAAAGCTGAGAGATAGCGATGGAGCCTAGCGTGGGCACGCTCGCTTGTGCGCTTCTTTCACTGGTACCGCCAAGTGCTCACACCGTTTGTCTCCTATTATCCGCTAAGTTTAGGCAATTGAACTTTTTGTTTCTTACACAACTCAACGTGTACAGATAAAAAGAGGAACGGCAGCTAGAGAACGGAATTCAGTAATTCTGACAGGTAGTGCCAGATGGCGCTGACAAGGTGTCCAGAAACAGGTGCGTGTGGCCCGTGTCTTCTTCATGTTGCCCCTCCTCGAAGCGCCGCAGCTGTCAAACCGGTGTTCGGTCGACAGCTGATTCAGTCACCGCCCGCGCTTTAAACGCAGCTGCAAAAGTAATTATTGCGTATTACTGAAAATAGGAAAACACTCAGACACCTCTTCGCGATACAAGTGTCTAGGGATTTCGCTTTTCTCTTCTTTATTTTATTTACTTGCTTGTTTCCGTTTATATCCTAGGAGACATGACAGGAGGAATAGTTTTATAGGTTTTTATGTTTCTTTGTACTTCTTAAAGCAGGCCATTTTGGGCTGTTGGTGACATACGACAGAGACACGAATGTTACTGGCGCATCTTCACTCAGCAATTTAATTCGCTTGATTTGCAAACAGCGTGATTCATGAAGCAGATTTCAAGAATCTTAACATACTTATCCGACAATTTGAATCTCTTTTTGCTAAGGAGAATGTCACATCCATCATTACATTTACACGCGCGTAATTTTACACGACTAGAAAATTATAGTTTGAAAGAACTGACGCTTTTCATCCCTAATGAGGTGGGCTTTCAAACGACGTGCACAATTTGCAAGCAGCTCTTTGCTTCAAAAAGTAATATGCCCAGTCTGCTGTACTGATCTTCCCACTCAAAAATAAACGACGGAACCGTATCAAAAATACAGCTTAATATTTTGGACTTTTGACGTGCAGAGGAATTTCTGTTTCGTATTTTTTGAAGTACTGTAGTTTCTTTTCTGTTGCATTTTTTCACTGCCAGTAGCTCTGTTGTATTTTCTGTAATAAAAACAAAATTCTGTTTTGAGTAGAAATATTTGTGTTATTACCTCACGTTTCTAATGAAAAACATTACAGCGGATGTGTTGTGCCGACAGCATTTTTTGTTGAGCTTTCCGACTGGGATGAAGGGAAATCCGATAATTTTTAGTCACTTTCGTTTTCAAGCAGCGCTTCTTTGTTAATCAATAAGGTTAAATAGTGAAAATGCTTCAGGTATACAGCCCTTCGCAACCCTCATGCTTGGAGTGCAGATTTACGCTATTTTCTACCCAGGCTCGCGGAGTCCAGATCTGTGGATGCTGCCCATAGCTGTCAATATTTACGCTCAAACTTCCTCGCCTTGATAACTAGGGGCTGTAGAATGGGGCGCGTGTTTGTGTTGTTTATAGACATGGTCTTTGAAAACACGACATAATAGTGTCGCTCCCACCTTGTGAATATCATCTTTGTCGTCCGCCTAAATACGCCCACTGCAATGAAAACGCGTCTTCAGAATGCCAAGAGCATATCTAGGCTGTGTCATCTACTGCGCCTTATTCCTACAAGCTTTAAATATCCTCCATGACTTTTTGCAACCCCTGCTACGCTTTCCTTCTCTTGGCATGAAGTCCGCTACGCTTAACGAACACTGGTTATCTTGCCTCCGCATTTCACGCCCTACCCATCCCCGTATCACCTTCTTGATTACGACTGAATTGGACCTGACTTCAATGAGAATAAGGGGATATCCTAATCACATTAACAACTATTTAAGCCTGGCAATCCGTCAATACGATTCATTCCTTGCAAGCATGCGGCTACGAAATTGTGCGTTGTTTCGGCGGTTTCCGCCAGAATGGCACGAGGCTGTTCGTGCAGTTGCCAATGAAGTGATAGGCGACAGAGCACCGATATACGGCGCTAATGGTATGCGACGTGTGTATGTTACAACATACATTATCTTGGGCAAAGCGAATATGTTTGCAGCTTCAAACTATTCCCAGTATTTGAAGAAAGCGTACGTGAGTTTTCTCGGAAAGGGAAAGCGCTTCATTTGAGTTTTTTAGAACCTTTTAAGCAGTCCGTAGCACTGAACTACTTTCACTACGGACACACACGGTTGAAATGATAGGAGCATATTCCTTTCCAGTGAAAAATTACGCACAGATGGCACATAAGTGGTCCATATGCATATGAGCGCAATGGTCAATATCTACAGGTCGTATTATCGCGGGTGGATATAATGCGTAGTGTTGAGGGTCATGACGCATTTTGTTTTTGTGTTAAGGCGTACAGACCATTCCCGTTTTGCTTCAGAGGGTCCAGTGCAACAAAAAAGAAAACTTTCGGATGCAAACTGTCCGGTAGGAATCGAACTTACCCAGTCTTGTAGCGTGAATTCTCATTCCGTCGCACACATACAACGTTAACGCGATGAGATCTTCCACTAGCCAGACAATTCCAAGCAGTTTTGCGACTAATACAATGTGCTTCCTACCATTAAATTAATAAAACATTACAGCATACAATCATGCATGAAGGGCGCCTTGAGAAACAGACGTTTGCTTTTCCTGTGGCGTAATATGTGAAATTTACGCCTATTTTACGTCCCTTGGCGGGTATAAGGAAGAATATAGTGTCGCTTGTGGCGTACGTGAGCACCTACTAGTCTATAAAAAAGACAGCAATATTTCCTTTCTTTTCTCATACTGGATATACTAGAGCGCTTACAGACATTCTCTAAATGGTTACCAGAGCTCCGATTGGAGGCTGGAAAATCGTTTGTTATCAAGCTGCAAGTTTCGTTCTACGTGCTCTTTAAATTGCCTTGTATAATGACATAAACTCAGTTTGCTTCGTAGACTTCTGAGCAGAGTACAATCCACGGCCATGTCCAGAGTGTTCGGGCGCTAGCAGTTTGCTGCAAAACAAATTTGGACGCTGGAAAAAAATTTCTTGTAGCCAAGAAGTGGCGGTATACACTAATGTTTCAGCGACATTGTTTAGTTGGTGGTTTCGTTAGGTAACAAACGGGCTTGAGACGATTCGAATTTCTCTCCCTCCACATTGTGCAGATAGCCGTCAAGTTTTCTTCTAATGAGGGGAGCCTGAGCAAACTGTCTCAAATAGTATGCGCTAAATGACACCATCCTGCGTAATTAGGCAGGGCAGGAGGGTTCTCACACCTTGTTGCGGTAAAAGTCTTCTGCTCTGGGAGAACACTCTCCTACTTAAACATCGATCTATAAGACACCGTTGAATTACGCGTTCGTAAATTGCATGCGTCTATAGTGGTTACGAATTGTTTTTTGACTTGTCCGAAAACCTACGCGACTCATACCAGTACGTCTGTTTATATTCGATTATTTTCAGAACCCTCGATGCGTTTTCAGCATTTCTATGGTTCATTTATAGGTTCCTACACATGGGTTCCGCTAGCGTACTTAACTGATTAGGCAACAAACCGAGCATCTAAGAAACAAAAACCTTTCTTTTAATTCAAATCTAGAGACCCTAGCGGAGTGGTCACTGGCGTTATGTCGCACGCTTTAAAATATTTCACCGAACGCTTCGCCCATATATCACAGCTATTTTGATATCGAATATAAACAGTTTAATTGCCACGAATACGTTGTAAATCGTCCACCCGAGTGCGAAACTAAGAAGCTAGCCTGGCCCGGTTTATTAGGGGAGAGTTATTATTTAATAGAGGGCAATAAAAGATACTCGCACAG
Organism: Amblyomma mixtum; assembly: GCF_055824585.1. Classification (NCBI taxonomy): domain Eukaryota; kingdom Metazoa; phylum Arthropoda; class Arachnida; order Ixodida; family Ixodidae; genus Amblyomma; species Amblyomma mixtum. Next base: position 103,626,191 of record NC_143019.1, on the reverse strand, counting down.
CCATAAAAAGGAACGTGCATCCTCAGCCCAGAAGCGTTCTCGAAAAATGTGATCGCTCATCAAAATATTTTCTTCTGATCATGGGCAAAGCTGTCTACAGCAATAAAAAGCTCGCGAACTCTGCCGCACAGTTTAATAGCTTATACTTGTGCACCAAATGAAGCATTTCGCGTTGTTTATCACGTGTATCACTGAACACAGAGCGGCACCCTCAAAATGTATTTGTTGCTGTCTCTAATTCCGGGTGAAGAAAAAACGCTGAAATATATGAGAGGAGTGGGATATATACTTTTGAACCTGGCTAAACTAGCTAGTAGGTGATTCATAGCAGCGAAACACTTGCACTAGCGCAAATTTTAAGACACCGACGAGAGAAACGGTGAACTTCACCGCGAGATTTCATTTACCGGATGCAATCGGTGCCAGCCACACTGCAGCAAAGAAAAAGACTGCATGATGAACAAGTAATCATGAAGAAAACACGTGGAATGAATGTTATGGCGCTCAACCGGAAGACAGAAATAGTGATGTGAAGACGTCGTAAACCGACGTTTCCTTTACTTGAAGCCAGCCAGAGACGCAACCATAGTCTTAGCATGTGTAAAAATAAACCAAAATACGGACAATCTTCGTCAAAAGCATACAGCCCAAGGGGTCCGCTTCTAAGCCGTGTAGCGCCGCTCACCTTGCATACTCAGGGACCTGAATCTATATAAGGAGGGAAGAACTTAAGTCCTTAACCCTCCCAAAGTTCGGACTTTCAAATATGCTAAGGAGCCCCGCTACAGGTATTGGAAGCGAACTTCTTGGTCTATACGTTCTTAACAAAGACTGTACTTCTTTTCAAAGCTCTTATTGACATATACGGTGCTATCATAGAGTAGCAAGAATAACAGGGCAAACGAAAAGAAATATTACTAAGACGAATAACTTGAGACAGTTCGAGACAAAGTTGTTGCCGAATTGCAGCAGTTAAAGAACACTGACAGTTGAAGACAAAGTCGTTACCGAATTGCCGGAGTTAATGAATACTGTATACGGTTCGGTATTTCTGTTGGAAATTTAGAAACTCTTTGTTATATAATATTAATTTCTCTTCACATCTCAGATCACCCTTTTACTGGTGGAAATATCAAGGCGGAAGCCTTTAATGCGTCATCGTTGTAAGCAGGACTTGTCGACCGAAATGTCACGCTTTTCAGTTGGGCGGGCGAAATGATCGCGACGTCACAGTGAACGAATTTAAAACGGGCCAATTGTACTTTGGCTAGTAACCATGCAACGAATTAAAGGAATGGTATACTGAGGCTCCAAGTAAGCGGGACTGAGGTTAGTCAAATGCTTAATTAACAAAGTAGCCTAATTAATAAGGGAGTAATTACTCATTGGCATCCACCCGAGCGCAGCCATACGGCTACAAAGGAAAGCTATACAGCTTTCTCAGAAACTTCGTAGTTAAAAAAAAATTCATCCGGGTCCGGGGTTTGAACCCAGGACCACCGCTTCACCGGAGCAGTCGCTCTACCAATTGAGCTAACCAGGACGGTAAGCTTATGGTAGGGCGAGAGCGAATTGATCAATAACTCGAAGTGGGAACTGTGTTGGTCAAATGTTTAGGGGAATCCCCCAAGGTGCAGTAGACTTGTAATAAGGGAGTAATTACTCATTGGCACCCACCCGAGCGCAGCCATACGGCTACAAAAGAAACTTCGTAGTTAAAGAAAAATTCGTCCTGGTCCGGGGTTCGAACCCAGGACCACCGCTTCACAGGAGCAGTCGCTCTACCAATTGAGCTAACCAGGACTTTTTTCTTCAACATGGTATTTATTACAGTGATGTAATGTTCTATGTACATGAACTATATACAAGCCATTATGAAAACAGTGGTAAACAATACATATTCAAAAGACCATGCACTAGAAAAGGGGCAATGCAGAGCACATCACTAATAGTGAGTGCCACTCCGGTTCATTCTCAGTCTGGGCATGCACGTCTCTTAGATGAACAACCATTCGACTGAAGTGATCCTTTGTAGACACAACAGGTTCACAGTGTCTGTCCATTATGCGGGTTTTCCAGAGGCTGTGCAGTCCAATCAGAAGGAACATGTCCAGGGGTTCATCAACAAATGGCAGCGCAGTGAGATAGCGAACATAATGAGGAGTGTCAGATGAATTCTTTTTTTAATAGTGCGTTGCAGGATATCCCAGAAGAGCACTGCATCTTTGCAACAGATGAAACAGTGCTCAATTGTTTTTGGTTCATCACAAAGGCGGCAATTACCGGTAGACACAAAAATGTCCTTTTCATCTAACCATGTTCTAACGGGCAACATACCTGTGTGTAACTTAAAGAAAAAGGTCTTTGTACACGGCGAGACTGGCATCTTACGTACTCTTTTGAGTACGTCATGCCCCGGTAAACCAAAATACAGAGAGCGGTAGATGGGCGGAGGGAGGAGCATACTAATCAAATCCTTATACAACTTTTTCCTCGACACTAAAGAAAGGAACACAGGAGAAAAACGAACAAGTAGGAAACGGACAGCCAAATACACCTCTTGCATTATGCCCCACAAACACGGACGGTCACAAACATTGGAAAACACAATGAGGTGGGTAAAACATGAACTAAATTTGTTTGCAGGAATGAACGTACTATTGGGTGTGTAGTGTCACGGAAAAACATGAAACGTGACACTATCTGTCGGACATACAGGTGAACCAGACCAAGGCCGCCAGCACTTAGAGGCCGAAAAAGGTTATCACGTCTCATGGATTGAAAAGATGAATCCCACACAAAAGTAGCGAAAACCCTGTGAAAACGCTGGATAGGAAGTCTTGCGCAAGGAATAATTTTTAGTACATAATATATTTTAGTGGCGAGAAACAGATTACAGGCGGTCGCCCTGCCAAAAATTGAGAGGTCATGGGGGGCCAAACGTTTGAGCATAGCGCTGAAGAGTTGACACGCGGTCTTTTCAATAATGTGCGCTATGCTTATAGGCACTCAAAGGGACGCCAAGGTACTTTGGTGGCCTGCATGTCCATGTTATACCAGTATATTCAGCAGGTGTCGAACCCCAGCTACTAAACCAAAGACCGCAACTCTTAGAGCGATTAATCCGACTTCCTGACACCGAACCAAAGTCCTCCGTTAAACGAATAACCTCATCGATGCTTGGCTTATCAGTACAAAAAAAACGCAAGGTCATCTGCATAAGCCAATACCTTCAGTTCGTGGCCCATTATTCGGAAACCACTGACAGCTCTACTGTTTATAACACTTATGCAAAGTGGCTCCAAGTATAATGCGAACAGGAGCGGAGAAAGTGGGCACCCTTGTTTCACCGAAGACTGAATTGGGACTGGTTGCGAGAGACAGCCATTAACAATCAAGCGCGTGGTACAGGATTTGTAACAAAGGCGTATGCCAGTAGAAAGTATTGAACCGAGATTAACGTGATTTAAAAGTGCAAAAAGAAATGAATGACACACTCGATCAAATGCCTTTGCCAGGTCAATTTACAGCATTGCTAATTGTTCTTGAGCGTCACTGCAATACTGCAACACCGTACGCGCTACATGTAGGATGGACTGTATTGATCGTACCCGCAAGCCACATGTTTGTTGAGGCCCAATCAAAGTAGACCTTGCAAGCTGCAGCCGATTTGACAGTACTTTAGCAAAAACCTTATAATCTACATTATAAAGCGTGGTTGGTCTGTAGCCATCTATATATCGAAGTTTTTCCTTATCCTCGGTTTTTGGTATAAATACAATATGACTTTTCGTAAATGACTGAGGCAGAAATTCAACATCAATACTTGTCTCAAAAATTTGGAGCAGGACAGGGGCTAGAACGGATTTAAATGCCTTGTAAAATTCTCCTGAGAGGCCGTCAGGCCCCGGAGTTTTCGAAAGCGACAATTGATCAATTGCATCTTCCAATTCACCCATGCTTAAAGAGCTACTTATTGCCTTGCACTCATCCTCATTGAGTGGGTTAATCATGGACACCAATCGCGCTATATGATCATCATCAGCAGTGCTAGACGTGGCAGCAAACAGAGAGCTATAGTGGCTTTCAAACTCGGTAACTATGACATCTGTACTTGTGACCAGGGCACCACCACAGTAGAGCTCAGAAATTCGCTTGGCAGCCACGTGACGACGCTCATCTAGCAAGGCCTGTCTAGTAGGCTCCTCAGAGTGCAGAGCACGGTTGCTGCGGGATCGTACACGGGCCGCACGATAGCGTTCTGCATCAAACTTCTGAAGGTTGCACTTAACAGCACTAATTTCCTCTGTGTACAAGCCAGGAGCCTCACATTCAAGCGCATGCAGATTATAAAGACTCTGAAGTAACCGTTTCTCCTCACCATGCTTAAGATAAGACTTCACGGAGCCGATCTCAATAGCTATGCTACGAACTTCTAGCTCAAACATCTCCCAAGCTGCAAATAATGGGGCGTCCATGACCAAGCAAGATTCCAAAGCTGTCATCACTCGCTGCTGAAAATGCTCATCATTTAGAAGCTCGGAATTAAGCTTGCACAGTTCCCACTGCGGCTGAAATTTGGGACGGGCGCAGTCTCCAATCGGCGCAATGACCATAGCATGATCTGAGAAAGAAACAGCCTAACCAGGACGGCAAGCTTATGGTAGGGAGAGAGCGAATTGATCATTTACGGACGAATTTTTCATTAACTACGAAGTTTCTGAGAAAGCTGTATAGCTTTCCTTTGTAGCCGTTGACTGCGCTATGGTGGATGCCAGTGAGTAATTACTTCCTTATTACAAATCTATTCCACCTTGGGGAATTCCCCTAAACATTTCACCTAGCCTAATTAACATTTATAGTCAGACCAGATAAATAAATAAAACCGAGTAGGAAATTGGTCGAGTTGGGGAATCGAGCCACGGCCTCCGGAGTGCGAGATGAGCACGCTACCACTCCGCCATGCCAGCTCGATGGTTTGGAATGAACCAAGGCGTGTCTAATAAAGACGGTTTCTTCGTTCACTCCCATCTTCCTCCCGTCCCGTAACGGCGAGGTTCAGGTGTTCACCGAGATATGCGAGACAGATACATTCCCTTTCCTCGAAAACCAATTTACGGACGAGCAAGGCGTAGAGCCGAATGGGTGATGGCGTTCAATGGACTCCCGGGCAGCGTTGCAAGACGCTATCGGGTTCCACTCTTAGAGGCGAAGCTTAACATCTTAACCACACATCAGACACAAGCAGCACCACCACGCTTAAGGCTTCCGACTCACCGCACTTTAGGCCAACAAAGCGCCCCCCTGAATTATTTTTTTCAATACCGACGTTTGAGCAGCCCTGAAAAGTAGGATAATAGGCAAATTCATTGCATGTTTAGTTTGGTAAAGACTCGAACATTTGATTTCGGCTTTAAACTCACACTTATTATCAAGCACGGTGGTTACTGTGCAAAAATACGCTGAAATTATGTTTTTCTTGCAGAAATATACCGCAGTCTATTGGATTTAACTTCAAAAATGCAGTTCATAGAAGACTGGCGCATCTCTCTGAATGCACGCAACGTACAAAACCCCACGCACACAACACAACCCTTGCACTGGAATAGCTTTGACCGTCTAGAGCCTACCCTAGCTGATGCAATGTTTTACACAATCGACTTCCTGACTTCGCAGAAATATGCATCCGACATTTAGGACTCCAAGCTTACATGTGCAATTAGTGCGTTTCTAACCACATATATGTTAGTATACAGACGGAAGCTAACACATAATGCGGAAGACCACAGGATATACATATGAAACTACGCCTTAACCAAGCGGTATGAATGAGCCCGCGTGATTTTCAGGGAGCATGTCTGATTCGCAGTCCTTGGTTCAGGGGCTCGATTTCTCACTAAATACCCTGGTCTTGTTTACAGAGCAGTTTACTTACTTTATATACGTACTCACACATCGTGATGACGTTTGCATGATGTTGCAACCTTATAATCACAATTTATGCAAAAGGTTTAATAACTTTTCTATTCCGCCGCTCCACATACAACCACCCTTTCGACCAATCCTGAGTTTCGCGACACAATAACACCGGACGCCACCATCTGGATGCCGAATTTTCCTCTCAACCGAAGCCTTAAAGCTACAGCTTCAGTAGTTGCATTTTTCCGGTAGTAATTTATAGGGCACAGACTTTCAGGCGAACGAAGAGGGCTAGAATGAAATTGTGGAGAACGTCAGGAGGTACGGAAAAAAAGGTAGGGTTGGCATTGCAAGACCGCAGGAACAAGAGGGCTAGGGTACAAAACCGCGTTAACCGCATACATTGATCGTCAGGTCCAGCATCTGATATCAAAGAACAGCCGAAAGGGCAGCTGCTCGCGGGCTAAACGAAGCAACAGTTTTGCTTGCATAACGCTTCGCCCTCTCTCCAGTTTGCTGTTCATCAAGCTGTCGCTCCGTAATGGAATTCGTCGTCTGCACGTCTGTGAGTTAAATATAGCCTTCCGCGTAACCGCACTTATTGCGATCATACTTCTGGGCCAGGAATGAACACAACGGGAAAGAAATTTAGACGCAATCTCTTGAAAACGCCATTCTTTCAGTACTCTCTTGATGCCTTTCGGATCGGGGTAATGAAAGATGGAGCAAATAGCACACCGTGCAGTAAGCAAAGCTTGCGTTCTTTTTAGCGTTCAACATGAATTTTGGGAGCCTACTCCGCCGTGAATTTCCGCAGTGAATTTCAAAGGGAACGTAAACTACTTTCAGACTGCAGGCTTTGTGACTGTAAAGCCTGAAAAAGCGATCCCGGCGCGGCCTTCAGTGGAATGAACTGCCACCTAGAGTGAACGACACATATAAGACTCTGATAGCCAGCGTGGTTTGTGATATCGCCGTTTTATGTTAAACTTACCGGCCACATTATGGAATGACAAATAGACCTAAATAAAAACAAAGCAGGCTGTACGCGGCGAGTGGGAAAAGTAATGTGTATTAAAAACCTTTGCAAGAAATAAAGCATAGAAAAAAATTCGGCCACTTTTTACTCTGGTTCAATGTGTAGACCTGATGTGTACACCTGACCAAAAACCCCTCCGGTACATTCTTGGCGTCCTGTGTACGTAAAAACCCTCCGGATCACACTAGGAAACCAGGTACATTCAATACAGCTCCAACTAACCACTGTATATAGGCAAAGTTCTTGTAGACAAGATCTTCATCGCGACAATTTTTTTTTTTTTACCATGTAGCACATCGAATATGCCGTGGTCGTTGTTTGCCACAAGGAAGGCCTTTGTACACCACCGTCGTGCATCATGTGACTTACTGCGTGGGCATAGCGCAAGAGAAGAAACTGCGTAGCGCAAAGGCAAACCCATAACTGAGAATGGGTGCAAGAAGCGCTTGCACAATGATAATAAAATATGGTCTATTCAAAGAGCGGTGCTGTATAGTATCTGCAATTAAAAATGTCATCCCTTTGATTTTCCCCTGCCTGAAATTCATAGGGAACCTGAATTTAAATAATATCTTTTAGTTCTTGCTAGTGGTACACACCGTTTCTGGGAACCGTTTCGTTCAGCTAAGTTGCCTGATATTCAAGCTAAACTGCTCTGAATTTTCACTCGAAAGATGTTTCTTCTTACGCAACTGTGTTGACGCTATGGTTACAAGGGGCTTCTGAAATGCAGTGAACGTACAGGTGCGGACAAAAGTAAACGGAGCACGCAATTGTCTTCGAATATTTTTCACGTGTCACCTAACTGAAATTTCCAGCAGTGGCACACGCATGCCGGTAGAGGAGGTTGGTGGGCTTTCTTGTAGACAAACAACGCTTCTTCATTTCCAATGAAGAAAGCGCGATTGCACTTCAAACGCAATAGAGTGCTCCATTTACTTATGGCCGCGCCTGTACATCATTCCATCTCGACCCACAATCCTTTGTTGCCAGAGACTGTTGTTTTGCGACACATTCTTCATCATTGGGGAACTATAGAATCCTCGGACGATGGCGCGTGCTCAGCTGCGGTCAACAAGCGAAATTTTACGATAGGCTCTGTGAGAGCCTCTCAAGTACCTCGTCACGTTTTGCACTCTAACCTTAAGGGCAGATGCGTGGCTTACGCTGTGTGCTCTAGACTGCTTTTATGGCTATTCTTGAAGGAGCCATTGTTGGGTGCCGGATTGTGTATTTTACGACCGGCCTCAGGCATCGGAAATTGCTGCAAACGAGCATACTACCGATAGGCGCGAACCAACCCCCATTCTCTTGACCTGACATCGTTCCAATTGACTGGACTGGCGAATTTGCTCCGTAAAAGATTTTATATTCAAACCCTGAAAGCCGAATAAAGGTTGCGTGTTGTGTGCAACCAGATTTGCTTTGACTGCAGTTCTGAGCCGAGGTATCCCGAACAAGATTTCTTGCAGATGCTATAAAAGTGGCTTGATATTTGAACGTTGTGTGACACTATGGACCGTAAGGCATGCTGCAGTGCAGCTCTGCGACACATTTTAGGCCAGGCGAGCTTCCTCAACTTTCACCGGGTAATATGTGCGGAGAGAAAATTCCAATACTGTCTTTCCAAATCGGAGTGGCTTATCATATTTCACTGTAATATGCTGCGCGTTCACCTCAGAGTCAATGATATTAGTACGGTTCTGCTCACCTTTTTTTTCGGGCATTAAGTAACACATTCACGGCAAATTATTGACAGTTTTGTTTATTAAAATGCATCATGAATGTCGCAATCTTCATAAGTTGGTTTAAACTTTAACCTTTGTTTCCGAAAGCTGCCCCATTTACATCAGGCAACCGTCATGAATGCAACGCCTAACCCGCACCGGGTCACCCCATGTAATGCTCACTTATCGCTGTTATGAGCACACGCATACTTCTTAATCTGGGTACTGGTACTGACATTAGGATTCAGCGCATGCGCACATGCGCAGGTTTTCTCTCACTTCGGCGCGGTTTAACATCACAAAATGAAACAGCTCTTCTAATCTTTCATAAGTAGTACAGTGTACTAGCTATATTAAAGATCGCAATCAGCACCAGCCAGGCACGCAGAGTGCTGTTAGGGCGACAACAAAAAAAAAACACAATAAGTGCGCCACAGGGCAGTGAAAAAATGTAGACGAACCCATTTTCTCCTGCAACGTAATGTTTTAAATTAAAGTAAAACAGGTTATGTGTCAATGTATTCATGGATTCTATAAGGAAAAGGACTTCTTTCAAAGCCTGGAGGAGCAGAGAAGTTTCTTCTACTAAATTTCTCAGCTGTGATTCTCTTTCTTTTTTGGAAGAAGCATGAAGAAGGGAACTTCCGCCAAGGACGGCTGAAATCTAATTGCTTTGCAGCAGAAATGTTTAGGGAGAAATAATAATACAACAGGGCTGGCGCCAAACACACAGTCACCACCACTAATCACCATTAGTATCCCCGCTGGCTGCGTGCGCGATTAATACTATATATGCTGCTGGTTATAACTGCACAAATTCACGCGCAACAAGAGCACCACTTGAAAAAAAAATATATGCTAAGCTGCCGTCAATTGAATGGATCAAAAAGGTCTGTTTTCTAGAAGGACTTATGAAAAATCATTCGGCCGCGGTTAAGATAAGCAGTGCCGTGCATGTGGCCGGAGAGAATTGGGTTTCCAAGCAGACGCTGCGATTGCCAGGCGTGGAATAGCAGGCTCAATTTCCACTGATAAAAATGCAACTATAGTAAGTCAGAAGGCCCGTAACAGATGTGCTGAAATTTTTTCGCGCCCCAACGAACAAAGCTTGGTATTTAGTGGCGCCAAAATAATTATTGCTTGGGCAACACCCCAGGACATCTCGTGGTGTTGCTTCGGCCTTGAAAGAAAACTACAGAATGATGCTTGCATCATTCCTGTGCAAAAAATATACCTAAACTCGCGCAACTATACAAAAGCCAGCTAAGAGATGATGCGCTGTTTCGAACAGCGTTACCTCATGCATGCAGAAAAAAAAAATTCTTTCCGACACACGCAGCTCGCTCACGGACGCTCGGCGCGAGTTGCTATTTCTATCCGGATGTGTAAGCTTGAACGCCTCAGGCATCGATCGCTTATTGTAATAACCCGCAGCTCTGCTCACAATAGCGCTAGAGACAAGAAGGCCAGTCTGTGTTGATTTGTTTTGGGGCTCATGCGGCCGCTGCCTTTCGGGAGAAGCGGACGGCGACAGCTGTGGTAAAAAGCGCGCGTAGGCGAAGCGTGACCTCGTACTTAGCGTAAGGAAAACGAGCATCTTTCCAACGACTAACAGAGAGAAAGCCAAAGGGCAAGAGGTTTTACTTTGTTCCTAGAGCAGCTAGCTGGAAAGAATACATCATATGGCATTCTTGTCGCAACATTAGTGCCGTAATTTGTTTTCGCCGGTCACAATAGCCGTAGCCAGGAAATTAGTTAACCAGGAATTCTTTGACAAACTGTGACATGTGAAAGTATCATAACAGGTTGTCATCGAGGGGGCAGGCAATTGCTCCAAATTAATCTAGACCACGTGTGGTGTTTGGCGTGTATGAAAATTTGAGTACACAGCTATTGAAGCTTTAACCAAGGGAGTTTATGGAACCGCAGTCGCCGCAGTTATGTGCCTCTAAACTCGCACACCAAACAGAAATGCGTAAAATACTCAGGCGGCATGCTATTTAGTGAAAAAACAAGCTCCCTTTACCTCTTTCTATACCATTCATAATGATGCAGGGTTCTGTAACTCCGAACTGTCATATTTGTCATAGGGACGGACATAACGTGTGTTCGAGATTTTTAATGATCCTATTTTCCGCGTGGATATGTTTTATTAATTTAATGAGTTTTTGAACGAGTCTCTCATATTATGCCAGTTAAACATTTCCCTCTTTTGCAAGAAACATATAAGCTACTTATTTTTTGGCATAATGAAAAACAGAATTTCCTTACCTACACTATGATATGCTTGAACGAAAAAGAAAGCTTTAAATTATTCAGCGAACAAAAATTATTTTCGCGCAGCACCTGGAAATTGCCTGTTTTCTTGCTCTAACGAGAAAGTTAAAGTTGGCCTTGGACAGCATACGACTATTGTTTGCTTCTTGCGGCAGGTTGAAAGAAGAATGAGGAACTTTAACCGGGAGAAGTAATTGTTGTCGCATGAACGTGAATGCACTTAACGCGCACAAGCATAGACATTGCATATATCCACGGTGATGTGGTGATGCTTGAGTGGGCATGCATGTTTGTGTACTGCACACGACGCGTGAGAGGCAAGAACAACCATATTCGTCCACTAATAGTTCGGGGCTCTCACCACTGGGTCGCAGTCGCGTATTTAACAATTGTTCTAGATGGCGCATCTGAAGATCCTAGAGGGGTGCAGTTGGTCAGACAACAAAATAGGATGTTTTGCAGTAAGTCACTTGCACAGGGGTTTTGTACTGAACGCGTGACAAGCTTCACTTGTATCGCCTGCTGTGTTTACAGCCGCGGGTGTCACGGGTATGTTGTGCGCGTACGGCATTTCAATCAAGTCAAAGATTCTTGGACAAAAATTTTCGAATACTGCAAAACTGTACGGTACTATTCTAGAAATATTCAAGCTAATAGTACATTCTTATTATGCGTAGCAAACTCTATTCCATCGCTCGCTTCGAGCAGTTGTGACGGACATAGCGTAACATCGACGGCAGCGTAACATCGATATATCTGGCAGTGTGTGCCGTCTTTGCTCGAGAGGTAAGGACGTGTTGCCAGTAACGTTTAACTGCTGCTCCTTCCCTGTCCCGTTGGCCTAATCCGAAGCGAAGATATCGTGCTTCTGGACGAATCCTCGTGGCTAGAAACAGTAACTTAGCGTTAAAACAACACTGAGAAAAGGCGAGAAGACGGCGGCGCTTGGTGAGGCAGCCATTGGAAAGAACAGACCTGGAAAAGTGTGCCATTATGAGGAAGGTTTCGAAAGCTGTGTATCAGCTTTTAATAGCAGAGACGGAAGAATCGAATCATGTATGGAATGAGGAAGTAGCTTGACTGTGCTTGCGGATCACGAATTCTTACGTCAGACGTGAGGGTACGAGCGAGGTTTCCACTATGATCAGGATCTCTCCTTCCACTGGAGTCGAATAAATTTCATGTAAATTTTAATTATTTAACCACTTCCTGCATACAGGTTAAATAAGCGTAATTTAAAGAACACGCCGAGTTCCAAGCCCTTATTTTAAGTTGCAATTCTGCGTAGAAATTATTCTTAATGCTACTTTTCTTGTTTTCGACTGTACATTTATTGTTATTTTTTAATTGTAGAACATTGCTGTCTTTCAACTTCTGTTTAGAAAGTTTTGTAAGCCGTATGACTGAGCTCGAAAAATTTACCCACAGCATTGAAAGAGCTAGAGCGTTATAAACTGGCTTCAGAAAATGCAGCGCTCCGGTGTGCGCGATTTATTGGTGGCGCGCACACATATTCTGAGGGTACCCCTCACCAAAAGCTCACGAAAACACAATCTACCTTCAAAGCGATACAAAAAGTTATTGCCTACTACGAAAATAATACATTTTTTACCCTGTCTGCGATATTATTTCAACACGACGTCAGCACCACCAACTCATCCTCCGAATTACTTACATGCGCTTGAAACCAGGAAGTTCCCAGGGCTCTAATTATGTAGCCTAAAGTGTGGCAGACTAAAGTCCTTTAGTTCACACCTTTAACTTTTTCGTTGTCATCTTCTCGTATTTCCTATTTATTAGGACAACCTACTTCGTGTTGGATCAAGCATGTGAAAATGCGTGCCACACTAGTCGCGAACCACTTGGTTCTGGGTTGCTCATGGAGTTTCTGGCAGAAAGCTCTCGTGCTTGTCGATTCTTGTTTGCCGTCAGCCAGTACGAGCACCTTGTTTAGAAGCGCGAATTGCAGGCACTGTTCAGAGCGAAGATGACGAGCGTTGCCTGCGATTTCCTCGTTCCCCAGGGACCGCCTCTGTAAATTGGCTGAGTGTGCAAAGAGGCCTTCTGTGAAGATGAAAGCCTCTTTTATTGGGCTGTTTCTGGATCGTTAAGATGGTGCACCATTAGGTCTTCCGCCCTTCATTATGGGTATATGAAGGTATACTGCCCAGGGTCATATTTGGTCGATGCTCTCTTTTCTTCTAACGCAAAGCTAAAATAGAGATAAAGTGAATGATATACCGAAAACATTACACTTAGGAAGACATTTAACAATATCTCGGCAATGGCGGTGTGGGAAGAATATTCTGAAGGCCTTTGTGCTGCGATGATGACTGAAGGCTTAGAGGATGAAAAATTTCTGTATTTTTTTTGCAAAACCAGGAGTGTTGATTGCATCGGAACTTATTCCAAGTCATTAACTTCAGAAAGTGCAGCGTGTTGTCAACTATCGGCTTCTTATACACAACAGAGAAGCACATAAATGCGCTGCATCAATTCCCTAGTGTGTACTACTTTGTTTTGTATTGCCTTCAATAGTTGAATGACGGTAGGAGGGTTCAATTGGATGTTCAATTAACATCAGAAATGAATTAGCTGAAGCCATTGTTTCTCTGTGTCGCATCCTGCCGGAAAATTCGATGCAACGATTGGGCAGTAAAAGCAGACTAATCATCACCACGTATGAAATTTGAGTTTCTTGGGCACTTGTCTGGTTAAGCCGCAATTCACGCTCCATCATGCACCTGATATTTCTCTATCGCATACATTTCACCTGCTCTGAAGAACTCAACGACTGCCGACATGGCGCGCGAGTGTGTTCATCTTCAATCTTGAATTCTCGCCTAAAAAGCTAGCGGTAGAGATTCCCAATTGAGGACAATCTAGCATTGCCAACAGCCACGAAAGTAAATCAATTGATGATGATTCAAAACTAGGGCCTTTTGAACAGGCAACTGTGGCGTCAAAACGCTTACTGCGTAGTAAGGTAGCTGCGAACATTTATCTGAAATTAATGCTGCCTTTAAAAGTGCGAAGAGGGCAGGAAAATCAATTTTATACACCCCCTAATTGTTCAGCTCAGACTGCTGGCTTTGAATGTAACCCACAAACTTTGTTATGTCATTTCGCGCATCCCGTAACTAGCCTAAATTCGAGATCTCTCGGCATTGGCGCCTAGACATCACTCTAATATGGTCGTAATTATGCGGCGAAACGAAGTGCTGCGTGAATGTTGCGCTTAAGGGCCGGAAGCGCTGTCTACCAAAAGAAAAAAAAACTGCCTGCTAATGGATTGGGGCACAAACCCCACGGAAAAAATTATTGTAGGGGACGCTCAAGCTCAGTCTTAAGGGTATGACGCAATAGCGCAATTGTTAAATTCACATATATGCAGAAGGTCATTTTTGACTTTACGCTCATAGATGCCTGGAAAGTCTCATACCTGTCCTGGTGCAGGGGTTCAAAACGACCGATGGCATTTGAAAACAACGATTCAGACTGGTCAGGAGGACACAGGGGCGCAATAAAAGACACGGACATAGAAGTAGACAGGGACTAGCGCTTTTATGGTTATTGTAACGTCAGTTGACAGCTAAGCAATCATCGTACCAAACTAATTATTGATAGAATAACATAAGGCACGATATCGGCACGTGCCATTTAGGACAAGGGCCAGCGTAGAGGAAAAAAAAGGGGAGGCTTGCACTGAATATAGATACAGTGTGGAAACTGTGTGAAGCATAGACAATGAAACAGCACCATGTGTGATAAGAGGCCGGTAGCTCCAACTTAGTCTTGTAATACCCTCCTTCACTATAATTTAAGGTGGTGCCGAAAGCAAGGACATTCGCGTTCAAAATATGCAAACATCGGAACAAACATTTGACGTCAATGCGTTTATTTATCTGTTATATATTCCTAGGCCTCCACACATTATCTAAATGTAGTGTATAGTTGAACACTGCCAAAAACGTGTCCAGACCATTGACGTCGTAGAAGGAAAGGTGGCCGTAAAAAAGAATGAGTGGAAAAAATAAAAGAGGCAATTAAGACATCTTACGTACGGTAATGTGAAAGCATTGGTTTGTGCGTTATGGCGCCATCTGCCGAGGTATCTGCTCGGCCAGCCAAGCAAGAAGTAAATTTACCGGTAACATACATTTGTACACGGTAAATTGCACATATGTAATTTATATGTTCATAATTACACAGTACGTTTCTAAAAAAAACTGGACGTTCACTAGCCACGCATTTATTCACCTGCAAACGTAGGACCGTAGGCAGTCAAGAAGAAATGAGAAAGAACTTTCGTGGCGCACTAAAAGATCACAAGGAAGCTTAGAGGCTGTTTAGTCTCTGGAAGAGCCGCATGACAGATCCCCACGCAGAGCCGCCGCGTTCATCGAAGTCTCTGTTCAGAGAGCAGTGTGCTATGCTGCGCAGGATGGACCTCCTGCCTGGGTCCCTCTCGTCGATGCATGATTGTTTGTCCTGGAATTTTGATGTGCTGAAAAAGTGAGAGTGGATGCTGTGTGTGATTGTGTGTGACAGGTTGCGTGATGCGACTTGTTTAAGTCGGACTTGAGGAATGTCAGTGTGGGTATTCTTCCATGCAATAAAGAAAAAAAATTACAGTTGTGGTGCTGTATAGTTGTCTCCGTCTCGCAAGCCGCAAGACCGGGTTCGATTCTTGCTTTGACCAAAATTTTCTTTCCTTATTTTTATTCATTTACTGTGCACGCCCTTTTGTATTATGGATTAGATTGTAGGTTATTGTTTGGCTTTTTTAAATTACCAATTGGAATATGGATTGGCTCGTTGAATGGCTAAGGGTCGTATTGTAGAATGACTATAGATTGAAGGAAGCGTGACATATCCTGTCCACGCCACGCCTGAGTCATAAATGGCTTTCGCCTTAAAAGTGCATCTCAGATATTACACAGTACAGTGTATTCAGCACCTTTTATGGTTAGCATTATTCTGCGGTGAAGACGAGCTCGTAATAAAACATCGTAGAGGAAGTTCAGCCACTAAAAGGAAAACAATGGCAAGTGCCAAACAACGGTTGGTAGGTCAATCGAACTTAGGAAATAGATCAGCGTCTATATCTTTGCTGGGGAGCAATGAAGCGTTTGGTTGCGCATTACTATTAAGAGGTGCCTCTAATTTAGAGCTCGTGATGCGACAAACAACAAATAGGGACAAATGGTAGTTGAGGCGACAAAAATGAATAAGAAAATTTGCCTCTCCCGCACCACTAATGTATCGCGGGTATAAGCCCAATAGCAAACTAAAGATTTGGCCCGAGGGCAATTGTGATTTTGCCACCCGAAGGTGGAAAGAAATCAATAGGGAAATCTCTACTTCAGCGACCCACCGCCGAGGAAGCGGGCCCGGGGAGACTCCCCTGATCTCCCCTGGGACGTAGAGGGATGGGATGGGCGTTTGGAAATGGGAAATTGGAAATTGGTTTGGGTTGTGGGAATTAGGTGGGATTGGGGACAGCAGGTATTTTGACCAGATTTGGCTTGATTTGATCCTGAGTTCCTTTTCAGGCCTCCTTGAAGGGCGAGCACTCAGTGCACCAATTGTGGGCCCTCGGCGTTGGACGTACTCCCACACCACAGAGAACGTTTTGCCGGCGATCTCCGACCGTCCGAGACAGGGAAAATCCTAACAGGGGCTCGACTAGGATCCCCTCCCCCAAGCCAGGTTCCGCCACCCCGACCCTCCCACAGTACTAAGAGACGGATATTTCGCAGCACTCGTTCGGTACTTCGGCTCTTACTCCTGCAGTACTCGCACACGCTGCAGCCATCCTTTCACGGTTTTCGCGGCGATCGGGAACCCTAGCGATCGCCCTGGCATAGTATGTGAAGCCTCAAGCCATACTACCACTCTGTCATGGTTGAGGTCTCGATTGATGTCCGCAGCGACATCACGTGCTACCACAAGGTATATCTGCACGGGCCCCATCAACCCAATGCGAAGCAGGCTTTACTGAGCCCGTCGAGGTATTTAGGGGCTTGATGCTCCCTGCGATTTTGCCAGGTCTACTAACCGTTACTCAGACAGCCGCCGGGCTTTCCCGCGTTTCGGAGCTTACTGGCCTTGGAGTTTGCTGCTACTTACTCCATCTCTTTTCGTGCTTTCAGGCCAAGGGCAGCTTCCCCAAAACCCAAGCTTGGATCGCCCAGCCGCATGCCCCCGCGAGGCACCGAGCTCTTCGTGATCGGAAACCAACGCGTCCGCGGCCGGGTGGTACGCCCTCGTACCGAGAGGGAACCGTGACTTTCAATTTTACGAATTTTGGAACGACCGCGTCTGCCCGGGCGATCTCGTCGATCGGCAAAACAGCTAAGTCGGGACCGCGTCTACCGCGGCGCCAGCACCAACGGCAAAACGACAAAGTCCCGACCGCGTCTACCGCGTCGACCACGCCAAAAGCAAACAGCCGTTCTAGTCACCAGTTCTGCTTTTAAGCCGGATTCCACGTGCCCAGTCCGTCTCCCTTCTCGGACCTGCCCTCCCACACAGGCATAGGGCATCGTGGGCGCGACACGCTCACAATGTCGCGGAAAGTCTGCTGCACCTTTCCTGGGGATTCGCAACCCCAAGAGTGGATTCCGGCGGATCCACCCACCGCTGTGCGTTGCACCGGAACAAAGCTTAGTAGCCGAAACTACACCAGCCCGTATCCGGTGGCAGGGGGGGCCACGGGCAGGCCGCACAGTCGGATTTCCCCCCCATCGACAAACAACAGCTGTAACTGACAATTTACTTTTAGAAAATGTGCTAATGGAAAGATTCCTTTACATCGCCGGTAGAACAGACATCCCCTCACGCCGCGGAAATAATAATTCTAGGCGACGAAGTACGAAATACCATCGGTCAGTAAAATAGCAGCCGTTCTGTTGAAAACATACAAGAGCTAGTTGCTTTAGGTCGAGACATGCACGACGAAAGCCGGAGCAACACCGCAAGGCTCCCATAGTTCAGCCTACAGCGCAATGAAAGTTTTCAAACAAGCACCTCTTGGGTACGAAAATTCCTTAATTCTTTACGGTACCATGCATTGAAATAGCAAAGGTAGCCAAAAAGCCTCAGAAGTAATAGCTCTGACAGCAGCCATGCAAAGTTTAGGTGGTAGCAAGAATGAAATTGGTAGTTAGGACTTTGCATGGAAAAAGCACATTATGAACAGTACATATAGTTATGGAAAAAGTGGATAACAAGAAAAGTAGTCTCATTTAAAGAATTGTGAACATTCAATCAACTGTATCCTTGGACATGCTTAAATGTCTAGTGCAGGTTTACGGCCATTGTTAGCGTAGCGCTAACCGTAAAGTGAATACAGCTCCTCAGACTCCAGCTACGGGAGAAGATTCGCGTTCCCCGGGCAATGCCTGGTAATGTCACCGTGTAACAGCAGTGGACGAAGCTATGTGAACCCTAGCCACAGTCCAGAGCTCCTAATGGCACCGGTATGCCTGGACTCCCTTCTAAGCACACAGGCATTTCGTGCCTTATTAAACGGCAGTTTCGATCGATTGCACTTACTCCAACTTTTGTTTCGGTGCCTGTGGCCCCATAGTAATCAGTAGCGGGGGCTAATATGGAGCCATCCTTGCGCAAATAGTATTACATGCTATATGCTGTGGGGGGTTTCCATAATTACGGGCAAAACGGTAGCCCTGTTTCATGCAGCCTACTGCAATTTACAACAAATTAGAAACTTTTGGGAACTAGCGCAGCGGGACGATAAACTTATAGTGGAGATTTGCTTCATTTTTTCTTTGTCAAAAGGGAAATTAATACGTTCTCAAAAGCTAGACAGTACGCCCTAACGTTTGCGGAGAGGTGGTGTTGATACGTAGAAACCGAGAAGAATAAACTCTTTCAGAGGTGTACAAGATGGGAACAGGTGCCCTTTCAATACGTTTTCAATACGAATTCAATACGGTTCCAATGGGAGCTATTTTAAACTGATGGCGGCATTGTGTACAAATGTGTTTTTTAAATGGGTTATTTTATCATCAGCTACACAACTTCACTGAGCTCACTTCTTAGTTGTGAAACCAGTGATTACCAGCTAAAAAAGACTTTTAATAAGATCAGCCATCAGTTATGAAGCCGTTAGCAATATTTCTTGACAAGCGCTCTATAACTGCTCATATCATAAATCGCCGTCGATTTTGCTTCAGCTGGGGTCTGCATCGGTAAATTATGTTGGGAAAAACCGCCTTTATCTGCACCTTAAATATCCGAATCCGTTGTCTTCATATAAAAACCGCCGCAGATATGTTAAATTATGATAAATCATTTCCGAAATAAAATACCTGCTGCAGCTTAAGCAGTCTTTTGAGAAAGTCCCACAGCGTACTGCAGCGTAATCAAAATGCAGAAAAATATGCCACTCAAGACCATTTACGTGCTTTGAACGCAAAAGCGTCGTTTTTGTTTTAGTTCTTTTTATTTACTTTCCCCTTTATTCCCAGTGACACATCTACTAGTCAGCATGCATTCCTAAGGCAAATCATGTACTGTACTTGGTTCGCCTTTCTTCGCCAAGAAGCAAGGCGGTATTGTGGCTTATGGGTTGCGCGCTGGTCTCGCACTCTGAAAGTCGTGGGTTCCATTCCCATATCGTTCGCAAGATTTATTTTCTTTGATGCCACGATGACGTCGCCTGGGATTTTTGGGAGCACTGCTGCTGTTCAAGGCCAATGCTGGGTCTCACTGCCGCTGAGCCATAATTGTTTCGCGTTAAAAGACTGGAGGCGAAACTGCGCCAGCGAACCAGGGATTGCTTGATAGGGAGGCCAGAGCAACTTCTGAAAACCATCGAGCTAAGATATTCTACTCCAAAAGATTTTTGCAAATATAACACGCTAGATGAACTTACGATGTCTTAGGCGTTCATAAAGCAAAATAAAAAAATTGACGCAGGTTCGTAGTAATTCTGTTGAACCTTAACGCAGAGCGAAGCTGCTTTCATGCAATTCTTTGCACAATTCAGCAGTTCTTTCTGCAGTTCTTCCGTTTTATTATGTTGCTTTCATATTTGGTTCTTATATTCATAATATTTTATGTTTACTGTTACTATTGTTGTTTTTACTATTGATAATACTCTCTGAGTTTATTTTAGATATATTCAGTTTTGTTTTTATTTCATTTTATTATTTTTGTTTCTGCCTTGCTGCCTCACAGAATTGTTTCACATACCGACATGATCTTGAACAACAGGAGGAGCATTTTGTTATTTCTATTTTGCGCTCCGCTGCCTCCCAAGGCGGTTTTGCATACCTACATGACCTTGAAGAACGGGAGCAGTAGAGTTTTCGCTCTGAAACACTTAGTATCTGGAAGATTAAATATCATTCGTCTTCTTTTGCCCTCTTACTCGCTCTCACTTTGCGATATCTGAAGAGATATACCTATGGTTGAATATATTATCCGTGGCCGAGAACTGTATACAAAATAACGGTCAAATAACATTTGGTTATTATTCCTAACCAGCTTTGTTAACTTTGTTTACTGAGGTAAGGCGAAAGGCGCTATGTCATTAGAGAGTTTTAGTATAGCGTATGAGCGCTTACGTACGCTATACGCAAGCATTTAGCGGGAGGTTACTGTGGCAGTCGCAAGAGCACTTTTAGTTTACCGTAGAACCGCCCGAACGCAACGATAGCTAAGGCCGCAGTGGCGCCATCTGGTGTTATAACGTAAAAACATTTTGTGTCGTATTTTTCGCGCTTAGCCAAGGCATTGGCCAAGCTGATCCAAGTCGCATGACGCAGACAGCCGGTTGCATGGCGTCCCCGATGAGTCGCGCACTTTGCAGTCGAGGCAGGGCCTAGCTTTGTTTTTAAAATTTTTTTAGGTAACCAAACAGAGCAAGGTTTCTTAAGAAAGTTATGGTATGTACTACTATTCTCTCGGACCCCTACTGCCCTACAGCCGAAACGGCTACTTTTGGCAAGCCTATGAGTACCTCGGCATAAAAATCCATATCAAGCCAATCCACAGTCGGTGGTGTTTTGATAGGGTTAGGAACGGCGGAATCGTTACACGGAATCCAAAATAGGGCAAGTTTATCACTCATTCGTCCTGCTGTCGGCGAGAGGAGGCAAAGCGAATATCACACGTTCCATTTAAGGAGAATGAATGTGCCTAAAAACCCAGCAACATGACATCTTCTCTCCGAACCGGGCGACGTGGGCGCCGCCATGTTGACAACGCTATTTTTCCTGGCGTACGCAAGAGCACGCACGCTGAATTCGAAAAATAGCGTACGTAACGCGAACGCACGTAAGCCATCGGTTTGAAATAGCGTTTGGCGCATGCGCAGTACGACTGACGCTATATTATAGCGTACGCTATGCCTTTGCGAATGTCTACGTACGCTATACTAAATCTCTCTATTTTGTTCTACTCACGACACAGAGCGGAAGATCTCTGAAGCAATCATGGTAATGCTCCAAATTGTTGGTTCAGAGTGTTTTCGCTGTTTTTGGCGCTCCCTCTGAAATGCTCGCGGACAGCAAAGTTTTTTTATTCCTTAGTATTACTGCCCGCCATGAGCTATTTTAGCGACGAGTGTGTGGTGCTTCGGCGTCACACAGACAGAAAAAAAACAAAAATATTTCCGCACGCCGGTTTCGAACTCAGTATTTCCTCGAGTACGGAAGCTCATAGCCACGACGAGTGTCGTGCTGCTTAATGGATAGAGGTGAACATATACTGTGCGGCAAGGCAACAGCATCGGTCGAGGAACTTTCTATGACGTAATCCTAAGTCACGTGAGGGAACAGAAGGTTGATGACGAATATAAAATCCTGCTCCGCTGACGTCACGGTAAACCTCCGCGCTTCGCCTAGTCGAATCGATCTCGCGCCAGAAATGGACCATACAAAACGACCAATGCCTCAGCCTGTCTTAAAGAGTCTCTTAAACACAATACTGTTGGGAATAAAAGCAACAAAGCGAGAACAGTGATGCGGTGTCAACATTACGGTGTTGGCTGTGCTGGCAGTGTTCCAGCAGCATTTAAGAGTCTATAAAAGAAGGCCTTTGCAATGACATACAACCGGTGTTTACAGTGATTTGAAACATATATAAGCAATCATTAGCGTGGTCAACTGCTTGTAAGCTCATTCAAACTTTGCTCTTAAAGTCTGTGACCTGTATTTTTTTACGCTCATCTAACATATTATTTCATCTTTTTTTTCCTTCTGCGTCAACATACACACTGAAACATGTTAGCAAACAAGGGCTCTCCATCACGTTAAAAACTAAGAGAAGTGACATTGCTGGTAGGTACCTCAACATCACTTTTCGCATCTATTATCACTGCCTCAAAATCAAAGGATAGCGAGAGGTACAGAAGACACTTGGAATTTTCTGCATTTTAGTGCCGTAAGCCTAGTTTCTTCGTTCAGTTAGCAAAGATGGCCTAATTTCGTCTTTTTTATCCAGTCGCTGTAATATTTGTTTTTCTTTGATTTCTTTATTTTACAACAATACTTCTTGCATTTCAGTATATAATATATTGTTATCAGAAGGGGAGCACTTGTAGACACTCGAATCGAGCGCAATTTTTCATGTTTGGTTCAAGCCTACCTTTATTTTTTTCTCCGCACATTTTGATACCTGATGCCGCATGACCATTCTTTGCAGCTTTTAACATAACGATTTATAAATGACATATCGATGCTACACCTAGGCCTGCCGCAGTGAAGACGATAATCCTGTTCTCTTTGAAGAAATGCCCCTGCTTACAAACTGCGTTCTTGCTGTGGAATTAAACCCGGAACGACTCCAAATCTCTCGGCAATTTTTTGATCTGGGAGAACATCGGTCGAAGAAAATCAGATGTCGCTGACGTGAGCAAGAACATAAGTTGCAACTAGATCTCGCATCTTTTTTATCTTCTTCCGAGCAAGCAGCAGAGCACTGTTTTTTAAAAAAAAAGCCGCCGGTACTGTGTCTTTTGCCTGCAATATTTAGCCGGTAAAGAGATGGATGCTTCTGCTCTGCTTGTACTTCATTAAAATTGTTTATTTTACTTTGTTCGGAAGCAATAGAATAATGTTGTTGCGGTGGGATGTGAATGAGCTTTCTAGATCATACTACACCACTTAAAAACTCAGTTATTATTAACCACGGCTAGACACAATTCCGGATTAAAAACGACAAATAAGACTTGCGGCTCTTCCTCTAATTTTGATATTAGCGATGGGCTTACAGCACGCTGTCACGAATAGTAAGGCTGCATCGTTCCAAGCAGAGGTCAGACACTTCGCAACTACGATCAAGGCCTCATATATGGTGTCGTGTTAATAAATGGATAGAGGTGAACATAGTCTATGTGACAATGCTGTAACGGCACTGGCGGCGAAACTTGCCACAACGTTCCATGACCGCTTCCACACTCACCGTTCAGTGACGTTCCACGTCACACTCGCGGTAATACAAGACGTCCTACTTCGGCAGCTATGGACGAGGGTGGCACTGGTGAACACTCCCAAGGTTCGGTTACACGCAAAACATAGATACCAGCAACGTAGAAGATTGGACAGCTGTCGCCGTAGTTCAGTTGGTAGAGCACCGGACGCGAATTTCGGAGGTTCTGGGTTCGGATCCCATCGAGGCACAGCTGTTTTTCTTCTCCGCTATAATAATTGTATTTAAACGATATATTAGTCAGCAGGA
Organism: Amblyomma mixtum; assembly: GCF_055824585.1. Classification (NCBI taxonomy): domain Eukaryota; kingdom Metazoa; phylum Arthropoda; class Arachnida; order Ixodida; family Ixodidae; genus Amblyomma; species Amblyomma mixtum. The sequence continues at coordinate 103,602,515 of NC_143019.1, read as the reverse complement.
TTCTCGAATTGAATAACACCACAAATTAAAAAAAAACTTAAATAAATCCTTTATGCACCTTTGTTTCGGTGGCTGTTCGCTTCCTTAATATGTGTGTCATACCAGCCCCTCATTTTCCTTCCCTTGACCGCTAAATAGCTTAACGAGAGCCTCGGTTCCGGCAGTCTTGATGCCATAGGTAGCATAAGAAGGTTACAAGTGCTTACAGTGGGCCGAAGTCAACACTTCGGCTCCCTGTGGAGAATATGTGGACCAGCCGAATTTGGGCTGGTCGCTGCAGAACCACCGTCCGTCCCACTCGGCAATGGCAGTGGCCCAAAAAACTACAGGCAATGTTTGCTACATTCGAATCAGCTTGAAAGCACAGATTTGCGCTACGTAGAACACGACAATGAGCGGGAAGGGCAGTGGTACGGTAGAACAGCGCTAGGCGAACAGACAAAGGACGATATTGCTCGGGGTTGGTACCCATCGGATTAGTGCTTGCGCGTTAAAAAATTTCACTTCTGCCCCTGTGACGATTGGGTGGACTGCCTCTGCAGAACCAGCATGTGACCGATTTTGCAATCCGGGCTGAATATGAGCCGCCGCATTTAGTTCGCCCTCATGGGTTCATAATCTGACCCATCGGTGTGATCTGCGGGAAGTCCACAGTGGGCCCTCGGGGCACAGGCTGCAGAAGTGACATGGTCCCCATGTGAGAACCGCATGCACCCCATCTCCCTAATTTCTCACTTTGTGCTAGTGGGTAATTAAAAGAGTAATTACCTAGTAATAAAATTTTCGCTTGATTATTTTAAACTTGATGCATTTTTATGAGCTACTTCCAATTTCTCATACTTAATCTGTATTTACTTTTCTAAATTTAAACACATTTATGCCCGTCGTTATTAATGTTCCAATATGATTTTTGCAGGGGCTTTGTTTTTTATACTAGTTGGCGGTACATTTCATGCAAAAAATCTACAGTTCTCGCTGTTGTCTTTGTTTTTGCAATTTTTTTTACTACGAGAAAATGGCTTCGAGGAAGATTGGACGAAAACTGCGCGTGCTACCTTACAACAACTCCAGGGTCAAGTGACCTTTGTAGCCCTTCTCAAAGTAACTAAACGCGCGATAGTCATAAATAAACACTCAGAAAACAGTAGCAATCGGCGTATGGCTGTTTCAGTCCACTTCGTTAGCCACACAGCGGGCAATTGATGTTTATAGGTGGAGAGCACTGAGCGCCCGTGGTGAAGATTTGCGTGCAAATAAACAAATGCGCTTGTTCTCGATTGGACCATATATTTGAAGAACACAGGTCTAGTCAGGGTGGATCAGTTTGTCTCCACGATTTGCCTTGTTCAAGTGCGCGTCGATATGTTCACGTTCGACCGCCTATGATCTATCGGAGGGCTAGTAAATGCACGAAATCGGCTCTTAATTTTAATAGAGAGAGCAAAGAGTCTGGCCCGTATCTTAATTAAAACTGGAATCAGCTATAAAGCCTTCTGAAAAATTAGCGCAGAAAGATAACGCCGTGTACTTGTCGGCATGCTGACACACTGCGCGCGGCATTCGGTGTTATTAAAAATTTGGCACTGAATAAAAGGGTTTAATAATTAGAAGATGAAACGTCTGGTTCCAGTACGCCTCGTAGTGTAATCGCAGACTGCACAACGCAGCGCAACCATACATCAGTATTTCGCACCTCAAACGAAACACAGCCCTTTTACTCCATCGTTGGGCAGCGGTTTCATTTGATCTACCAAGCCAAAATGTTGGGCCTAGTTCTCAGAGCGCTAAGAGATGGCACTGCGCATTTCGCATATTGTCTATTACGTATTTAGATGCGTACCCACACAAAAAGAATTTATATCTGCAACTGTAGGAAGGCGACCGCCCTCCATTCAGCTCATGGAGTCTCCAAACGTAGAGCCTATAATTCAGCGAACGAATCTTTGCGCAAACTAAACGCAGGGTGACTATCAAAAAATGACACTTACGGAGAAGGAATACATGTTCCATCAACGTCAACAGAAACGTGAGCAGCATAACTGACATGAGAGCGCGACAAAGAAATATCAGCTGCTGAATAAGAAATTCAATCCGGGTTCATTGGCTCTTAAGAAAGGTCTGTTATCGCGTCTTAGAACAGAAATCAACTGTGCTGCTGTTCAATTTCTTTCAACTACGCATGCGCCATGCGTTCCGAGATTAATTGTTTTAACGCAATAGCATTAAGAGTCTCGAGTCGCAGAAGAAGCATTCGTTGTCGTCGGCCTGGCCGGTAGCAGGTAAGTTAATGATTTTTCGCGAGAGTTTGTTCGGCAATAGCAACCTCGGACTCGGGCCACAGGTGGCAGCGCTTGCCATCGCAATTCACTGGCGCATCGCTTAGCCGCAGCGCTACGGCGCCTGCAGTCGTATGAGAATTCCCAGCGATCTACGAATACAGAGAATGACCGATTCCGCGCATATGGGCAATAACCCATTAAAGCTGTCGCGGCAGATCCTTAAGATGAAGTCTCCGCTCCTGTTTTTGCTCTTGTTTCATATGACGGTCGCAAAAGACAGTGCAAGCGAAAACACAAACAGTTTAAGAGGAACCGCGCATTTGTTCCTGCTCCATTGAAACAGCCTAAATATCGACAAAGCATACTGTCATGCGTTCCCTCCTTAGTACATACGTGTTTTATTGGGCTGCTGATTGCAGCGTAGGTGACAGCCAGGGCAGAAGCCCTGGTTGCCACTGGCTGTCAATGAAAACAATTCTTTGGAACTGATCATCGCTGTGGCCCCGATTATTTCGGATCTCATTTCTTTGTAGTCTTTAGCCTGTTGTATTTTGTATATTTCATGCTCTTTCCAATAAGCCGAGTTCCAAAAAATGAGCACTTTTCGCGTTCATTCCTCCTGTGGGTGCGCTTATTCGCACTGCAGTCGCTGATTCGACAGTTATTTTTCTGAGAACTTTCTTCTTGCGAGCCTATTGGCAAATCTACCAATGCGCAGTTATATTCGTTGTTTAGGTATTTGCGCACACACTGAGACTGTCAGGTATTGTAATTCATCAATAGATTCCCAAAACTCGACTCTGCAAAAGAAGATGCTTTAACGGACTACCATATAACGTGCTTCAAGCGCTTAAAGTTTCTGCTTTTGATAAAGCACCACCAAGTTAACAGACTCGAGAAGCTACTGCCCAGATATGAAACGCGAGCAGCAAGACCGCTTTAACACTTTTCACAAAGCCCTGCGCAGCCTTTAAAATAAACCGTTAACAAAAACACTTAGAAATGTGTTTTTTTATATAAATGACACCAGTACCAAGCAAAAATGAACAAAACTTTCTATTAACTTCTGGAAGAGGTTGGTGGAAAACAGTGAGACCTTAGTCCTTAGGACTCTATCACGTGAATGCGTCCCAGGATTTTGGAGTAAGCGAGACTGAGCGATTAATAGTTTAATAAATAGAGTTTTATCCTGAGATGGATTCAGCTGTTCACAGAAAATGCCATTCATTTTACTCTATTTTTCCTGAAAGGAGTTGGCCATGGCACTAATCCTTACTGCCGGAGGAGAGACCTAAACAAAACTTTATTCCGACGATTTGCAGAACACAAACTTGGCAAAAACTTTGCTGGCGGAGACTGATAGCGGGCGTTGCACCAATTTGTTGTCCTTGCGTTTGATTTAAAACTTGATGTACATGAGACCGTGTTGAAAACAGGAGTAGAGCAGGGAATTGTGCTAGTTATTTGGAGAAGCTTGAGGTTCTTTTTTCCCTTTGAAGATTTCAAAATTTTTTCAGCAAAAATACAACCTGGAAAAGAAATGTGAAGCTTGAGGTAGTCGCAAGTTGGACAAAACTCGTCTTATCGGGGACAATATTTTTGGTTGGCGTCTAGATTTTTTCTTTTTTAATATCATGCTAATGTCATTGCAGTGAACTTCAGTGGAAATCACGCTGTCAGTATAGGAACATGTCTGAATAGTCCTAATTGTAATGCCATGTCAGGCAGGTGGCCCCGCACGGCAGCACCATGAACATCAATAGAGTTGTCAAATGCATGAGGGGTGTACCCTCAGAGGCCGTGCATTCTTTTACGTAGCCTGTCGCCGGCACCTCTATGCTGTTTACAAAACGGTAGGTTTCCACCAACGGATATCTGACCTGCTGATTTTAGTAGGATAATCGAGGTAACATATTCTTTGGAAATAATGCTGGCTGATCGGTTTTCTTCAGACAGTTCTTCAGCGGCAGGTTTCTAGATACTCACTGTGATACAAGATACTTTAAGACAGAAAACAGTGTGCAAAAGTTGTTGACCTGACGTCTTCTATTACAACGGTAAAACATGGTATACCTCAGGGGACGATCCTGGCACCTTTGTTGTTCATTCTGTATGTTAGTGACATGTGCAATTTGCCTCTTTCGCGTAAACTGGTCATGTACGCTGATGACAAAAATACTTTTTTTCCGTACAAACCGTGACTGAATTGAACACTGTCATAAATAGTTGTGTGATCAAACTTGAAGAATAGTTGGATAAAAACCGATTAGCCTTGAACGTTTAAAAGACTAAGTATATTATTTTCAAGCCACATAACAAAACCTGTGACACTCAGCTAGTCCGATACTTTAAAGGTACAGCTTTGCAGCGTGTGAAATCAGAAAAAAAATTTAGGCGTATGGTTCGAAGAAACCACGTCGTGGAACACGCATGCTAGAGGGCTGGTGATAGAATTAAGTAAAACAGTTGGCTGTCTCTATAAGGTTAGAGAATTACTTCCAGTGAGGCCCAGAAAGCAATATATTTTGCTAATTGCTACTCTCGTCTTTCATACTGCATTTTAGTTTGGGGAGTTCCAACCACCCATAATTAAAATAAACTGGAGCGACTACAAGAAAGGCGTTACGAATTCTATAGAACTTTTATGCAAACCCTAGCCAGCTATATACAATATGTACGCTCTCCTCGGCTCGTTGGGCATCCATGCTGTCGTTTCGCCACGTTTACTCGGCTTTCATTGTAGCCTTGTGTGGTTTTCATCCATTTAGCTTTATTTTTGCAGTAGCAAGCACTGAGAAAACTTCGCTTCCGCTAACAAATATAATACATACAATTCCCGCAATCACAGATGTCTTCATTCTGTCTACTATTCAAGTCAATTTTTTCCCACCATTTCTAGAGATGGAATTCACCTAACGGAAGGAAATTTAAATTCCTGGAAATTTAAATTATCGCCGCCTGAGAAGGCGGCCATAAATTTGGAATTTTGTGTTCTTTCTCAGATCGCTTGAATTTGTATCCCAGAGGGAACCAGTAGGCCTTGAACTTAAAGGTTTGGTTTATGGTTTATGGCGTTTAACGTCCCAAAATGCACAGGCTAGGAAATACGCCTTAGTAGACGGACGCAGATACTTTCAAGCACCTGGGGTTCTTAAACATGCACTGATATCATACAGTACACGGGCATCTAGCATTTCACCTCTATTAAAATGCAGTTGCCGCGTCCGCGATGGAAGCCGGGTTCTTCGCGTCAGCAGCCGAGCACCATATCCACTTAGCCACTGCGGCGGCGAACTTTCGGGTGCGGAGCTCGAAATATTTAGAATACAGTTCACTTAAATAATCTCACTTTAATGGATCTTGTCGTGTGAACAATCTCCACCAGGTGCCTTGCGGCTGGTCAGCGGGGCTGGTTCGCACGTACTCTCTGCTCATCAGTTACTGGCGAGCCGCTCATATGTGGAACCTTAGATACTAGAACAAGCCGGCTTTCTGCGCTTCTGTTTTAATTGAAGGCATGTTGCTAACGCACTCAGCAACCATAGTTATAAAATGCTGCGGAAGAATGTGCCCTCATCACTGATCTCATTGGACCGTTTATAATGCTCTCCTTCAGGGGCTTGTTACACAGTTCTTTCCAAGGCATGCAATATTTTTCTTATATTTGATCTTCTGCTAGTTGCAAGCTTTTAAATCCCCTTTTTTTCTTTTGTGGCATGCATCAGAACCAACTTGCGCCTGCAATATGTAACGTATATACAACCCCCCCATGTTGGAGTGCTTCGAGTGCTTGTAATACATCTAGTCCTTGAAGTGCTTCTAGAATGGTTGTTCACTCTTTATTATACCTATTGTATCATATCTCTATGTTGGTGTGTTATTGCCTAATGCAATGCCATCTTCCAAGCATTACAGGCCCACGTAGTCATACTTCTGGGAACTATTTACTCTGTGCCTTGCATCTGTTGGCTTATAGAATAAACTGAAGTTAAATTAAAATGTAATTGCATTTGGACAGAGCTGCTATCAATACCTTTTTAACGCTGCTGTACTGCGGGCGCGAGAGATCAATAACAAAGCTGCACAGGCATCCCCTTAGTGCTTCCCAATATTCAGCGAACTTCTCAGGATTGTTTGGATAGTTTTCATACATTTGAGAACCACCTGAAATTTCACATTTCATGTAAGTATGCCTGATACCCGTCGAGCAACGCGTCGGGTATTGAAGCACGACTTTGAAACTTAAAGCGCTCCATCTTAATGGAGACATTATTAGGGGCTTTTCTGTGGAGCACACACCGCGAGGAGTTACCCCTAAGGGATGCTATGGTAAATATAGTATCTGAAGTTTGATATCCCAGAGCTGTATGTGGGCTTTGAGAGAAAACGCGACGGAGGGATGGACATTAATTTTCGACCACCAAGAATTACTTACCGTGCATGACTGTTGCACACCACAAATGTCATCTGCATTTTGCCTCCAGCTAATGAGGTCACTCCAACCATGACCCCATGCCGCTACATTTGAGTCAGTGGAGTAACCGAAGCCCCTCGGGCACTGCGGTGAGTCAGAACCTGCCGCTGATGCCGCGCATCATTCAGCAGCTATTTTGGTTTTGCTTTAACCTTGATTAATCGCGCAAGACCATACATCTCTTAGAGCTCGGAATATTGAGTTGTGTCGCCACATGAACTACTCTAATGGAATCTATAGAAGTACAGGGACATTTTTAGATATTTTCGCAGGAGTGCACTCGATCTGTGGACAGACCGCATGCCTTGTAACCTCGTTATGGATACCCTTTCCGCGAACCAAGATATGGGATAGTTTTTGTGCCTGAGTAAATTCAAGGCATTGACAATTCATGCCACATATTCATTATCGTAAACCGCACAATATGACGTAAGCATTAAAGCCTAAGTCATGTCTGCTGCTGGAAACATTCAACGTGATCACGTCACTTTTTGTGTACGCTTCGTAAAAGTAACACATGCCGGTTGGAAGGCACGATGGAATACTCCCCACGATCGTTTCGGTCGAAGTGTACGTTGAAAGAATGTCGAGCACTTCGTATCAGCATAGTTCATTTCAGGTCCCAAAGTGGCTGTTTCGCCGAACACGCACGGGTCGCAGGCAAACGATATCGCTTGCCTGCGTCGAAAGCACCAGCAATGAATAAAGTAACCCGGCGCAGCGTGGCCACCATGAAGGTGAAACAGTCATAACGGTGCCCGAGCAAGACCAAAGCAATAGTCGTCTCATCAATGCCAACAACGGCTCTATCACCTGGGCTGTGTATTTATTGAGCAGCTTGTTTGTGTGTAACGGTGCATATACTGGAAGTATATTATTCGCGCCACGCGAGGAAAATACCTCCTGGCGCCCGTATATTATGCAAAGAAAAAAGCATCGTGTATCTGAAGCGTGTCTCGTGTTTGCATGGCCGTGCTATAGTAGGCGGTCGTTTTCTTGGCTGTGGTCTTTTGAAGTGATGCCGATATCATATATGTCTTCAGTACCGTGACTTTATTATTATGACAGTGGTACAAACCGCTTGCTGTGTTCGTCTGATGTAAACATCCAAGCCCATAACTTATATGGAGCCAAAGTGCTCTGTTTATAATAAAAGGGCAGGGTGCTCGCCTGTGCGTACGCGCAAAAGCAAGAAATGCCCAAGCATGCTAACAGTTTTACGGCCAGTCGTATTTTCGTGGTTTCCATGGTTTAGTGTACCTTGTTTACACCAGAGGATGTTTTTTCTAAGTGAGAAATGTGCCTTGATGTTGGGTAAGTTGCTTTAATATTGTATTTTAAATGTTTCCGTTCATTTCGGCCAAAGCATGCTAATTCAATTTTGATGCGCTGAATAAATGGACAGTGATACCGGAGTTTCTAAAAGAGTTCTGATAGCACAAGGCGAGCTCGTCACAATGTTATATATGAAATGTGACTTCAGTTTTTCGTATGCTCTATCGATAAACAGTACGCAGACAATGTTCGGCTGATGTTATGGCCGCAAAAGCTATCACATCGCGTCGTAGCAAAAAGTCCTCATCTGATCGTTAAGCTAATTCGTTAAGGTAAGTCGTCAAGCTAAGTGTCGTTAACCCACGCACCCCATACGCTCTTCCAGTCGGAGGCGAGTAGCGAACTGGTTTCGGCGCGGAAGATCGGCTTCGATACAAGACATATCCTGACGACTGAAAGACGACAGCACCATAAGTTCCCGCCAGGCCACGGCTATACAGGTGCAGAGTTCCATGAAGGATAGATATGTCGGAACTGTTCAGCACCAGTCAGTTCTATTAATTTGCAACAGACAGTCTATGTTTTAGTAAAGCGCGCTTAAATTTGCCTTCGGTAATGCGCATGACGTGGTGATCTCAAAAGTTAATTAACGGTCTGTGAAAAATGTTAAAGCGCACTTTCCGAATGTTTTAATTCAGATGTATGTAAAGTCGTGGGGCTTTTTAAAGACATATATATTTTGACATTGTTTTTAAAGTCCAGTTTTTGACGGTCTGAAAAATGCGAAGAGTTCATTCACATGGCCAAAATTGTCGCCAAACATAAAGAGCAACTGGAACGCGAAAGCATTGAGGCCTTGTATATTAAGCAAGTTAGAAACGTTTCACTCAGCGCAACGTCCGTGGACACAGCGACAAGCAACTGGGTTTTTTAGCAGGACATGTGTAGGTTAGGAATACAGTACCGGGCACGTGAAAGTTAGGAATACAGTACCGGGACACCTGTAGGTTAGGAATACAGGACCGGCCATGTGAAGTGTTTGGGGTGCATTATTTGTACCCAAGGCTTTTTGTTGTGTGTAGATGTGTTTGCACGCGCATTCACGACACGCAGATTGGTGTGATGTACGTATATAATCATGGCGCCAAGATCAAAATAAATCAATTCGTAGTGGGCGCTCGTCTCCTCTTGCTCGTTCCTCCCGTCTGTGCTCCTTTGGTGCCACGTTAACTTTAAATATGAGCTAACTGGCCTTTCAGAGAACACGTCCGGATGGTGATTGGCTGAAGGTGGGCTTTTGCCTCAAGGGCAGGCAAAGTACGTAGCTCTAGGTGTATCTGCATCCCAATCTTTCTTTTCAAGGAAGCGACTGCTGACGAGATGAGTGTGCTGCAATATTAGGGATTTAAGGGGCTTTGGGAATTAAAGTGCGTGTTATGTGCTGAATCCACATGGCAGACCGGATTGCGTATGTGGGTATAATATTATTCGGTAAATAAAACTTGCGTTTTCTCTTCGAAAGGCCATATAACGGATAAAAGAAAGCATAACGAATAAAAGAACAGTAAATGTACTCTTAATCATAAATTCTATGTTGTAAGCCAGCAGGAAAATTTAGGCTAGCGTTCTTCCATGTTTATAATTTGAGAAAGTATCAACGCACAAGACGGGAGGAATGAAAAAAAATGCGACACCCCAAGTGCAAAGAAGCATAACACTGCGTCACAACCACGCATGCCGCAAGTTACATCCGCAAGGGAAATATGTACATTGCATACTAAATGCGCGATATGCAGGCCACCGAAACAGAGAAAGTAAGACTACAAGGCGGATTCATGAGTACAAATGAGGTCTGTCGAAAACTGAATCTGATTTGAGTTAGGTGCAGGTAAAGATGGCGGTGCAGCATTCCCTAGCCTTTGAGATGTAGTACTTCTTGACAAGCTCACACTCGCGTTCAACGCTAAGCTTAAAGAGCATGGAGATGGTTTTGAAACAGAGAGTACAGCCTTTACATGTGGGCACGATGAATCGCCAGATGCGAGGAATGAAAGGAAGTGACAATTCGTGCTCTCTAAGCTGCACCGTTTTCACAGGGGTGGCACTACACCACCCGTAGCTTGTGCCTGCTCTATGTGCAACTGTCGTGCTGATGTGAAGCGCCTGTTCTAGGAGTGCCCTCGCTGCTACCACCACGGTTTCGTGGCCTGGCGAACATTAAGCAGGGACCCTGGCTTTCTCACCGGACCTGGTTCATGCACGGATGCCGCGCCCTCAGATGGTGCCATTGAGCTCTGGTGGATGCTCCTCCTTTTGTTCCCTACCTGAGGGCGCCGCTCTCTCCAATTGTCGCCGCAAAGGCCACAAGACGCGCGGGGCCCCCACTTGGCAACATACAGGAAGTCCGTCAATAAAAACGAGGCAGCCTTACACCTTCATTCCCATCCCGCCATGTGGAATTAACATGGCTTCATTCATTCATTCATTTGTGTTCCCAAAGACACTAGTTTTGTCACCCACAAGTGTGCCCCTTGTAGTCTTTGTCGCAAGGCAGTGGTGCGCGGTACAATACGTCCAATGTGCAAGCAACATATCTGTTTTGAGTGTATGCGTTACATTTTCAAGTTTACTTACCCGTTTCTATAGCTTTCTTTTGCAAGCACAGATAAATCCTTGAATTCAACCTATCTCACAGTTTTTCTCCCTCTCGTTTCGCGAAAGTTCGAACTCTTCTATTTATTTTTAAAGAGCCTGGCCTTCTTTACCGCAACCAGGCATCTGCAATACTCTATATGGGAAGCTTTCATCATCATCGGCCCAACTACATCCATTGCCATACGAAGGAGTCTCGTGTACCTCTGCAATTAACCCTTTTGTGTGCCAGTTGCGGCCGCCTTATCTCCACAGACTTCTTTATCTTATCCGCCCACCTAACTTTATTCTGCCACTGCTACGCTTACCTTCTCCTGATATCCGGTCCGTTATCCTCAAAGATCACCGGTTATGTTGCCATCGCATCGCATGCCCTGCCGAAGCTAGGTTCTTCTTTGTGATCTCGGCTAGAACATCATTAACCCCAGTTTGTTCTCTAACTCAGGTTGCCCTCTTCCTGCCCTTTAACTTTGCACCTTTCCTTTAGTTTTTCATAGCTCGCTGGGTTGTCTTCAATTTAAGTTCAACCCTTTACATTAGCCCTTAGGTGAGTGCTGGTAAGGTACAGCTGGTTTATACTGTTCTCTTGAGGGACATTCGCAAACTCCCCTTCTTGATCTGAGAGAACGGCCGGATGTGCTCCACCCCAGTCTTATTGATTTAATTATTCCCCTCTTGTCAGCCGGCTCTGCGGTCGCTACCTGCTTGAAACAGACGTGTTCTCTTGCCGCTTTGAGCGTCTCGCTACACACTATAAACTGCTGTTCCTTAGAGATACTGTTGAACATTACTTTGGTTTTCTGCATATCAATTTTTAGGCCCAGTGCAAGAAGTGTGAAGTAAGACTTCAGGAGATAATGATTGTGGGCAGGAGTAGCAATATAAAGGTACGAAAGGTTTTGTAAGCGTTTCACATAAAAAAGAGAATAGATTGTGTGAGCGATACTTCGGTCGGCCTTTTGCAGGCCGAGATGTCGTATATTGATTGGTTTTGTTGATGCCTAATGTTCTTGTTTTTGCGCATGCCTTAAATTTTATAAATATTTGCTGACTTGGTAGTGAATAAACTAAGATGAAGTCAGCGCATGTCCTGCAAATGTCTCTTGTTTATGTATCGATTTAGTGCTGTTACCTTTCAGCCTTTAAGAGTCTATCTGCATGAAACTCTTCTTGTTTAGAATTTCATTGCTGATTTTCTTAAGGGCTAGGGTGGCTATAGAACCCTTATAGATATGTTCCAGTATTTTTACATAAGGGTAATCTACACCCTGAATTCTTAATGTCTGCAAGGCAGCTGAGGTTTCCACTTAGTCAAATGCTTTCTCGTAATCAAGAAGGCTATATATAGGGGTTTACTATATTCTGCGCATTCCGCTATCACATTATTGATGGTGAGAGTCGAGCATGTGCGGATCATCAGTCGTGATGTTAACTGTAAAAGACACTCTCATCGCCTTATAAATTAACTCTACTTCATCACTCCTCAAAGTGAGAGCTCCTCATGTTCTCAAAATTACCCCATAGGTCCTCACATCACCTCTTCTCTCTTCTTTCACCTCTTTATTGATTCATTCTCTGGTGGCGTCGTAGAGAAGTGCACTAGGTGGGGACGCGGCTTTTGCACCCGTAGGGTTGCTCTAAACCAGTTATTTTACTTTTTTTTCTCATCACTCAGCTTACATGCCCACTCAGAAATAGGTATAAATCCTTTCCTTATCATCAGCCCCGCAGGGGGGCGTCTGCAGCATGCAGACCTTGGTGAGCGGCGACACCACGGGGTATCCCGAGCATCCGCAGGGACATCCCCGCAGGGGGATGATGGTGAGCTTTGAGCCACCACGGACCCGAGCATTGGCGTTTAGCCGTGCGTGGCATCGCCGTGTCCGGGGAAAAGGGGATCCTGGTGGTTGACCCGATGCCGAGCATTTCGACCTTTAAAGGGCAACTCCGGCGATTTTTCGATGTTCATGGATCGAAATGAAATTTTAAGTCTGCATTCTACATGGTGGTCTGATGTCTCACGTAAAATTTCGCACCTGAAAGCGGCGTAGTTTTTCCGCAAGCGAATTTTGAAGACAAGTACTCCTCGACGCGAGAGGCACCCATTGATCGAGCAACTTCTACAGGCCACCCTGTACTGTGACGTCACTGGCGAGTCGGCGTGTCAAGCTGGTCGGGCGCGCGCTGGCGTTGGAAGTGCAGGGGAAAACTGAAAATTGGTTTTGAGGAAAGTAAATGGCGCAGTAACGGACACCTCAACCGCGAAGTAAGAAGGAGTGAAAGAAGAAAGAAAGAAAGAAAGAGGTGCCGTAGTGGAGGTCTCCGGAATTATGTCGACCGCCTGTGCAATTTCGCGCCATCTTAGCGTGCCTGATGTGATGTGTACACCAGAGTGATGGGTCGCGGCAACTTCTGTTGTGCTGTGGGGTGCACAAATTCTTCATCTGTGACAACGGGCGTGATCTGCCATAGGTTTCCTAGCAATAAGAACCTTCGCGACAAGGGAGTGAGAGCTGTCCACCGTGTCAACTGGTCTCCGAGGAAGCATTCCCGTTTGTGCTCGGAACATTTCGCGCCAGATTGCTATAAAGACAGCGTGTACTTCAGAGAGAGCTTTGGACTCGCTAAGGTTTCGTTCAACCGACGCTTGAAGGCATATTCTGTGCCAACGTTATTCGAGTACAACCGCCCATCGCAGCGGCCAGCTGAACGAAGCGCGGCCGTCAAGTGGAAGCGGACCACGGAGAGTGCCCTTAAAGTATATTGGATTGTAGAACTGTAGCTGGCGTGAATTCACTTCCAAAAGCTCGTCCTCGAGACAAAGCTTCGCAAAGAGAACACTGTTGTTGGTGCATGCCCCTGTAAGGACGTTGCGCACCGCGGCAATGTTCGGGCAGCAGATTCTTTCATCAGGCTGGGTCGGCCGGCACTCGCCACACGAACAGCTGTCAGCTGGAGCATCACATTAGCTTTTGTTCTGACGACTGTGTAACAAATGCATGCACGAGAAATGAGTCAAGTAATTACTTCTCCGAGTTCAGACCGTCTCCATGCTGCACGTGACGCGGCCTGTGGTGTGACTCGGCGGGCTCACGCGGCGGTGGATCATACCTGAAAGGCGACTCGTCCTGGCCAAAATCGTCGAATGAGTCGTCTTTTAAAGACTCGCTGGTCTCAGAAAAGCTGTTCTCCGCGCTTTCAGTCATGTCGACAGCGCGGCTCAGGGTAGTTGCGATATCTTCGGGGACTTCGCAGCGCGGCGAACCCGTCAGTGACGTCATAGTCAATATCGCACGAAGGCACCTCCCCGGTTTCGGTTTTGAGGTTTCGGTTTCGAGTTCTGTGTTTTTTGCTGTTTAAAAATTATGTTAAGGTCACTTTTAAAAACCTTGTATCGTACTCATTACAGAAGGTTCTTAGGAAGACAAATCAGCCATGAACTTAACACGGCTGAAAATCGCCGGAGTTGCCCTTTAAGGCATCCTTGGCGGAGGCAACACACCACTTTGGCCCCAGTTTCCTGTAGACGGCACCTCCGGCCAGACCCGACCGGGCGAAATCGGCAGTCGCCTTTTCCTGTTCTCCTCTCCTTTCCTGTTCGCCTTTATATCTCTTTTCTCACTTATCCTCCTACCTTCTTGGTTTTTTCATTTTTTTCCTGGCAGCGAGGGTTAACCTTGTGGAACCAACTACCCTGAGTTGAGTCATATTGGGTTATAGTTAGGGTGTACAGCTGGCGTGGACAGGATTTGCTTACAAGCTCCTGTCTCGTCCCCTCGTTGGGCTCCATGGTCGGCGGCTGGCAACGGGGCCGATCAAAACACATATTTCATGGCTCCCCCTTCCCGAAAAAATGATCGCCCTCAGAAAAGAGTGCCGACCGATGTTACAGCTCAGTGCATCCAGAAATCTAGAGAAACTTTCACCAAATTTTATGTTGTCCATAGCGAAGAGACAGATAAAACTGCCCGAACTATATCCCCATTCTTGGTAGCGGAATGCCTGACCGATGCCTTGGGCACGGGTTACAAGCTAAAAAAATACCTAGTGGCGACCTCCTTCTGGAGCTTAAAGACAACGTACAACTTTCCAAGCTGTCCACCATACTGTCAGTCGGGGAAACCCCAGTCTCAATAAATCCACACCGTTCCTTGAACAGTGTCCGTGGTGTCATTTCCGAAGCAGACTTTGTCTGCCTCACTGAGGAGGAAATCCTTGAGGGTCTCAGTGACCAGAATGCCACAAACGTGCATCGCATTGAAATAAGGAAAGACGACAAAGAAATCCCGACGAAACATATTGTTCTGACATTCAACTCCAGCACACTTCCAGAAACTATCGAAGCAGGCTACTTGAAAATAAATGTACGTCATTACATACCGAATCCACGAAGGTGCTTCAACTGTCAAAGGTACGGACATGGGTCACGTAGCAGCCGCGGCCACAAAACTTGCGCTAAATGCGCATCAAAAGACCATGCTTCTGAGAACTGTGAAGGAGCAGCAGTTCACTGCGCAAACTGCGAAGGTGATCATCCTGCATATTCTAGGTCATGTCCTTCTTAGAAGGCTGAGCAAGAAATCATAACAATGAAAACAAAGCAAAACATCACTTTCAAGGAAGCAAAACAACTATACCACGCGAAGAAAACCTTCACGTTCTCCACAAAAACAAACTTTGCTGACGTGGTGCGCAGGGTCGGTGCACCACGCAGCACTCCGGCATCTACCCAGGCCACCTTCACGGAGCCTGTGGCAGGGCCATGCACGCCCCAAGCAGGGACAGCGAAGGCTGCCCTGCGATCTCCAAAGCAGGGAGTACCGGCCCACGAGTCGGCACCCCGCAGGACTTCCCCCCGCCGGGGGAGGCCCGACACCAACACATCCGCGGCTCCGCGATCCTCCAGCACCTCTGGTGAGGTGATGGATACAACTCCCTCTCCGCCCGCTTTGCAGCGGCGGACCGGCTCTCTCGAGCGAAGAAAAGACAGACCCCGGTAACGGGCCCAGACCAGTAAATTCCTTCCGTTCCATTCCCACCCAAAAACACAAACATGACATTTGTGGTTCAATGGAACTGTAGAGGAATGTTGAGGAACTACAGTGATATAACACATATTCTAGAGTCAGTGATGCCTCTAGCTTTATGTCTTGAGGAGACCAATCTTGTTCCATAACATTCAAATATCTTAAAACATTATAAAACTTTTAGGCGTGATCGCGAGCATGCAAATAGACTCTCGGGAGGCGTCGCAACTGTCATTCAAAGCGGCGTCCCGGCTCAAAAAATCAAACTGAAAACAGAACTTGAGGCGGTTGCGGTTAGCGTCATCAGCTACAAAACCATAACAATATGTTCTGTATATCTTCCCCCACACATCACATTAACATGCCAAGTTCTAGAAGGCCTGATCGATGAACTGCCGGAGCCATTTCTGGTAGTTGGCGATTTTAACGCTCACTCTCCGTTTTGGGGAAGAGAACGCTGTGACTCTAGAGGCCAAACTATCGAAGATTTTATAATTTGGAATAATGTCTGTCTTTTAAATAAGAGAAAAGCCACATATTGGTACCCAAGCTCAGCAAAAATGAGCTTTCTCGATTTTTTTAACGATTTTAAATGGGATGTTTTAAATGACCCCATCGACAGCGATCACTTACCTACTGTCATCAGGCTCTCATCGTCCACTCCAATCATCCCCACGAGACCACGGCGCTGGAAAATTCACCTCGCCGACTGCTCACTTTTTACAAGAGGTGCCACTCTGGAAAATGAATTTTGTAACCACCTCAGCACACATGAAATTGATGAGAAGTTTACTGAATGCACAATATCGGCCGCAATACTCGCTATACCACAAACACCAGGCCTTGCGCAGAAGAAACATAAAGTGTGGTGGAGACAAGAATGCACATTAGCAAAAAAGGAGCAAAAGTAAGCCTGGAGTGCTCTCCGTCGATATCCCACTACAGAGAACTTAGTTACCTTTAAGAAGGCAAAAGCCAGACCGCGGTATGTGCGAAGAAATGCAGAGAAAACCTCTTGGCAGAAATATGTCTCCTCAATAAACAGTTCAGTAACATCAAAGAGAATGTGGGAAAAAGTTCGTAAATTTACTGGTGACCATACCCCTTTCACACTTCCGCTGTTGACAGCACCCGGGGCACAAACATCGTTAGAAGAACAGGCCAAGATAGTGGGCGAGCATTTTACTGAGATCTCAAGCTCATCCAACTACACAAGCATATTTCGGAAACACACAGCAATAGCTGAAAAAAAAATCCCATCTGGACCAGGTATACGTGAGAATTACAACCAGCCTCTCACTAAGCAAGAATTAAATCAGATATTGTCCTCTGGAAAAAAGACAGCACCAGGACCAGATAACGTGCATTACGCTATGCTTGCCCATCTCTCCGATGCTGCTGTAGAGGCACTGTTAAAATTCTTTAATAAAATCTGGAAAACTGGAAATATACCTCACGAGTGAAAAAAAGCAGTCATAATACATTTTCTGAAACCCGGAAAACCACCAAGTCCTAGCAGTTACAGACCAATAGCCGTCACCAGGTGCATTGCTAAATCTTTCGAAAGTGTAATAAACATTACACTGACCTTCCTACTTGAATCTCGGCAACTATTATACGTACATCAATGTGGGTTTAAGAAAGCATGCTACACCACAGATCACCTTGTACGCATAGAAAACACCATCCGGGAGGCGTTCATCCACAAGCAGCGCTGTATTGGGGTCTTCTTCGACTTGGAGAAGGCCGGCGATACCACGTGGAAGTTCGGCGTCCTCCGTGACCTAGCAGAACTAGGTATCCGCGGCAGGATGCTGAACTGCTTGAACGACTTCCTGGCTAACCGCACGTTCAGAGTCCGCCTAGGAGCAACTCTCTCCATGACTTTCACACAAGAGAACGGCGTACGCCAGGGGTGTATTCTAAGCACGACACTCTTCATAGTGAAAATGAATTCCTTAGCTAAAGCAATACCCAAGTATATAATGTATTCAGTTTATGTAGATGACCTACAAATAGCATGCACGTCCTCCAGCATATCAACCTGTGAGAGACAAATACAAATCACACTAAATAAACTAGGTGCTTGAGCAGACAGAAATGGATTTAAATTTTATCCTCAAAAAACAGTAGCTCTTCTTTTTTCATTGCGACGAGGCCTACAGATCGATCCCAATCTGTACCTAAATCACACTGCGCTACCAATTAAACAAGAGCACAAATTTATAGGTGTAACTTTCGACAAGAAACTCACATAACAACCTTAAAAAGGAAGCCTCTCAAGCCCTCAATATCTTAAAAGTGGTCTCACGGAAACAGTGCGGGTCTGATAGAGCAAGCCTTTTACAAATATATCGCTCTCTGGTGCACTCCAAGCTGAACTACGGGTGCATAGTATATGGTTGGGCAAGAGCATCCTACTTAAAAAGATTAGACCCCATTCATAATCTTGGTCTGCGCCTATCATCTGGAGATACAGAACATCACCAGTAGTACTATTGTGATACATTCCAGTGGCTATAAAGACAGGGACGAAGGTAGACGAGACCGGACGAACGCCGGACTTCAACTGAGGTTTATTTCACAAACAGCGATAATATACAAAAGGGGGCGCAAGGAAAAGTAATCCGTGACAAGTTTAACCCATAATCAAAAAAATGCAGAAGGCTCCTATGCCATGCCACTCATGTTTTCCACATCGGCGCACCTACTATTTATCGCCTACCTGGCTGAATCCACCCGTTTGCCTTCAGGTAATCTATTTCTTTTTTGTGTAGCGCCACAGAGGGGCTGCTGACGCAGTTTTCTTTATCATTGAAAATACTGAACGCTTCAAAAATTTCTCGGCTCTTTTGAGTCTTAAATATGCGCATCACACTTGTCCTTTCTAAAAACGCCTTGCATTTTATTTATTTATTTACATGATACTGCAGACCTTTTTGGTCCAAGCAGGAAGGGCAAAAGCAAAATGCACAAGAAATGGTTAGAGAACATCTTACGTACATATATATGTTTAAAATTCATGCATGCAGATATAAAAGCACTCCGATATACATCTTCGTCACATATAAAATAGTCACAAATGCACGTTTCAGAAGGGCATTTTCATTTGTTAAAAGACATTTGTGATGGCCTCTTTGAAGTTAGGACACGTAAAAACCTCTTCCGGTAGTGAGTTCCAATCACTGATTGTTTTCGGAAAAAATGAAAACTTATGGGAGTTTGTTTTTGCGAAGTGAGGAGTTAAGCTGTAGTTGTGTGTGTGTCGCGTTTTTCGAGCTGATGATGGAGTAACATAAGGACTTGCCGAGATGCCAAACTTTCCCTGAATTAAGCAGTACAAAAATTCTATTCTAGCTATCTTCCTTCGGATGCTGAGAGGTTTTATCTGGTTTGTTTGCATAAGGAGAGATGGAGATTCGGAGGTTTTATATTTATTGTAAATGAAGCGCACGGCACGCCTTTGGACTTTTTCTACCTGCGCAATATCCTTTTTCGTGTGAGGGTCCCATACCACGGCAGCGTACTCGAGTTTCGGCCTAATAATGGATTCGTAAGCTAATTTCTTTACATTGCTTGGTGTTCCCCTTAACTTATGTCTTAAATATCCCAGTTTTTTCATTGCAGAAGTAGTTATATGACTAATGTGGTCACTCCATGTGAGCTGGTCATTAATGATTACGCCTAAGTATTTGTACTTGCTTACCTGAGTTACAGTTGTAAAATTGAGGGTGTAGTTAAACATTTGAGGCACCTTCTTCCTTGTGATACGCATAAATACAGTTTTTTTAGGGTTTAGTGACATTCCCCATTTCGTACACCAGGATGAAACATCATTTAAAGCAGTATTAAGCAGGGCTTGGTCCGAAACCGAACATATTTCTTTAAATACCATACAGTCATCAGCAAACAGATTAACCTTTACATTTTCATCAATGGCAGAAACTAAATCATTTATATAAACCAAAAACAGTAGGGGACCCAACACACTCCCTTGCGGAACACCTGAGGTGACCTCGAGAGGAGGGGAACTGAAACCGTCAATCTCCACATACTGTTTTCTATGCCGTAAGTAAGCAGCAATCCATTTTATGAGTGGTGGAGGTACTCCTATTATTTTAAGTTTGAGTAGTAGTTCATTGTGTACAACCTTATCAAATGCTTTACTAAAATCAAGGTAAATGACGTCTACTTGTCCGGACTTATCTAATACGGCACTAAAGGTATGAATAGCTGTGACTAATTGCGTAAAAGTTGAAAATCCCTTTCTAAAACCATGTTGACATGGACTAAGCGGTGAATTTGTATTTAGAATCTGCATTATATTATTTGCAACCATGTGTTCAATGAGCTTACATGAAGAACAAGTTAAAGAGATAGGACGGTAGTTCCCCATCGAGAAACGGTCCCCGTTCTTGTGAATAGGCACGATTCTGGCTGTGAGCCAATCAGGAGGTAATGAAGCTAACATTAGTGATTCACAGAAGATTTTGCATAAGAAATTGGCTAGGGATTCTGCATAACGTCTTAAGAATGCATTTGGAATACCATCAGGACCAGTAGAACACTTTGGATCAAGTCTGAGAAGCATCTCCACGATGCCCTCATAAGATACCAAGATAACAGGCTCAAATGAGGAATTAGGAACAATGTTCAGATTATTAACATCATCGTCATCATCGTTAATGGAAAACACAGAGTGGAAATATGAATTATAATGCGCTGCCATTTGTTGTGGACATGTTATGACCTCATCATTCACAATTATCTGCTGAACAGGCTGAGTGGAATCCCGGAGGTGGTTCCAAAATTTACTAGGATTTTTGTGCATAAACTGCGGAAGGGTTTCAGTGAAATAACGTTGCCTGGCCGAGTGGATGCTAGAGGACAAATCCACCATCAACGCGTTTAAGGAACTCGATTTGGGGGACTTAGTTCTTTTTAGGCGTTTAGTCCTCCTCTTCAAATGAATAATGTACCGGCTAATCCATGGATTTGTTTTCTTCAAGCGTATCTTTTTATCTGGAATAAAGTTATTAATGCAATACTGACAAAGCTCTTTCAGTTTTGCCCATAATTCTGGCACGTTCTCGGCTGAGAATGTTTCAAATGCCAGTTCTAAGTGATCCAGTACAGATTCGTCTCTTGCCTTTGAATAGTCTTTAATGATTTTGTGTTTGATTGGTTTTCTTTGATGGCCTTTCGATAGAGCGAAAGATACAACTACTATCTTATGGTCAGATATGCCATTGTATACTATGGTTGAAGAATCAGAAATCGAACGGTTTAAAAACATTAGGTCGAGAATAGAGCTGGCAGATCCGCTTATCCTAGTTGGTTCCAAGACGACTTGTTTGAGATTATGAGCACACATAATATCGCAAAGAAGGCCTGAGTCATGCATTGATTCGAAATTTTCAGTACACCAATCGATGCTTGGAACATTAAAGTCACAAGCAAGAATTATGTTCTTCTTGCCAAACAATGAAAGGTGAACCTGCAGCCTGCCCAGGTAATCAGCGTCAGAATTTGGTGGCCTATACAATGCGCATAGTATGAAGGTACGGCAGTTGTACGTGATCTCTAGAAATAGGCTTGCATGCTGGCTTGTGTGAGCAACGGCGAATGTGGTCAGCTAGGTGACCTCCGCCAGATAACGAATGAGCTGTCCGGCGATGCTCTAGCAAGCGTTCGTTGAGGCAGCGTCCCGTCTGTCCGATATACCGTCTGCCACAGGCGAGGGGATGCTGTATACAACACCAATTTCACATTGAACAAGAGGTTTGATGTGCTTAATTTTGCACATAGGCCTCTTTTTGGCGTCATTCACCAGGCGGCACATGCGTCCCAGCTTTTCCGGTGCCGAAAATACTACACGCACGCCACACTTGTCGCCGACCTTCTTGAGGCGGTGTGAGACCTGATGCCAGTAGGGTACAACGACAGGTCGCTGTTTGGTACGTGCATTTTCCCTTGGCTTGCACCGCCCACCAGATTTCACCTCGCGAATCTGGGTTTCCACCACAGATGCCACAATTTCTCCTGGATACCCAGCCTTATCCAATCGCCTTAGTTTGGCATGGACGCTGTCACGCACTTGATGTTCGCACGACTTGGCAAGAGCAGACCGGACGCAATTTTTTGCTATAGCTCTTTTCACGAGCTTGGAATGGGCCGAATCATAGTTCAGAATTTGTTTCTTCGACCGTGGCTTATACTGCCAGCACACACGCGTTTCTTCAAAAATAAGGCACACATCAAGGAACTGGATGCGACCTTCCTGCGGTAATTCGTGAGTGAACTTCATTCCGAATGCATTATTAGCAAATATTTCCAGAATGTTGTTCACATCGATACCTCTATCCTGAGCATCAATAGTACTACCAACCAACTAGCCCAACTTTCTACGCTTAATCACCAGTAGCCAGCCTATACCTTGTATCTAATGAGCACGCCCTTGAGGATCGAAGAATCGCACTTACATGCACATACGTATTAAAAATATGTTATCTTCCGAAGCATCTCTGCCATCCAGTTTGTCACCAAGTGCCCATCTAAAAGATTATTCATCAACAAACCACATTCTGTCAGGCCATTACTACTGCGCTTCGCTAAGACAAATGCGAAGAGCTAACAGTGCTAGATTGCTTACCGAATATTGCATAAAGGAATGAATATTTGCCACCATGGTACAGCCTGCCTTCAGTATGTGACTTCACAATGACACATTTAGATAAAAAGCAATCGGCAAACGAGTACATATTACAGGAATTCTTTGCACTGCAAGAAAAGTATGACACCTACATTGAATTTTGTACCGATGGCTCAAAAACAGAAAGTCGCGTTGGAAGTGAAGTAATCCAAGAAAATAATAAACAGATAATGCGACTACCAGAATGCGCATTGGTGTTTACTGCTGAGTGTTTGCCATCTCTGTAGCTGTAGAAAAAATAGTAAGAGAGAACATCAAAAATAACATCATTTACACCGATTCCCTGAGTATGCTTAAAGCACTGCACTCCTGAAATGCTGCTGAACCCATAATAGGAAACATCATACATGTACATAACATAGTTAAATCACAAAACAAAAGCATAACATTAAATTCTGCTGGGTTCTTAGCCATGTTGGAATTGTGGGTAATGAGAAAGCAGATGTATGTGCTGCACAAGCCCAGAATGGTCAAATAAAACAAGTGAACATACCACACAGGGATTGCTTAAAGTTTTATCTATAGTAAACTCAGAAATAAATGGCAGGCTGCATGGAAAGAGCACGTAAACAACCAATTACACTCTTTCAAGCCCATTTTAAAAGAATGGCAATCATGTAGGCATCAAGAACGTTTTACCGAAGTTATTTTATGTCGACTCCGCAGTGGAAACACCCACCTCACGCACAACCTTCTGCTCGCCAAAGAAAACAAACCTCTCTGTGAAATGTGTGGTGCTGAACTCACATTGAACCACATTTTAATTTCATGTATAAAACGAGAAGGACTAAGACAGAAACATTTCACAACATTCTAAGGGAAAGCATCTCATTATACCCCATGTTACTTTTAAGTGATCCAGCACTGGTTGACATTTCATGTATTTTTAGGTTTCTCACGGAAGCCAGCGTTTTAAACAAACTCTCAGTATAAAAAGCTTCACCTTTAACAAAAGCTATAACCTTGTGTTTGGCGCATCATAGCCTCAGTTGCTTTTGCGCCATTAAAATCAATACAACTAACTTTCTCTATCATCAGGTAACACTTAGCCCATTATCATTATGAAACTATTATTACGTACCTAAGGGGCTTAGAGCGCGCTGACTACCGGGCCTCCGCACGGCCCGACTCCACTCAAGTGTTTATGTTCCTGCGGTCTATAACGTTGGCAGACAGGTCTGTATGGTCTGCACCACCGAGTACTCTGAGCGCAACAGGCTCTCCCAGTGCTCCCAGGTGTACAACTGATCTACACCTCGTGGAGAATTCGCCGGGCAATGAGAAAGGAGATGGAGAGCAGAAGCTACAGGTTCCGGACACAAAGTACAAGATGAAGTTGGGAAACGGGGGTGACTGGGAAGAAGAGTGGGAGGAGAGAGAGAGAGAGTGTGTGTGAAAACTGCGAAAAAGCTTTGGTTGTCTGTCGGGTGCTAAGGGACATGCGCGGAAAGGGGTTTATAGCTACCCCGAGGCCATGGAGGTCTGTGTCAGCTCGCTGAAAGTGTGTGACCTCCTTCGTGAATCCCCGGTGGGACGCCGCCAGAGCCCGGTTTATAGAACCTCGACCTAAGAGGAAGCGGCCTCTTTCGAGGATTCACGAAGTGCGCGGGCACCCAAATTAGCTCCATATGACGGGGAGTGCTACTACTTGGGCTATTTGGTAATGTAGTTGGTATATGTTCATAGAGAAGCTGCGCAACGGCTCCAGGCTAAAGAAGAAACACACAGGGAACGGCGGCGTCTTTTCCGCCCTTGCGTGTGTCCTCTTTGGCCTGGCGCCGTTGCGCTGTTATTCTATAAATATAGGTGGCGCAACCGGCGAGTCAAGGTATGCAAAAACATTGACATGGACTCACTCTTGTGCGAAATTAGGACCGCTGTTTTGGAATCTGATAAAACTTATCGGGTTTTAGTGTTCACAATGACGGGGCAATAAAGTCTTCCTGTAGAGCTTCGGAGGAAGTGTCTGGCAGCGACCGCTTTATCTCCCGTGCAGTTGTAGTTCAGCTATGCCGCGTGCGATTTGAACGCGTAATATCGACGGAGTGCCCTACCTCGAGCACTACGGCGTTGATCGTAGTGTTCGGGGTGCATGTCATGGGCGAGGGGCTTAATGATCAGTTCTCGATTAGGGGTCTTGATGTGGAGAGTAATGTCGCATCATTGTCAGGCATCCAGGATTTTTAGCAAACTCAGGATATGCCGGCCAGTGCCGATTTGTGTGAGTCGAAGATATTGTGTTAGCTGTGCGTGACTGCAAGTTCCGTAGTTGGGTTATAAAGGCCTAGTTGTAAGAGTCGGTCGGTCGGTGCAATTATGGAAAGGTGGAGGCCGACCTTGTACGCTCGGCGAATGGGAGTATCGAAGGCTCCAATGTCACGGCGAAAGAGCTGGTTATGGGGTGGAGTAGTTCACGGGGCTGAGCACAAAGGCGTGAAGAATGGGACATAGGTCGCACTTTTTCATGCCTCTGTGCGGCCCGAGACCGGGCGGCTGACGTGCGAGATCGGCGGTACTGCCCGCTTGAGGCTCCGGAGGGTAGTAGTGTTCTTCGGGCGGCTGTGGGTATGCATACTCATATCCAGAAGGTTCCGGTGTCAGGTACCAGTCTCCTATCGATTTCGATGACATCGGGAAGCGGGAGACGTGCAGTTGAAAATCAAAAATTGGTTTTTGCGGATATCAGGGGTGTACTGTCTGTCTCACATCTCGATGGACACCTAAATCACTTCGGAATATTTTCGACCACCTGTTCATCTTTAACGTACTTTGACATCGCACAGCACACGGGCGTCTTTTGCGTTTAGCCTCCATCGGAACGCGGTTCTTGGGACGGATGCGAAACAGCTCGGACTTCTCAGTGAAACAAAGAGTCGACGCAAATGGCGCTCCGCTGATTACCCAAAAGACGCAGTTTCGATCTGGGCCGCGGCGGTCGATTTTCAATGAAGGCAAAATTGTAGATGCAAGTGTACTGTGTGATGTCACTGCAGGTGAGACACCCCAGGTGACTGAAATTTGCGGAGCCCTTCACTTCGGCGTCCCTCATAGCCAGAGTCGATTGGGACGTTATACCCCCATAGACCCAAAAACCCGCTAACTGAATAATTTTAGGTCAGATTGGTGGTTTTTTGGAGGGTGTCCTCTATGCGCCATGACTGCCATAATCCATTGCCTGATATCGTCGGCACGCTTCGAGTAGGCAATCGTTGTCAATTGGAGGGGTAAGGGGGTTAGAGTGGCACTAAATAAAAGTGAGAAGGATCCTTGAACACCCTGCAATTTGCTTGACACTGATGAAATTTTGTGGAGCTACCTTTCACAAAACAGGGAGAATAATAGGGAGATTCCTTCTTATTCACTTGATTCGTCAAACGCTCGATCATAATTACTAACTATTGAACGCACCATATTCGCAGAGACAGCATTTGTAGTGGTAAAGGCCAAACTCAGTAAGAATTTGTGTCCACAAGAAGAAAAAGCACATTTAAGCCGTCACAGCTTAGGCTGTTAAATACTAGGACATGTATTATTGTAAAAACGTGAACTCGGTTCTAGATACACTTGTCAATTTTCTTGTTTGGTTTAGATGCTGCGGTGTTGGCGTCGTATTTGTCAACAGTTCCCTCCGCTCTGGCGCGCATTGCTCTTACGGCGTCGACGGCCGTACCCTCGCGGTCGACTTCTTCTTGGGTGGAATGCGCGTCAGAGCGTTGGTGATTTACGCGCCAGGCCGCCGCTGCGATTCTTCTAGTTTTTTCGATCTGTTAGATACTTTTCTGTTAGACAGTTACCCTTGTTTTCTTGTCGGCGATTTCAATTGTGTTTTGGACCCCGTACGAGACGTTCGCGGTCCAGGCCAGGGGCGACCCTACGCGGGGGCCCGGTCTCTGCGGGACATTTGTATTCAGTTTTGCTTAACAGACGCGTGGGTTAAGTTACACGGAGACAGTTTTGGTGGCACCTGGGAGCGGGGCATGTCTGGCAGTCGAATTGACAAATTTTTGTTCCCGCGCGAACTTGAGTGTTGTTTAGTAGCGTGTGATGTGCTCGCGTTTCCCCCGGGCACCCCACGCATCAGCGATCATCGACCACTGTCAGCAGTACTGGCCATCGGCGGGGGCGCCCCACGTGTAGACGCGTGGCGTATGGATCCATGTCTGCTGACAGATTGGTCGAGCGTGGTAGCGCTTGAACACGCGCTGGGAAACCCGGGCGGAGACGACGAGGGTCCCATCTCTTGGGACGAGAGAAAAGCATCGTGGCAGGCGCTCTTAGTTCGCGAAGGCAGGGAGCGAAGGAAACGCATCACGGGCGAGATTAACACCACCCTCGCCCGTATACGCGCCGTCCAGCGAGGCGCGCCGCTCACCTTCGCGATGCGCGACTACTTAAGCTTACTAAAGGCGCGCTATCACACGCTACTACGCCAGTCATCGCGTGCGGCATCTCGAGCATTAGCACAGGGCAGACCCGTGTCCGACCCCACCGTACTACGCCAGGTACGGGCAGGTAAGCTCGATGTATCGCGGCAGGTTCGCGTCGACAAGGTGGTTTTGCCAGACGGGAGCAGGAGCAGCAGCGCGTCTGTCATCCGTGACGCATTTACGCGCCACTTTTCGCTGCTCTTTGCTTCTGGGACCGAAAGGCGAGCCACCAGCCCTTTTACGGACGCCCTCCGTAGCTTTTGCTCCACTCAACCACAAGTTCCTGACGATTTAGGCGCGCAGCTTAGCGCCCCGGTCACCCCCGACGAGCTGTTCGCCACGGTGAAAGGCATGAACACCGCCTCAGCTCCAGGCCCTGACGGCATACCCACCAGCTTCTATGCGAGGTTCTACACCGTCTTGGAGCCCCACCTTCTCCAGATGGTGAACGCCTTTGTCAGGGACGGCGAGAGGCCGGAGTCTTTTAGAGAGAGCCGTGTAGTGCTCATCCTGAAGCTTGGCGGGTGCCCATCTGACCCGCAAGCGTGGCGCCCGATCACTCTGCTTAACGCAGATTACAAGATCGTGGCGTCACTGCTGGCCAAAAGGTTTGAGCAAGGTTTTAGCGGTGCTTGTAAGCCCTACGCAGACCTGCAGTGTGCCCGGACGCTCGGTTTTCTCGTCTCTCGCACTAACGCGTGACTTGCTCACGTTCACCTCGAGAACGGGAATCCCGGGTTGTTTCGTCTCGCTCGATCAGGCTAAAGCCTTTGATCGTGTCGAGCACCGCTACCTATTCGGCGTCCTCGGGGCTTTCGGCTTTCCGCCAGAGTTCGTGGAGCGTTTAGAGCAGCTGTATTCGGGCCTCACAGCCCGTTTGCTTTTTAACGGCTCGTTAAGCGACCCGTTTAGTATGGAACGCGGCATTAGACAGGGCTGTCCCCTGTCGCCAATGTTGTTCGTCCTATGCTTGGACCCATTCCTGCGCCGCATAGCAGCGAGTCCATCGGTGCGCGGATTCCCCCTACCAGGTCAAGGTCAGGTCAAGGTTTCCGCATACGCCGTCGACGTGTCCCTGTTTCTGCGGGACGAGGACAGCTACGTAGCGTGTTTACGGCTTTTCTCGAGTTATAGCGAGCTGTCTGGTGCCCTGCTTAACAGGAGCACGAGCAAAGCTTTGCGCTTTGGCTCCTTTTCGTCGGACCTGCTGGGCGACGTAGAGTGGGTATCGGCGGTAAAGGTGTTAGGTTTCGTGTTCCTCTCCTCAGGGGAGGTGGCCTGAGAAACGTGGTCCGAGCTGAGAGCGACCGCAGAGCGACGTCTGGCAGTGGCAGCGAATTTCCATCTCTCGCTGTCAGAGCGCGCGTTCGTGATAAGATCGTCCGTGTGCGCGTCGCTCTTTTACATCGCCCGCGTCGCTTGCCCGCCGCTCACTTTTACGCGTCGTTTGGCCACACTATGTGGCAGTTTTTTCTGGGCGGGAAAGACGGAGTCCGTCGCTCGCGCGCTCCTCCGCTTTCCCACGAGCATGGGCGGGTTTAGCCTGCCCAACCTGCGCACTATGTGCAGCGTCCTTGTTGTTCGAGGCGTCCGAGACCTAGTCAACGCCACCGACTACCCGGGGAGATGGCTCCTCGCCTACCTTCTCGGGACTTCGCGGCACCTCTTTTTTGGTAATTGCACAGGTCCTTCAGCCGAACAGCAGCCGGGGTTCTTCCGGTATGTCTGCCGGACGGCCGAGTCCCTCACCGCCACCCTGTCCGAGGTCGACGTCTCTGAGACGCAGGCCTCCCGCGTTTGCTAGCTCCTGGCAATTCAGGAGGCTACACCCGACCAGCTACAGCGGAGCAGGCGGGTACGGTGGCGGGACTTGACGTTACCACCAGACGTCCGCGACTTCGGCTGGCTGCGAGGCTGGAGTGTCCTTCCGACGGGGGTCCGCATCGCCGCGTGGGGTATCGCTCCTTCTTCGTGCGGTGCGACCGAGACCCTCGAGCACGCCATGTTCGAGTGCGTCGTGGCGCGCACTTTTAGGAGACTTTTGTCCCGCATGTTTTTTGTAACTCTCGACGCGCGCACTAGGCCGCGCGACTTTTTTGTGCGCCTGCTACTTTGTGTGGGCGCATTTGTGTTGTGGCGCCAGCGTGGCGTCGCGTCTCTACAGGGCCGACCGCAGCGAGCCATGTTCCCCCTGCTCCAGCGGGTTCGGGCGCGCCTCTTCCAACAGGCGTGCCTGGACCGAGTGATGCTCCCCGAGGAAGAGTTCCTTCGGCGTTGGAGCACTCGCTTCATCGCCGTCGACAGGGGCCGCGTGACCGTACGGCTCCTACCTTATTGAGTTTGTGCAGTGCGCGGTGTTGTCGCGCGTTTCTTATTTAGTTAGGGAGCGTGCTTCCCCCGCGGCATCCGGACATTATGGACACTGTGGACATTATTACGTGCAGTAAAGACTTTTGTTTGCAGGGCGACAGGAGTCACCGTCGTGTCTTGAGTGATCGCTTTTCCGTAATCGAGCGACACTAGTCGCGAACTGTGCTCTTGTATTTTTTGAGGCACTGTGGTCCCTTATCGTGTAACCATGGGGTCCAATAAAATTCTCTTAGCAGCTGCTGCGCCTTTGTTTTGTGGCGTCAGAGAGGCGCCGCTTCCTTACAGGGCTGACCCCAGCGGGCCATGTTCCCGATGTTGCAGCGAGTGCGAGCACGCCTGTTCCAGCAGGCATGCTTAGATAGGGTGATGCTGCCGGAAGAAGAGTTCCTGCGACGGTGGAGCACCCGCTTCATCGACGCAAGCAAGGGCCGTGTGACAGTCCGGCTACTGCCATACGAAGTGTTGCGCGCCAGTGTTGTGCGCGATGTTTGTGCGCGGAATTGGTGCGCGGTCTTCCACCCGCGTGCTTCCCCAGCACTTTGGACACTTTGTGTTTTGGACACTTGAGTTTCTTGTGAGTGTATGTATGTGTGTTGCATCGGGCGACATCGGTCGCCGTAATGTGTTTTTCTGTTTGTAGAGGGACGGCGGTCCCTTGTATGCTCCAAGGTACAAATAAACTTCTCTTCACAGCTGCTGCATTACTTTGCTGGCTTATTTCTGTTTTGTTGCGTTTAATGCCCGAGACTGGTGTAGCATGCGCGCTTGAAGCTCGTCTTCTTTCCAAACAATGCAATTTTAGTGCGAAAGTACTCCTAGCCACTCTCGCCGAGTTTCAGCGGTGTCTGTGTGAAGCCCTTAACATCTAAACGCAAATGGTTCCTCCGCCGCGGTGGCTCAGTGGTTAAGGCGGTCGTCTACTGAGCCGGAGTACCCGTGTTTGAAGCCGACCGTGGCGGCCGCGTTTCGATGTAGGCGGAACGCAAGGCGCCCGTGTGCTGTGCGGTGTCAGTGAAAGTTAAACATGTTTTATGGGGTTTAACGTCCCAAAGCGACTAAGGCTATGAGGGACGCCGTAGTGGAGGGCTCCGGAAATTTCGACCACCTGGGGTTCTTTAACGTGCACGACATCGCACAGTACACGGGCCTCTAAAATTTCTCCAAAGAAATTCAACCGCCGCGGCCGGGATCGAATCCGCGTCTTTTGGGTCAGCAGCCTAGCACCATAACCACTGAGCCACCGCGGTGGTGGTGGTGAAAAACTTTAATAAAAGAGAGATTGAGGGTTAAAAAAATAAAATAAAAAAATAACCCTGCTGCATGGTCGGTATCCTTAGTCCGGGACACCGCATGACGAGGCCCCGTCTCGCGCCCGCTTGACCAGAGCCCTTTGGGACTCCAGTGTGGAGCAGTTGAGGAGGGCAGTCTCCCATGCCTCTCGGGTGGAGGTGGGGGAGGGGGGAAGGTGAAGATTCTGAGTACATGCCCACACCATGTGAAAGATATCGCAGATCTCTCCACAGTGCGGGCAGCGCCCATTTGTGTTCGGATCGAAGTGTTTTGCTATTGCAGGACAGAGAAGGGTACCTGTCTGCAGGCGCCGCAGAGTTCGCTCCTCCGCCTTACTCAGCCCCTTGGCAGGTGCCGGGTAGAGACGGTGGCTGTCGCAATAATAAATTAGGATTTCGCAGAACCGCAGCCACCGCGGCGGATCCCCAGGTGGTCGATATTATCCGGAAGCGTGCACTACGGCACCTCTTTCTCTCTTTCTTCTTTCGCTCCCTCCTTCCTCCCTTCCCTTACGGCGTGGTTCAGGTGTCCACCGAGATATGTGAGACAGATTTCCTTTCCTCGAAAACAAAATATTATTAATATTATCAGTTGTCACACCAAATGTGCTGTGAGTAGGTGGATGTGCGCACTTAAAAATTAAGGACGTTAAGCGCATTTCCATTTCCCAAAGCCAGGGGAATGATGTTTTTGAGTAAACGAAAGCAGCCTAAGCATGGCATATCTGTCTCCAAGCTTCAATGGACACCTCACTAGTGATTTTATATATTACATGGCGGTGTTCTCCATCCACCTGCGAAAAATTATGCCGCACCTGATTATTTCTCGTAGTTTCTAAACACCAGTGACCTGTCTCATTTCTTGCAGCACGTCTAAACCACGCAGTTTGCTCCAGTGCCGCGTTCCTCGCGCAGTTTCCTGGCGTCGCTCGTTTACCCATTCTCACCCCAACCCGGCGGTACTTTCACTAATATACCCTGGACAATACTCCCCCCAACGTAACGAGTGTCGCGACAGAGCCACACTAGACCACATCCTGTGGAACTGTCATGAGGATCCAGCTACCCCGGACTTAATTCAGTTCCTAACTTCCGAGCAGTGGAAGGCCGTGCTGCTCAGCTCCGATCCGGAGGTGCAACTCCAGGCAGAGGAGTGAGCCAACGAGGTCGCCTTAAGCCAAGGGCTGACGGCCATTTAGCACGACCAAGACCTCACCTTGAACCACTTTCTGCAGGTGAAAAAAATGTTTTGCAATCCAATCCCACAACGTTGCCAGAGGCAAAACCAATCAAAGCCGGCAGCCCAAATTTACTTTCTTTTAGAGCGCAGCTCTTAGGCGCCGGTTTCTGCGTTTCACGGCGTTGCCGTCGCCGTCGCCCTTGTCCCTGGTAACCATCAGTGAGAAAGAATGGAGCGGGAGCTTGGAAAGGAGAAAGTAAAAGCGCATCTCTTCCCCTCGTTAGGAACTGGTGCGCCAGGGGGGTGGGGGAAGGGCGCAGCTGTGCAAAGCAACTGTGACGTCACACAGTAGCGGTAGAATGAGCGCGCGCACGTCGGCGGTAGCAGCTACACCTCCTCCGCCACATCTCTCGTGTCAGTCGAGTGAGTGAGACGCAGGGCTCCGAAGCGGCCCAGTGATTACGCGCCAAGAGGTTCGGGGAAGCGGCAGTGGGTTAACTAGAAGGCTTTCATCAAGTACACTATAGAATTTCCAAAGTGTCTTCGGTATTTTGTAAGGATGAAAATGCGCAGCATGTGTGTCCCACTACTACGAAACCATTAGAGCGGGGGCTTGGAAACCAGAGGGTAATTTGTAAATTGGTTTTTGAGGAAAGGAAATTCTCAGTATATGTCTCACACATCTCGGTTGACACCAGACCTAGAGGGAAGGCGCATAACTTACCTCTTGGAACGGTGGACACCTCAATCGTGCTTTAAGCTACGCGGTGGTAGTAACAGATGTGGGCTGCATGCTTTGACATTCACAACGTTTTACCAATGCGGCCATCCCCGTCCAAATTTTCCAGTGGAACTGTCGGGGCTAGTCTCCCGCGCAAAGCGGGCGGATCTCAGACTTAGTCTTTAAACCCCCGACTCGCTTCCGGCGGTGGTTGCCCTCCAGGAGCCACGGAGCGGCGCAACCCTTAAAAATTGCTCACCTTCCAGAGAGAGAGAGAGAGAGAGAGAAAAAAACTTTATTGTACAAGGAATTCGGGGCACGCCCCAGGGTCCCCGCACGACCCCACTGCACTCAAGTGTTTATGTTCCTAAGGTCCATAACACTGGCAGCCCGGCCGGTTGCGATGGTCTGCACGGCCGGGTCCTCCGAGCGCAGCAGGGTCTCCCAGTCCTCCCAGGTCTTGAGGTTCTCTAGGTCCCGCGAGGGAGGGTCCTACACACACACAACTTCCAGCAGGAGCCCTCTTCGTGCGTCTGTGTGCATAGGAATTATACAGCTAATCTAGTCGACTTGGAACTTCGCACAGAATGCTCGTACGTGATGGTGACACTCCTTCCCCTCAAGAAATGCGATGCACCACTCCACATACTCAACACCTACTGTTCCCCCAGTGTGCGCGTTCCACCTACTGTGTCTGTCTGTCTGTCTGTGTCTGTCTGCGTGTGCGCGCGCGCGTGTGTGTGTGTGTGTGTGTGTGTGTGTGTGTGTGTGTGTGTGTGTGTGTGTGTGTGTGTGTGTGTGTGTGTGTCCAGGTTGCTGTGCTCGTCCCTGTGTGCGCCGCCTATGTTTCTGACGCAACCATTCTATTCTCGCCTTCCCCTGCCTTTGCCTTTCGCCGATTCGTCCTTCTTCCCTTCGCCGTCATCGAATTCCCCATGATGCAACTGATATCCTCATCTTGTACACACTTCCTCTTCTACGTTTCCATTGCTTCGTGGGAACTGCTTCAGCAGTTTCGAACCCCCTTAACCGCTTTATTAGACGATAATGTGGCATCTTATGGTGCCTACGTCGTTGCCCTCACTCCGCGCAGCACCGCTCCGGATCACCCGGTGCACTGGGACATTTTTGACCGCTTCATTGACCGCGACATCGACATTGCTAACAGCGCACAGCTGCTTGACCTGTTCAACCAGTTTCGCTTTTCATTTCACCATCAAACAGCTTCCTTGGGCCGTGCGACAACTGTCGATCATCACATCGGTACCGGTGCTCATGCTTCTCTCCGCCGGCGCCCCTACCATGTGCCGCCCCACAGCGCCGAGTTATTATTGAGTGTGCCGACGTCATACTTCAACTCCGAATTATTCAACCGTCTGCTAGCACTAGGTCCTCCCCTGTCGTGCTAGGGAAAAAGAAGGATAGCTTGACTTGATTTTACGTTGACTATCGTTGGCTCAACAAAATTGCGCGGAAGGGCTTCTACATGCTACCCTGTATTGATGACGCCCTTGACTGCTTGCAAGTTGCCGAGTTTTTTAAGCAAGAAATGCTTTTACCTCCCGTTGTCGGCGGTGTGGTGACGTCAAGCCGAGACCGAGAGCCAACATCCGGGCACTGAATTCAACTCATCCGGGCACTGAAACGAGCGCATCCGGGCACCATACGAGATTTAACGAGACTCTCTAAGCCCTCCTACAGGACCGGCATACAAGCGCCGGTAGCTTCGCGCCGAACGGGTGGTGGCGTTCCTCCCTTCCTGTACGGTGCGGTTCGGGTGTCCACTGAGATGACATTTCATTTCCTCAAAAAGCCTTGCGTTCAAAGGGCAAGGCATCGCGCCGAACGGGTGGTGGCGTTCCCCCCTTCCTGTACGGCGCGGTTCGGGTGTCCACCGAGATGACAGAATTACTGCGCCATTTGCTTACCTCAAAAAACATCGCGTTCAAAGCGCAAGGCATCGCGCCGAACGGGTGGTGGCGTTCCTCCCTTCCAGTAGAGTGCGATTCGGGTGTCCACCGAGATGACAGAGAATTACTGCACCATTTCCTTTCATCAAAAAGAGTCGCGTTCAAAGGTCAAGGCATCGTGCCGAACGGGTGGTGGCATTCCGTGGACTGCCTGGCAGTGCTATAACACGCTGTCGCGTTCCACTCCTGAAGGCGAAGCTTAAGTGCATTAATTACCAGTTAATTAGTATTTAGTAATTAACCAGCAATTAGTCAATAATTAGTAATTTGTCATTACTTCGTCATCAATTGTGTGACGTAATCCAGTGGTACCGTCACCAGTGTCACATAAGCAAAGTGGTGCGGAAGACGGTTTCCACTGCATATAGATTCTTGTCAGGCCTGCGTCTCGTCGTGTCCGCGTACGCTTCGTGTTATGCCCGTAAACATATCATGCTTACTGTACTCTCGGTTACGGGAGGCGTAGAGATTTTTAAGCATGAAATGCTTTTAGCTCCCGTTGTCGGCAGTGTGGTGACGTCACGCCGAGACCGAGAGCCATCATCCGGGCACTGAAATCCACTAAATTCCAGTCATCCGGGCTCTGAAACGAGAACATCCGGGCACCGTACGAGACTTAACGAGATTTAACGAGACTCTCTAAGACCTCCTACGCGACCGGCATGCAAGCGCCGGTTGGTCTCCAAACGAGTCACAAAAAATAACTGCTGCCAGTGCCTTCTCAATGTTTATCAAGATATCAGTCGAGCTGTGCGTTTGATAATGCACGGAATTATAATTTCCGATTTCTAATAACGCGTGCGAAAAGCACATAAATGCCACGATACTCTTCGTTGTCATACGTGATCTCTTAGGGGCTTCGCGCATCGAAGCAAAGCCGCGCAGGCGCACAGGGGCCCGGGGTAGAAGCGCTGAGTTCAAAGGGCAAGGCATCGCGCCGAACGGGTGGTGGCGTTCCTCCCTTCCTTTACGGTGCGGTCCGGGTGTCCATCGAGATGACATTAGGCCCGTAAACATTTCATGCTTACTCTACTCTCGGTTACGGGAGAGGTTTTTTCCTAGTATCTGCGTTCCGGCTACTGGCAAGTTTCGATGGCCGAGTTCGTCCAGAGAATTGCTTTTGTCACCCCTGACTGATGGTATCTATGAATTCACTGTGATGCCATTCGGCCTCTGCAACGTTCCCGCCACGTTTGAGTGAATGATGGACAATATCTTGCATGGCCCCAAGGGGAACACATGTCTTTGTTATGTAGATGATGTCGTCGTGCTTTCGTTCAATTTTCTGACACACCTCCAGCGCTTGCACCAGATACTCAGCTGCACCACAAATGTTCGTCTGCAAATCGATCTAAAGGAATGTCACTTTGCCGCGCGGAAGTTCTTCGCCTCGGGCTTCTCATCTCCAGTCTCCAAAGACGGCGTTCTAACAGAATCTGACAAACTGCGTGCGTTGGCTGACTTCTCTAAGCCGAATTCCACAAAAGAGCTCCAGCGCTTCGTGTGTCTATGCTCATATTTTCGCCGCGTGGTTCGCAATTGACTCCTCTATCGTCTGTCCCATTCCGCACCTCCTCAATGTCCCCGCCGACCTCCAAGCGTGGGCTTGTGCCTGCCATGATGCTTTTGCTACGCACCGTCGTCTTCTAACTTCTCCGCCTATCCTTAGACGTTACGACCCCAATGCCCCTGCTCAGGTTCATAGCGACGCAAGCGGACTCGACCTCGATGTTTTCCTTAGCCAGTACAAGCCCTGCTTTTCCGAGTATGACATTGCATACGCCAGCCATGCTCTTAGTAAAGCTGATGGAAAAGGAGTGTCTCGCTGTGATGTGGGCTTTAAGAAAATTCCGCCCATACTTATGTGGCCGCTCCTTCACCGTCGTCACTGACCCCCACGCTCTGCTCTAGTTGGCTTCAAAGATTCCGCGGGACGCTTTGGACGACGGGCCCTTCGCCTTCAAGACTTCGACATTAACTCGTTTACCGGTCCGACCGTAGGCACTCTGACGCCGATGCCTTGTAACGCTCACCACTGCGGCTACTGCTCGCGACGTCGCATTCTTCATTCTTCATCATTTCGTCCTTCGTCACAGCGGTGCTCAGAAACTTCTTAGTGATCGCGGGCGTGCTTCATTATCTGATGTTTTTCACGAGCTGCTGGATGCGTGCCACACAAATCACAGCGCCTCTATTGATTATCACACTCAAACCAACCGCCTGCCCTAATGGTTCAACTAGACTCTTGTGGAAATACTTGCCATGCATGTTCGCGCCGACAGCTCTGTTGGGATCAGGTCCTTCCGTTTGTCACTTATGCATACAACACTGTGTTTAAAGCAACAACGGCTTTTTCCCCTTTTTTTTATACGGGCCTGAGCCATCCTGCCTTCTGCACACCATACCCCCTACAACCCCGAGAGGTCGGAACACACTTTCTTAAGTCATCTGTCATGCCGAGCTGTGCCGCCAGCTGGCTCCCTATCACTTCCGAGCTTCACAACTTCCGCAGATATGAGTATGACCAAGCATGCTGTTCACTTCTCCACTGGCTCATTGGTCTGGCTGTCTATTCAAATTCAAGGACACTTACTATACCGTCGATGAATATTTTTTCACGCCACGTTCGCAATACGCGCATGCACCTATTTAGGTCTGCCAAAAGCAAGACTAACCGTTTTTCTTTGCGATAAAAGATCCTACTCATTGGTTCCCGACGATATATCTTCGACGAACCATTGCAATTTCTAAAAGAGATATCATAGCGGTTGCTGCTCCGCCAGCTTCCAGCTGCTCACGTACATTCCACCCCTCAGCCTATATCTTTTCTTTTCGGCGATTTTCATTAACATACGCAGTTTTCTTCCGAAACGAGCAATCATCTCCAATCTTGTGTGTACATTTGCTAGTAACTTGATGATACCGAAACATGGCTCACTAATGACATCACTGATACCGAAGTTCTTGCTGACTGCCGAACTTTAACCTTTTTCTGAAGCATCGTTCATCCGCTCGGGGCAGATGTGCCCTCATCGCAGTTGGCAAATAGTTCTTGTGTACAGTTATTAATACTCCATCAGGTTTTGTTATTGTATGGCGACTTTGTTGCGCTGCAATCCAAACCATACTGCTGGGCGTTTGTTACAGAGCGCCAATACCAACTCTGATTTTTCCCGAATACTTAGCCACATGGTCAGCCAATTATCGAGGAAATACCCAAAAGCACTTATCATTCTTTTTGGAAACTTCAATTTTCCAGTACTCAACTGGCAGACACAGACAGCAGACGGCTACAGGGAAGGAAGTGACTTCATTGAGGTACGCCTAAACATCAACTTAACACAAGTGGCATCTTAACCAACCCGCGTTGCAGGAGGGTGTGCAAGCATCCTAGATATAATCCTAACTACCGCCCCGGAAGCCCTCTCCTCTATCGCGTATCTACGCGAAATCAGCGGCCATAGAGTGATCCATGCCACATTTGAGTTCCGCCCATCATGACGCCAAAATTAAAACAAAACCTTCGCCTATACGACAAAGGAAACTATGAAGCCTTTAGTCTAGAATTAAGCCAAAACCGTACAACATTTCAAGGAACTTCTCATGATCCTTCAGTAAATAATAATAGGTCCCTTTTTAATAACAAGGTTAGCAAACTAAGTGACAAATACATCCCTAAAATAAGCTAACATTTAGACCGCCAGAAAACACTGCATACCAAAACCACAAAAAGGCTCAACTAGATAAAGAAACGCCTTTACCATGCTTCAAAATGAAAGCAATACGACGCTTGCACGTCGAAAAAGTACTATGTAGCCGAACACACGTACCTATCTGCAAGCCGCAACGCAAAATACTATTTCCTTCACAGCGACCTCCCCAAATTGTTGACTTCCAATCCCAGAAAGTTTTGGCACGTAATAAGTGAGCACCCAGCACGTACCATCCCTCGTACTAAAGAATATGGAGAAGATACTGATGACAATGAGTGCGCTGACATTTTTAATGGTGCCTTTTCATCTGTATTCTCTAACGAAATTCACCCACCAACTGCGGCTTCTGCCGTCAATATAGAGTCCTACATATCCGCTATCGCGTTTTCTTAAGCCGGCATTTCCTCGCTCATTGAACAGCTTAAAACTTCATCATCGGCTGGTGTCGACGAAATTAGCTCTAAAATACTGCGCAATACTAACAGCATTTCTGCCTAGTACTTATTGTTAATCTTTTCACAGTCACTTTCTAGAGGATGCATTCCGGATGACTGGAAAGTGGGAAAGGTCATTCCGGCCTATAACTATTTTTCTATACTTTGCAAAAGCATTTGACAAAGCTCCCCACAAGCGTTTACAGCTAAAACTAGACACGCTAAAACTGCATCCTAATGTCCTATATGAATCGAAGAATTCCCTTCTAACCACTCCCAGTTTGTTCTCGTCAATGCCCGCAGTTCCAACCCTCTTCAAGTAACATTAGGCATACCCAAAGGTTCTGTACTAGGTGCCCTCCTATTCATAATCTATATAAACGCGTTACCAGTAAAGCTGGTTTCCGATGTTCGTGTGTTCGCAGCCGGTCACCAACATACAGAAACAACACACGCAAACACTTCACACCACCGACGAGATCCCCGCAGTGGACAATCACCTCCTGCATCTGTGGGAGGCGTGCCGGAGCTTAACAAAATGATGGAAGAAACACAAGACGAATCGCAAGCTTAGAGCTCGCATTTTACAACTTACAGAGCAGGCTGCGGCATATGCCGCCCAGCTCACAGTCCCCAATTGGATAGAACGCTGCAACTCGGCAGCGCATCAGATGAGCCCGAAGGGGTCTTGGCGTCTCTTACGCAGCCTCATCGACCCTTCTGAAACGAAAGGGGAGACGCAAAAACAGCTCCGGCGGGCTCTGCACGGGTACCAAGGTGCGACGGCGCAACTTGCGGACACTTTGTGCGACAGGTATCTCTGCCGCACAAATGACCCGGTTGGGCCCGAGTACACGTACTCCGGCCAGCCAAATCAGGATTTAGACGCCCCTTTTCAGTTGCATGACCTTAAGGTGGCCCTGGCTAAAATGCGCCGAGGTGGGGCACCGGGTCGGGATCGCATAACAGTGAAACTGTTGGCGAACCTCTCCGACTCTGCATACCTCCATTTGCTACAATACATAAATCAGATCTGGGATGGGTGTCCACCCCACTCGAATGGAAAACATCGCTTGTAACGTTCATCCCCAAAGCAGGTAAAGCCGTGACTACGGACAACTTGAGACCCATCTCATTAAACTCGTGTGTGGGAAAGCTTATGGAGACGATGGTTAGGGATCGCCTCTCTCCACACATGGAGGGTAAGGGCCTCTTTGCAGACACTATGTTCGGGTTCCGCCCGCACATGTCTGCACAGGATGTCCTACTCCAACTACAAGGGGCATAATACAACCCACAACCATGCAACAAAACGACAAGGCCATTCTCGGGCTCGATCTTAAGGGGGCGTTTGACAATGTTAAACATGGCACCATACTCTAACTTGAACACCACTAACTGCGGGGCGAAGGTCTTCGCCTATGTCAGAGACTTCCTCTCTGCGCGTCAGGCACTCCTCCAGATCGAGGACGAGGAATACGGCCCGTACTCTATGGGTACACGAGGTACACCACAGGGGGCGGTGTTATCACCGCTCCTTTTCAACATCGCCATGATGCACCTGCCCGGCCGACTGGCTCAGGTGGATGGCATAAAACACGCACTCTACGCAGACGACATTACAATCTGGACCACCGAGGGGAGCCTTGGGGAGATGGAGGACCGCCTTCAGCAGGCCACCTCCATAGTCGAAGCATATGCTGCCGACTGTGGTCTCCAATGTGCTCCCGCCAAATCAGAGCTTCTGCACGTCAGACACAAACCACAAGGACAACACGTCTCTACACATATCTCTGTCGGGCGGTCCCATCAGAGAAGTGGCAGAGCTCCGGATCCTGGGTCTGTTCATCAATAACAAACTTAGGCCGGACTCTATTATAGCGAAACTCAAGAGCATAGGTGAACAGGTAGGGCGCATGATCCACCGTGTTTCCAACAAGCGGGGTGGTCTGCGGGGCAGGGACGCGCTACGGCTCGCCTATGCCTTCGTGACCAGCTGGATCCTCTACGCCGTGCCGTGCCTACGCACCACCAAACAAGACGAGCGCATTGACGCCATCATCGCCATCATCAGGAAGGCAACAAAGCGAGCACTGGGCCTCCCGGTGGCTACCTCTAACGACAAACTGAAGGCGTTGGGAGTGGTAAACTCCTATCAGGAGTTCCGGGAGGCCCACCTCGTGAACTAATATACGCAGCTATCGCAGACGGTTCCTGGGCGCCGCCTGTTAAACCGCTTACACATCCAACACACATGCATACCAGAGGGGACGGAGAAAATCCCGGTGCTGTGGCGCCACATGCTCTGGGTCGGTCCGCTCCCGCGTAACACGGCCATGGCTTCACATGAAGGCAGACGACAAGCGCAGG
Organism: Amblyomma mixtum; assembly: GCF_055824585.1. Lineage (NCBI taxonomy): Eukaryota > Metazoa > Arthropoda > Arachnida > Ixodida > Ixodidae > Amblyomma > Amblyomma mixtum. The sequence continues at coordinate 103,561,622 of NC_143019.1, read as the reverse complement.
TTCCCACACTTGAGAGGCAATATGGATATAAAGAGGGCGTCTACTACGTGGACATCACAGGCCCGTCGCCCGCGGGATTTTTCACGGCTGCCGTAGTCCACCGGGGAATGAATGTCGATGGGCTATCTTTTCGGGCCCCAAATTCAACACGAGCGGAGGAAGTCGCAATAGCTCTCGCTGCCGCCGATGCAAAATCGAAAACGGTTATCACAGACTCTCGCCGGGCCTGTGAACAGTATCTTTCAGGCGAAATATCACCTCTTGCCTCGCAAATTCTAAGACGCGCTCTCGCCGATCCAACTCGCACAAAAGTGATCTGGCCTCCTGGCCACCAGGTTCTACGAAGCAATGAGGCCGCTGATGCGGCCGCCCGAGCGCTCACACACCGGGCTCCTCATTCTAGCTCTCCTGGCTAAGAAGCTCATAAACCGCTGCTGCGGTTCCGCGAAATCCTAATTCATTATTGCGACAGCCACCGTCTCTACCCAGTACCTGCCAAGGGGCTGAGTAAGGCGGAGGAGCCAACTCTGCGGCGCCTGCAGACAGGAACCCTTCTCTGTCCTGCCATGCAGCACTTCGCCTTGCAGCACTTAAGAGAGCCAAAGTGCCCCTGAATTATTCTTCGAATTACAAATGACTGGAAGGGCCTTCTCCACGACGTTGATGCCATCACCTGCCCTTCATGTTTTGTTAACAATTTAAATATGGACTTCATAAATATCACATAGGCAATCATATTGAATTAATATTTGTACTCCCACCCCTTATGTAATACCCCCAAAGTGGGGTGTTTAAGGTAATAAAGTGAAATGAAGTAAAGTGAAGTAAAGCTAGGCATATGAATTTGGTCGGGCCTTGCAGCGTGCAGTGCGATGCGGAAATACTTGTAAAATGGCACTCGGAAGCATTTGATGCGTCTTGATACAGGCGCACAGTGGTGAAGCACGAGAGGTTTGCACTAGTGTTCTCGCTCATCATCGCACAGCCTCCTCAGTCAAAATTTATACCAAGAGAGTCACTTTGCCTGATTTGCTGCTCTTCATAGGATGATACAAAAAATAGCGAAGAGGCGCTCTAAGAAATATTATACGCTGACAACGACCACTTACTACCCAGCAGTTATTGTAAACGGTGCATCTAGCTTACAAATCGACCAAACTCTGCACCACGAGTACACCTAGTCCGGCTAACGCTGGACGAGGGACAGAGTGGAAGAGGGGAGCAACCGCGTCGCTCATTGATTCACGACCCTGTATAGCAACATTGGCGCTAAAAGCTAAGTGCTAAAATGCCTGTAGAAGGCAATGCATCGCTAGCCAGGCGCGCAGCAGAAGCCTTCCTAACGGAGCACCAAGTGGAGGTAAAGAAAAGCATGTAAGGAGCAGAGTAACACGTGCGCCCTTGTCACGCCATAAAGAATGGATGTGAGAAAGCAGCTAAAGCGGCAGCCAGCCACCACGACAGTGTCCACTTCTTCCGCCTGTAGCGTCGATCGTCGAGCACCATAGGTCACGTGTAAACACAGCAAAGAGGAAGAGCCCGATGTTAAGGACTGAGAGGGTGCCGAAGAGGTGGTGGACGCATGAATATTTCACGAACTGTGCACAGCCCTCACCAGCAGTAAGGACACAAGCGCACATGCTGCCATTAGGTGTTAGAACGTCGATGTCAGAGGTGTAGAGTTGGGAGGAAAAGCAGCGCTGATTGGTTGTTGGCTCTGAATTAAAAATGTCTAATTAAAGGGAACTCGATATTGCTAACGTTTACGATTTTTGGTAGAATTAGGATAGCATGAGGACGACTCCTTTCTTTAAAGGCAAAGAAAGGGATTTTCATCTGTAGCACAAGAACTACTAAATTATCTCACTTTCTAGTTAGTTCTCTTGTCTCTAGGTGAGTTGAGCGACGTCTACAAATAAGAGTGTGCGTGCGAAGTGCGCCTAGTACATACGAGTTGGTAAGGATATTTTGTAAAACACAGTTGCGCTATCAGACTAGCAGAAACGCAGCGTTGACTGTTTCAATAAATATACCTGTGATAAACTAGTTTCCAGTTATATTTAACCTAATTCACAGAGGAGTGTATTATATAAAGCAATATTTTTGTTTCAAGAGCTTATGTGGCTCAGCAGTGATTCTGATGTTTTCCACAGTAGGTTAAGAAGCTCTATTTTGGTATTAAGACACTGCCGCATGAAACTGGAATTTCGCTGCATGTATCAGGTGTTCTAAAAGTTTACAGTTAACTGTGCTGTTCATCTCAACGGCGCTGTAGACTGCAGTTTTGCAAGTGACGGTGCATCCCCTTCGTTTTCAGCGGTGTCCTGCTGTTCTTTGGATTCGCACACTGAGGACCCATAAAGCGAATAGTTTGTAGCGGCCTTTTCTAAAAACGTGCACGGAGTCCTCGATTTACTCTAAGAAGCAGGAGGTGACCGTCTTCGAAATCAAGCTTTCGCAGGCCGCAGGGAACCTAGTCGAAGCGCTAGCGCAATTTCGCTTGTAAACATGAACTAATTACCAAGTAACAGGTGTGTCAAACGGTAAGTTTAACTAAGCATCACAAAAATAAAGTTTTCTCTACTCGCAATAGGTTATGCTTCAATTAGCAGATCATTTAGAATTTTTTTTTCGCATGAGAATCTTTTCAAACTATTCAGCTTGTACAGCTTATATGATCTTTATTTTGTTTGTCCACTCGAAAAGAAAATGTTTCTTTTGCGAAAACTGAAACCGATTTGCAGCATGTTTAAAACCTGCTTCCGCAGCTGCCACGTTCAAAACATAGTAAAGTATTTTGGAGACGCAACCCCAGTCAGAGGGCTAGCGCGGCGAAATAGGTTTATAGCAGCTTACATCGCATATTTCGGTTATTAATACGAGTTCACATTTGAATAAACACCTGTAGCGAATGACATTGATGAAATGAATTCTCGACTCCTTAGGACTACGCTATACGCTGCACTCCACGAGTGGTTGGTAATTTCTGTAACATATTTAGTGCAGAAACTGAAGGCAAGGGCGGCGACAAAAATTGCTGGGAGCGTGCATCATCCGGGCTTAATGAAGCCGCGAGAAAAATGTGAAAAATTGCCACCAAAGCACGCGTAGAAAAGTGCGCGACGCAAAGATAACGTCAGTTTTTTCTGTCTTTAGCATTTGAATATTAATTTCCGTTCGCTTCACTAACATGGCGCATACCTTGCCTATACATCGCTTACGACCGAACGTAACTTCTTTTTATTCCTATCCTACCTATCCAACGAAAGGTGCTCACACAACTTGCTGTGTGGTCTGTAAGTTAACATCGCCTATATGGAAGCACTTTGTCTAACCCCTGCGTTGTCGACAAAAAAAGTGAGATCAACAATAGTTATTGCACACAAGTCTCGCCTGCTTGTGTAATCCTCGGGCACACACGGTAGGAGACAATTTCATGCGACAGTGCCACAATGCTGCTTTTCATAAAAAAATCAACTTGACATAGCACTTGAGAGACAGAGGTCAGGTAATTTCTGAACGAAGGTTCGAACACAATGATGAAATATCTTCCGGGTTAGCAGCCACTTCCATTCGAATCACTGCGATCAGTATTCGAGCACTACATGGTGTCTCAGTCCCTGCATATATTTTTGTACAATTAACAAACCCTTTAGATGAGGACGTTAAATAGCCTTATCGGTTGTGGTGCCCAAGGCTTTTCATTCATTCATTCATTCATTCATTCATTCATTCATTCATTCATTCATTCATTCATTCATTCATTCATTCATTCATTCATTCATTCATTCATTCATTCATTCATTCATTCAGACGAATGCCAATGCAATGCTAGTGTTTTCTCTTTTCTTCATGGTGCTCTCGTGGCCTCGCATCCGTTACGTCGGAGTATTTTAGGAATTTCTTGAGGGGACAATTGGTCGGGTAACGAGTCAGCAGGACGGTGCCCTATGGCTGAGAGCACAAGGCTTCTCTGCACGCGTCCTTAATTCTGTCCGGACCCGAGCGAGACCCACTAGAGTAGAACTACCGTGCATGGCCAGTAGCCTTCTCGCGGAGTGTCATGAGTACGCTCCTGACGACAGCAGCGATGCCAGATAACAGCAGGGCATGGGCCCCCGACGGCATTGCGGCGTGAGCACTTTTCACCGCCCTACCGACATCGTCGAGTAACGCTGTCTACGTACAGTGGTGAGCAGCCTTGTCTAGAGCGCTCGGGCGGTGCACTTCCTTGCAAACAAATCCAGATTTTGTGGCAGCCTCTAGGGTCCAGCTGCAACGCTTGCACGGAAGTAGCGCCAGAGAGCCCCGTAAAGAAAGCAGGCACGAGAACTTTGCCCTGTAATGAGCGGCTGCTCTCTAATTTCGGTTTTTGTTACGAAGTTCGCACTGCTCAAGCGCTGTAGACAAGGCTGCTCACCACTTTACTATCGAACACATATGAAGAGCGAAGCAGCAACTGAAACGCCGACATAAAAAAAGACAAGCATGTGATCGCCTCAAGAGGAAATGCAAAGCAGGTTTATTAGCAGTTCTGAAAGAGGAACATTTCGAAAGTACATATAAACAGCGCTAAACGACAGGACTAGAAGAGGAGTAGACAAACACGGCGCTGAACTTACAACTGAATTTATTGGAAGGAAAAATTTTCAATATATACATACAAAAACGCGCACACGTGCGCGTTTTTGTATGTATAGTCCTGTATAGTCCTGTAGTCCTGTCGTTTAGCGCTGTTTATATGTACTTTCGCCATGGAAGACCAACTCGCCCAATCTACCGTTCTTCTAAGGAACATTTCGCCTTCAAAATGTAATTAATCTGGCCCAGTGTCCAGCTTTTCCCCAGATAATTTTAAAATTCTTCTGTTTCGTGTTTTAATTGTCTTCCAGTTTCCTCCTGTATTCTTGTCTGGATAGTACATGCGAATGTTAATCAGTCACACTGAACTACGTTCAGCTCCTCCGCAGCTGCGGGGGACTGAGGGCCGATAGTTAATAGGTTTGTTCATAGAAGGTTGCGGCCAAGTACTACACCAGGGTGGCCAAATCCTGTTCTGGTGAAGAAATGCTTTGTCGGTTCTGGTCACCATGATCAGGCCGCACTCCAGGCCTGGTTATGCAATTCCATCGGCACACGGAGCTCTTTTTTAAACACTGTGGAGAATTGCGGGGCGCCGGGGTTCGAACCCCAGTGCCACGAAATTGACTGGGGTAAGGCACACGCGCTGGCAACTGAAACCAATCTGTTCCATAGCTTTGACCTCGAGTCAATAATCGTTAAAAAACTAATCACACCCTCAATCGCAACACTGGCCAGTGTATGCACGCTCTCTGTGCCCTCTTTTCAAGCGCATTTAATCCCGAAGCACTACCCATTTAATCTCAGTGTGAACAAGGCTCCCGTAGAGAGCCGAAAGTCCATTTTTTGTTTTAGGTTGTTTTTCCTTCTGGTAGGCGTCCTTTTAAATTTTGTTAAGTTTACATGCGCTAAGGCTTCAACACAGAATTACACTTCACGGCGACGACCTGCACTGGGAGAACGCGAAAGCATTGACACCTCCTCGGCACTCGCCGCCTCTCTTTATCATTTCCGTTTTGTTTGTACATTAATTTAACTACTGCGTTAGAGTAATTATCTTATGCTTGAATTAAAGATTGATTTGTTTACTCTGATTATACCTTATTTTATCTCAATCAACCATTTTGGTTTTTAAAATTTGGCGCTGTGGTTGCTTTCCCGTCAGCTTCCTATATATCTCCCTCCAGCCAATTCAGCCATGCAATGGTTTTTGATTATAAGCAATTAGCCAATTATTCTCTAACCAATAAAATCTTTTCGATTAATTATCACCCATAAAATACACTTCAATTCATTTCAAACTTTTTCACTCTTTGGCTATTCTTCCACTATTTTGCCGCCCAGGGCTGTTTTCCTGTCCAGTCGCTTTGTGCGCGTCCGCGCTATTTCGGCGTTTTTTCGACACTTTTGTCTTAACTAATCATCCTATCAACGTCATATTTTATGCGCACTATCATGACATCATCGTCGTTCGAATGGAATTAGTAGTTTGGTGCTACCTTTTCTGAAAACGTCCCAATTGCGGCGGACACGTTTTGCGGAGATGGTTTGCGCACATGTTTTGGTGACACGACCGCGCAGACATAACCTAGAAATATTTTCGCATTAAAAATAAAATGTGCACAAGCAAGCATTTTTCTTCCAATCAGTGACCAATCAGACCCATGAAACGCTTTTCCTCGATGGTACTGTATGAAGTATGTCACCAACATTTCTTGCAATGGCTTTGTAGCAAGCTTCTTTTGGAACAAAACTTTAATTTTTTACTCGTTTTTATTTACCAATCCAATTGGCCGAATGACACATTTACTAGGATTGAATTTTGTTTTTAACAATAGGCTTAAAAATTTCCTGAATTTTACATCTCTGGTCTGGTCTGTGTAGGAAATGCGCAAGTGTACCATCCTAATCGAAGTGTGTTGCCTACGGGGGTGACTAGATTACCCGTAATTCCTTGCAGGAAATCAAGAGCAGGTGACACGAGGATGACGTTTGTGCCCTAAGCAGCAACCGTACACAATCTGTACGGTTTACAGACGAAGAAATTACGATAGTGATAGAACACCCCTCGGAGAAATATTGCAGAATCAGCGGAGAAAGCCAAACCCACTAATGCGTATCTCCACAGCTATGAGTAGAGCGCACAAATAGTACTCATTAACTTTATTAAAAATAAACCCAAGAATGGTTTATGGATTCTTAATGCGGAGTGCAAAAACGTCGTACTTCCTGAGCGGACGGTCCGAGGCGAGTTGACTGTCGACAGCCCTTCACGTGCACAAACATAAATCAGCCAATCTCGCGCTCGCGAGTGCTCATTTTAGAAACTAGACTTTAAAGTCCTTTTCCACTCTGTGCTTGCAGCAACAACGGTCTGCAGCTGGCCTCGAAGGGACGAATTTACGAAGAATTACGAGAAATCATAACAGAAAATCTGAGCTTCCCGTTCTTCATGAGTTCCATGCCCATGATCTTCGATGTCGTAAAGGGAGTAACTAAATAAACTACAGTCATTTTCCTTTAGATTCTTTACGGAGCCTCTGCAAAAAATACGCCACAGTTTGATGATGTTGTTCGCATAAAAAACAGAAGAAGTACAAATTTCACTACAAGTCAACTGTCGTTAACGCACGAAAGAACAGTGCATCTTACCTGGGCGAGTGGCTTCCTGTTTATTTATTTAACAAATACTGCAGGCCCTACGTGGGTCCTAGCAGGAGGGGCGAAAAGAATACAGGATTGTGAATATGAATTCATTGCACGAAACACAAGTAAGCGAAATACAATGAGACATGTTCAACACTTACAAGTAAACATACATAAATGCGAAACACGACTATGAGGTAGACTGCAACAATTTATCAATAGAGTCAATGGACATGATGACATCAGAAGGCAGCTTGTTCCATTCTTCACATGGTAATATTGCTCTTAACAACACCCTGCTTTGGGCTCATAGCTTTGCAAGATTTTACATTTCCTTGCAAGTAGATTATCAGGTAGTTTATTTTACATCGTGTCCTTGTCGTTCTTTAGGCCCTACGTCTTATACTTCGGAGCAATGTTATGTTGACTATCGTTTTTCTTTTTATTCGAGATTCTAGGGGTGAATTTGAAAGCCCACACAGCCAAGGCACAGGGAAGCGGAGAAAGGCACCTTCGAAGACGGGCCACGCTTTTCCCTGTCACAGCCCCCGCGACCCACCACTGTGGTCGATAGTCGCTGCCTTCCACTTTTCTCTTCTCATGTCCAGCTGAACCTTGGATGGTCCAGCGACTTTTCGTGAAGCAGTAGGCAAAAAGATCAAGAAAAAAGTCTATGAATCACCTCCCTTCAAGACTTTGGCTGCTGTTAGAGTTTGTGCTATTCGAATTCTGTCACCTCTGCTTTGCCTCGTTGCCGAGTCCTGAGTTATATGCCATTTTGGCTTCAGGTGAACATTCTACGATGAGGGTACCGAATGGTAGTCTGCCTAACGCCCGCTCCGTTGCGGGCCCGAGGGCCGCAGCTTAGTTTCACTCGGTCGTCTTGATAGCTCTTTCGTATCTGTTGCCCCGTTAATCTCGCCGTTTCCGTTACTTGGTGTTCTCTCGGGCCGGGAATGTGCGGTGAAAGCTCTCTGGTTCGTGGCTACGTACTATGTTGGATCATCAGACCCTTCATTCAAGTGATGCCTGTGCAAGACACTATATTCCACGAGTGAGATTGTTAGCGGAGCATCTTTTCGTTCTCAAATTTAAAACCACAGCATACACACAGTAATCAGCAAAAATCATCGTAATTGTCGAACTGCAAAAAGGAATGTATTTTTTTTTTGTCAGTTATGCTGCTCAGCTAATGCCGTACAAACGTATAGCACCCAGTTCCACCTTCACATATGCATAGATGATTAGCATATTACCAACGCACGCATTATTTGCAGGGTTCTTCTAAAAGCTACCGTTTTATTGTTCGGAATTTTTGCCATAATATTGGAACCATAACATCAGTAAATCGTCTCAGAATACAAAAACAAAATTTTAGCGGAGAAAATTACTTAAATAGTGCCTAGTCTCCTTTCAGAGCTATGTAGAAATATCTAGTCCTCTTTAGGGTCAATCTGTTTTGTCAGTTGTGGATGAATATCTCAGCTTTTTTGAAATATGCCTTAATCGAAAAAGTTTTTCTTTTCTGGGTGCAAAAACAACAATCAGGGGCATGGAACGTGGTCCTTTGGAGGCGTCTGGATTAATTTCAACCAACTGGGGGTCTTTAACGTAGAACAAAATTGCCGTACGCAGAAGATTTTGCATTCCATCTGCATCAAAATTTCTCCAATCTGGTTAGTAAGAAAACCAGCAAGCGAAAACAGAGCCTCATAACAGCATAGCCAGTCCACCCCGGCTACCGGTAAATAAATTTATTTCAGTAACTGGTCGATTTGTCACAAGTGAATTAGTCGCCTAGCTGAGAAAGTACTGAGCACTTGTAACTCTAAAAGCTAGCTGGGAGCTAAAGATACTGGAAGAATTTTTCTAGACGAACGTGCAGGTCAGGCTTGATACGTTTGAACGTGTGGCAATATTTACCCCAATATATCCAGTTGGAAAATTTTGATGACGTTATGCGTCGCGCCGTTTTTTTTTAAATATATTTTAGTAAAGACGGCGCGGCACTTCAGTATCCTCAGCCTGAAAGTTTTGGAGGGCACGCCTTAGCACGAGCGCACAGTTCGTGTTCAAGGCTGCGAGAGAGGACGTAATACATGACTGGTAGCATTCATCGCGTTTTCAGGCAACTTCTTTGTGGTGCGGCAAAGCGTATTTGAGAAATTTATGTTGGCCTGAGACTCTGGTACTTCTACAGCATAGTCGGATACAACATAAATCTGCAGTGACGCTCCGCCCACATTAAGCCTCCGCGCACAGAATTCCTCCACGAGAAAAATGTGCTCCGTTGTTAAAACTTTTCTTGTTACCTAAACCAGAAGCCAATCACAAGAAAAAAATATAAGCTCTAGAATTTTGATAACTGGCTCGTTTAAAAAGTCAAATATTAAAAAGCTGATTTCGATTACTGTTGTGATTGGCTAGCGCAGCAGAAGACGCCGCGGACCGTGGCCCATTGTTAACAAGTGCTGTTTTTTTTTTACGTAGTATTCAACTATAGGAATAATACTGAAGACATAAAACTATGCAGGAGACAGGACACAGAAAAGATGCAGACAGATGGGTTGATAAGATTGTGTACTTTTGCTTTGGGCGTTAAGTTTGGTTGCGAATGCGTTGCTCTAGAAGGAAGGTTGTTTTCGACCAATAAATCAGTTGTTAGTCTACGCACGTCCTGTCTGCATCTTTTCTGTGTCCTGTCTCCTGCGTAGTTTTATGTCTTCAGTATGTCTTACCAACTAGCCTCTCATCACACACTTCTGTAGGAATAATATAGCTCTTTGTTTTAGTTGCAGACTGGAGCAACTCTAATGAAAGTTTACCGAAACATTCTCCATCAAATCTCTGTCTCTAGGACTTAAGTTGTTCGATAGTTGCTCAATGAAGCTGTGCCACCTATCGGAAATATTTTGCCAACGAACACTGTCGGTTCTAGTTTTACTAAATTGTACTTGGAGCACAAAGCATCCTTCTTCGTCTTTGGAAGTAAATTATGGCCATTCCTCTATGCGTGTCATCTACTGCTATCGATAGAACATTTTTTTTCTTCTCCTAGGAGCGTAAAACCGCAGTATTGCTTCTTCTAATGAGATGACCTCAAGAAATCTGTAACTATCTATTGAACGTTCAAGTCTACGTCTGTTTGCTTCTTTGCTTGTTCGAAAACAAATATTGGTTTTGATCAAACTGTATTCCTCAGACCCGATTAATACCGCAAATAAAAATAAAACAGAAGTTAATACTGCTTTGTCAGCAAAAGTTTTAGAGCGAAAATTTTCCCTCGCGCAGCAAGGCAATTCCGCGCGCTTCAGCACAGAAAAAAATATGTGTCTCAAATCACATTGGCGACTGCGAATATTCACCACTTGTGGTTTAATATAATCGCAGGACCTATAGCTTCTTTTTCGATCTTCCATTAGCTTTCTCTTACTCATATGACTTCGAAACATACATTGTTTTGTGCCTTGTGCAAGGTTGTAATATAACAGAATGTAATGAAAGTTTCTGGTGACGAAAACAGCAAGTAAGTCAGCTCTATATCGCCGTCTCCCTTTTCGATGAAGTAGGATAAGCCCCTCATCTCTTGCGATAGAACAGCGTAAATAAAAACAGCCCTGCTGAAGTCCAAACACAAAGGATGAAAAGACGAGTGGCAGTCTATCGTGCCTTGTCCCGCTATTCCCCCTGAATTATGTCACGGCGTCGCGCAGTGTGGCTAAACGACTCCTTCTTCGTGGAGTGGGCAGTGTTTCTCCCAAGCGTTTGCATTCATATTTATCTTTCGTGAACAACACCGTCAGGACACATCTTCTATGCACAACGGGTGTAGAAATGATATCTTTAATACATTCTGTAATGATGAAGTAGCAGTCGCAGCTGAAAGGTGAACACCAACGGCGCCTTCTGAGTTAATCTGCAACATAGCAAGACCGCTTATGACTTGGTTTTCCACTAGACGTAAAAAACTGGCCGTAAAGGCGGCAAAAATGGTAGTGACTATTCGTTGGATGGCTTTTTGGAAGAACCTAGAACAGCGCAAATAGCACAGGAACTCCTACATCAGCACACAAGCAGGATGACAGCAACGCGGAATTCCGTCACGCCTCCGGATTCGGTCGTTATAGTGTAAAAAAAGTACGGGCTTTTGACGCTACCATACTAATATCATTTTTCAGCAATTCGTGTTTCCTGACCTAGCAGTCTAATCTCCTTGCTCGAAGCGGCGAACGCATGCTCTTAGCCTGTCCTCCCTAGGGGCGTTTGAGCCAGGAAATCGAAAGTTGATGTAAGAGTAGACCATGCAGTAGCATAATGAACAAAGGAGGCAACACGCTAATTACAGCTGCTCAGTGCGACTGCCTCAGGGTGCACCAGGCGCGTGGAGATACCGCTGCTCTGAATTACCTTGAAGGAAACAAAATAAATAAGGGCGTTGTAAGGTACCCAGCCACGTCTGCGAAGCTGTTATTAGCTGTCACGCCATAACATTATAGCCTGTTCCCCGGGAAGCAGTACTGTTTTCAGCCGCAAAGCCAGCCATTAATGCGACCGCGGTTTCAACGAGTTTCGCTGTATCAAATGGCGGTCCGGTGCTTTTAACATAGCTGCTGCCGGTACTAAAATACATCTGATAAAACCGCAGACACACCAAAGAAGGCGTAGCCTCACGAGAGGACGCATTATATCGCGAATGCAGCCGTGCTTTGGATGCCGCTCCGACGACTAAGCACCGCTGTTTTAAAAAGCAATGCCGAGTACAAACATAAAAGTAACCTCCTTTCGTTAGCTGCCGCGCTGTCCTCGCGACCCCGACTGCCTCAATCGAATGGGATGCTGTTCGTAAGCTTTGCTTGTCATGGGGCGCCGCCTTTCTTCCTGCGCTATGATTGCTTAGTACTGTGCTTGGCGCGGGGCACTCAGTGGGTGTCGCCCGTGATCGTTAAATCATTGCTATTAGCGAGAGCCCGCTTGCCCTCTTGCGTTCTATGCTTGCACTTCGTCGCTGTAATCCGCATACTCACTTCTGCTTTATCTCCTCAGTTCTCGTCATGCAGACTGCATGCCAGCCCCTTTTATTTCAGTCGCCAGAGCAAATTGATCTCTTCTGTTCTTTAAGTGGACCTATGCAAGAAAGTGGCCAGCTGGAATTAGCGGTCTGCCCAGTCGCGCCTTTTATATTGCCTGATATGGTTATTCGCATTCAGCCGAGGTAGCTGCATCAAAATGCTTAGTCATGAAACAGCTGCAAAAAAATTTTAGAGCGCCATTCTCCTGTCTGTAAGGCTAGCCTAAGATCGGCTTCTTCCATCCTTTTTAAAAGCTACAGGTGCCCCAAAACAAAAACGGATTTCGAGAAAGGCGAAAAACTTGAATCGCGGTGAGTTGAAGCAGGGGATGCGCATGTATACATCTGGTGGCACGTAGTATACCGTGGTTCTCACTAGCGCACCTATGATGTTGACCGTATCAGCCACGCAAAGATGACCAACTGCCTGTGAGGCCTTTATGTTGGCGTTCCAGACAACAGTTCCATTAGCATGTTGACACTGCTGTTTGCTAAACTCTTGTTGCCGCCGAAAGGTGGTGTTCTTGGGCGTCAGAATGAAACCCATGACCACAAAATCTCCACAATGGCTTGTGCTTCGCACACCTGGTACCACTTCGCGCGCCGCTGAACTCTCAAAATCATCGCAAGAATTTTGAATGATCGTTTCTGTATTGCCGTCGTAAATATTTGATGTAACTGTATTTAGTTCTCTACAAATAGGTGAGATTTCGCACCGATAAGGACAGGTTGTGCATAAAATCTACCTGTTCGTACAGGACATTTTGGAACTTTACATTTTTGAAAAATTTACAGGTTTTAAAAACCCCTTTCAGGTACGAGGTGTTCGCTTCTGGTGGCTAAAAGGTAACGGTTGTTCCTGATATCCAGTAAATCTCTACATACGAGAACATAACTTCCGCCACAGATGAGGGAACAAACCTCCTTGGATCTAAAATACCCCGCGACTTGTCATGTTTCATTCTGGCCTAGGCAATAAACTCATCCCCATTAATGATGAACATGATGGTAAATGAAAGAGTAAGAAATCTTCCGACAAGTGCGAAAATACTCACTAGCATATTAGAGTAAGCGATAGTTTCCAAATTTGCAGCAAATACTATCGCTTGTGCGAGGAAGAAACTGGAGCTTAACTCGAATAGGTTCCTCTACTTATAATTTATTTATTTATTATTAGTACCTCAAATGCCCCTTGGTGTGGGGTATTACATGAGGGATGGGCATAATGTTCAAGTGAAGAGTGGTTCGATGGCAGTCTTGAAGGAATGTGGGTCGGAGTGGCGCACAGCGTCGACAGGCAGTTTGTTCCAGTCCCGAGCGGTCTGAACAAAAAACGAACGAAGATGTGCTGTGGTCTGTGCTGGGGGCGGATAGACGGCTTTAGGATGGCTGGTGCGGCTTGACTGTCGATGAAGTGGTAAGATTGCTGAAACATTAAGTGGCGTATGGTAGAATTTGTGAAAAAGGCACAGCCTGAAGATGCAGCGTCGCTTTTCAAGATTAGTAAGATTAGCCCGTGATTTGAGTGCAGTGACACTGGAATGATAGGAGTAGTCTGAGAAAATAAACCTTGCAGCGCGATTTTGTAGAGCTTCGAGGGTGTTAGAAAGATTAGCTTGATAGATAGCTTGATAGATTAGATTGATAGAAAGATTAGCTTGAATCGTGAATAGATGCCCTGACTGCCTCCGGCAGGTCTAATATTCCTCCTGCAAATCGCGCAGGTAGTAATTATATCTGGATGGTACCGAACGAATAAGTGTAACCGGTGCAATGTCACGATGTATTCTGCTGACACTATCACTGTTCTCACTATGAATAAACAACAATCCCGCTGTTGAAAGATAATGGTTAAAACAAGAAAAAGAGGAAGCTTTTATGAGGTTTACAGTCTCGAAGCGACCCATGCTATAAGGAAGGCCGTGGTGTAGGGCTCTGGTAAATTTCGACCACCTGCTGCTTGTTAACGAGCGGTACTAAAATCCCACAGTACATGAACCTCTAGCATGTCGTTCCATCGAAGTGCAACCGCCAGGGCCTAATAAACCCACGTATTTCGGATTAGCACCCGAGCCCCACAACCCCAGAGCCACCACGGCAGGTTACTAAAATAGAGAATAAATAGCCTGATTTTCGGCGGGCACAAAAAACATTAACGGATAATAATTGGGCTTAGAATTATGTTTCAATGCAAGAAAATGGGCTTTCTTATCGGTTCACGCATTAGGAGGCTCTAAAACACCAACGAGGTCACAGCTGATGGGCAAAGCCTAGGTGATGGCAGCTTATCTGGACACAGAAACTCGCGCCCTCTTTAGACCGTCTATGGTGTACGATGCGTGAATCAGCAGACTTATTTTCGCTTACAATTTGCACAAAAATTACTGAGCCCGGCGATACGCTGTCCGATACTAAGCTTGGGCCGCCTAGTTGTCACGGCAATAGAGCATCAGCGCCTTGTAACAAGCATTCTTCTTTCCACAGAAGTTTTCAATCTTCAGAGCTGTGTAATTCAGGCTGGGAACCTGGAAAGCTACATGAGCGAAATTTTTCCAGGTTTCCTGGGGCTGACTCCGGCTGTCGCGAAGTGGGAAGTCCATATCGTCCAAAAGACAATGAAACAGGCCGGTGAGATTGAACTCAAAAATTTTGGGTGCAATGTACAGAATTGTGTGTGAACAAGTTGGCAGGTTTTTCGACGAGTGTGTTTGAAAAGAGAATTTTTGTTTGAGACAAACCTGCCACTCTTTTACTCTGAGAAGATCACGTTTTGATGTTCCTCATAGCAAGAGGAGGGAATAATATTCCGTCGACATGCTCACTTACATACACTTTGTAAAGGCCAAAAATCGTATCTCCAGCATTCCCAGGTTTAGGCGCGACTTCCAAAGGAAATACCCCAACTCCTGGTTCCTAGACTCACACATTTAGGTATTATGACGGCCCAATTTTTAACAATTCAATTTCGAGAGCATGGGTAAACTCATTAGTTGGGCCTCCGGAAGGCGTTGCACCTCATTCAGCGTCATGATTTCTTGGCAGCAGAAGAGCGTATGTGGTACCATTCCTTCCCACTATTACATACGAATTATTCAGGATCCATTTTTATATAGAAGTAAAAAGAAAATAACAGAAACACTTTAATTAGGTTTAGTAGAAGGCAAATAAGAATAACAAATCCGATACATATGTACCAGAATGGTACACGCAAGAAAGGAGCCGTCGTTAACAGGTATAGTTTGCTTATCAGGTCGTCACAGCAGCCGTCCCTGCTCCAGTAGCCCTAAACTGCGCCGAAGATTCCTGGCTGGCCCGAGAGGAAGCGAAAGGCAGCGGGTCGCCGGCGTGAAATTACACAGAAAGCTTGGTTTGGTTTATTGGGGTTTACCGTCCCAAAGCAACTCAGGCTATGAGGGACGCCGTATTGAAGGGCTCCGGAAATTTCCACCACCTGGGGTTCTTTAACGTGCACTGACATCGCACAGTACACGGGCATCTAGAATTTCGCCTTCATAGAAATACAACGGCCGCGGCCGGGATCGAACCCGGGTCTTTCGGGTCAGCAGCCGAGTGCCATAACCACTGAGCCATCGCGGTGGAAAGGGCTATGCGATGAGGCTATGCGTTAGTCTAGGTAGCGTTGCTTTTACATGTGTTTCATACACAGCAAAAGATCGGAATCCAACTAGATGACATAGCCGACGTATGTGAAACAAATGCTAGGACCCCGCTCCCTCTCTCGGAAGCTATCAGTCGAAGTCAAAAGGCATACATTCCTCTCGAATGCGTCATACAGCTCACTGCCGATCGTGATCATTGGTCGAATTTCTCGTTACAGGAACGTAATCATCCTGTCATGTTTTTTTTTTGCTGAAAAATCAAGCAAAATATTCTGCATTTATTCTTGACCATGGCTTTATATATTATGTTGACAGCATCGGCTTTCACAGTGGGACAAATGAAAGGCGTTCATTGCAGCTTACAGTTTTTCAGGAATGCTTTCGCACGTACAGGTATCAAGCAACAAAGGATTACCGACTCTTATGCGTCGGTTATTATCATTTTATTGATGAACATGGTCAACGCGATGGTGATAAGCCAAAATTCTTGAAAGCTCGCGGCACTCTCAGTATCTTATTCCCTTCTGAAAGAGCCACTTGCTCAGTCACGTACCCTTGGGAGCGGAGTCCTCGAAAGCTTCCGACAATGTTCAAGGCTAGCAGCCTACTACATCGACGGCCAGCGATAAATGTCCGCTCATACCATTTGTTTACACCGAAGCTTACAATGCACTGATGGAGTTGCGCACTTACCAGCACTTTTCGCGCACTCAAGGAACTGAATTTTTTTTCTTCGTTATCTTTCTATCCGTTATCTTTCTTTAAGTGTTGGATAGCTGACCCGGCGTACCTTGGTTAACGCCTCTGTGTTAACCATCTCTCATTCCTTTTTGATAAAAGGCGTCGAGTTCGCAGCCGCATATTCAAATGAGAAACACAATTCCTGACTCTTGACGAAGAGGAATCTTACCAGATGAGCCGACAACATTGTGCGATCGAGAGTGCACTGTATGTGATCAAGTAATAAATGTGGTCCTGCCTTGTGTGAGACTTGAAGCGACTGCTCAAAGTACGTTGAAATGCTACACTATACACGTTCCTTACTGCATGACCCCAAAACAAAGAGGCAACCCAGCGGCACAAAAGGCTAACGTGTCTCTCAGAGGCCCCTTTCCGCACATTTAACTCTATTAGCGTTTCCGAAGTTATTTGCGCAACTAGTATTCTTTACTCACTGCGCCGATTTTTGCCAAGTTTTGAGAGTGCGCACAAGTGGAATGCGGGACTTCTAATTTGCCTGAACTACGCGAGGATGGTGACGTTAATGAAAAACATAATTAGCAACGTTTAGTGCGCTGCAGTGTTCGACAGTAGGCGTTTGATCGTGAGGCGTGATTAGAAAGCGATTTGAGAGACTCAGGAGACCGGTACACTAATTCCCGTACTGTGCATAGGTGCGCGTTCACTTGAAAGGGCGAGATCCGGATGGTGCAGAGAAAGCAGGTTATGGCTCTCATAGCCGAGTGACTAAAGTCTTCAGGGCGATCTCGATGTGCCTTTTTCTGCGACAGTGTGCCTGCTTGCATAAACTAATATGTGCAGAGGCCCGTGTACTGCGCGATGCCAGTGCACATTAAAGGACCCCAGGTGGTAGAAACTTCTGGAGATCTTCGTTACGGCGTTTCCCTTAACCTAAGTCGCTTTGGGACGTCAAACCACAAGAAAGCAATGAACCAAACATTGGACTCTCTAAGGCAGTGCACTAACTTTGCGTGGTGCGGCCCAGGTTTCAACGACCGGTGGTTGGTATGTGGGCGGTCCGCACCGGAGCAGGTGTTTCTGCGGGATGGCGCGCAAAGAGGGGCAGGCCCAAATGTGGCCTTGTGAAATGATCGAATTGAGCTTTGTGGACGAGAAGGGACTCCGGAACTGCGCTCGCCATATACCCGTTGTGAATATGATCAGGCGGCGCCACTTTGGGAGCAACAGTGCGGATAGACCACGTGCCTGAGTTACCTGCTCTTAAATGTTATCAAGGCAAGTAGTTCTCGTTTGCGAATCAAGCGCCAAGTGTGCAACCCTTATACGTGACATTAAGTCTTCGGAGCACGATGTTCTAGACCCAAACGGCCAAGTGGAGGGAAGAAAAAACGTAAAAATCTCAACCGAGCACGCGCTCTTCGCATCAAGGCCTTTCCGAGAATGAGGCCATTATGTTAATTCGAGCTGCAGAAGAGGGTTTTTCTTCAGATGCCCCTGTTTTCGGAATGAGCGTGCAGTATTTGCATGCTGTATTTCTGCTCAACTTACAGAAGCGGAATGCGCTACAGTAGTGCATTGTGCCTGCTGTGTTCCATAAAGCGCGCAAACCAAATAACGCAGAAAAATTGCGTTTGAACTTCTTACAGGGCGCTGGCCTTCTTTGAAGCGGTTGGAGATACATCTCGTTTTCGCACTGAGAACCAAGAGAGCAGTTTCTAGCATGAGCAATAAATGGTTGACCCCTGGGCACATTGAAGCACCTGCGCTGAAAAAAGAAATATAATTATATTTCTATCAATTACGTGATTTTAGTTACAAGTATTCATTTTAACAACAGTAAAGTCCCTAAACTTTAGGTTTTGCCGTAAACTTTGTCCTAACTAGTTTGTTATAAGCAACACTAACTCGTTCTCAGCACGGCCTGCAAAATTTTCTTATACATTTGGGAAGAAGTGCGTGACTGTTGGTTTAAGAATCTATTTATTCATACAAGTGCAGAAGCTGAAACAATGTTACTTTCATATGAACTAGAACACACCCCACTTGTTTATTGCGGCAGTAGTGCAATAAAAAAACAATCTAGAATTGTTCCGCGTCCATTTCTACAGTGCGTTTTTCTTCGTCATTCACGGAATAATTTTATTGATCGGCAGTCCCGTCTCTGTCGTATTGAGCAGACTACCGCGGACCAGACGCGACCTTCACTCATCCCTTCGTACGATGTCTCCTACAGGGGAAGGTCGTGTGTACTTTGGTGCGCCTGGGAGTGAGAAAGGCTTCAGCGGCAATAGGCGTCGACAGGAAGAAGGACCAAGCATATCGTTTGTTAGCTGGCTGACATTGTACTCTTATTTGCCGTACTGAGAAATACAGATGGAGCAAGTAACGCCTAGAACGAGCCCAAAAGAAGTTTTCTCTATTGTTACGACCATTGGTGGGCAAAGCAAGAAGATATGTCGCCTTAATTGATGGCCGCCAAGAGCTTCACATTTACTATCTCTGGTGGTGCTTTACTGTAGCGATTGTGGAAAGACGTAACGGCAAGGATTGCTAGACACAGAGGAACTTCAGGAATTCTCGTTCATTGAGGGAATATTAATGAAAAGGTTCCTCTGCAAGATAGCCTGTTTCAATCAATTAAAAAAAAGCGACTAAAGTAAATTGTCCTTGTCACATGAGTCAAAGCAGCGCAGCGTATAGACGCCAGTTATCAGTCTTGCGTCATCTCTGAATAGTAGTGTCTCGGGGCCTTCCTAAGATCACGATGCTGTATTTCTGAAAAGTATAGGTCAAGCATGTGGATCATGTTTACTCGCACGTCCTCACGATAAAACTTCTTGGAGCAACGAAAGCTCTTTTCTACAGCCACGGATTGCCCGGTCAGTATTCGGCGTACATAGAGGGTCAAAACTTTAGCAACGTTAAAGGGCTTAAAACTTATTCATTGACAATTTTCCACAACACTTTAAACTATGAATGAAGAGGGACAATTTTTAGACGCTGAAACGTCAGAGCATTTACACGCGACATTCATTGTCCACATTGTGAAGTGCAAAAAACTGCCCTTGAGTTAATTTATGAAATTTTGTTTTTCTGCTTCGGGCCGATATGAGCATTCTTCGATAGATTCAACTTGTTCGTTTAAAAGTGATAGTTCGTTGTTTTGAATTTCATGTCCAGAATTTCGACATTTATTGTAAAAATACTGTGGTCAGAGCTGCGGGTTAATTTCGATGCAGTCAGGTTCTGTAACGAGCATGGACGGTGCATGCCAAAGAGGACAGTTTTTTTATAAGATGAGCTTTCTTCGCTGGTATTGTATGTGTTGTCTTATACAAACATCCGAGCACCATAGCAGCGCAACCGACCTAGCGACTCCGTGATAGGCGACAAGTTGGTCTTAGAAATTGGATTTTTCAAGAACACCCACCAGAGAAGACGGCATGCGCATTCTCTCATAATGCCGCGAATCTTTGTAGCGTTTGTTTGTCGTCTTTACTTGTTCATGCTTCAAGGCTGCCGGCACGCCACTTTATCGCTTCTTTGTGAGGCAGGACGCGCCTAGAATTATCTCGATTGATCGCATCCAGGCGGAGCCGATTGTACTTTGTGCCAGAATGTTCTAGTAACTTTCCAAGCTTTATCTTGAACGTTCGCTATCAGCTTTAAAAAGAGCACGGCCGACAGCGGCGGGCATTCTGTTCGACGACCGCCGAGCACGCTTGTGGCTGCGCCGCCGCCGAGTGATTCAGTTCTTTGCGGGCGCAAGTCAGGCCAAATAAAGTGCTCCGTTTCGAAGACGTCCTCGCTGTTTTCCTGTTCGCCGGACTGCAGCCACCACTACGTGACATCATTATAGCGTAACTCAAAAGGTACTCGTTATTATCCCTTCAGATCCCCAGTGCTACAGGTCTAAGGCGGCCCCTATGAATCCTTGAAAAAATCCAGCGTGCACTGAAAAAATGGCCTGGCTTAGCTTATGGTTAAGCCTAGGATGCGAAGCGTACCGCCGGCGGAGGCTGCGCGTCCGCAAGCGAGCGCACGAGTTGAGCCCCAGCTTTCACAGCTGTTGTGACGTCCGCGCCCCTAGCGGAAGGAGCGGGAGTTAGGCTGCCGGTGGAGGCTGCGCGCCGCAAACGAGCGCGCGAGTTGTGCCCCAGCTTTCTCGGCTGTTGTGACGTCATATCACGTGGTGCACCGATGTAGGTCAAGTGGTAGCTACGCGGTCGCGCGCGGCGCAGCAAGGAAGGGCTCGGTTGTGCGGCTAGTATGCTTCGCATTAAAAGAGGAACGAAACGTAGCATTACTGTTGCGAAAGCAACACTACGCTTGTCGCCGAGCCATTTCGCGGAGCCCAGGAAAGGCCATACGGCGCATGCGCCAGGAGCAGTGACGTCACCCGGCGCACAGCTGGCGGGCCGCCACCGTCGCGGCGCGGGTGACTCAGAGGTGCCGCCGCCACGCTCACCAGTTGTGCATGCAGTAGCGGCGCATACCTAGCATGCCGGGGAAGCCGCCGCTGCCGCGTGCTCTCCATCGCCTCGCTCCTCTCAGATACGCAATGGCGGCGCACAGCTCTGCGCATGAACGTCACTTGCTCCTTGCGCATGCGCAGTATGATCGTGCAAGAGCACGCGAAACGGCAAGACTGCGGGCAATGTAGCTCACGCAACAATATATGGCTACGCTCATATGTTGCTTCTGCAATCCTCCAAGTTTATCCAGAGCTAAATCACAGCGAATTTTTAGGCAAATATTACTACTCCCAGGAAGGATGAGCAGAGCAGACTAGTTCCAGGCTCCATACGTAAAGAAAGCATGCCGATATTGAGTAGTCTGTAAATCTTGATGTTTAAATAGCACTTGCTAGAAAAGGTGCACAGGTTCGCAGGCGAACGCAGACGCATGCGTGCGAATGCACGACACGGCTAGACAAAGGCTCAATCAGCATAAAGATGAATAAATTTCTTCTCGACTACTTAAAGTTCGGGCAAATTGTACATATGCAAGTTTTCATTTTCGGCCAATGTTCCTGTCATTAGTCCAAAGTAAAAATCATACCGTTTGATGCGTTAAAATATATGACTTAGTGAGATGACCGTGTGGTTGTCGTCCAAGTCTCAATGTAGTCCCTCAGAAGAATTACTTATGTTTTAAAATCAGCTTTTCATTCCCTTTTCCTACTTCATCTGTGAGGGTAGCATAGTAGAATGTTCTCCCTTGCTTTCCAACCACCGGCTACGCTTTCTGCCAATCATCTCAGTGAATACATAAACGAATTCGGGGTTGAATTGTGCGAGAAATGAGAAGACAGAGTTGTATAGAGATGGTCTGGTCCCCCGCCTTGGTTACTCGAGATAGGCGGGTGAAAATATGCCGCTGAACACTGGCGGCTGGTTAGCGCAAGGTGTGGATGCCAGCTGCATATTTCAATCACATTGTAATTCCGGGCACTTAAATGAGCTCCAAACTGCCTACAATGGCGTTACAACTGCCATCGTTCTATTCGTGCTAAGCGTCGCTGCCTTATGCAGCTGGTACGGCAGAGTTGATCACAATGAGCTGAACATTACTTTTTTCAGGATATGGTCAAGTGGACCAAAGACTTCACGTCCCAAAAAGTAGGGCGTTAAACAGCTGAACCTATCCCATAAATGCAGTGTAATCCCTAAACTATAACCGTAAACTTCCCAATCCCACATAGTGAGGACAAGTTTGGTTGATCGGCCGCTATCTGTCTCCGGCAGCTGTCTGCTTTGGAGAGAACAGCGAGGAGTGTTTTCATTGGCTTCTCACAACTTTTGCGCTCTTGTGTTTTTAACGAAGGGGGTAGAGCTGAAACCCTTTCTCCCTTCCGAAAAGTTTGTGTTATACTTGCTGCTGAGCTGTTGCGCTGAGCTTATGTTTTGTTTAAAACCCCTTAGCGCTAAAGAAGATGATCCACGGCCAACTCCTTGAGAGGAAAATAAACGATGAAAGAGTAGTTTTCAGCCACGAGTGGTATCGGTCTTTCGATAAACCCCCAATCTCTGAGCAACCAAACATGTACTGTCGCTATCTCCTATATGCTGGGAAGTCCAGATGAGCTGGAGAGGGAAAAATAAGATGCAGAAACTAGCGTCCACAGAGCGCTTCCAGAAGAGTCCAGAACGTTGACTCCTTTTTGTTGGGTCCTAGTGCTATTACTAAAACTAACAAAACTTAAAAGTATTTCCTGTCGCTGTTGTTTTTTTTTGTACTGTTGAGTGGTGATTTCGTTCATTGGTTTATTGGGAATTAACGTACCAAAGCGACTCAGACTATGAGGCACGCCGTAGTGAAGGGCTCCGGAAATTTTGACCACCTGGGGTTCTTTAACGTGCACTGATAACGTACAGCACACGGGCCGAGTGGTTATTTATTGTTAAGGCGGTCTCTGCGCACGTCTCTGTCTTGTAACATGTTCTTCCACGCTGCTTTTAATTCCATAGTACTTCGACAGGAATTAACGTTGTTGAGCAGCTTCAAGCAGGGTGCTTAATTCGTTTTTTGAGTCGAAATATTGCAACCGTGATTGAAGTTTGACGGCGACTACCAGTGAAACCAAGGAGATAAATGGCTACGAGGCTCATTGGGTGCACAGATATAAGCGTCTTTAACTGTGCAGAAATTTGCCATCACAATTTCAGTGCATAACTATCTGCAAATATAAAAGCGCGAACGAAACGCTGAAAAAGCGGCAGGAAAGAAGGAAATGACAGATCAACGACTACGTCGAAGAAAAACCCGTTAGAAGAGAAACGGAAACCCCCAACGCTTACTTTTTCACGGTGCCCTGCATTGGAAACAAGGTAAGATATGTACGACACAGCCCGCTAAGTGTAACAAAGGAAGCAAAAGTGTCTTCAGTGAGGCCACAGCGGAGAGCGATTAAAAGCACTTGCTGTATTGAGCCTTTTTAGCACCAGCCTAAAAGCGAACTAGATATAAGCCAAACATTATTTTAGTTTTATGCACTTACTACAGCTTCTATGAGCTCACCGCTATCTAAATGAAAGAAACAGATAAATCCCCATCAATATTGCCACATGTAAACAGTTTCCAGCAACGACATGGCAAATGAAATACACATCTCTCCTAAACAAATCAGACTTTGTGCAGGGGTCATGTAGGCGCGAGCAATTTCTATGTATAGAATGCATCGTACTCATTCTCTAAGACGAACATCGCACGAAAGTTCAATTTCAAGCGCCCGTAAATACCTAGCCTGATTGTAGCAAACTTGCAAAGCCACATAAGTGTGTTTGCAGCTCAAAGATTACTCTTTCGTATATATGTCAGGCCTTCGATTAATTAGAGTTTTTGAAACAAAGCGCTTGTACAGTGCTTTCTTTTATACTCATAAACAGACACATCCTAAGCCGTTCACTAAGGCGTCCCTCTTAGCCGGAGTTGCATTGGGACGTAAAAACCCCGATAAACCATCCTCATCATCATCAGCCTGACTACGGCCACTGCAGGGCAAAGGCCTCTCCCATGTCTTTCCAATTAACCCTGTCCTTCGCCAGCCGCGGCCACCATATTCCAGCAAAATTCTTAATCTCATCTGCCCACCTAATTTCCTGCCGCCCCCTGCTACGTTTGCCTTCTCGTAGAATCCACTCCATTACCCTTAAAGACTAGCCAATAAACCAATAAACCATAAATAGACTTATCAAAAATAGCTAGAAAGGCCTGGCAACTATTCGAAAATACAGAAGCTACCGAACTATAGCACCAAGGCTGGGGCAGGAATTCCACCCATAGAGACGTACCTACTCTACATTGGTAATCGTTGCAATAAAGCTCACAACAGCTTAAAACCAGAATTGTTCTTCTGCAGTTGTTGCAAGCTACATGAGCAAAATTACCTGCTTTCCAAAGAAAATCAATGTTTAGCGAGCTCGCGGCGACGAAATTCATTTGCTGCACATGAAATGAAGCAATTCACAAAACAAATTGAAACAATGAATAAAAATTATTACTGATATAATCAATATGTTCTGTTGACGACCGCTTCTCCATAAGCTTCTTTGTGATGCGGTGTTGTTGTAGTTATCAACAAAATGCACTACCTCATTTAAAACGTTGTTACCACAAGCAGCTTTGGAATACAGTCCTACCTGCGAGAGTGATTCAATTTATTTGTATCTCAAAATTTATGAAATTCAAATTGATCTCAATGCGAACAACTGCGATCAAAAGGGTATCTCTACCAGGCCCAAGACTTTTCTGTCTATCCTAAATGTATGAATAGAGGGACGACGTATGTTCGTTTTTCTGTTTCGCAGTGCTAATGTCGTGTCTAACAGCTTTTACGATCTGTGCATAGCAAATTTTTTCTCTCGCTGTCTGACGACAGCCTCGCAGCTGCATGACACTTCTTCGCAAATAGTCGAGAGCAAATAATAGGGAAAACCACGATACCTGAATAGTGTTTCCTTTCGCTGTGTGACTTGTATCGCATTCAGCGCATCAGGAGCCATTGTTCACATTCAGAAGGGAGCAGAGAATTAATTTATTGACCGATATATTTTACAGCAAATGTATGGCATGTGCGACCCACGACGACTCACACGTTGCTCCTTTGCGTGATCATGTGAAAACCCTATGCACCAGACTCGGTCTGCCTTTGAAGTGTTCAAGTGGGGTGTGCGTTGACTTGTGGTGTGTGTGGGAGGGCGCGGGGAGAGAAGAGGGTTGCTTGACCACACTCTTGAGGCACCCCGCCTATTCCTTCATGGAACCTTTGCCGTTATTAGACGAGACACGTGTTTGCGAGGCGCCCCAAACGTTTCGAATCGGCTCTCAGACGCTGCATGTAGCTAGCAGGGTAGAGCCTGAAGGCAAATTACTAGTACAAGTTGAGCACCATGCACTTGGGATGCGGCCCACCGACTCGCTGACCAAAAACACTCACGAGTCTGTATGTCCACATATTTATTCACACAATAGGACTGCAATCCCGCCAGCTGGTTTAACACGGGTAACTAAAGACAGAGGTGTGGCCTGTGTTTGTATTTTGCGACTCCAAAACGACAGTTTAGCAAAAAGGGCACATTTTAACAGGTTCTTAAAAGTGCATACTGGCGCAAGGGAGATACCAATGAACAATCAACACACCTGACATGCGTTCCTCCTTCGTCCATGCCTGCTTCACGCAAGTACGTCATCGTCATCATCTGCAGCCTTCCCACGTCCATCGCAGTAAAAGGCTTCTCTCATACCCCTCCAATTAACAGTGCGCTGTGCCAACAGTTGTCATGTTATCCACGAACTGCGTGACCTGAGCCATCCAGGTGACTTTCTACCGCTCAATGTAACGCTGGCGCTATTTTGGAATCGACTAAGTCTCCTTTATCGACAATCAATTATCTTCCAATTGCGTTACATGCCCTCTCAACGCCCATTTTGTTTCGGTTTTCACTAGGATGTCACTAGTCTAGTTTGTTCTCTTACCCACTTTGCTCTCGTCCTCATTGTTCACGTTTGACCTATGAATTTGCCTTCGAGAGCTCGCTGCGGTGGCTTCTGTTTCAGTTTAGACGTTCTCGTTTCTGCCACATCGGTTAACGCCGGTAAGATACAGTTGTTATTTATTAGAGCAAGTTTAAATTAGGCTAGTTGGCTGTGATCATGGTCTTTCATTGTTGCGCATTGGAGAACACTCCAACGCTCGAGAGAGGTAACAGTGCGCATCTTTGTTATGTGTTTTCCTCGTGCGTTGAAATGTTGTCGAAAGCGCAGCAGAGAAAGACCACAAGCTGTTAATAACTTTCCTCTATACTGTTCTCTATACTTGCCTCTAGAATATTGGTAAACAGCTATTCATTAACAGACAGTACCTGCCATATGCACTCCATCTCTGTTATATTCGCTCAGTTTAGTTTCACTTTCGACGTCTAGACCTGTGAATACTACCTGGCATTAGTAGATTTATTCCGTTACCACTTCTAACGCTTCGCTTGCTAACATAATCATGTGTACCCTTCCAATACCGCTGAGCATTGGTTTAGTGCTCTGCGTACTAATTCTTTAATCTACCCTTCACCTTAACCTGCCTTTGTCCCCGATCTTGGTGTCGAATTCTCCCCCTCAGTTACTCAGCAAGGGGATGCCAACCACATTGACTATTAGGTGATGAAATTCAGGCGCGTTAGGTTTGATGGCTTGTAAGATATTCCACGCGATAATTATACGTGGTAAGAAAGACTTTGCAAATGTAGATGAACGGCATGTGATACGTTTAACTTTGAATGGATGGTGGAGATGCGAAAAAAAGGCTGGCGATGAGCTTAAAACTGATGTGTGGAGAAAAGGAGGAAATGTAGTGTGTCCCAGTGGCTAATTTCCACTCGGCCACTTTTAGCCAGGCCACAGTTTTTTTTACAGCGCCCGAGAGATCCCATCTACATTGCGTTACCTTATGCTATTTACAAAACATGGCGGCCAGAACACGTAGAAAAGGCATCTGCACGCTATATGGATGTTAAACCCGCAATTAAATGTCTTGGTCGACGTTTAAGAATGAACTAAGTCGTCCAAGTGAAAGCACCAGTAAAAAAAAAACGCCTTGATAGTGCGGCATATTGGAATGAATAGAGACGTAAAAAAACACTGCGTTCCGTTGAGCAGGTCTTGTGTCACAGTTACAAAGCACTTACAATGCAAAGGCAAAAGTCACACCATATCGATTGAAGCAGATTCGATCAAACCGCATTGTGTGCTCCTGAGCCTTGTGAAAAACTTCACGATGTGACGCACATTTGAAAAATTTGTTGAAATGCGGAAGCATCGCTCTAAACCAGGTGCCGATTGTGTGTGGACAAGAGCTGAGGAAAGATTTAGTAATGTCAATCTTGGCGCTGGGCTTTACACATGCGGTTTATGCAGTGGGGAAGCGAAATTCGGGGGGTGTGAGTTGCATTTCGGTCTTGGGGCATAAAAGTTTGTCGCTTTTCCAAAGAGAACAGAATGAAAATTCAGGGGAGCACTTTGTTTACCTAAACTGTGGTGAGGCGAAAGCCATAATTGCGGTGTTGCTGCTTATGTCACTAATGTGTTGTTAAGATGTTAAGCTTCGCCTCTAAGAGTGAAACGCGACAGCGTCTTGCAACGCTGCCAGAGAGTCCATAGAATGCCATCGCCCGTTCGGTTCTGCGCCCTGCTCATCGGTAAATTGGTTTTTGAGGAAAGAAAATGTATCTGTCTCGCATATCTTGGTGAACAACTGAACCTCGCCGTAACGGGAAGGGAGGAAGATGGCGTGAATGAAGCCACCGTATTCACTAGACGCGCCTTTGACCATTCCAAACCATTGAGCTGGCATGGCAGAGTGGTTACCATGCTCGTCTCGCACTCCGGAGACCGGGGTTCGATTGCCGAACTTCGTTAATTTCCTATTCGGTTTTATTTATGTATCTGACCTGACTATCAAGGTTAATTAGGCTAATTTGATAATTAAGCAGTAAACTAAACTCATTCCCGCTTACTTGGAGGATCACTATACGATCCCTTGAATTGGTTGCATGGTTGCTAGCCAAAGTACAATTGGTCCCGTTGGAAATTCGCGCACTGTGACGTCACGACCGTTTCTACTAATTGAAAGGCGTGACATTTCTGCCGACAACTGCTGCTTACAACGATGAGGCATTAAAAGATTGCGCCTTAAAACTCATTGTCTTGCTTAGGCAGAGGCTCCAATGCTACTCCTCACAAAATGTCGTAGATAAATATCGAATAAAAAAGACATCACAGCGACTTTTCAAAACACAGAACGCTGCTCTAGTTAAGAACGAAAAATCCAATCTTCGAGGTCGAGCTTTCAAGTAAAGCTTGCTAGAATATTTCAGTTTTTCATTTTTCTTGTATTTGAGTCCATTTACAAGGAAATTGAATGATAATTATTTCCTTAATTTTTCTTCCTGCGATGGTCTTGCAAGTGTTAAAACAGGAAAAAGGAGAGAAAATTGAAATAATTATTCGTGGAAGGTAACAGCAGCAGCATAGTTTGTCACCGGGAATATTTCTTGATAGATGATGATCGTCTTACGATTGGGCCGGTTTTCTTATGGCGCCAAACAATGGCAGCTCCTTCATGTGCGAGGGGAGAAACCGTAGAAACGCTTCATTTGGTTCAATGAATTCAAAAGCACGGGAAGAGAGAAGCACACGCAGGCTTGAACACATCTTTAAGCAGTTCGGTAAACGATACATATGCCTGAAACCTAACGCCTTCCGATGACGGCTTGTTGAGGAGAAGGAAGTAAGGCACGTTGCAGAAGGACGTTGAAATTGAAAGATAAAATAGTGGCCAAATGCGCATACGATGAAAATGCTGCGTTCGGACCACACTCTTTTACCTGCAGGAACAAACACAGTAGAGCCAAGGAAAATGTGAACAGTTCAAACAACAGAATAAACTTGCAGCTAAAGTAAGGTCGGGTACAGAAATTGTATGAGGAAGGTTAGTTTACAGCAGCTGCCAATAATATTGCTTTTCTTATCTCTGCAGAGAGACAGAGAAAGTTTTTTAAGTAAAATACGAGAATTTTATGATATCAAAATACAAAAGGAGGAAACTGGAAAAAGAACCTTTCAGAAATGAAAGGTAAGACTCTAGTGCTAAAAATTTACTGATCACAGCGACCTTTAAAAAGATGACACCGTGAGCAGCACCAACCATTTGGCCTGTTTACATATTGCCCTTGATCGCTATAATTATTCTGAAGTGCTTTAGTCGCGCCTCCAGTATGACAGAAATAGACAAAACAGGCTTTCTTAGCTCGGAAAATAGACTCCACACACTCTCGCAGCAGTAGTAGCCATCAGGCCCTAGATCACAAGGGTTATTTACGAATTTCCAAGCGCACAAAATCTGATCAGTTATGGCTACTGCTCCTGCGATACCGCAAGGCGGGGTACCACGACCGTAATTGCAAACATGTTTAGCATTTCAGCTTTAGGTGATTCGTTATTTTTACGTCACTTGGTCATCAGACTCCTTGACTTCATCGGAAATACCGTATATAAAAAATGCGTTGAGAACAGATTTTTGTTAACGACCGCTGTGGGAAGTTGTCACGGCCTCCATACATTGCTAGTTATAGTTAGCAGGTGTAGTTTATTTATTTATTTATTGTTTCCTCAAGGGCCCACAGGGGACACTACATGAGGGGTGGGCAAACAAAAGAGTTAATATGAGCACAGTTTTGTTATACTTTTCTTGATACTTTCCAGCGTTCACAAAAGACAGCTAAAAGCCGCAGTTGAGACAACATTACAGAAATCTTTACGTATTGTTATTGAACTATCGCAAGATCTATTTTTAAACACAAGGAATGGGAAGCTTAACAAAGAGAGGATTTCTGAATTAGCGCGCAGATATTAAATGTCTGGCATAATGCTGTAGGAAATAGTGCGAGTAGGTGAATTAGCAGACTCCCCTAGGGAGCAAGACAACAAGATTCGAGCTTTACATCAAGAGGAAAACCATTATATTTCCTTTATTTCCATATTCATTTACTTCGCATATAACTACACCAATAATCACTTGTAACAACCCTGCACTTACGCTGATTATTGATGCCAGGTTAGATGCGCTGCAAATTTTTGAGAAAAGGGGCATACAGAATTTCGGGCTTTACAATTGATTTTTCGTGTATCAAGGCTCTCTGTGGATGTTTGAGAGCATTAGCTGTTACTTATCACGTTTAAAGATTTCGTGGGGTGTGCTACAACCTTGACACCACAGCACCATCTGTGGCAGCAACTAGAAAACAGCACATCTTGCATTGAGTCTTGTAGCGCCATCTACAATACCATTGTGAAAACAACTACGTGCCGAATGTCAGTGATGACATAACGGTCCAATATGGTGAATTTTAGTAAACCAAACAGCTAACCCTAGTTACTTCAACGTCTTCCGGATGGTGGCGGACTTTTTTTTTCTCAACCGAAAAAAACGAATGCCGAGAATTTGTGAATGAATTGTTGCGGATATGTGATAAGTCAAGGAAGCTAAAATCAAGTTATATAATTGTATATTTAGGAGTTAACGGGCCTTAAGTAACAAGATGCAGCGGTTTGCCCAACTTATCCCTACGTATATACTAGCGCTTTTGGCGCTAGTAGGAAAGGGTTGCTGGCTACGGTGACACCAAAAAGTCCTCGCATACGCTCTTGCAACAACAGCCTTCTCTTCCTGTCGACATTATATTACCTGGAAATGAAGATGAGTAAGATCAAATTTTTTCCCGGATGCAGAGGCTTCAGTTTCCTGCAGTGCAGAAAGGCTTCACCTTTATATGTTTGATGTATGTTGAGATAAGTCAAATTTGTCCCGCAAGTTCGTTTTCTTCTCTTTAATTCGACTTCTATTTCCTGTCTCAGGAGATTTCCTTTATCTTTCGCCTATTGTTATCAAGCGCCAATCCTGGCTCTTCGTCTCTTTCTGCTATCTCGTGGTCGCTTTGCGCGTTCTCTAATTTTGTGCAAAAAGCAGCGGTAATGTGGGCGAGGAGTTCGAAATACGCACGCCTATATGCACAGGTTGGCTCTTAAGAGTGAACTTTAACTTTCCAGTTTCGAACACTGCGCCAAGATAGTGTTGCACTTTGAAATCTCCTGCTTCAACATTTTACTCTAAAACAGTTGCTTAACTCCCGCCGCACATGTTTGGCCGCGTAAGGTTGATTTTGTTTTATGCTGCGTTTGAATGACTCCAATTGGTTACCCACCAAACAATCTCCAGAAATTATGGAGCTCGAGCTGTGCGCGAGGAAAGAGATTGTTCCTTAGACAAGTACGTTGCTTTCTGCAGAATTCAGTCCTAGGCAAAGCGCGAAGCAGGAGGCGGTAAGGTAACGGGCTTCTTTCCACAAGAGCTTGCTCTCCCATAAGCCGCTAACCAAATACGTATGTCTGTGAAAGTGATACGCGGGGCTGTTTCCTTTGTCGGGCAAGATAAATCCAAGAAAATCTGGCGGTGTTGAAAAGTGTTGAATTCTTGTTCAGAGTCTATTTTGCGATTTTATTGTTAGGGTTCTTGAACCTTGAAATAATTCAGATCATAGGCTGAAAAAAGAAAATAATTTTCACGCACGCGGTGTCTTGTGGTTATTGCTTTTGACAGGTTGGCTGTAAATAGGCAAGAAAAACAAAATGTGATTACAGAAATATACAGCGGCCATAAAAAGAAATGAAATGCCAGCAGCGCGGTGGTCCCATCATCTTCGCTTTGAAATTTCTTTTCCCTGCGGTTGAACATAAATTGTAGCAAAAATACCATGGAATGGTTCGATACATTAATGGGCGAGTCTAGGGCAGTTTTTTAACCATTCAGCTACCAGAGCATGAAAAAAAATTCCAGAACTGGAGCATGTAGGTTCCTCACTGTTCATTCAGCTGCTAGCTGAATGCGACGGCTCCCAAGATTGAAATGTAACCTCGCGTTCTCGATTTAAAAAAAAAATGTGTCGGGAAACAATTGCCACGAGCTCGGGCTTGTCATATCACTATGAAGAATTGGTCAGACGTAGTATGAGATCAATGCTACATGCGTTTTCAGTGGATCGAACCTGCGATATCACTGATGTCAACTAAGCAACACAGAAATAAAATGCTTATGTGCACTGCTCAACATAATTTAATTAGTCCTTTATCGCAATCTCTGTTCAGCCTACAAATGGTAAACCATCGATACTTTTCTTAGTAAGCCCTTCGCGTCGGTTGGCGTAACTCTCGCACGCTACTGCGGTCTGCAGTTATGACTACACCGAAGCCGAGAGGTCAAGTTATAATTGTAGCCGCGGTATATAGCGACCAGCGCAACAAAACTTCAGGGCTTACCTTGAGCGACAGTGACTTCAGCGTAGCGGTATAAAAGCACAATGTGTAAAAAGTTATCTGCCTAGCCTAAAGACAGCCGCGTGTTGCGAGAAAAGTTGAAAGCGACATTGCGGCACCGCTAACCGTTCTGATGCTACAATTACCTATTATAAAGGACTTATCTCTTCTTTCGCAATAATGCTTGTTCTGGTACTCGATTCTTCGGAAGTGACACTGTTGAAATCTAACCGTTCAAAAGTAGTAACAGCAATTCCAGACTAAAGCACATCCGCATCATGTCGACGACTATTGAGTTAGTGAG
This sequence comes from Amblyomma mixtum, assembly GCF_055824585.1. NCBI lineage: Eukaryota > Metazoa > Arthropoda > Arachnida > Ixodida > Ixodidae > Amblyomma > Amblyomma mixtum. Next base: position 103,528,837 of record NC_143019.1, on the reverse strand, counting down.
CATGTGCATGCACGGCACATGTCTTGTATGGCAATATGAAATCATAACCAAGATAGCACTGGCACCATGCTGTAAGCTGAAACTTTCCCTAGAAATTCAAATTTTAATCAGTAAAGGCACTACAGAGCACATAGAACACGCGCTCCTCGCATGGGTGTCTTTTAATGAGTGCGACAGACAGCGACGAATGCTTCAGCTTTCTCATGCCTTTTCGTTTTCAATGAGACTTTAAGGTAGTATAACTCAACAAGTTATCCCTTAAAAAACATTTTTTTATTAAGTCTGGAAGCTATCTGTAGACTTCTGTCTATAAAATATATAGACTCTCTACAGACAAACCCTAGACAACAGTCCATAGGCAACAGAAATGCTACAGACAGTCGATAGACAATGTAAAATTTACGGCCAGACACTTGTAATATACTCTTGTCTATATACGGTCTATAGACTATGAACAGACAAAAAGAAATACGTATAAGAAGTCAATTGAGTCTATAGGAAGTCTACAGATTGCCTATAGACCACTTCTAGAAGGGAGGGGATCATCTTCACAACTGAATGCAACACAATTCAAGCAAACCTGTTTCAAGTGATGAAAGCAGCTCATTTATATTGTTCTAATCAGCTCTCTAGACAATCATAATTTACAACAAGCTGCACTTTAAAGTTAATTGCTTTGGATAAGTGTTTACGTGATGAAGGCTGCACAAATCACAAAAAACCATCATTAAGTTTTGTTTCTACACACGTTTATTTATCACCGCAGCACTGAGGTGATCAGTGATTCCGACTTCGTCTTTGCATATGTGTTGTTAAAAACCTTGTTGCGAAGTATACTGTTTCCGGCATATCGTCTATTTTATACTTTAGGAAAGAAAAAGCGTAACGAAGCAAGATATGGTCCCGGGCAATATTTCTTATGGCCTTAATAAAAGACGGAAGAGCAGGGAACGCAGCTTCTCATCTGTGCTGCAAACAGCACCCAACAGCGGCTTTTATCTTCACAGGAGCCCTGAGCCATTTACTAAGCCAATATAATCAGGCAGCACCGGAAGAAGATGGAAGGACAGGCAACGCCCGTAATTCCGCCTCTGACCATCGCCTGAGGTTTACACTTATCAAACAAGCTCTCTGCCGCTGGCTGCTAGTGCACAGGAGTCACAGAAGACAGAACCTTTCCGCCATGAACTTCATCAACGTCTCCGAGCTCAGACGTCGGCAACTAGTGTTGTCTGCAATCATAGTTACTGCATTGCACCAAATTGAAGTAGGTGGCCGAAGTGGGAGCGCAATATGAAAATAAGGATGAGGCATGCAAGAGACTTCAGAGAAACGATTACCTTGAGCGTGTATTTATTGTCAAAGGAAGTGCAGGAGCTCATGAACACGTCACTACTACGAATGAATTAGGGGGGTGGTGACCACGCTTACAAGCGAAATCGTTGACAGGTTTAATAATTTATGACTATGAAGTCACTAATAACGCTTTTGTGGCGCTCTGGAGGCAAACTATCGCAAAGCAGTTAATAAGTTATCGTTTCACTTCAAATAGAGTATGTGCAGGAAAAAAGATTGACGCACACTGGCACCATTGTTTGTCTCAAGTGAGTTTTGGATGATGGAGGAGACTATCTTTTTTATTTCTGCGCTCTAGATAGAATCTGTGAAACTCAGAAATTCCAGTGAGCTGAAATATGCGCAGAATACGAAATATTGCTAATTTATACGTATCAACAGTGCCGCGCGAAAGAAAATACGTAGCATTCAAAATACTCTTTGCCTATGTAGAATTCTACAATTGAGGTTAGGTGTTCGGCGGGCTAATTAAATGCCACTGCTCGCGGGCCACAGCACCCAATTCTTGAGAAGGTGTCATCGAGGGTACGCCGGGAAGCCTCTGTAATACCTCATATTTAATAAAACTGCGCCCACACCTCTTGAATCGTAGGCACGGGCCATGGCGTAAACCATGCTCGCACCCTCACACGAGACAGTGGACTTGGTGATCCGAAGTACAGCAAGATTGCGTGCTAATTCATAAGCGACGCTATTGATCTCTCACAGCGACGCAAAATGCTGATACAACGCTTCCATATACAGCCACACTTCGTGAGCCTTATTCATTGGCCTTCGGATGAATCACCGGTTTCATGGAATGAATTGGAGCATGCTCTCCACTAGCGCACTATATCATGTCTATAAATTCATTTTCTTCTCCAAGAAGCGTCCTGCCCTCGTTTTTCTACGTGTTGTTTTAATGCCAGTTTTTTCTTTCATCTTGTTTAGCTGGTACGTCCCCCGAACCAGTCTCCAGTCCAACTAGCAATATATGCCCAGAAATATCAGAACCTTCTTCGAGATTGTTTTAATTGGAACCTTGCTTGAACTTTGAAGACCAGCGGTGGAGCGGTACTCTAGCCACATGCTTTCCTCGCGTGCCAGGTGGGACATACCAGCGAGGTGATCAGTACTACGCCCTCCGCTGCGAGAACTACGCTCCCCACATAGGCTACAAACCACAGATACCTTCAAGGTAAAGTTGCGTCAGATATCACTGGAGCTAGCTCAGGTTTAAACCACCCTCCCTTTTTCTATAAAGTACACTAAAGTGCCCTAATATAGGTACTGTCCGAATAGAACCCTTACAAAACTTTTTAAGGAAGTCTATAGACTGTCCATGGACTTGTGTCTATAAAGTCGGTAGATTCTTGATAAACAAATCCTAGAGAACCGTCTATAGGGAATACAATTACTATAGATAGTCCATCGACAACATATATATTTATGGCCATACACTTTCAGTAGACTTTTTTCTATGAGGAGTCTATAGACTATGACTACACAAAGAGAAATATCTATAGGAAGGCAATAGGGTGTATACGAAGTGCATAGACTGTCTTTAGACCATTTTTATAGGAGAAGGGCGCAGGTTATGTTCATGTTCACAAACTAAGATTCTGGTCAAACGCGTGACCGTTATGCCAGCATCACAGCTGCTTGTTTTGCTGTTTACAGAGCCACTTTAAGTATCTTTCTTACTTATCCAGCGCAATGTGTATACAACAACATGAACAATAGACAAAACACAAACGCATAAACAGAGGGAGCACAACAACCAGTGCTGCTCGGCGCGCGTGTCTTGCTACTCCTCCTGTCACTTTAGATTCTACTCTTGTCGAGTTTTGATAGTACAGCTGGAAACTTATCTGCTTGCCGTGCGACATTTCAGGAGAGCAAGCTGTCGGGCTAGTTGGTGAAGCATGTTAAATAGATTTCAGCGCAAAAATATAGACAAGGGACGAAGTAAGAGATACAGAGAAGTTCACGAGCGCTAACTACCAACTGTTTATTCATGCTGAAGTACAGGGGATATATACTTCGTCCCTTGTCTGTTTTTTTGCGCTGAATTCTATTTAACTTGCCACATTTATATCTCTGTTCATTGATATCCAAGCGATGAGCTCTACTTTTTCTCCGCTAAGCTAACTCATTAATTTCAGCAGCGAAGAAGGCTTATACAAAAGCCCCCTCTTCCCGAGTACTGGATAAACAGCTGTGTGCTGAAATTTTCGCGTACGCCCTAGATCACACGCAGTGTAAATTAATTTAGAGCACTTAGTGATCGTCTGTCTCAGAACCTCCAGTCTTGCTTTCACACGTCGCTATGTGTGAATGCATTTTTGTTCTGAGATTGTCGTATCAAAGGACCTTTTCGCCTGGTAAAAGCGAAAGTTGGTACCAAAATCACACGAGTGCGCCTCATCGTGTTGTTTCTGCCTTGCAAGTCGCTGTGGAAAAAAGTAGAGCACCTCGCCACTTTTCTCCGTGGCTTTTTTGTCCGCAGTAGCCTTGAAAGCTGCTAGTTATGCTTGCGTTAAATACACGGTTACACGTCACCTACACTCACATTTTACCGCAGCTGTCGCCAACCGCTCCTCGCAAAACGCAGCAGTAGCCCGTGCTCCACAGCAAAATAAGTTGATCAGGCCGTGTTTCTTATGGTCCCATTACGGCCAGACCTACGCGTTATTGCAATAAGCGATCGATGCTAGAGGCGTTCAAGCGTACCCATCCAGGTAGAAAAAGCAACACGCGTCGAGCTTGTGCCAGCAAGCTGCGCGTGTCGAAGGCGCAGGTTTTTTTTTTTCTCCACGGAGTATCTACTCCCGTCGCGAACAGAACACCGTCTCTTCGCAAGCTGTCGTATGCTTACGCAAGTTTAGGCAATCTGATGCGCAGGTGTGATGCAAGAAAGATCTGTAGTTTCTTTTTAATGGCAGAAGAAACGCCACGTGGCATTGCGGGCGGTTGTTGCTCAAGCGATAATTATATGGCACCACTAAAATTTTTGGTTAAGTTGCCAACAGATTTCAGCACAAGTGTTACGGGCCTTCTACCCTTGTGTGGTTGCATTCTCACAGCAGCGAATGGAACCGTATTAATCCGTGCCCTTGCAATCGTGAGGCCCGCTGCACAATGAAACTGGCCACAGCGCCTAACGTTACCATGGCACAATGCTTTCTCTTATGTACGTAGAAGAAAGAGAACATTTTCGCCAATGCACTTTGTTGCATTTCAGCATTAATTTTTTCCGCGCAGTTCATTTTTTACGAATTTGCGCAATGGTCAGCACATCTATATGCACTATTAATTCCGCATGCAGCCTGCAGAGGTGCCAATTAGTAGCGCAGTTTGCGCGTCTGGAGTAAACCCTGTTGTTTCTCTTCCTGTTGTTTCTCTCCAATTAACCCTGTCCTTTGTCAGTATCCGCCTCTGTATCTAATACAATGCTAGCTGTTTAAATGCTTTCCTTGTGTAAAGCAACCCCAACGTCACATTCGGCGTTGCGCACCATAAATGGAACTTTTCTAGTGAACTGAATGTATCGGAGAATGTTCTGTTTTTGGAGCGGTCAGTTCAGGCTTCATGGAATGACTATTAACTCACTTGATCCAGATGGGCCACACCTAAGGACGACTTGCGGAATAGGCGGACAAGGTATGTGTAATTAGGACGGTGGATGGTAAGATCTCCAGCCCCAATTAAGCGTAGAAAGGCTTGTAAAGTATTTATACAGCTTTACTACATCAGAAAGCATTTTACCAGCTTCATTTCTGGCCGCTATGCTTCATTTTTGTTTTTTGTTTCGCTGCTGGCTGCAGCCGATAATATTACCATTTAATGTGCTTTAAATAAGTAAACCACGGAGCGTATGACTGTGCTAAATTATTTGTTCAGCTCTATCTGGCCGTTAATTTAAGTGAAGGCAGGATTAGTGGCGACTTCGTGTTCTAAAACCACAAAAAAACTGAAGCCTAAAAATATTTACCGTTTCTCTTGAGATCTCACGGCGGAATATTGCCAAAGTAGGCTTGTAATATTTCAGCTGCACGCTATTCACACAGCGGGAACATGTCTGATAAGGGGGCACTGTTTTTGTTCCGTGTTTTACCACGATGGCTCGGCGTGCATCAAGATAAGACTGCGCGATGCAGGTTTTGCAGAGATTGCGTCTAAATTTATTTCGAGTACTGTTCTGCAGTGTCACAGCCGAGAACTGGGGTGATGGATAAGGGCCACGGTTCTGCATGCTAATTTAACCCGCTGACATTGAGGCGACGGCTTTGGCTACGGACCGAGGGCGGAATGGTGGAGAGAGGAAAAGCTTCTAGAGCAAGCAAACGCGCTGCACCGTTAGGTCGCAAGGAGCTGCCTTGCTGGCTGTTTTTGATAACACACGGTGCAACAGGCAATCCCTCAATACATTTAACGCGGCTTTGCATCCTCACCCACTCGCTGCTTCCGTCTCTTACCCTAAACCTTATCTTATTTTGTTGCCATCCGTTGTAGCGCCCCGATAAATTTATTTTCTTCCCCTTTCGCCAACCTCAAAGTCTCTTCTCTATGACTGACGATTAGTAATATAGAACAAATGTATCCTTTACTCATTAGGAAATCCGGTAAGCTACTAGAATAGAGATGTTCTCTCTTTACTGGAAATTCGCAGTAACGCTCTTGCTCTGCGAGGTGTTTTTCTGTCTAAACTACTTGTCTCAACTTAGTTTCAAAACATTAATAAACTCAACAACCCGCTTGTGAATCTCTAGGATCTCAAAGCTACTATGGAATTCTTCTCTTCGCCTAGTTGCATGAAATTGCCATCAGCTTATCGAAGGTAACAAATGCCGCAATTATTTTAAATCCGTAATCAAAGCTTCCCTGCAGCAAGCTATTTCGATCTCTCGTAAACGAGGTGTATAGAAGCTGATAAATTCTTGTGCTTTGCCTGACATTCCGTCTAACTATAGTGTTCTGCAAATTTACATTTGCTGAATAATGATTTCAGTACCGTGCTGATAAATATTTTCTAGCGTCATCTTATTGAACTTTACCACTTCAAGGTGACAGTACATGCCCGCGCAGCTACAAATCATTCTATTGAGTCAAATATTTTTGCTTAACCACGGAATCTATATAAGACTGTCAGTATCCTTTGAGAAAACCTTTTTAACAGTATAGTAGTGTAAACATTGTTTATTATTGAGAACAATTTATGAGACCCTGCTAGCTCTAACAGTTGACTGATGTTTAAGCTTCTTATGATTGATTTTACGATTAGGCCACGAAATTCCTTTCAAAGAACTGACTGCAAGCTATTCGGCCTTCACTGTCTAAGACGTTAGAATTCACTTTTTCATGAAGCATTAGATTGTTAACATTTATTTTTCCATGCAACGCGCCTGATGATGCGGAGGTTTGCAAATGCTCACCGGTAAGATTTTCTTGTCATAGTTCACTAAGATGCTTCATTGCCCTTGGAAACATTAGTGAGGAAAATACTAGAAAGACAAGAAATAGTTAGGATTTTTGTCATCTGATGGCATGCGGGAGCTGCATTAATACACTGATTTAACCCCACGATATTTACTGAAGTTTGAGCCACTGCCTGGATTATTCCGTTTTCGTACTCAAACCGAATGCAAGCGGCCAATGTTGCTGCTGTCTGGTGTCTGTCTTAGTAAGCGGCCCTTGAAAGGTACCGGAGCCGAGCCAGGATATTTTAACAGCTGTCATTGTTAAACGTCTTTGTGTCTTTAATTTAATAAAGTGATTCTCCTCAGCGAAATTCTATTGTTATCGCTCTCCCATTCTTCTTGTGTCTATGGCAGCCACGTATGCGTGGGTTAGCGTTTCCAGGATAAGTTTAGTATCTTTTTTTGCCTTCCACCAACGCTGAAGCAGCGGTGGCGTCCCTGCATGACTTGACGAATCTATAAGGTTTGGAAATTGCGTGAAGCCGCATTGACCTGAGCTCTTCTATTTCCACATGACGGACATGGCGTTCATTGCGCTTACATACAGTCACGGCTAGCGCGGCTAGCAAATGCTGGGTCCGGTGCATAGAACAGCGGGGTGGTGTTCCTTCTTTCCATGTCTATTGCGTTAAAAGTTGCGCTGTTTTTCATTTTTCGCTGCCATGAATCACCAACCATACCGGGCAGCCACGTTTGAAGCAGGAAGGATACTTGCTTCAAGTGATTACACAATCTTTTCAATACAGAAAGCAATGCCCGTGATGAACGAATTTGTGTAAAGCAGTCTGCAGACGATGACACATCTGATAACCGACTCAGCGACCCGACGGAATATGTCGCCGAGGAAAAGTGTTCCAATTGCCTTACAATACTAGGCCACTAAGCTTTCTGGTGGTGATTGCCGACACTTTGGTTTTGCTGGCTACGTTGCGCCTTTTTGAGAAAAGCAACGTTGTTATGAGCGGCTATCATTTTCCAGCGCCCTTCCGGGATGAGGATCTCGTCGCCTTTATTTTATGGTTATGCGTGCTATGCTAAATCAAACCTCATCGAAATTAGGTACGGATTTGTCTAGTGGTGGAAGTGTGGCAAGTACGCTGAAGGAAAAAGCTGCAGAGGATACCTATTTAATATAATGCACGCTAATTGCCCACGTGCTGCACTTATCTACCGTCGCTGTGTGTTCAGGGAATAACTGCAAGTGATAAACAAATGGACAATAGTTTTCTGCGTAGTATATTACAGGGCACTGTAACCTAAACAGACCAAGCTAGAGCTTTTCAGGGGTCATAATTTTATTGCTACTTAAAATTGTCAATCCAAATTACCGCTGTGGGGTCTACGAAATATTCGTAGAGGATAGGAGCCAGACCAGTGTTAAATGGAAATGGCTGAATGGAAATAACACAACATAGGCAATGCTGTAATCAAAATCTACTTATGAGGATATATAATATATAAAGAATGTATGGGCTATGTAGTCATAAGGATATATAGTTACAAAGACAGACAATGCGCAGTAGCCGTTTCTTTTTAACGTGGACCCCTTCACCGTGTCAGAAGAATTCAGGAAGGGACGCAGAACTGCTACATAATAAGGGAATAATTACTCATTGACATCCACCCGAGCGCAGACATACCGCTACAAAGGAAAGCTATACAGCTTTCTCTGAAACACCGTAGTTAAAGAAAAATTCGTCCTGGTCCGGGGTTCGAACCCGGGACCACCGGAACACCCCGGAACACCGGAACCCGGAACACCGCTTCACCGGAGCAGTCGCTCTACCAATTGAGCGAACCGGAACGGAAGCTTATGGTAGGGCGAGAGCGAATTGATCAATAACTCGAAGGGGGAACTGTGTTACTGTGGTCAAAAGTTTAGGGGAATCCCCCAAGGTGGAGTAGATTTGTAATAAGGTAGTAATTACTCACTGAGATCCACCCGACCGCAGCCATACGGCTACAAAGGAAAGCTATACAGCTTTCTCAGAAACTCCATATCTAAAGAAAAATTCGACCTGGCCCGGGGTTCGAACCCGGGACCATCGCTTCACCGGAGCAGTCGCTCTACCAATTGAGCTAACCGGAACGGCAAGCTTATGGTAGGGCGAGAGCGAATTGATCAATAACTGAAGTGTGAACTGTGTTGGTCAAATGTTTAGGGGAATCCCCCAAGGTTGAGTAGATTTGTAATAAGGGAGTAATTACTGATTGACATTCACCCGAGCGCAGCCATACGACTACAAAGGAAAGCTATACAGTGTTCTCAAAAACTCCGTAATTAAAGAAAAATTCGTCGGGGTCCAGGGTTCGAACGCGGGACCACCGCTTCACCGGAGCAGTCACTCTACCAACTGAGCTAACCGGAACGGTAAGCTTACGGTAGGGCGAGAGCGAATTGATCAATAACTCTGAGTGGGAACTGTGTTGGTTAGCTCAATTGGTAGAGCGACTGCTCCGGTGAAGCGGTGGTCCCGGGTTCGAACTCTGAGCCAGGATGAGGTTTTCTTTAACTACGGAGTTTCTAGGAAAGCTGTACAGCCTTTTTTTTTAGCCGTATGGCTGCGCTCGGGTGGATGTCAATGAGTAATTACTTCCTTATTACAAATCTACTACACCTTGGGGGATTCCCCTAAACATTTGATCAGAACTACTACATGAATCTGGAGTGCGTCTGGGATCGCATCCTGCGCTCTGACTCTTTAGGAGACTGGTTCAGTGCAAGATACGGTGACTTGGCCCTTTCGCATGTAGATCGCTATCTGTTGCAAAGGAACAGCACTGCATTGACGCTACTCATGTCACAGCCCAGTGTGGCAGTGTGGCAGTGTGTTATTTGCTTGGCTCTTGCGTTCAAGGCATGCTGATGGCATGGTTTTTATGGTTAGACCTGATCACCACAAGGATCACAAGCCATTTGAGGACAAGAAACGGTTAGTGGGGTGACGCGACAGCATGAGAATGCAGACGGATGTTGGCCACCGAGCATCGTGTATCGGAAATATGACGTACGCACTAAGTGTTCATCGGCCGAAAGATCAGCAAGGTGCCTATGAAACAGACTCTGTGTTCTCTGACAAAACCAGACCTTTGCCATATTAGACGACCGCCCTTATACTCGCATAACTAAAAAAGCAATTATGCAGCACGAATTGCTGAATGTCGGATTTTCTATGGCCCGTGTCCCTCCGATCTACGACTCACGCTCATTTCTGGAATACTCTTGAGGAAGCTTCCGTACAAAAGCTTATCTCAAACTCTCCTTTAAAGAGCATCTCTCAAGACTACATGTGTGGGCCGAACAGGCGATGATTACCAAAGCACAGATACGGGGATCATCTCGTCAATGCTCTAACGCGACAGCACTCAGGGCCGCGTTCAGCGGAGAACCCGACCTGGTTGGCACTGTCGCTGGTGTGGACGGAAAGGCCGAAGTGGTCGAAAGAGTCGTACGTTACTCATTGAACTGTTGATTTCAAAGTGATTAAAACATTCGACACATCCAACGGACAACCGCTAACATAGCGTTAACAGGCGCGTACTAACATCGAGAGCGGCAATCAAGATCAATCACGTAAAACTTTTGCCAGACGACATCCGCGAAATTGCGCTGAGGACACTCTATCTGTGCACTCGGCCGAATCTCTATGCCACATGTAAGAGGCCAAAGAAGAGAGAGTTTGAAGGGGAAAAGGAGAACACGACGGCAATAAGGATGCACTGCGCCAATTGAAGAATAAAGATGGAGAAATATTTGGCGACATGGCAAGAAGTAACTGATGAAGCAGACAAGAGAAGACGATGACGACGATGACAAGGAAGACATGTATACATGCCGAGGCAATAAAAGCGGGGAGGATGACACTGCAGAGGTGTGAAACCGAAATGGAGGCTTCTGCAGGTCAGAGACGACTCGGTTGGGATAGAGCAAAGCCGGCTACTGCTCCGGTGGTCTCGTGTTATGTGGCACTGCACCGTAGACTCCCTACCGTTCCTGATCCTGTTCCGCTGTTTAAAAAGCTCAGATAGCCACGTGCTACGACTAGGGCTACCTCCAAGGCTGTTAAAATCGGTCACCTGCATTGCTTTGGTGGTCCCCTCAACGCCAACGTCAGCGCTAATGTCGCTTCTGTCATCGCGTCGACACGAAGAGAGACAGAGCGAGCTGTTTAATGAAAAAGCAGAGATTTTAGCCGGTGTGAATATTCGCTGACATGCTACTCTTCGTAGGGGACGGAATAGGAGAGTAAAGATGAAGAAGGGTGGTAGAAAAGAGTGCGGTCATTAAGAGGGTTTCTCTGCAATAGTTCACTGCATGGGCTTCTTTAGTTGAGACCGAATTCAAGTTCCGTGCATGTACGCCCCGATGATCAAATGTTTGGCAGCTTAGAGTTTGTGTAAAACACCTATAGCTTCTAAGTAAATAGGCAAATAAGAATATTTTTGCACGTCGCTGCTTCGACCGGGAGTTTATATGACGCCGCAAACGTCGCCAGCCTTTCGCAATTTGAATGCGAAGCGTGGCGCCGACTCCACGTCCTGGACCCACGCCAGCACCAAACTGTGAGCGTGAATATCGAACGCTAGTAGTCCGTTACTGCTTCAGTATCGCGTGTACCGTTATACTTTGTGTTCTCTGTTAGTCTTGTCAATTTGTCGTGTGTGGTTGTGCTCGTTTAGTGTAGGGATTACTAAATGTGCCTCCGTGTTGTTACACCTGTTGTCCGGTCCATTCTTTCGGCCCGGGTGTTGTTCTGAGTTTCCTGACACTCTTCCGAAGCATATTTTTGCGAAAGCACTATATCGATGGTTAAACCCCTGGTGGGTTTTTGTCAAGGCAAATAAATAAATAAAATAAAATAAAAATAAATTAGAAAGCGTGGCGGCGCAAACAGATCACTTTCGCGCAAGGCTATCGCCATAGCCAAACAGTATCTTGCGCCGTGCATGGCCCACTGTCGTCTTCATCAACTTCTATCAACCCTCGAACAAATCAGATCATCTTACAGAATCGCAGCTGAACCTGACAAAACTGCTAGCGCACATTAAAAGAATTCACCCTGAAATTACCGGTCATATTTTTATCTTTGTGTAATCACGCTGCACACATTCAAATCTCGACCTATTTTGTTTCTCCTTCTCACAGCAAACCACTACATATTCTTAAGTAAGAATACATCAAGTTGTATTCTTCTTACCTAAGTACTTACAAAAAAATTTATGCGATAACTCAGGCCGCATAACGCGAATGTAACCCAATTCAGCTAGAATACCGGAGGGCCGCAATTACAAATGGAAAAACCGCTTCAGTCTTTACCGATTCCCAGGGTTTGGACATGCGGTGGTGATAAACATTCATTTGGTGTATATTCAGGTAAGTGTCCATAATATGCAGCTGGGAAAAATTCCGTATAGGTTCCTATCGTGGCTCTGATGTTATAAATCAAGCATAAATCTCACCCAGCAAGACGGTGCTATGATGTTCTCATTAGACAGCGCCAGAACGTCAAACAAAAGGCCACCAGCAATTTCTCTTTACAGAACCGATCTCTCTCAACGGCGCCAGAGCGACACAATCGCAAATTAAACAGGACTAAAATTCTGGTGGCAGGTTTTTTGGATGAGCCATAAAATGCGTCTCACTTATACAATGAAATAAATCGTTCCTGAGCTTGCTTTGTGTTACCGTATTAGCTTGCTTTTTGGGTGTAGTGCGCAATGCCATTTTAGATACAGCGATGGCGTCACGCTGCTACCAATAACAGCACCTTAAGCTTGCTAGGTCTGAACATTAGTTTCTTTTTAGCGGTATGGCTCCCCTTGGGTGGATGCTAATCAGTACTGCTCCTCTATTACACATCTGCTCCACCCTGGTTGATTCCTCTAAACATTGGTCAACTAGTGATGAATAATGTGCTGTCCAGAAATTCATAGCAAATACCTTTTGCAAATTACTTGAAATAAATAATGCGCAAAAAACAGTACACCGAGTGCTTGAAGGTTAGGATCTAGTTGTTTTCTTTGGCACATTTGAACTGGATAACAACGACAAATGCAGAGGAGTTCGGGTCTTATAGTGCGCTTAGGCAGGTAGAAAGCAGCGTAGATGCGTCAATACACGAAGAAAGGCAATCTGCTCTCTACAATAGTAAATTTGAACAAGCTTGACATTCCTAGCGGCTGAAGCATCGCCAATACAAATAGAAAAATTGCTCTTCCAGTCTTAATGTGCAACTATTAATCGCTATTGTAAACAAACAGAATTACTTTCCAGGAAGTTGGCAGAAATCTGAGTTATGAATTTCAGACCGCATTTCAGTGCTATAGCTCAAATTTTTGTTTCGGGCTATACATATTTTTCAGAAATTCCTACCCTTTTATAAGTCGATGTGAGGTAAGTTCCACGGGTAGGAGCGCTAATGCTTCAATGTTAAATTAGAAGAAGGTCGTTTTATGTGAGTTTATTAGGTCTAACTTCGAGCTGTATGAGCCAACATTTTGTGTTCCTTTGCCAGAATGGAGATCTCTGTTGGGTGTCCTGCCGAAAGCACATGAAATGTTTTGCGTTCGGTATAAATTCTCTTCGAGTCAGGTTTTGCTTTTCCTCAAAACATCAATCTCCCTGATTTTTTATACAATAGCAGGTAGCTTAAAGAGGAAGCTTATAAATACAATAAAATGTTTAAACCCTCTATCAGGAGATAATCCCGGTTGATTAAAAGGATGCACCGTAAGAATGTAGCGTTAGAGGCGCAAATCCATTTATTACGGAACGCAGCGGACGACGTGCAGACAGGAAGCTTTCGTTATATGAAAGGCCATGGAGAGCTTAGCTCAGAAGACGAGCATAATCTGATGTCTCTCAGCAAAATAAAAGTACCAATGGCAAGGCATAAAGGAAAACGGATCGGAAGGCGGTGCACAGTAGAGAGGAAGATCACAAAAGGCATCGAAAAGAGGCATGTAAGCAAACATAATCTTTCTCTGGACGGCGAAAGCCGAGATCAAAGACTTCCCTCCTTAGTAACTTAAACGTACAGGTTGAAAGTAGGCCGGAAAAATCTGAACTGTCCTGCCTTCGGAGAATAAAAATAAATGAATTTTCTCCATACAGATTCATGACGAGAAATGTGCTTTCCAGTTGTATCATAGCATTTCAGCAGATCAGCGTTCATGCGTTTTCACAACTTCTTATCCTCTTTAACAAATTCTTCAGCACACAAATTACACGAGAAATAAAGAAAAAATTATTACCGCCATATTATGCTCGCTAATGCAACTATATTGAAATATTATTATAAAAATTTTGTTTTCGGGATGTTGCGCCTTGTACGCTGCTCGTGTGTGATGTGCTAAAGCTCAAATAGAAGCGTAGGAACCAACATTGAGTATTAGAGACCCTAAGAATATAATACTGTAAATAGTTGCTTAGAGGCTTGGACACTCTAAGCAAATTTGTGCACAAGAATTATCATCGTATTTTCTCCCTATATTTGCAAGAAAATGAGCGCTGGGAAGCTTTTGAAGGCTCTCTGAAGAACGCACATTGGTGCTTCGTTTTTGCTTATGCTGTGTACTCAGTCTCATCGAAATCTTTAACTAGACAGCGCTGGCTACTGAGAATTTGTTGACATTGAATTTTGTACGCAAGCTCATTGACTTAATGATCACGCCCAAAGCAAAAGGTATGGTCACATATGCAACAATGAACATTCATGGCCTAAAACTGTAACGCACTCGAACAATAACAAATTAAAAAGGCGGAAGAACGGTGCCAAGCTGCAAGCAGTGTCGAGCATCTGGTAGAAGTGTAAAATGTGAATGTGGACAGAGCTCATGCGCACATCACTTCAACCACAACATGAAATTGCTGTTGGCGTTCCCGCGTTTCGCTATGTGTGGGACTCAAGTCTGCCTAACTAGAAGCTTCTTCTAAATAAGCCCACGAATCTGTGATGTAGTGTATACACGCTGAAACTTAAAAAAAAGTTATAGGCAGGCCGAGGCCGCCTTTCGCCTTTGACAAGTGGCAGTTGCTATGTTTTGCCGTACTAGTAGCGTGTCCCACCAGGCATTGGGTCCAGGATCACCGGCGCATTGCCGAAGGAGGAAGCAACCGTGGGCCGGAGACCGGGAGTAGGGGAAGTGAAGGAAAAACTGTATTTACATTTTTACATGATTATTTACAAAAAAGACAAACAAGGTAAAAACTGAGAAGTCTCAGGGAAACGTTGAGCGTATTGCTCAGGGAGTCGCTCCGGGAATGGCTTCTCGATGAACGGCTCGAGCGCTTTAAATAGACCCTCCCGAGATCTTCCCGCCTTTTTCAACCAATCGTAGGGACTTCGTCCGGGTGCTCCAAGGTCGTTCACCGCTTCGTCGTCTTCCTCGGCTGAGGCCCCTGAATAGTCGGAAGTGGCCCGTCAGGCCAGGTGGATTTCATACCTTGTCTCGAGGAAACAAGATGGGCGAACACCTGCCGCGTCGTCACCTCGCTTCTTCCGCTGAGGCCCGTGGATACTTGGAAGTGTCCAGAAGAGCGTGTTGACAGGCTAGTCGTTTCCGGCCAGGTGGATTCCATATCTTTGTTTTAAGGAAATTCCCCAAAGGTGAACACCTGCCGCGGCGTCACCCCGCGGTTGACAAAAGAGCTAGGACCGGTTGAATGGCAGGCGCTTGGCAGACGCTCGTCTCCGCAGGTAGCAGCTGGCGTTGAGACATGTCACGCTGACAGAGGCACACACACAAAGTCGCAGAGTCAATACTGCTGCCTTGGGTGCCGTTTAAGGGGATCTTCGGAAAACACGTTGTGGCAGTTAGGCAGAAGTGGTGGTGCCAGGAATCCAGGAGTTGAATACATCCCTCGTGTTCGGTTCAACCTGTCATGAGGTTGCATGGGAGCGCGTGCATGAAAGAAGACCCCTTTCGCAGAATCGCGCACTGCATCTGGGCATGGCCTAAGTGGAGACAGGCGTGACGGGAACACACAAAGAGAGTTAGGGGGGGGGGGGGGGGGGGGGGGGTAGAAACACAACACAGTTGGTAGCCTGGGAAGGTGCAAAGGCGTGTGCGAGCTCAACCTTTTCAAAAAGAGGCGTAATCACTCCCTCAGGCACTTCAAAAGATCTCTCTGAATATACATTCGCTCGCACCGATCACACGCCGATCCAACACTATTGTCTATGAGTCTTCAGGCGAACTCTTCATGGGATGCTGCTTGAGATCGAGCTACCTTGATATTCTTCCGCCCCGCGGATTCGCCAGTTCTCGTGGGTGGACGGTTCGTTGAGTGATATTACTATTTGTCTCCTCATTGAACAACGTCCCACCAAGGTAGCTACTCAATTTCTGACGTCATCGCCTTTCGCTCTGCGCAACTGTAGAAGCTATGAGAGCTCTAGTTAGAACTGTAAGGCAACTTAAACGCCTAGTGTCCTCGTGTAACAGTAACACAATGTTGAGCGGGGTAATTCCGTTGTAAACCAGCGAACATTTGGCTGAAATTTTAAAGCACGGGGCGCAAAGTGACGTAGGTGAAATCGTGATCCTGACGAATCCCCTCAATGTGTAACTTTGTTATATGGTTTGGTTTAGAGAGGTTTAACGTCCCAAAGTGACCCAGGCTATGAATGACGCCGTAGTGAAGGGCTGCGGAAATTTCGGCCACCTGGGTCTCTTCAACGTGCAGTGACATCGCACAGTACACGGGCTTCTATGCGCCTCCATTAAAATTCGACAGCTCCGGCAGGAATCGAACCCAAGTATTTAGTGCCAGCAGCCGAGTGCCATAACCACCATAACCACACATCATATACAGTCCGTTTATACCTATTTATTCTGGTCCGGGACTGCTGCCGAATGATTATAAATGAGCCACCGAGCTGCCTAACCATTCATGTACTAACACAGCGTTACAGTACAAAGCAAGCACATCTGCTGCTAGCGAGATGATATACAATGTTTAGGTAAAAAGTTTGGGCCAGCCGGCAAAGCATGGGTATGAAATGCCTAAGGCGACATATTCCACGGAAACAACTTACTAGCAGTAGCCAGTTTCCTGTTCTGAGCCCAAAAATTGCAAGAATAACTTATTCTATTACCAAAGTCCTTGGACTGCCCTAATTACAGAGATGGGTATCGGCTGCGTTAGAGGAGAAACGGTAAAAACGGAAGCCCTGACATCTCGCTTCCTCAGAAGATGATTTTTCAAAAATGATAGGGTCGTTACCTCTTCCTTATTATTCGTGCCTGCCCTTCGCGCCTGCCTCTACGTTAAACGGGTGCCAGTGGTTGTTTCCCCCTTCCGCCGTTTCATAACCGAAACTACTGTTCCGGTTTTAACCCCATCTAGCTTGCGTAAATGTACGAGCTACCCTTACTTCGACAGAGGCCAAGTACCTTGAAGAATTTTTCATTTCTCCTTCCTCCCTGCCCGCATTGGAATGAGGATTTCCTAACGAAAAATAATCTTGTCATCTACAGCACACCGTTAGATGCCTATTTCCAAAGAAATGAGTCGAGCCAGCGCTTTAACTGAAGGCTAATGTTGTTCGCTCGCTTTAGTTTTCCAGAGGCCTTAATGAGGCGAGGTTTCAATTTAGGTTACTTTTCAATTTCTTCTAGCTCCGCTGGCAAATGACTCTAGGCGGTTTCGCACTTACGAACTACGCCTTTGAATGGCCCCTAAAAAGTAGCTAGTGCTTCATTTCCAGCTGGCTGCGTTTAGAATAACGACTCGGTGTCACTTTAATTCGGCGAAGATTACAAACATATCCTTTCTGGGATAAGTAAACTTTATAATAATAGCCTGTACACAGTATTAGGCGCTTTATAATGTTTACACGAGTGCTTGTCCAAGAGGCAATATATTAGATGGTCTTGTTTCTATCAGTTCAAAACGAATTATGT
The DNA here is from genome assembly GCF_055824585.1 of Amblyomma mixtum. NCBI lineage: Eukaryota > Metazoa > Arthropoda > Arachnida > Ixodida > Ixodidae > Amblyomma > Amblyomma mixtum. The sequence goes on along the minus strand of NC_143019.1, from coordinate 103,511,114 downwards.
GCACGTAGCTTCAAGGTTTTGTTAGACGACTCTTCAAAGAAGCTTCTCAATCAGTGAACAGCGCTTAATTCTAGTTCCTAGCTTTGCGTTGACCAAACAAAGTAGTTTTACTGCCGCATTGTTGGGAAGACACACCAATCCAGGAGCAATGTCCGCCGGATATTCCTCCCAGCGCACGTTTACATGAAAAGTGGCTTGATTCCGCACTACAGAGCTGAGCTATCAGTGCGAATATCAGAAGCCACAAGTTAAAAAAAAAAAGATTTTTTTTATGGTTTATGGTTTTTCAGGGTTCGACGTCCCCAAGCGATTCAAGCTATAAGAGACGCGTAGTGAATAGCTCCGGAAATTTCGACCAACTGGGGTTCTTTAACGAGCGTGAGATTCTAAAGATATTCCGCAATAATTTGGCCGGACTGAATTTTACGCATAAGTTTCATTGAACACGTTCCTTCAGTGTCTGAAAACAAACAAAAAAAAGGAAATGCTGCATTGGTTAATGTGGGCATTGCGAGAAATTGCAATCGTGGTACCCTTGAGAGATTGTGACATGAGAAAACTGCGCAGTGCCTGCGGGAGAAAGTTGGACGGTTGGCTAAGGCCGGACTCACTTTGAAATAAGGACGCCAGTGTAGGAATGCTTTGTCATTTGAGCCGAGAAAGGCAACGTGAGATGCAGGCTAGCAGCCATTCCTCATGTGCACCAGCTATCACCCCAGCTTTAAAATGCCGGCGGATAGTGTGATGAGGACTTTTTGTTCATTTCGCTTGGAAAGCTGGTGTTCGTGTGCGACGATCTCAAGGAAGAAAAGCAGCAAGTTTGGACGAAAAAAAAAAAACATAATTCTAGTTTCTACATTGAAAAACAGGCTTCTTCTACCGCATCGAACTTTCCAGCGGGATGAGTTTTCTCGGGCATTTAGGACGCTGTCAACAACTGCCACTGAGAACACTGTGCAAGGGATGATTTCTCAGCACGAGGTGCACTTGTTGCTTAATATTACAAGCTCCGCGGGTGTGAGTCAGCAATTAATGCTACGTGTGTGCTTGGCAAGAGAAGCGCGCCGTTATACTGTGAAATTTGTGAGATCTCCCCCGTTAGCAGGGAAAGTAATAATTTCCTCAGGATAATCTCATTTGCTTCGTCACAGAAAGAACTGAAATATCTTAGAAGTGGACTGCCACGTGTGGAAAAATTATACTTCTTTCCTTCTGTAAAATCAGTGCAGCATGGGCATGCTCCACCAAATTGTATTTGCGTGCCTTTCGTGCAAGTGAAAATTCAGTTCGTGTTTTACGCCCATCGTAATATTCTTCTATCTTAGATTTCGTCAGAAGCGCTAGTCTTTTCAAAATATAGAAAACGACTGACAGCTGAAATTTAACCGCGGAAATGGAGACGCCGCTGGGCACATCCCTTAAAAAGCAAAGTTGTGGAATCGCAATGCCAACAAATGGTCTCTTTAGCACAGCGGCATCACAGTGCAGATTTTCAATATTGAGGAATGCACATTTGTAATATTAAGAGCATGAAGCGAACCTGCCGCCAGCTGAGAATGGCACGTTATCCGAACGTCAGCGGTAATTGACAGAGAACCCGAAGGATTAAAACATAAGCCAGCAAACACGAAACACCACTAATTGTATTGAATCAGGTTCTTTGAGTTGTGCCTCGGCACAACTCAACAAGACACGGCACCTCGAATTTGCGTCTGGTGTTTAGAGTTGGTTGGTGCGCAACTGGAGAGCGATGACATTTGCTGAAGAGTCATACTTCAGCAGAACATTGCAGAGGAAAATATGGCGTCCATTCAAGCCCCACTGACTTCTCAATGTTGGCACGTTTTATTGATTGTAGCGAAAATTCCGGAAATTGGCATAATATTTTGTGCATTGAATTCTAATATTAGTTGCAATTGCGATCTTGGAGGGGATTTCGACTTTTAAAACAAAGCTTTGGCTAGTCTAGATGATGTTCAATTTGGAACGTGAAAATATTTTTGTTACACGCAAAATCTCACCCGTGATTCTTTGCAGATATTCTGGGCCCTACGTGTGGAGCTTCCGCTGAGATGGGCATATCATTGCACCCGTGTGATGCGCGATTAACTTCGAAAGCCTTACACCTTTTCACCGAAATGCCGGAAAAATGACATCAGAAGCGTACGCAAGCATCTTAGAAGCAGTCATGCGTCTGTATGTTCAGGATACGCTTTGCCAGACGACCTACATTGGCTTCAGCAAGATCCCCACCCGCCGAGCAAGAAACAGCCCAGCTTCTTGACGACGTTATTTTTATTTATTTATTTGGTCATACTGTTAACCCTCAAATGAGGGTCGTTACAGGGAGGGAACAAAAACAAATACATTTCATAAGCACTGCAATGAGCAATCATGAGTCAGAGTTCAATATTTGTACACCATTTCTCAAAAACATATCAACACCTAGCTCAAATTGTTGCACGTTCGCACTCTCCACAACTTCACTTGGCAATTTGTCCCACATTTCAATTACATCAGGGAAGAAGGAATACCGGTACACATCCGTACGTGTGTTAATAGGCTGTAGTACCCTGCTGTGGTTTTTTCGGGAACCACGTTTTCGAGGCGCTTTCACATAATGTTCTTTATTTATTTTTAATGCCCCTTGCATTATCTGGAAAAAAAGTTTGAGTCGATGTTTTATTCTTCTAGTTTCGAGCGTTTCCAATTCACACTGCTGAATCATCTTTGTAACCGAGTCAGTACGGCGATACTTGGAACATATAAAACGTGCTGAAATCCTCTGTATTCTTTCTACCTTCTTTTTTAAGCATTTTTGGTGGGGCTCCACACAGCATTCGCACATTCCAGAACTGGTCGTATAAACGTTTTGTAGGCGACTAACTTAATTTCTGTAGTCGCGTTTGGAAGTTTTCTCCTAAGAAAGCAAAGCTTCTGATACGCTTTTGAATAGATATTCTCAATGTGAATACACCAGTCTAAATTATGCGTCACTGTCACCCCCAAGTATCGGAAACTCTGTACCTCGACCAAGGTATTTTCTCCAATATTATATTCAAATCTGATCTCGTTCTGTGTTTTAGTTAGGTGAGTGTATGTAGATTTTTTGTAGTTAATTACCATGCCCCATCTTAGGCACCACGAGTTTTTTGTCACGTTGAAGTGACAAGGAACGAATGGCCTGCAAGAAATACTAGCATCATCGAGGACATGTTTATTTTAGCATACTGTCAACCCTAAAAGGGGTTTTAGGACTATGAAACGAGAATTCCAGATGTAGTTACAGAATGGTAAACTTAAACAATAGACAGTATAAAAAGAGTTATTTTGCAAATATGTGTCTAGTTGGAAGAGAAAAAAATAACAATTTCAAAAATACGAGTTATACAGTGAAAAGGCGTATATCACGCCTATTGGGGTCCTGATTGCGAATTTGCCGGAGAAGCCGAGCTCAGCATCAGCGACAGCGGACCAACTGTGGGAAGTCAAACACAACAATTGGAGGCAGCTGCGGCGTCAACCCAGCATTTTTTACGCCCTCTACGAATATCTGTTACAAATAATCAATGCCATGAAAGGTTCCCAAAGAGTTCCCAGCAGAAAATGAGCATCCAGCAGCCTTCGGCGGTTAGGAATGGCTAGTCCAGTACGGGGCCGCAGCTCTACCATTTCGCAGACATATCGTCACAAGTGACGACTCGCACCAGTGGCTCCAACAAATGATCTTGGTGCCAAATTATGTTTTTCAGATGAAGAAGATAAGAACCGACCTCTTTTTCAACACGTAGCTAAAATGATTTACCTGATAAGCCTCTTTTATCTCTCGCGATAATTAGCAATCGTAATGCGTCAGTGCAGACTGTCTAAGGGAAATGCCAGTGGCATGTCTTTCTAATATATTTTTACTTTGTTCCCCAAGATTCTAAACGACAAAGACAAAACCGGTATACTGCTGAAGTTTTCTATGGCTTTTCTATCGATAGCACGTTTGAATAAACAATACAGTCTCAATCATTCTTGTTCTGGGTGCCTCCTTTATTCTGAAGCTATATTTTGTCACATCGGTTGGATTCCGAACCCTGGGGACAAAGAACGACACGTTTAAGGGCGATATTTACTCCACATTCAATGAGAATTGAAAGTAAAGCTACCATTCTCCATGCTCACATATTTTTCGTCAACATAAAAAGGGGGCTTTTATCTAAACGTTTTTGAGAGCAGCTGATCGCCACGGAGAAGGCGCTTTTTTGACGCCAACTCTTTTATTGGATTGCGCTGCTTCGGCCCGCGTGAGGACTGAGCTACAGCGGAGCAATCAGCAGAAGGAGAATGAAAGTACTAGGAAGCGTCCGCTCTGCGGACAGTAGAGAACAATGCTTTTCTGTATGTGTGGCTGCGTTTTCCCTGTCACATCTTCTCTCGAGCCCAGGAGCTACCGTTAGACATCGCTGGCTTGCTCCGGAGCGCTCCGGAGGCCGCCATTCGTGACGACCACACAAGAGAGACGCACCTTGCACATCTCGTCGTGCATACTTTTCCAATTCCTTGAGAGAATGTGGGAGCGCTCAGGTAATCATCATCCGGACGCACTGACTCCTCTAGATGTTCCCTCAGTGCTGTTCGTTACGGCCAATATATACCAGGTTCACAGCCGCCCAGCCTAGCACAATCTTCTACAATTCAACTCCTGAGTCATGAGCGAATGGTCGATCGTTCCAACCACAGGCACCTTTCGAAACATACTTGAAGACGGATTTGTCTTTTTGATATGTTTTGTATTCTTGAAAAAAACTGGCAGCTCTGCAGTCGATGTCAAAATGAAAAGTGGGCTAACCACTCAAAAACCAGACACTTAAAGTGGTTATGTGGTAAATACGCTTAACAATACATTGATAGCGTCAAGAAAGTCAGCATTGCGATCTGTTATTTCCATAATTTTCACTGCATCTTCTTGTGCCCTCGAAGTCATAAGGCTTTGCGCACAAAGGGCGGCAGTACTCTCATTCCTTCAGAAGATTTACATTGCCAGATCTCCACCAGCCGCATTCCCCCTTGCATTGCTCCTAATACTTTCGTTACTTCCTCTTTCGTTGCTGGCGGGCTGCGCCATTGCTCTGCACTAGTTCTTCGCTCCTTAACGTCTTATTATACTGGCTAGTGTATATAATTGCGAAGCACTCCGGGGATTGTTTAACCACCTTATCCATTTTTCTAATGCATTGTTCTGTTTGTTTTTAAGAGCGGCATCTGGTTTTTGTCTCTGTGTAGCTTCCTGTTTCCCGTTTTTATGGTGCCTACATTCTTTAGAGAATACTAGATTCTCTCAGCATTCAACTTCATTTCGTTGTTATGTTGCGCTTTTTGATTAGCTTTGATAGCTGTGCTAGTTTTATGGTTTCTAGTGTTAGATACCTTCATGGTTTGGCATTTCTTAATTAGATATTTCGTCTCCTTAGAGAGCTTGTGAGTATTGTGTCGTACCATACTGCCGCCACCTACGTCTACTGTGAGCTCAGGTATGATCGCTGTCTGGATGTCGTTCATTGTTTGAACATATTGGGGTCGCCCTCAGTAAGCCCTGTTTCTGCTAACCCGTTGATGGGCTGTCGCTTGACTAGCTTCTTTCATTCCCTCTTCAAATCTAGGCATATTCGAGATCTTGTCATCATGTGGTCGCTACAGCGCACCTTTACAAGGACCTCCACGTACTGTACGATTCCAGTGTCAGCGCATATCATCAAGTCCGTTTCGTTTTTAGCCTCAACATTGCGGCCCTTCAGACTGTTACAAAAGCACCTGAAATATCGTACTTCGCGCAGGGCACTCTACTGCGACCTTTTTTTTCCGCTTGGACACAATTAACGCATGAAAAAACATCCATTCTTCTACCTTGCAAAAGCAGTATAGGTCTTAAGTTGGGCAACCAAAAAAATGTTCGGCTGGCGCTTTAGCATCGCTAAGGACAGAATATTGTGCAAAAGTACCTGTTTTTGAATGTGTACGGCTCCGCCATGTACCACAAAGCCTGTAGCGTCCACTGACCCAGGGAGGCAGTTATGGACCTTTAAGTTAATGAAAACCACCAGATTCTGCAGTTTCTTTAACTTTTTCATTAACAGTTTCCCCAAAGAATGCCGGTGCGCTATGTCTCATGTTCCAAGTTTCTGCAACAATGTTCTCAACCCCATGCGTTTTGCCCGAGTGCTGCATTTCTGTGAACACATGCAGCGCATATCTCTCTGTCACTACTGCCACCTAGCTCAAAGCGCGAATGAAATGTCCACTTACCTAGGGTGCTGGTTATGCGCGTTTACTTTCATGACACTCAGAATCGTCACGTCCACCTGCGGATTTCGCGGGACAGGAGGCTAATAGTATTTTTTTCTCACGGCTTGAAGTTCATGAAGACGACGCTGTAGAAAGTGGAGCGTTAAAATGTCGCGTTAAACAAGCCGCGTGATCGATCATGGTGATAGAGTAGTTCTATCCTGCAGTGGCCATCCAGGCTGGTTTGTTCGCGCCACAGCGGGTTCGGAACCAAGTCGGTAGAATATTTAGTACTCCGAAAGCACTATTGGCCTCCTAACCCGGAAAATTCCTTCGTGTAGTGAAGTCTCTAGTGTTTGTCACGTGATGCGGAAAAATGGCGGGAAATGAAAGGGACTTTAATGGTGGTGACCTTGGCCAACCTGCAGAAATAAAATATATATTTTCACGACTGTGTTTCGAAAGTACGGTACCGCGAAGAGGTCAGCTTTGCACACTGCTACCGCTGCAGTCGATCACAGTTCGTCCTAAACTACAGCACTCCTCGTGCTGTGCATTACACGTTGTCGCCCTTATAACCTTACATCTGTGTACGTCACGAACGGAAAGGAAACAAGATTTCAGCTGCGCGTTCACAAACGTGGCGTCGCCACTGCAAGAGCCTTCCTTCTCACAATATTTCGTGGTTAGAAATTCTAAATCACCAGAATTTTCCTTTATTTTTGCAGATACCTTGGCAGCTCCCTGCAAATGTTGCCGTCTTCATGATTGCTGCTTACGCTGTGCTTTCGCACTAAAATAATGTACAATAATAATAATCCCCCGCCCACTTAGGGAGGTAGTTAAGTCTCGTTATAAGGAATTCGAAAGGGCCCAGTGATTTCTAAATTATAGCCGTCGCTTTGTAACAGCCGCAGCAGACCTGGACACAACTTTGATCAGCGAACTTGTGACCATTTGGACCGAATGCAACCTAGAGTACAGCTCTGCGGGATATCGTTAAGAGGCGCGTATTAGTTTCCAAGATGGCGAGTGCGGTTCGTCAAAATTTTGTTGCGCGTAAGCCTACGTTAGCAAGTCATTTGGGGAAACGCGTCAAATGAGCTCTGCTAGAGGGGGGATATGTTTTGTGCACATTTTATGCGGTGCTAGAAAAAGGAGGTGGCAATTTAATGCTGCCGCGTGGAATGCATACAGAGGTTTTGGTCGCTGTTACAAATTGATATAATTAGCGGAGAAATAACGATTGATGTTCCTTTGGGGTTCATTATATGGCTCTGTGTGAAAATTTTATTTAAAAAATTTAAGGTTCTATACACACGAGCTTCCATGGGAGCTTTCAAGAAAAAGTGTTATTTCTAGACACTATCGACACTATAAAACATTCTGTGATACTGAAGAATGGCTGTGGGCCTTGCGAGTTTCTAAAAGTAAGATGACAAGCGCTACCTCTAGATTTTAATTAGCAAAAATAATGGAAGAAAAGCACCAATGCAGCTATGCTCTGTCGAGCAAATAACAAAGCCAAAGCGCTGGCAGAAACTGAACGCTACTATTGTAAAGCTTTGGCAACAGAGTTCGATAATGGTGCTTCAAAGAAACATACAATTAACTTTTATTAAATACTAGCTTGCCTACATTCGTAAAATTGGCATAGTTGCATAGTTCTCATTGTAAAGTGTAAAACGTTTTTTGCACTGTCCTGAAAAATCGGGAAATTGATGTAAACGTGTTGATACGGATGTCACCACTGTGGCGAAGTGAACTGGGCTGCAAGTACATACCGTGATTCGAAATTTGCGACTCCCTTCAGGTAATGTGGCAACACTCAGGTAATTATCATCCGTCACACCGGTCGGAGGTAGCCTCGCGAGCGCGAACTTGCGCAATCTACACAGATTGAGTAGCTAATGCTCGAGCGCGTTGCATGCAGTGGCTCTAATGCATAATTGCCAAGTTGTCACCGGTACGCAAAGCTCCAACGATGGTCATCCAAATTCTCCGAGCACCCGTTTGCCTCTGGAAGACGAGGTTAGTGCAATCTGTTTGCGCGACGCAGTAAATCATTGAGCTTGACACCGTTGGGTGCACATTTTCTCTCAGGTAACCTTGTGTGGTGCCAGGTCAGCTGCACTTAGCAGGCGGCAATTTTCAGTGCAGGATGCGCTGAAATATTAACGGCATTCGTATAGCTCGGCAGTTAATAAATGTAGAATAATTACCTTTCTCTTAGAAACTTTCTGAGTCCGTATCTCAACCATACTTCGAAGAACTGGGTCTGGAATTAAATCATTTTTTCGAGCATGTTTTCAAGCATCGGTCGATTGGTCCATTTTGGACGGTAGAAGGCACAAAATATTAAGTGTCACGAATAGTAAAGCAAACAGGCCTGCGCAGAGTGAAGCCAGAAGAATAAGTCAATCATACTATTCTCTTTTCATGCGAACAATGATGTCAGTGTAGTGATGCATGCCTCCCCCCCCCCTCCCCCGGCACCCTATGAGACTCTTCTATTTAACAGCTACTCCTTCTGTAACCTCATGGTACCACATGGCCGCAATCATCTCCAATTATCCTACCATTCAGGATTTTCGTCTGTAACAATCATGGGTCTGTTTAATTACAGAGGAGTTTCGAATTGATGTTCGACAAAAGCATTTGTTGGGCGAGTTGGTGTTTTCGATGATCTATAACTACAGCGCAAACGACAGGACAGAGATGAAGAAGGAACACCACACAGCGCTGACTCACAACTAAAGCTTTATTGGATGCCAGCAGGTATAAATACCTCCCTGGCGGCCAGAAAGAATGCAGTCATCAATTACGTGCGTGACTGACATACTAGTATACCAGTCACGTGCCACCAAGCAAATCACATGCGCGAGAATTCAATATAATCAGTGAGCAAGCACTTGTCAATATTCGCAATCAAGGTATCGTCTTTCTTTTTCACGCATGTAAGTGTGGACTGCATTCTTTCTGGCCACCAGGGAGGTATTTACACCTGCTGGCATCCAATAAAACTTTAGTTGTGAGTCAGCGCTGTGTGGTGTCCCTTCTTCATCTCTGTCCTGTCGTTTGCGCTGTACGTAGTTATGGATCTTCGAATTGATGTAAGGGGCTGTGACTTATTATCCCTTAAAAGATAGCTACTATAACAGATGACAGCGCCTCAAAAACTTGCTGTAATGTGCACCTCATTGTTCTCCAATTCACTGTGGCCGCAAAACAGCCCGGTAGTTAGTTCGCTCCATGCCACTTATGTCTCCTTTTCCCTTCGCGCGTTGCGAATACAACCTTGTAATATTAAAAAAAGAGAAAATGCAATTTCAGCGACGAAACTAGGCTTCAAGGTGAAGCGTGTATATGTGCTTCGTAACAAACCTTTTTCGCTGTACTCGAAATTATTTCTATCTCGATGTGATGGCTTGTATAAAAATATGCAACAGCTCTATCTTGCAGGCTAACGCGCAGGCTAACAAAAAGTTCAACTTAAATTAAGGACAACTCAGCGAGCTATGAAGAAAAATTATAGATATAACGCGGAGAGAGAGAAGTAGGCGAGAGTAGGTCAGGAAAAAGACTCGGGTCAATGATATCCTAGTAATAATAAAGAGAAAAAAACTGAGTCGGACACGGCATGTTATTCGAGGGCAAGATAATCGATGGTCGTTGAAGATAACGGGCTGGATTCCGAGAGTAGGAAAGGGTGGCAGGGGGCGGCAGAAATTTTTAAGTGGGTGGATGAGATTAAGGCATTTGCTGAGATGGGGTCACCGCAGCTGGCACAAGACAAGGTTAACCGGAAAGGTACGCGAAAGACCTTTGCCATACAGTCGACATAATCACGGTGCTGCTGCCACTGCTGCTGCTGTTGATGGTGTAATACAGCCCCGACGCTAACCTTCTGGTTTGGAGGGAGACTGTCATGATCGTTGCTATAACTCCAACTATAATGCTGGAACCAGTGGTAGAGTATGGGGAAACTCCCGATGAGCCCTTGGTATCTGCGTTTCATGATAATTTTCTCGCGCTAATTTCAAAAGAGGAGATATTAAGCCAGAAATCTGGAGAAACATCCTTAAAGTAAGCTTAAAGCTTACTTACACTGCTTAAAGTAAGAGTGGCGCGTGACAGGTTCGTTTCTTCGATACTTTCACCACAAGGCAGCTCCAGTTCAGAAGGAGAAATTATTGTTTATGATTCTTTACGTACTCGCTATATCACAGATATTTTTGTGCCTCGTTGGCGTCTTCAATCCCTTTCATAACACCTGTTGCGTAGGCAGCGCAGCGTTCAAATGTGCCCTGAATTAATGATTTAGGTGACTTAGTGGGTCAGAGAGTAATAATAAAGAGATCGTTTCATTCACTTTAGCGAGAACACGCAAGATAAGATACCCGTTCCAGAAAGTAAAACGCAGCATGCGTTTTGCCTTAGCCGCCTGAAAGCAATGAAGAAAGGTATAAGGAAGTGAAAAGAAATGGTTTGGTTTGGTTTGGTTTATGGGGTTTAACGTCCCAAAGCGACTGAGGCTATGAGAGACGCCGTAGTGAAGGGTTCCGGAAATTTCGACCACCTGGGGTTCTTTAACGTGCACTGACATCGCACAGTACACGGGCCTCTAGAATTTCTCCTCCAAAGAAATTCCAGCCGCCGCGGCCGGGATCGAACCCGCGTCTTTCGGGTCAGCAGCCGAGCACCATAACCGCTGAGCCACCGCGGCGGCTGAAAAGAAATGACGTCAATTCATAAAAACGATAAACGAGAATTACGCATTGATCACCCTTGTCTCCGGAAAAACGGGAGGATAGAGAGAAGAAACTTTCTAAACGCTGTCTTCCTTTAGCGTTAACGTCAAGGACAATCGGGAGGAAATGAGGCTTGGGTAGGAAATTGGCTCAGCAGCGACCAGACCCAAACAACACAAGCTCTCCTTTGTGTGTGTTTGACCGCATAAACTTCGTGCCTCGTTTCAATCTGATTACCCTTGACCGATGCGCCTGCCAACAACCTTACAGTCCCCTAACCCTCTCGCTCGTTAAGACGGGAACCCCGAATCAAGCGTTGTCCTCTCTGATCCAGACGCAGACTTCATCTGATGCGGTCAGCGCTATCCACTCGGGACCGCCATGGAGAGCATAGCAAACCATCGCTTGATAAGGTGAATTTGCCTCTTTCCTGCATGCTCGCGTAAAAGACGCGCCATCATAGTTTCGGTATTGTTTGCAGGGGGTCAGATTGCACCGTCCCTTCCTCTCGGTGTTTACCCAGCGTGATCTGTTCTTATGCTCCGGATAGACCTAAGTTCACTTCGGGACCTTCGCCTCTAGATAGTTGCTCAAAAAAAGAAAAGTAATATGGAAACATCGGAGTCTGTGACATATTCTTGGCCCTGATAAAGCGCTTGAGATAAGAGCACTGGACGGGTTCGAGCTTACCGTAAAACCTGAGCCCATCCTGGCTCTGGCTCCACAAGGCGACAATGCAGCGACCCAGGCATTGGCTCTGATTTTTGCGCGAGTGGTATGCTTTCCTTGCGGTGGTTCATGATAGGAAAGAAGCCGCCACAGAGATAGCTTGCCCTGGCGTAAATCTCACAGCCAGCGCCTGAGTTGCTGCCGTGTCACCTTTTAAGCGGCAGCACACCAAGCTAAAAGATCTGTTCGTTTGTAGGCGGAACGTTCCAGAGCGCTGCAGTCGCGGCGCGCATGCGGGTATGTCACATGACAATTTTCTTTTGTACTTCGCGGGCATCTGCAGTGAGGGGGAAAAAAACTAATACGCCATATATGGAAAGCCAGAAACAGTTCAAGAGGACGTTATGCCGACCGTGTAAATATTTTATGATTGGGTTTTCTTGCGTAACTTCTTTTCTTGCGAATCAGGATCATCATTCTACAATAATTATCTAGTTAAGCGGAAGACGGAAATAATGACGTGAGCCATACAATAGCCAGTAACACGTATTCGGAGGCGTCCTCTTAGAGTGCCTCGGCATATTTTTATTCCCTGACTAAAGTTAGCTGGACATCATGTATACCCTGTCCTGCTACAGCTGCGACCAGATCTCATCACTCCTTTTGACCCTCTGTTCCCCCCGCTACGTTTCACTTCCTTAGGATCCAGTCTGCGACCGTAACAGACCAGTAGTGTGCCATTACCTGACATGACCTTTTCTATTTCATCTTATTGGTCTCCGCTATCACTACCTCGCACTTGTTCTCTGATTCACCCTGCTGTCTAACTTCCTCTTTACAATCAAACCAAAGGTTCACCCACACCCTAACAATACTTAAAACAGCAACCAACCAAGTAGGCCGCATGATAACAAGGATCTCTAGGAAAAGACACTGCATGAAAGAGGCGCACACGCTAAATCTGTTCAGAAGCCTGGTGGTAAGCAGTGTAATATAGAGCCTCCCATACTACCACTCCACAAAAAACGAAACGCAACAAGCGGACGCGATCTTGAGGATTGCCCTCAAGACAGCGCTTCACCTACCACAATCAACATCAATCGATAAACCACTGGCTCTGGGTCTGCACAACAGTCTCGAAGAACTCCAAGAAGTGCAAATAATAGCACAAATCCAAATATTAAAACTATCGGAAACGGGTAGAAGACTCCTGAGCAGATACGGCGGTGAAGCTACGATAAAGGAGACACAAAGCACGGATAAGGTAGCAGACGAATCGAAAAACACCATCAAAGTAGCACCGATACCACGGAATATGGACCCAGACCTCCACATGGTGCGAAGAGAAGCAAGAGCAGAGTATGTACAAAGAACACTGGCAACTAGAAACGACACAGTATTCGTAGACGCCGCTACATACACTGAGGCCAGAAACCACAAGAAAAGCAAAGTGGCCACGGTGATCAACTCGGACCTGAAAGGAATCACCAGCGCATCAATCCGGAACTGTACGGCAGTCGAGGCCGAAGTGGCAGCCGCGGCTCTAGCGCCAGCGGAGGGCTACCTATCCAACATGTCCTTAAGCAAACTCACAGGCTCACGAGCTGCATGCCGCAAGTTCCTAAACTGCAGAATCAGCCACAGCGCGCTCCGCATTCTCCGCTCAAGTGACAAAACCGAAAACAATCAGGCCAAATACATGATAGTTTGGGTGCCGGGACATACCAACATTACGGGAAATCAGGAGGCGGATAGGATAGGTGGAGGGTACGCAACAAACCGAGCACCTAAATATCCCGACGCCGCTGAGGAACCCGAGCCGGTAGCCGAAAGCTATACAGAGATGCTAAACTACTACATAGGGATCAGACAAACATACCCGCCCCCACACAAAGAACTAATTAGAGAAGACGCCTTAGCATGGCGACCGCTAGAAACTGGAACATTCCTGTGCTAAAACATACTAAGCAAAATCTACCACACGCAGTACGACAGCGAGTGCCCGTGGTGTGGAGACAAGCCAACCCTATACCATAAAATATGGGCTTGCCAAAATCTAGACGAGCTAGTCATAATAGAAAACCCGAGTGCGGAAGAGTGGGAGAGGATGCTATCCAGCGACATCCCGAAACTCCAACAAGGACTAGTAAGGCGTGCACGCAGGGCAGCTACCCTCAGCGGAGCCCTGGGCTAGCGGAACCGACCCTAGACCGAAGGATAGACGCCACACCACGGTACGAGAGGAGCAGGTTCCTGCTATTAGAAGAGAAGACTTAACATGGCTCCTGTCAGTCGCTGATGCACCGACAGCCTACATGACCTCTTGCGTTTTCGCAGCGAACCAACTGCCAAGCATGAAGCGGCATGCTACACGCTTGGGGCAATAAAAAACACTAAATTGAAGCTGAAAATGGAAGTACTGAAACATTTGGGGCAAACTGGTTCATCAATCTGTATTAGTTAACGCAATTTGCTCTCTTTTGAGAAATAAAATCAACCATAAACTAAAAGAAGAGAATTTGACGTCTCTATATACTTTATGACGGGTTATTTTTTCTTACACTCAGATTTCTTTTAGCGTCTTTGGCCTTACCGAAGCGTGAGTTATTTCCGAGCCTGAGCTGGGCCTGTGCGCTTAACGGTTCGGACCGGTAAGACCGAGTTTCTTGGCGCTCGGGGCGGGTCCAGCCTTTCATTGCAAAAACCGGGCCGCGCTCGGGCCGGGGCGGGGTCAATAGATACGGCTCGTGCAGTGCTATATAGTCAGATTCAATTGGCCAACTGCAAGGCAACTGCTTCCAGCTCATACTACGTCTCCTCCTCTTGAAATCATGAAGGCCAGCTTAGTTTTCCCGCTATCACCAATGGAATAGGCCCCTACACAGTCCAGATGTTAAGTGCCTAACACCGCAGCGTTTGCTGCAGTGTCCTGGTGACATTTCGAGAATTCGAACTAAAGATTTCCCAGGGTTAACACCTAGCCATTTGTGCATTTGACCATGGAGATACCTCGAAAAAAAAAACGACCGTCATTAGCTTCTTTGCGATGAGTTGATCGCATGAGAGCTGTTTCTTTTGATATATTCATATGGGATCAATGGTGCTCGTGACTGTTCCGTCTTGAATGTTCGTTAGTTTCCAAAGAAGTGGTTTTACCCTATCTTTAGTGTTCTTAAACAACTCAGGCGGAGTGAACTAGGCATTAAAAGACTGCTTAAATGAAGCCAACATATTGATATCTGTGTACCACACGGAACCAGTAGTTGCATGTCCTTAGTAAATTGCTTTCACCCTCGGTTTGGCTTTCCTTCGAATCAGTCTTGCTCCGGCCATACCTGGGGCGTATAGGCAGCGTTTCATATCTGGGGCGCTATGCCGGAAGGCCCGAGTTTGGCGCTCGCCCGAGTTTCATCCGAGTTCGCGATGACGGCAGTCAGTGAACGAAGATAGCGCGGAACGTGCCCACGCAGCGGAGAATAAAATGTAGAGATAAAGCCAGGTAAAGGCGATACAAGCGCACCCTGCGCGCCTCTTTCACACTTCAAACACAATACACTGCGCAATACCAGGCCGCAGCGCTACCTGAAGTTATCAGCGCCATATCAGCAATCGCGAAATCGTGACTTCTCTGCTATCTATCCGCACACTCGCCGCTAGCTGTTTGACACGCCTTATCGGGCGCGTCAAAGGCGTGCATAAGGCGTGTCTTCTCTTTCAGGCACTATCTGTCTCTCCATTTCCGAAGACGAACAGTGCGCACTAGGTGCACTCTTGTACCAACCCTCTCTCTTCTCTCGAATACGTTAAAAGGCAACAGATAATATTATAAACGTTTTGTTCATTTCCAAATTTATTTTTAAAATCTGAATGCAATGAAGCGTTGTTGAAAAGCATAGCTTTAGGAAATTAACAACGATTTGACACTTTCTGCCGCTAGTGGCGATAGTGAGGCCATTGCTTGCAGCGTGGCTTGCATACGAACTAGAGCGGCAGCCCACCTTGCCGAAAACGAGAGAGCTCCTGCGTTGACACGCCGCCGGTAGCGCTACCTTCGACTGGAATGACTGGGCAACTACTACACGCTGAATCTGTCCTATTTTTCGGCCATTGCGATAATATATTTTATTCTGTCGTATATCAAAATATAACAGTCATGCATCTTCCGGCTTGCATAATACACAAAAGCAAAAAACTGAATGCACTGCATCCCCGCGTCACTGCTGCTCTCTGCAGTGACCTCAGGTGGAGTTCTCCGCTGCTACGGCCGCTGCCGCACCCCGCTATGGCCAACCATTGCTTTTAGTACGCTTTTGGCGAATCTCAGAGGTAGAAATTGGCCGTGCGAGCGGCTGTGATGCGGTGTCAGAAAAAAATTGCTGTCTGGCTGTATTCAATGATTCATTACGTATGCCTGTTGTGTGTGACGCCTCTTTAGTGGACTGAGGATGCGAAGAGAGTGCTACCCAGCGACACAGCTCATCCTATGTCATCAGACGCTGACTAAAAGCTGCGAGGGTGGTGGCGCGCGAATCTGCGTAGTATTTGTTTACGTCGCGCACTTCAAGGTTTTGCGGACTGGTTTTGTCACTAACGTCAATCGCCGTTGTATACCGCAGTGACATCGCAATAATATCGTTCGGGCAAATGTGGGATCCTCTTTGTAATGATGGAATCGGACTTATAACAGAGAAAGGTGTTACGGTTGTGAAGTACGCAGTGCTTGCGTGCTGGAAATTACAAACTCTTTATTGCACTGGGTCTAGAGCAGCGACCGTTCGTCGATCCCGGATGTGTTTGACACATTGATGCTGAGCTTTATCACCGATGAAAGGACGGCCAAGCCAAACACCTGTGATGCGACGTTGTTGGAGTAGGGGGTGCTCCAAGCACCGTTTCGTCGTCGTGCTCCGTGTTTGACGACTTGCAAGCAGGTGTGACGCGCCGTCAGCGTTGTGCTGTGTCTTACGTGGTCGCAACAGGATATAGTGTTGTGCAATCTTGTTATGCCAGCGAAGAAATCGGTGGCTGTCGCCACGTTGTGTGTCCTTCGCAGAGGTGCTTAGATTAATCAGCGATGACGTCCGTTTTGCCTGTTATATTTCGATGGTCAACATCGTCGATGTCTGTCAGCAATCAGCACAGCCGCGCAGCATACCTGTGGCCGGCAGGGATGTTGGGAGTTGCCCATCCATAGCGCGTACGCCTATAATTTATGTCCGGCACGCCGGGGGCGTGACGAATAGTTTTGATTGACAGGCGAACTCGGAGCTAAACTCGTGAACGGTGAAGTGCCCCGATTTCATCTCGGGACTGTCATGGCGGCAGCAGCAGTAGCCTGGGTCATCGCTTCCTCTGACGGCAAATCTCAGTACTGCCGGCTGGACCCGTTTACTGCCATGGCCGACGACGAATTCCAGCGACATTTTCGCCTCTCCCAAACATCGGTACGATGGTTGTGTAAAGAGTTAGGCGACGACCCACGCCTCCGGAGAGTGCGTACCGGGCCTCATTCGCTTTCGGTCGAAGAGCAAGTCCTCTGCGCCCTCCGGTTCTTCGCGACCGGGAGCTTCGGCGCAGACCACTTTATTGGACGCCACGAAAGCACTGTGAGCCGCTGTCTGAGGGACGTCTCCGACGCGCTTATCGACGCGGCTGTGCAGAAGCTGCGGCTCGCTTTGCCCACGACTGCGGCCGAGCGTGCGTATGTTAAGGGGCGTTTCCTTCTGAGCGGCGGCATCACAGAGAACAAGGTGAATGCGTGTACTAGCTGGCAATGAACAGAGAACAGTGAGCTGTGATTGACCGACTCTCAAATCTTGTGCACAAGTTTGATACAAAACTCCCATGACATGCCTGATATTAGGTGCTCCAATGGGACTGCTCGGGTGTTCGACTGGCTGGTCGAGGGCTGTGGCTCCTGCAAAACATTGTCAAAAGAAGTGCATAAGATGCATGAAGAAAAGCAAATGTAGTAATCTGTTTAAAGTGTATTAAAGCGCTACATTTGATCATAATTTTCTGTTGAGTGCAAGCTGTGCAGCGATGCGTTAATTGTTTTCTCATCCCTATATATCCCATTTTGTAGGTGAGTGAAAATGGAAGAGTTTATGCTCTCTATGCACTGTGCCTGCATGGTGAACTTACACATATGTAACCTTTGGGTGGCGACACAACTTCAGCTGAAGTCTGCGTGATGGGAAGCGTTCTTGTTTCAGGAAAGACAACAATGACAGAAATGGCAAGAACAAGTGGCAACAGCCAATCATTAATTTGCATGCTGTCCTCACCATTCTTTCAAGCATTGCACTGCTGCCCTCACACTGGAGCTGTCACACCATAACCATCACGTCGTCCTCGTCAAGCCGTTTTCATTACGTTGTAATCATGACTTAGCGTCAGTCTCATCCTTGTGGATTGATCGAATTTAGTGCAATGCCTGGCAAAAATCATGCTATTGAACAGGATAGGGGCCAAATAAATGGGCAAACCCAAAGAGGAGATGCAGAAAACTTCACGTGTGCGTGATGGGCACACACACCATGTAAAGGTGCCTTATTGAACGCCTTCAAGTAGAACCTCAAATATGCAGCAAGGTTTCTCAGCCTTTGATACAAAGCAGCTTCTCAAGATGCATGTTGACTACCTTTTAATTTCATTCGGGCAGAACTGGTCTACGCTGATATTCAGAAGTTGGATTTCTCTTTACTGGCTGCTTCATGAAAGTGCCTAGATGCCTGGCAAAGAAAACCACTGTGCACTCGGCAAGAACACTTCACATTAAAATTGATGCACACACTGTTCTGCACTCACCAGTGTAGGGTCCTTCAAGAGCAGTGAAGGCCCGCAACCCACCACACAGTCAAGGCCAACCAATGCAAGCACCCTTCCCCCAATATTGGGCAGCTTTCCACAACCCGTTTCACTGAAATTGAGAACAAAACGCGTATGA
This sequence comes from Amblyomma mixtum, assembly GCF_055824585.1. Classification (NCBI taxonomy): domain Eukaryota; kingdom Metazoa; phylum Arthropoda; class Arachnida; order Ixodida; family Ixodidae; genus Amblyomma; species Amblyomma mixtum. The sequence continues at coordinate 103,492,475 of NC_143019.1, read as the reverse complement.
GTGGACGTCATGCAAAAGCAATCCCCAGATGAAAAATTACCCGTGCAAAATTATTACACGACCACCACTGCTACTATTCCCTCCTATCTACCTATCCATTTACTCCAGTGAGTTTAAAGTCAACAAAAGTTGCTAAAAATAAAAGTGACAGCGCGGCCTCGCGACTGTATGCTGGCACAGGTAAGGAGTACAACGAATGAAGTGAATTTCATTGCGCACATAACGCAGAATGGCAAAGGAACTGTCGCTTTTTTGTTTAAAAATAACAACAGCAGTCTAACTTACCTGGTAGCGGCCGACACGACGCTCACGTCTTTCTTAGTTTGTGCGACGAGTTGTGATCAAAACCGTCGCCAACCTGCTGCATATTTTACTGCGGGCCCCAATTCATTGAGGAGCTCTGCAACCTTTCGCCACAACCGCTCTCTTTCCCACCCCGCAAAAGATGACGATAAGTCGCTGCTCGGTCTTGCTATACGGGTATGCTGCTCAAGAAAGTCAAGCAGCTGTAATTTTTGGCGAACGGAAGCATGCCGTCCCGACTTAGCCTTTTTCGCCGGAGGTGGTGTGGAGCTGCTTTCCGCCATGCTACTACTACAGCAATTGCCCACGGTGGAGGCGTGGCTTTGCTTCTAAGTACGGACTAACGCGTTAAAATTTTCGCGGTCCATTTCAAATTTTCGCGGGCTCACTTGAGACATGTGTCTATTAACGCCTTCTGAAAGACCGCCATTACGAATCTCATCTTAAGAACTTAAGAACCCGAGGAAAAGTGGCGACCTTTGGTTTTGTGTCTAAGTAATGCAGTGCCTGTTTGTCGACGCCCTACGCCGCGCCGTTTACGCTATCTACCTCGTCGCCATTGGCAGTCAGCTGATTACGGGACCGTAGCGTTGGTAGCGTTCCCTCGCGGTACAAAGCAAAATTTTATAATGCATGAATCGCTCTAAAGCGCTTTAAATCCAAATCTTGCACACTATAAAATGCATATAAAGGTGCACTAAGTGCATTATAAAATTAAACTAACCTCGTTTGCCTAATTACACACGCAATGCACTTGGTGGAGCGACACACAAATGAAAAGTGCACCGGCGGTTGGCTCACGTGACCCATTCTTTGTAGACCGCCTAAGAAGCCCATGAGGTGGCGCCGATGTGATGATAAAGCACGAAATATATGCAGATAACCCAATGAAGTTGGAGGCGTGACGAGGGTGGGATTTTGTCTTGCTACCATTAGTTCACTCATCCGAGGGCGTCGCCAGAGCTCGGGAAGATTCCGAGTTTCAGCAAACTCGGGCCTTCCAGCATAGCACCCCTGATCAGGGTAAAAATGTGCTAACGGAGAATTTTTGTGGCGTAGCGGCATGCAATCATGTTTATACCATCAGGCGGAGCCCATTAGTACCACTCTCTCCTCCTCGCAATGTACGCCACTGTCCCAACAGATAGCGTGCGACGGCAGTGCCTCCCGCTCGTCTCCTTAGGGCGCAGCGGGGCCGTGCGAGGACGCTCGAATCACGCGGTGAGTAGAGAACAACGCAGCGCATATCCAAGACGCGTTCACCATGAAGCTTGCGGCTTGCTGCCCGTTCGTTCAGCGCGGAAGCTATGATTCGCGGCATCGGGTTTTAAGTATGAAATGCTTTTAGCTTCCGTTGTCGGCAGTGTGGTGACATCACGCCGAGACCGAGAGCCAACATCCGGGAACTGAATTCCACTCATCCGGGCACCGAATTACACACATCCGGGAGCTGACACGAGAGCATCCGGGCATCGTAGAAGATTTAACGAGACTCATACGTGATCTGTTAGGGGCTTTGAGAGAGGGCCGCTTAGAGCAAGAGGGGAGCTCCAGGGCGAGAAGGGCTTTGGGCGGAAAAATTGCTTACGTGCTGTCCCCAAGGATAGCGCCGCAGTCCCACACCAGCATGTAAAAGACCGGCCGCTGGGCCTTCAGCTCATGACGTTTCCCCCTTTGGCAGGCACATGTATACACACTCACGGAGTATTCGAACGCGCTGCATAAACATTCTTGTCAGGCCTGCGTCTCGTCGTGTCCGCCTACGCTTCTGCATCGTCGTACATTTCAATGCCGCCACCGTCACAGCTGCTTAGGCCGAGCAATGGAGCCTGATGAAAGGAGAGGTAGGAAGCGTCTTGCGGAAAGCGATCGCAAAGCGATCGCGATGCTCCACAGCAGAATACTGCTCGCCGCTGCCAACAACGGCATGATTATGTGGCCGCTCCCGAAAGCGACAAGGCCGCCACGGTTCGCGGCTGCCTACCTAAGCCCGCACTATTGCAGGCGATCGCTTCGACGCAACAAGAGTGTGGTTTGGTTTGGTGTGCTGTGCTGAACACTAGACCCATTTCAAGATTTTGACTAGTACCATCTACAACCAATGTGTTATGCCCGTAAACATTTCATGCTTACTCTACTGTCCGTTACGGGAGAGGCAGAGATTTGTTTCGAGAACGATGTGCCGATGAACTACGACTAGAACTTGAGTCCCGCGCGTTTCGGCAAGACGCCTGGCAGCGCTTCTACGTTGCTCGCCGCTCCACGTGTTCGTTTCACCTTCCGCATATATGGGAACTAACCTTTTAAGCTTTCGCGACATACCCTCAGGATGGAGCTTGAGTGTTCCTCCAAATTTTGTTTGTACAATGCGAAGGCAATATATACATCACTATGAACAATTTCAACGCACAAGTATCTTCATTGAGGCTGTCATTAGCGTGGAACGCGTTTTATGCAATAAAACCATGAAGTCCATATCTCAGTACATGCTTTTCAATATTGAGTAAAGCAGAAATTTGGGCAAGTTGGTACGTATTCATTTTTGAAACAGCGCAACAAACACGGGACGTGGAAACTGAGGGGTAAAGACAAACAGGCGCTGACTAACAACTGGGTTTATTGAAAAAGCACACAAATATATAGACAGAGTTAGGAAAGATTTAATCGCCACTGTAGTCAACTCATGCCACATGGGACGCCAGATACCCAATCGCCCCTTCGGAAAGGGCAACCGATGGGCAACTAATGCACGTTGCGCCCTTCTCACGTATAAGAAAAGCTTCAATAACTTCTCGCGTCACCTTATCACTATGGCGGAACACGATGTTGGTGTTCTTATAGTCGGGGGTACATTTGCATTTCTTGCAACGAAATGCACATTTAGCGAGAGGGTCTCCTTCTGATTTTCTTTTTTCGTAATTTTTTTCATGTTTACATTCGCACTTTCTGCAGTGGACCGCCACGTGTGACAGGGGGTCTTTTTTTCTGGTGTTCTCATGTTCCATGAGCCGCTTGTTGATGCATCTTCCTGTTTGGCCAGTATATGTAGCGCCACACGAGAAGGGAATTTGGTATACTACCCCTAACTCGCAAGATACATAAGGGGAAACATGGCGCACCTGACAAGCCCTTCCACATCCTAGCTGACCAATCAACGGAGTTCCTCTGGCAACAAGTGCTGAGACGACTGAGAGCCAAGCCCGCCCATAGCTCGGCCGCCCCACCCTGCAACGTGCACATCGTAGGTGACGTCACCTTGCCAGCCTATGTGGAGCTTGTTCTTTTTCTCGGGACCAAAGTTTGCTGTGCCGCCTAGGGAATCTGGGTTAGAGCAACTATCTTGTTGTCTCGTGTGGTCCTCGTCTCCTTGCGCTGCATTTTATTTGTTCAAGAAATCTATATTACCAGTATGATTGCTGTTCAACTTAAATTAATAATGCGTGCTTGTACATCAAAAGAGCAGGAGGGCAATGCGACAAAACCAGTAACAGTGGGTAATGTTTGGCTTTGCAGCTACAAAAACTGAAACACAAATACAGCGCTCTATCACAGTCACACGCTCGTGCATTACCGCGAAGTCTAGGCGAGATTGCAGGCTGGAGACTGCGGAGAACAGATATTAGAACAGACTTTCTAGGAGAAACAAATTCTTTTGCAAGTTGTTAACTTCAAATACCCAAGTATAAATGTGCCTTACATATCTTTCCCTGAGCATGTATAGGGGAGTTAAGTTGTTAAATACAGAAAAAAAAATTCTTCTTGCATCAGCTTTGATGACTACTATGTACAAACATCGACATCTTTTTGGTGCAGCAAGTTACGTCCCGATTGCATGTAAGCATTGAGTTAAACATGGTTTGCTGTGGATTACGTACTTCTAATGTTCAACACTTGTTCTGAGCGGGACGAAAACCAATCGCGCGACGTCCACATGATATGAAAAATATCTAGAGTACGTACTGCAACCGGAAGATTTAGGAAAACACACTATTCAGAAGACGAACGAAAGTGCTACTCAAGCATATTATGTCATATTATGTCACTGTGTTCCTGCGAATGCAACGTGATATTACATTGACATTGTTTAAACAGGATTTTGAATGTTACGTTGTGATCTCGAAACCTTGCAGCAAGAGTTTCGCAAAACATTGCAAACGGGTGGGAAAAAGTCAGCACGCAGCACTCAGCAGGCGAATAGGTGCTATATACTGTTAAAAATAGTGCCAGTAACTGTATAAAGGAATGACACCAACGGCATCTGCTAATATATTTAAGAAAAACTGAATGAGTTTGCGATTGTGAACTCCAGCGGTTGCACTCCAACTACCATGCTGAGATGCGTAATAAAACGTGTGTTTAATACTCGGACATGTTTTATGCAATTGAGCTGAGAACCAATATTCGAGAAAAATGGCTTGATGTTTGGATTGAGCGAGTTGACGGGCTAGTTGGTTCTGCAAGGCGAATGTACAGCGAAAGAACCGAAGGCAAGGAACATGAACAGTGGAAGAGACACAATGGCGCGCTAGAATATAAAATATTTCATATTTTGTTGTAAGGTGCTCGCTTACATTTCAACAACGCGCGATATCTCGTTCACTATCGCAGCACGTTATGTGCATGTGTGTTTAGTAAGGATTTTAAAACTAATCACACCTGAGTATTCTTTGGGTAAAAGTGTCCTTTTTAGGGCAAAAAATAGTGGTCTCGAATAGTAATGGTTAAAAAGAATGCATCATATTGTAAACAAGTGGCCCTGCATACAGATAGTGCCATGAAAGCGTGCCAATAAGTTTAAGTGGCCACGATTGGTTTTGTCTTGAGGAAGTCATTACAGTTGCATAAAGAAATCAGCACTTTCTTAGTAGGCATCACACTGGAAAAAACGCTTTCCTTCCCTCTCCTTTACCACCACCAGATTGATCGATTCTTCTTACTGGTGGCAATCATCCAACCAAAAGGAAAGTCCTGTCATCACTGATCCAGGGAGGCAACTTAGAGAGCCCACAGCCTGAGCAGTACTCCATCACTGGAAAGAACAACGGCACTGCCCTTTCAGCGCTGTCGTCTTTCGACAGATCACCTGCCGCTCGTCAGACTAAGGCACTGACGGCCAGTAGGAAAGGCGGTCCGGCGATAGCCGTTCCCCTCCTTTTCTTCTTTTTCTTTCGCGTTCTAGGCACGCACAGAATTTTCCTTTCGAAAGGAGGCATCAACGTCCTGCAAGACGGAAAGGATACCGTCTATCCATGGCGTCTTTATTGTCGGCTATAGTTCGAAAGATACAGCGACACGGAGCAAAGTGAACGCCTGGTTGGTGCAGCTTTTTGTCTAACCTCTCTGTGCGCAGTGAGAAACCGAAACGGGCAGTAGAGCTGAGATGAAACTCATTGAAGAGACACCTGTATCCCTGAATGCAAAAGAGTATCGCTAGTACTACAGCCTTCGCTCCTGTGGTCCCACTGTGTTCCGCTTGGTCCAGAGCCGTCCAGCCCAGCGCTGGGTTCCACATTTCAATCCATAACTTGTGAGCCAGAAGCCAATCTTTGCTACCCCAGGCTCCTTTCAAAACACACTTGAAGACGCACTTCACTTATTGGTGCCATTTGCATTCTGGATGAGAGCAGTCAGCTCTGCAGCAGACTGCAAAAAGGGGGTTGAGCTAACAAGTCAAGAAATGGTATGCAAAAAGGTTTATGTGTAAAATGCTGAAGCTGCTTTACAATCCGCTGATACCTTCAACGAAGAGAGCAGTCACATTTTATTTACTCAGCTAACTAACGACACGCTTAATTCACTTCTGCAAAACACAAATAAATGTCTGCCTCGGTAGCGCGGTATTTATTTTGTCTCTATGATCACATAAGGCGTCCGGTTGCTTCATTCAGAAAATAAATATCCTGCAACCTGATAACGAAATTTTTATTTCCTATAGCCTTTAGGAAAGAATGGGAGAAAATGCTCCTCTAGGAATCTTCACGGCCCCAAAAAGCTTTTCAATGGCAGCAGGAGGGCGGGAACAATCTTACAAAACCAAGTAAACAATGCAAACTTTTACGACGAAGGCAGCGTTATAACACTAACTAACGGTTTAGCACAGCTAAGAGCACTAAATCGTGCGGTAGCACTACTTAGGGTGGGTATTTAAGGTATTTACATGCTAAAGGGACTTGTCATAAAGGTCTTTACCCGGAAGGCATTTGCTATAAGCAGGTCTTCATCCTTAAGGCCTTTACACTCCTTTTACCTTAAAAACCTTTGGGTAAAGACCTGGGTAAACGGTTAAAGGTCTTCACCCAGGTGAAGGCGGCCTGTTTGGTTTCCCCAACCTGGCGGCCAGATGGTCCGCCTGCCACTAATCAGTCTTCAGGGACGTAGGCTACCTACGTACGCAAGTACCGTATGCTCGAATTTGGAAAATACGCCTAGTAGCGCTGCCGCACTAAAACCAGAATAAACTTTACCGGCCAGTCCCGGATTAAAAATAGTTTGTAGAAGAACGCCGTCATAACCAGAAGAACACCTCACATGGGTCTCTCGCACAACACGCGAGCACATAGTATTGCCTAGTGTAAGTCACTCAGTACACGCGACAAGTAGTTTAACATACAGTTACTAACGTGCAGCCAAGGTTATAAAGTTAGATACTTGCATAATCATTTAGAGCACCTTGACACGCGCAAACTAGAACAGAATAGAGGTTATGTGAGGGGTCATTGTTCAAGAAAGTCCCAGCGAAGGCTATTCATTGTGCTAGTTGGTTATTCTTTTCAGGCATTTTGACTGCATCCCAAGGGCGTGTGTCTAGCCCTTCCTCACTTGTGCTGCCCCATTTCGCGCTTGTGGAGAGGCCTAGTGTCTAGCAATTGCGAAACTTTGACAGGCTTCTGGTAGGGCTGTGGAGGTAGTCGTGAAGCGATGTGAGCCATAATGTTTGGGTAGAAAAGATATCCTCATCCTTTCGGAGATTTAATTATTCAGGCCAGCCGTAGCTGGCCACCTGGAAAGGTCAGGAAGAACACATGTGGTCTAAAGATGGGCTGTGCACGTGCAGAAAAATTACAGGGTTTTAGTAATTTGTTCCGGCCATAAGGCTGCTGCCATTTCTTCCACCTTTTCCTGGACGTTCTTTCTGCACAGGGCACAGGAAGCGCTGTCGAATGGCCAGCTGGCAGAGTTCGAGGTATATTCTTTTAATGCCTTAGCAATTCCTGCGTGGAAAAATGAAAAATAATACGTAATGCATATCTAGAGAGGCACCCGGAAAGAACGATGCTCGCAGAGCCCGTACACTGTGTCGGTCGTATGTGTGCCCTGATGCATGGTTAGCACAGTCATAGTCCTTCAATGCTTTTATAGTGACGAAACCTGAAATGAAAATATTCATTTATATCTGTTCAATATGCAAAAAGTGAAAAATTCCGGCGCCGTTTTGATACTGACGGCATTTCATATGGGTTGAACCTTCATTCACCATGTTCCAAAACGACTAATTAATGGTTGAAAGCTCTATTTGTTGTGGCCTATCTGCTTAGAAAAGATGTAGCATTCGCGTAAGTACCTTAGAGAGTGTATGATCGGCTCACGGCATACGCAAAAATGCAGCTTCATAGTGAGCCTTTACTCCCACAAAAAAAGACAAGTCCTTCCGAGGTATTCTGCAGGTTCCGGAAAAGAGCCGCAGCTTCTAGATACGCCGCAAATTCTGTCACTTTGGAGTCTCACGGCTTTCTTGCGGTATATAGCAAGCTTTACATGCAACGTACAAACCTGTTCGAGGTACCTCATAATACGCTAGAAATCGTGCAGCTCTTTGATTGTGCGTCTGGCTCAAGAGACTTGCTTAATGGGGCTATGAAGTTTGCAATGGGTAATGGCGAATTTCACAAAGCCATTTGCGAACTAACTTTCCACCGGGAAAATGAAATTCATGCGAAATAAAGAAGGCTATCTTGCTTGGAACCAAAAGCTGCCGTTTAGAGCACAAAGAAATGGAAAAATGTGTCAAAGACAACGCACTGCGTAACATGATTTGCTGCGGAAGAGCATTAGTGACCCAAAGCTTCTTACCGGGCGGCGTGCCGTTTTTGGAACGTTCTCCCAGTTTGGAACTTAAGTTTTGTAGTTTTCTTATTTAGGAACAAGTATTCTTCTCAAGGATATGAGAAACATCCAACTAAAAACCCTATTCTTTTCAGATTTCATTAGGCGTGCCTAATGGCGTGCCGTAGTGTTCTCAGTTTCTCTCGCTCTGAAACGAATAAAGTAGTCCGGATCTACCAGGAAGAATTGCGCATCAGGCCCTGTATAAGTGGTTGCTTTGGAAATGTCTTCACAGGCTGTACAAGAGAACTTTTAGAACAGCAGCGGGATCTTCGTGTTTCTTAGCTTATTGCTCGTTCATAATATGTTGTTACTTAGATAATAGCTAAAAATTGGTGTTATTTAGAAGCTCATGACGCTTAGGAGTACGTTGATATGCCTTTGGAAACTGAATCAAGTCCTGAATATGTTTACACATGGCTAGAGTATTGACGCAAACGCAGACTCTGGGTGCCGAAACCAGTGGTTCTGATCTTCTAAAAGTGTTATCAATAAAGTACCTGTTAACATGGTTTACTAACACCACAGACACTAGATTACTGTTCGGGTGTTCTCGTGCATTGAAGGGAGCTCGCCATGACCTCACAGCTGGCAGTCAAAATGAACCAAAGAATGTAAATTGCGTAGAATACGAGAATCAACCTAAAGAATGTGTGAAATTAGACATCTCTACTGGAGGAGTTCTTTGTACATCTTGCCTGCTACCGCGCAGCGAACGAATTGAAAAGACGAAAAACAACTCACGCGGGAAACACCGATATAGAGTAAACGCAATTTACCAAGAGGATTTGTCGAAGTATACGTGAAGGCTCCTTCCCTATATTCAAGGGAGACCCACACCTTTACTTATACTTTTTGGTTCAGGAAACTTCAGTCCTATTTTGAACGTCCCAAGTGGAGCTGCCCTTATGTCCATTTCAGGAAGTAGGTTGTGCACTCAGTGTACGTAGTTCGTAGTTGTGCATTTCTTTCCCTCTTGCGGTAACCTTCGTGATACATATCGGAGTTATCTAGCCGTGACAAGAGCACAAGCAGCAATATTACTTCATACGTACCTCATTTTTTGCAATCAAACCATCAATAGCGCTCTAGCACATCAGTTTTCTTATCGAAAGCCGAGGCGTTACTTGCATTCTTATAGGGCCTCATGCGACATAATTGAGTGCACATCCATGCCCATCTGAAGGAATGCAAATCGAAAGGCGCATGTCTCTCCTCGCACCCACGCATCAGCATTCTTTACATACAAATAGCACTCTTTTCCTTCTTCTCCTTCTTCTTCCTGCGTGCTGTTCGCGCTGCTGATACATATGGATCGCAACCAACTAGCCCGACAGATGGTGCTATACAAATGACATTTCTCAAGTCCATATGTGATTCTATTTTGCTTATGACAGACGCTAGAGTTTATTGCTTTCCCATCGTTGCATGGTAATTATGATGCCGAATGTTAGTTCTAGGAAACCGACAAGATGACCGCTAGATAAAGAACATCCAGTTGTATAGCACTTTGTCCGCCTGTGGAGCACCCCTCTAACAACTCTGGAAGATTATAAATTAACTAAGTGACGTAATATTGTGACGAAGAAGAGGAAGCTGGCTGTGGCGCGGGACGGAGCTCTCGCGCTAGGCCAGCGGCCATTAAATCATCTCTTATTCATAAGAAATCACACCTAGTTCTCCGGCTGGCCGCTATGTTACATTTGGTGTGAGGTGCGGGATAGAATCGCCATCCTGGTCTCGGAGCTTCGGCTTCCTGCGCCTGCCGCTGTAATCGGCCGTGTGTACCTGGACCGCACCGCCCGGCTGTGCCCCAGCCCGCCAGAGCTGAACACACCTATGACCCGACCGACCCGAGACGCCGCTGAGAAGTAAATACACAGTCCTCCACCCATACCGATCTGTGCGTCCAAGGGCCTCGGCCGTCGGCTTCTGGTAACGTGCGGCCCGGATGCTTCCTGGTCCGGGACTCATTTGCTCATATCTCTCATCGTAGCGGCTAGCACTCAGCACCTTGCCATTTCTGTTCTGCCTGAAAGCCCATCACCATATCACACGTCATTTTGTCAATGTCTTCTTCTATCTACAATCGGGACGATCGCTCATTGGCCCCGGGTAATGTGACGAAGAAGAGGAAGCTGGCAGTGGCGGGAAATGTGGCCGACACGCGAACAAGTGAAGCAGATTGGGCGGGCGTCCGAGGTACGCCAATCCGCAGGATTCTGGTAGCGGCAACTTGGTAGTATGGTCGGAGATGGTGAAGCAGCAGCAACCAGTGGAGCGGTGTTTAGCAAACAGGTCGACGCAAACGGCATTCCTGAATTGAGGCCCGCGTTCGCAAGCTCCTGCCGAACGACGGCCTGAATCAGCGCAATCGTAGAGTTGGCCGGCTGAGGGGCGAAGGTGACGGGAGTGATAGCTTCCAGTTCTCTGCGTACAATTCTGGTTAAATTGGCAGGATGGCACGGCTGCTGCAATGTTGGCAGGTCTTCGCAGGAGGATGTCGCCGCCGTGTTCGGAAGGCGGTCGAAACGAGAAGCAATACGGTGGGTGCTTTGCCTGCTCAAATTTCCGGCATAGCTGGAGGACGGAGTCAACCGCTGCACAATCTTTGCACAGAGGAAGGTTGAATGCGTCATCAGTGATCCCCTTCAAGATGTGGCCCACTTTGTAGGTCTCTGACATGGCGCTGTCTACTTTTCAGCACAGAGCGAGGACGTCCTGGATGTACGAGAGGTATGACTCTGTAAACGACTGAGCTCGAGAAGCAAGGTCATTTTAGCTCCCAGCTTGTGTCCAATTACCTTGCCAAATAAGTACCGCAGCTTTTGTTTGAAGTTGTCCCTAGAGGTGAGGTCTCCCTCATGCGTCTCAAACCAGAAACACCCCGTGCGCCAGGTAGAAAATAACGTTAGCAAGCATGAGCGTCGCGTCCCAACGGTAGTGCTAACTGACACGCACATACATGGCGAGCCAGTCCTCAACATCGACGTCGTCGTTGCCACAAAAGGTGCCCGGTTCACGAGGCTGCGCCACGACAGCGGTCGGCGCTGGTGGTGATGCTGCGGCCGGAGGTGTGTTGGACGGCATAGTGATGGCTCGAAGCTGACGACCGCTGCGGAGGTCCAGGGCAGGGTCCTGGTTTCATACCCAGCACGACCTCCTCCAAATATATTATTCCACATAGATTATTATTCTTGTTCCCTCATGTCACCCTAAATGTTACTATAAGAACAATGAGCCGAACAATATGCATTAGGAACAACGTAAGAAGTTTCAGAAAACAAAATACACTCTGTTCTCTCTATTTTCTTTTATGCAGTTCAGTAAATCATATATATTTCTGTCCATAAAACTCGAAGAGCCGCCCGTCGTCCGTGTTGCTCATATTTCGACTTAGGGCGCTCGATGCTTGTGATCACTTAAGCGCCGCTACTGTGAACAAATCATAGTGTACAGTAGCCAGCATTGCCCCTGGGAGAATGAAGCCATAGAACGCGAACGAGCTGTAAAATATCCAGCTGCTGATGAATTTGGTGAAAGGAAAAACAAATCTAAATGGTATTTATAAATGGGGAGCAATGCATTCGGTAGAAAAGCCTTTGCACCTGCTGAGTTGTTGGGTACCTGCAAATGTTTCGCTTGGAGCGACTAATTCAGCAACTCGTGCAAAGAAGTTGCATAACGCATAAGGGCAAGTGAGCGATAAGGTGTTCTCGCATTAGTTAGATATAAGTCTTACACTATGGCGCTCTCATTACACCTAAAGTTTCTCAAGAATGGGACAACTTGGAGCAGGAGGAGGAGGTAGAAGATTGGTTTGGTTTACGGGGTTTAACGTCCCAAAGCGACTAAGGCTATGAGAGACGCCGTAGTGGAGGGCTCCGGAAATTTCGAGCACTTGGGGTTCTTTAACGTGCACTGACATCGCACAGTACACGGGCCTCTAGAATTTCTCCTCCAAAGAAATTCAACCGCCGCGGCCGGGTTCGAGGAAATGCAGGCAGGCTAACCGGAAGAATAATCCGTTTGCTACCCTACAATGGGGGAAAGGGGGTGACGGGATAAAAAAGACATAGAAAGGAGAGGAACAGAAAATTGAAGTCACTCTAATACGTCAGTGTTCGCTGAAGTCACAGCCTATCGTGCAGGTCAGAAGTTCTCAAGAAGCAGAGCAGTGCCTTGGAGGCCTTCACCGCCGACGATCGCCGTGGCCAGTGGCCGAGAATCTTCATATTCAATTACTACTCTGCTGAATTATATATCTTCACTTCCGTCAGTGGGCGTGGATCTAGGCGGTCTAGCGCAGAGACTGCGTTTCGGTGGTGTGGGCAGGGCAGTCATAAAAAATTCGCTGTGGCTTAGCTTGGTTAAGCCCGGTAATTGCGAAAGCAATATACGTACCTACGCCATGGTACAGCTGGTAGTGTAGCAGGTGGTGGTGCTTGTGGTTAGACTTGTGGTGATCCATCAGTTATACAATCCAATCCAAACCAATCCAATCACATCCAATCCAACCAATTACATTACAATCAGTTCAATCTAATGCAATCCAATCTAATCCCATCAAATCAAATCCACTCCAATCCAATCCAATCCACTCCCATCCAATCCAATCCAATGTAATCGAATCGAATCCAATGCAATCTGCATTAATCTAATATAATCCAATCCAATCAAATCTAAATGTAATCCAATCTAATCCAGTCCAGTCCAATTCATTCTAATGTAATCCAATCTAATCCAACTAATGCAATCAAGGTCAAATGAAGGTCAATGGTGTTCACCGCCGCGGCACGATGGTGGTCTAGTCATGCCTGCAGATGGCACATGCAGGGCTATCAGCCATACTGATTAAGAATGAGCAATGGTTGGTGAAAGCTACACCAAGCCAGAGGCGACAAAGCGAAGGTTCTTCTCGTCGTGGTAGGCCTGATGGAAGCCGGTGCTCCAGCCCTGGACCCAAGGATTTTAAACCTGAATTGAAAACTTGGCCGGAATTCCACTCGGCAAGCGTGATGTCCCGCGCCAGTGCGCGAAGCCTGCTCGGTGTGTCTGATCTCGAAATGGGTATCGACACAAAATCGTAGTCGTCGTGAGCAGTTTGCGCGACCTCATCCACGCGGTGATTGCCTGCTATGCCACTGTGCCCCGGTAGCCATTGGTAGATAATGTCATGTGTTTTGTTGATGGCAGAGTGATGTAGTTGTCGAATTTCTGCGACCGGTTGTTCATGGGCTCCACGGCGAAGAGCAGCTTGTAAGCCTTGGAGGGCAGCTTTGGAATCGGTGAAAATAGACCACCGCTGAGGGCGCTGCTGACTGATGTGTTCAATGGTGACACGAAGAGCGGTGAGTTCTGCAGCCGTCAAAGAAGTGTGGTGACCTGTCCTAACTCTTTCTGTAGTGCTTGCGGGGATGACCACGGAGTCAGAAGAAGTGATAGGGTTCACTGAGCCGTCGGTGTTGTTAGGACTGGAAGTCCGAGCCAGGAAACGGTCGAGGCGACGGTGAGTCAAAAGACTTTTATGTAGAGTATGTACAAGGGCTTTTACATGATACAAGGGACAAGAGCACCACGGGCTAGCACAAAGAAGAGCGGCCCCGGCGGCGAGCGTAGCTCCGGCGTGATGGCCCTTCTGCTGCCCGTCTGCTGCTCGGGCGGCTCCGCTTTTAAAGCCGCCGGTGTCGGTTGCGGCAGCCAGCAGTTCAAATCCTCCAATCAGGTCACGGCACTGGCCACCGTTCAAATTAGAACAATGGTCGAGAGGCGACGACCGACGAAGCGTCGTAGGAGTTCGCACTGACGGAGAGGAGGGAAGGAGGAAGGGTCCGTGTCGGCGCCCGCGAGACGGATGATTCACGCTGAAAGCCGCGACATGTCAGAGAGAGTCTGGGCCTGCTTTGAGCGACGGCGAGCGCGCAGCGCTGGTTTCCACAGAGGCCAGCCAGCGAAATGTGGGCGCCGGCACATCAGCACCACCGCCGCCAGACAATGCGCCACGAAGACGAGCTCTTTCCGCGTGGCTCGGATGCAGGGCGCGCTCGTACGCGAGGCTCCTCCAAGTTCTCGTCCGGTGTTCAGCCGCAGGTAGCTCCAGGCTCCTTTCCGTGAACAGGTTCCGCTCGTCAGGACAGGATCACTGCTCCGCAGCTTTGTCGCCCAGGTGACATGGATCAGCTTCGCTCGATCCTTCGGCAGAGCTTGCTTCTCAGCATCGGTCGTTGATCGTTCTGCATGTTGCCAAGAACCGACCGACAACAGGCAACACCCAACACGAGCAAGTGCCCTCCGTCACCCGTCAAAACACCAGACTTCAAAGTAAAAAAATCTGCTGGCTATATTTCTGTCCCCTTTTTGTTCCCTCTTCTACAAGAGACACATGTGGGATACAAGAACTCAAAAGTAATTAACCGAGACGAAGTGTCAAACACATGAAACACTCGGAATGAAATGAATGCAAAATAAATTCGCTCTCTTGAGATCACCCGGCCAGAAGAACACTCAGCTGAGGCCACATATGAGGACATAAATTTTTCCCCGATCTACGAGCGAACTTAACAGTTGTTCGCGAAGTGACAAAATGTAGGTCAAGGGGAGGCGAAGGCAGCCTTGCTTAGAACGCACGGCTTAGTGCGTCCACGTCAGTGTTTAACTCGGTTAAACGACACCCGTTACCGCGGAAGCTAATGACTCAGCCTCTTTCGCTGTAGCTGCGCTTTTCTCTCTCTACTACCGTGGTAGCTAATAGCTCTGCCCCTTTCGCGGTATACGCGCTTTTCTCTCTCTCTGTACTTGTCTTTCCAGTTTCTAGGGGAGGTACAGTACGAGAGCGATTCGCTTTCACTCACTTGCGACTTGTCCCTTTCTTTGCGCTTCGCGCGCCAGTCGCGGCGTCTCATAGCGAGTACGCAACGCTTCCGATGGGACCGTTCTTTCTTTCTCTTTGTTCGTGGTGGCAAGTGAGACCCACGAGTCTTCAATTTCTTGCGCACCTTTTTGCCTCTCCGCTGAATGTGAGGTTCGTATCTACAAGGCCTTTTGATTTCACGCCTACCGAATAGCGTTATCCTGACATGCGGCTTTTCATCGCGATAACTGTGCTTGGCCGGGCGCTTAGACGGTTTCTTGCAAATTTTCTTGCCCCTGTCACTGCGGCCTCGTACAATCTTTCGCTTTTTCAGCCGTCCTCGCGTTTTCCCAGTGCGCGCATGCCGCTTTGTGTGGCAGCGCGGTTTCTCCCGTGACTGCCGCGGAAAGAGAGAGCCGTCCTGAGAACACGCGCCTTTGGGTCTCTTGCTCTCTCTGTGCTGGCGGCAAGATTCACACTTATCCCGCTCCTTAATTTTTCTCCTCACGGGCAGCGCTCTCTTGTATCTCGGTTTCCTCCCAAGATACTCTTTCTCGCGCGAATGTTCGTACGATTTATTTTTGCAGTTTATATTACTGCCAAGATCTATGTGCCTCGACCCACTTAAGCGCTTCGCTTTGCGCGATAGTGATGCCTCGCACATTTCCCTAGCTCTGGTTGTGACGTTAGTTTCAGGGCTAACCACGTGACTGATATTTACTAGGGTCATTTTGCCGGCGACGTTGGCGCTTCCGATGGTGGCAACCCGTCTCCGCGCGCTTGCCATTTCTCTCTTTTCAGCAGCGCCCGTCTTTCTTATGCCTGCCCTTCATCTCTCGGAGGCACCAGTCTTTCTTTTGCCTGCCTTTCACCGTCTTTCGGTGACAGCTCTCTCTCTTGAGCTTGCCTTTACTGTCCTTTCGGCGGCAGCACTGCTTTTCTATCACCTTGTGGTGATAGCTCTCTTTTCGGAACTGACTGTTACTTTCCTTCCGGTTGCAGCTTTCTTTCTTATGCTTGCCTTTCATTTTTCGATGGCAATATTGTTTCTCTTTTTTGGCTATCACCTTGTCGCGATAGCTCACATTCCTGAACTGGCGGTTCCTTTTCTTCCGGTTGCAGCTTTCTATCGTGAGCTTTCCTTTCATTTTCGCCTGTAGAAGCACATTCTGCTTCCGTCGTCTAGGTTTCTGCTCTCTGACAACATCACTTTGATTGTCAGCCAATTCAAATATGCTACCTAGATCAGGCCTGTCTTTAGCGCCTTTACTAGCGTCCTCCAAACTGCGTTCTTCCTCGTCAGCCTCTACGAGTGCACATTCGTCCTCATCTTTCTCGGACGGAATGACGTCTACCGCCCCTATGTCGTCTGTCCAGCCCCTTAGTTTCTTCAGGCGCAGATGAACCAGTGTTTTCTACTGACTTTACTGCTGACACGCAGCTCTCGTCATGCTCCTGACGCGTTTCAGCCAATTTCGGATTAGGGTCGGCTCTGCACTCAGTCGCGGTTTTCCCGCTACTGCAGCTGCTTTCTGGAATGTCGCAAAGCTCAGAGCAGTGCGAAAGCACGGGACTCGTTTCGCATCGCTCGCTGCAAACACTAGCGCACAACTCAGCGTCCGCAAAGTCTATATGCGTCCGCATCAGTTGATCGGAAGTCTCAGGTTTCTGCGTTTCTGTTGAATGCGCTGCACAACACGGTGTGCCGTCCTCGTTTACTTCGCTTGCGTCCGCGCAGGCGTTTTCATTAATGTCCAGACGGACGTCCTCTCTGCCCTGTTCGGCAACTTATCCTGCTTTCGACGCGCTAGGAGATTCGCTTTCCGGTAACTCCGCCACAATTTCAATGAGCCAGACCTCTCTAAGTGCATCGTCCGATGCTGTCACTACCTTGTCCGATGATATAGAGGTTTTCTCGGTTGGCGAATGCGGGGCAATTCCAACTGTTACCGCAGCAGTTACATCTGCCAAGTACGGACTACGTTCCTCTGTGCCGCATTGGCAGCTCTGCTCTACAGCTACGCACTCTACCTCTGCGTCACGATCTTCCGACCCTTCAGCACTTTCGAGCCACTCTAAAATGTCGGCTTTAAACTGGTAGGGAAAATCGTAAAACGATGGGGTGCTATTCTCTCGCAGGTACCTTTGGCGAATGTCCAGCGGTGACACCTTATAACTCGTCAGTAAGAAGCTTTTCAGCTCATCGTAGTCCGACAAGCCGTCGTCCAACAGGCGCTTTACAACGTCATACGCTTCGCTAGAAAGCAGAGCTACGAACTTCTGTGCCGAACCATTCCGCTCAACGCGCTTTCTCTCGCAGAGGCGCTTGAAGTCGGCCAGATATTTCGCCATATCCTCGGCGATCACGAAGGGCCGTGGACTGTCTCTCGGCTGCCGACTATTAGTCTCATTCAGAACGGATAATGTTTCATATCTCTGGAAACTCATCTCGTGCGCTTCAAGCTCCAGGCCCCTCAGTTTCCTGACGCGAGCACGCCGTTTTATCTCAAGCTGCCTCCGTTCTTTGATCTCATCCCAGGCCTCATTGGCTTCCTCAGCCGTTACATTCTCCTTCCGCGTGATCTCAAGAATCGCATGTTTTCGTTTCGCACGGCCTAAGGTAAGGCCTAGCTCTTCACAAATTTCGACGAGTTCCTTCACTTTAAGGTTCTCCATCGCGCACAATAGTCTCTTGCAGCTTGCCCTTTTAGAATTCCCTTGCGGTTCACTACTATAGCGCTACTAGCATGACACGCGCAAGTAATTCTTTTCAAAACGCATCGTTTACTCCCTCAGCACCAGCTTTCGTTTCAAAGCGCTCCGACTTGGCTCGAAACAGCAAAGCTCTCTACAGTGCTGCACACACAGCCCTACTCTAGACTACAATCAAGTGTGCCAGAGCAGTCTGGCGAATTGAGGGGAAAACATCAGGCACTCACCGCGCCGAGGTAGCTGACGCCGGTCGATCCCGTAGCTGCCATCCACTGTTGGGACTGTGAGTCCGAGCCAGGAAACGGTCGAGGCGACGGTGAGTCAAAAGACTTTTATGTACAGTATGTACAAGGGCTTTTACATGATACAAGGGACAAGAGCACCACGGGCTAGCACAAAGAAGAAGGGCGGCCCCGGCGGCGAGCGTAGCTCCGGCGTGATGGCTCTTCTGCTGCCCGTCTGCTGCTCGGGCTCAGCGCGGCTCCGCTTTTAAAGCCGCCGGTGTCGGTTGCGGCAGCCAGCAGTTCAAATCCTCCAATCAGGTCACGGCACTGGCCACCGTTCAAATTAGACCAAAGGTCGAGAGGCGACGGAGGAAGGGTCCGCGTCGGCGCCAGCGAGACGGATGATTCAGGCTGCAAGCCGCGACATGTCAGAGAGAGTCTGGGCCTGCTTTGAGCGACGGCGAGCGCGCAGCGCTGGTTTCCAGAGAGGCCAGCCAGCGAAATGTGGGCGCTTTCACTACAGTGTAAACGTGCACCCGGTTTGTTTGCAAGGTGCTCAAGAAAATATTCAAGAGTACCAATAATCAAAAAGCACCAGGCTGTCGTTTGTTGCAATTGTGGAAGTAAAATGTACCATAACCTTCAGCTATAACCGACCTCTGGTGAGGCCTTAAATTATTTGGACGATGTCGATGGGGAAAAATAAACAACAATTGGCTGGCGCGTTTGGATATATATGCATTGGAACAACAGTAACCAGTTCGAGTTTGCACATACCGGGCTCCCTTAAACAATTGCATGGAGATCAGGCAATAGATGGCAGAACAACATTAAAATTACTTTTAGTTCATGAGTAATGTGGTGTTGAAGAAAAGCACTAATTGCATTTACTAAAATTTATCCTCTCGCTGTTTTGTACTGATTTTGAAATTTTCATGAATTATAACAAAGAAAACGAACGTTTGAACATAGCGCAAGGTCTTTTTGTGGGCAGTGACGACTTGGTTTAGCATGTTTAGCTTCGTGGTGTCTAAAGTTCCAGAGCGACCCACGCTATGAGGTACCCCGTATTGGAGGGCTGCGGATAATCACGAGAACCTGTGGTTCTTTAACCTAAACTAAAATCACACCGTCCACGGGCCTCTAGCACTCCGCCTTAAGCGAAATGCGACTGCCGCGGCAGAATTGAACCAGCGTCTTTCGCGTAGACAGTCGACCACGCTAACAATTGAGCCTCTGCGGTGGGTCTTTGCATGTTGCCGTGTAAATTGCAGGGCTCAGTCTATAAATACATATCTTTTAAACACAGAACTTGCATATCGTTTAATTTAAAGTCACACATGAACTTTTCAGCCTAGTTGTGTTCTTTGAAGGCATCTTTTTTTTTAATGTATGAATACCAATAAGCACCAATTAGGGTTTTTCCCGGCTGTCCGCAAAATCTCAGTGTGAAGGTAACAACATGGACAAACATTTCCGTCAAAACGCAGAGTGCACTGCATGCACGATGTTTATTCACGCAAACTTATTCACGACAGGGATAAGCCATGGAACTGCGTATACTAATAGGAATGGCTAAACCCAGAACGGGAGAACGGCCCACACGCGTACGTCCAAACGTTTTCCGACGGTTACTGAGAGCAGCTTTGCACACAAACCACAAAAGGGCGAAAGTCCCTGCTGTCACGCAATATACATGCAAATCTGACCCAGCATGTGCAACTTGTTTGGCTCCTACCAGTTTCGTATGTTGATCTAGGACTGTGCGCGAAAACCATCGAATGAGCTGCAGTGGAAGCGACCTGCTAAGCAAGTTTTATTTATCTGCTAAGTCCTCATGGTCCACAAGCCATCTTCTAGAGCGTCATTTCCTCCTAAATAAGTTGTCTGAGGGAGCGCAAGATATTTCTTTTTGGTAATAAAAATTGTAGCCACATAATAATTCGAAATTCTTCTAATTACGCTGCAGAAGCGCGGTCCGCTGCATAGCCCCTGTGGGCTACCTTTGGGCGTAAAATGTTTTCACCCTATAGGTCAGAAGTGTTGCAAGCACTAAAAAATGTCTTAATTAAAATGCAGACTTGGTGCTCTTTTGGTTTCTATTTTGCTTTCCTCATTTTGTTAAGCGCCTTACGAGTTTCTGCACGGTACTGTCTAGCTGAGACCGGAGCAGTATCATTGCATTCTGCACTGAAATAAACAACAGAGGGAGTAGGTCCAATGTAAATAATGCCGCAAGAAATGCAAGGGAGCCTTAGAAACGCCTTCTTTTGAGTTCACTCTTGCAGTGGGATAGCCTCCTGAAGATATGGAAAATCCTGGAGATGAATCCAGCGCACATTCTCGTGATTTCTTTCGGAAAGGATTAAAAACAAACAAGTTGCCAAGAACATAGGTGGCATCTCAAGAAGACTCCAGAAACGTGCAACCTTCATGCAACCCTGGCGATTTGCTCTTTATCAGCATTTCTTGAAAATTAATTACTGGGAGGCTTTTCATTATTTACCTAAGACCTACATCGCTTTGTTTTGATAACCCTTATCATTCATGTTTTGCTTATCATGCATGTTTTGCCTAGATGAACTACCCGTGCAAAATGGTGAGTCGTAAAAAAATTTCTAACAGTGCCTATCCGGCTTCATGATCATCAGCCTGATTACACCCAGTGCAGGGCAAAACCCTCTCCTTCGCCAGCTCCCGCCACCATATCCCCGCAAACTTCTTAATCTCACGCGGCCAACCCTAATTTTCGGCCGCCGCCAGCTACGCTTGCCTTCTCTTGGAATCCACTCCATTACCGTTAAGGACGAGCGATTATATTTCCTTCGCATTGTATGCCCTGCCCAAGCTCATTTCTTTCTCTTGATTGCGATTAGGATGTCATTAACGCGCGTTTGTTTCCTCGCCATCTCTGCCCGGTTCCGGTGTCTTAATGTTGCAGCTACCGTTTTTTCTTTCCATAGCTAACTGCATTCATTTACCTCAACTTAAGCATAACTCTTTTCGTTAGCCTCCACGTTTCTGCCTCAAAAAGAGTACCGGTAAGCCACAGCTGTTGTACTCTTTTCTTCATGGATATTGGTAAACTGCTATTCATGATCTGAGAGAACTTGTTTTTGGCGCTCCACTCCATTATTGTTCCTCTTGTTATTTCCCCCTCATTTTCCGGATTGGCGGTCACTACCTGCCCTAAGTAGACGTATTGTCTTAACACTTCCAGCTTCTCGCTACCAATTGTGAACTGCTGATCTCTTGTGAGACTGTTGAACATTAGAATAACGGAATGCTGGGCTAGCTGGCTTGGACTATACGTTTATATACAATGTCCACTGTTTCACTCTGCTTGTGTAACCTTAATTATCCGGCTGTGTTCTCCTGTCTTAGTAAAATTTCCGTCTGCAATGAAAGGACAGCGGCTTACTTGCCCTCTTCTCCCTTGTCTTCGTTGTTTAGCGCTATAGAGCATGGTTTAACGTTACTGTGGTTTTCTGCAGGTCAATTTTTAGACAAACCGTTCTGCTCTACCTGCCTCACTCTTTGATCTTGCGTTGCACTTCATCTCCTGAGTAAATTAGGAAGGCTATGAATTGCATCACTGATTCGCGAATTACTAGCCTTGGAATATCTGCTGTAAACTGGCACTCACTAGCTTTTGCCAGATCGCCCCTCCCTGCCTGACATTCTTATAAGAAGTTTGTAGCGATAGCTTTACCGCGCCACGTTTCAAGCCGTCAGCGTAGCTGCGCCTCAGCCGTGTCGGTGCCGGAGAGCATAGCCATTGTCAGGGTAACCGCCGCAGCTGGGATGGGGCCTCGTCATGCCTGGCACTTCGTGCAGTTAGAGGGGGTGCGGCGGCTGTGTCCGAGGTGGCGCTCCGCCAGCTGCGCAGGCGCGTGACGTCACGACACACCGTTCGCCTTGCCCGGCGCTTCGCGCGGTTTTTGTGGCGCCGGCGGCTGTGTCGGCACCGGCGCTCCACCAGCTGCGCGTGCGCAATAGATTGAAGGGGAGGCGGTTGTATAAACGACACTTTTGGCAGGGCAGCCCCGGCTAGTGATGGACAAATCGGCTGGGCTGAAGGAAGCCAGAGACCACCATTGGAATGAAGCCATGCGGCGGCGACGTGCAGAAGAGACCGAGGATGAAGCTATCGCTTTTTACCAGGTTTACTCATGCTAAACCATCAGCCATTTTTTTTGTTGACTTTTTGTAGGTCTATGGAAGCGGTTATAGATATCTTGCAGTATTTTCATCGAAGACTCTTCAACACCCTGATTCCACAAAACCTGCATGACTGCTGAGGCTTTTACTGCGCAAAATGCTTCTCGTAATCAATGAAGGCTACATGTAGGGGCTGGATATAGTTTGGGCATTTCTCTATATCATGACTGCTAGTGTGAATATGGTCTACTGACGAATCTCCTTTGCAAAGGCATGCCTGATCATTTGGTTTATTGAAGTATAAGAATGTTTTGAGTCTATTAGCAATAACTTTAGTAAACACTTGATAGGCCACGCATAATAAGCTGGTAGGTCTGAAATTTTTAAAATCCTTGACATCTCTTTGAATGAATTAATCTAATGCCAGGGTTCTTCCAAGCTTCAGGTACGCTCTGGGTCATAAGGAGTTGCGTATACATGGTAGCTATTTTTTTTCCCATAATCTCCCCACCATCCTTCGGGATATCTGCTGTTACCTGTTCCTTACCAACTGCTTTCGCCCTTTGCACTGCTTCCGGGGATTTCTTTACTTTCTCTTTTTTTACCGGTTGGATGTCCCATTGGTGTACGCGACTCGCTGGCTCATAAACGTTCTGATTACATTCCCGGCTGCATAGATTTGTGTAGAACACTTCGGGTGCCTTTACTATTTTATCCTTATTTCTAAAGGGAATGCCCTTTTCGTCTCTTAGCCAATGCATCTGGTTTTTACCTATGCCTAGTTCCCTTTCACTTCTTTTAGGCGACCTCCATTTTTTAGACTATGGTCGACTCTATCTAACAAGAGACCTTATGCTTCTTTTATTAACTTTGATGGCTCTGTCAGTTATATTCTGTCTGTAGGGTTGCAAGCTTTCATGCTTTTGTGTTCCTTAATTATATGCTTCGTGTGCTGAGGTACTTTGCCGGTATCGTGTCGAACCATCCTACCACCTATTTCTACTGCACACTCGGTAACGATAGCAGCGAGGTTATCAATTATTGTTTAAATATTAAGATCCTTTTTCGCAGTTAAAGCCGAATGTCGGTTCTGCAACGATATCCTGATTACCTCTACTTTCCCTCTTACCGCTTCACTAGTTTCTTCCGTTCCCTGATCAAGTGTAAGGTAACTCGACACCTCTCCATTCTTTGGTCAGCACAATGTACCTTTCCGAGGACCGCCACAACCTGAAAGATACCAGGATGAGTTTACAGTATGAAGTCTATTTCAGTTTTAGTTTCACCGTTAGTGCTCACCGTAGCGCTTCTTGTTCTCTCATTCCCTGAAAAAGTTATTCATGATCCGTAAATTATTTCTCTCTCCGATATCTACTAATAACTACCCTCTGCTATTCCTGGAAGCTGTCCGGTTTAGGCCGCATATAACACAGAGACATGCCACTAGGCGTGCCGAGGTGGCCCGGCACGTAAGCCAAGCAACATGTGAGTGATGTCTGAAAAAAGGCAACAAAACCGTACGACAATTTTCCTTAAAACCTTTTTGAAGGGATAATGTGGGAAAATGGCGGGCTGAGAGCGCTTCTGTTTCGTGCCTTCTAATGACGTGACCCGTACTTTTCACTCGGTTATGATGCTTTCTGACGTGGCGCACTTCCACACGAAGACTAGTTTTGTGCGCTTAAATTGCACCATTTTCGTCAGCATGCAGTGGAACACGGGAGCTGGATCACTGTAATGAGCAACTTGACTGGAAATATTTAAAACCGCATGAGCTACTTGGCAACAGAATGGAACAGAATGACAGACGAATCGCCAAACAAGCGCTCGCTCACAACTGTTTATTTTTTTATCCCAGCGGCGTACATATACATAGCCTTGGAAACACCAAACCGGTATGTCATTCTTAGATTTGTCCAGGACCACAGCCCCGCATCTGCTGTTCTTTCATATCAATTTTGTTTTGTGAGTGCAACGGATGGCTTACCTACACCCCATCTGTTGTCCCTTGTATCGATCAAAAAACTTTCTCATTCCATTCTTTCTTTTTGCTTTCCTACTACTTCAGCCCTATGTATTAATGGTTGGCAACTGTGTGCACACCACCTACAATGCTGCGACATAGTATTTCCAGGGTGAGCCATTTACCGCAGTTATTATTATGTTGGAGCAGCATTGCGAACACCAATGAGGCAGCGAGCGCCGGGCGCTTCTACCAATTTTTACTGGTGGGTGGCTGGCGGTGGGCTTCAAACCAATCACCTCCCCCGTGCGAGGCGGACGCCCAAGCCTCTGGGCTCTAGTCTTCAGGCCAAAAGATGGTAACTGCTTTGAGACTAGCGCAGAAAGGAAAAACATCACGCAGTTGTGCTGTAAGCACGGCAGCTGGTATTCGTGGGACCTGTTCCAGCTTGAAAAAATGAAGATAGAATAAAAAGGAATGGAGAGGGGTATTAGCTAAATGAATAAATTGTTGCACAGAAAGGCTTCAACAACTCCAGTATCAAATGATCCTGGATCCCAGAATCCAGAGGATCAAGACACAGTGCTGAGAATCTCGCTATTGCCCTGGTGGTTCTGTGCTGGGTAACCCCATATGTCACCATCAACTGGCCCAAACCTCTACTCAATGTGGCACAGCACCGTCTAAATCAATGGGATGGCCTTCATTACCGTGGCTTACCGTAAGGGTCCTGTCAGGTCGCAAAGAGATGACTCGCTCACGTTCCGAACTGATGGAAGCAGCTTTCTTACAGCAACTGAGTGGCCAGTGTCGTTACGGTTTCGACGAGAGCATATTTATTTTCATGTTCCGACTACAGACACCGCTTATGAGCGAAACTCAACGGGCCAGTGGCTCCTTCTCAGCCTCTGATTTTCTTCCCTCTTACGAAAAACCTCCGAAGAGCCAGTTAAGTTTTTTCGTACCATGGGAGTTGCTTAACATATCTGGCTTGATGTTTAAGTCAATGGGGCAGCGAAATCGCTGCGATACACATGGATATATCCAAAAGTGCATGCCAAGACCGAACTCAGCCATTCAAGAGGGCATTCCTGACATTCCAATCAGCAAAAAGAGTTGTTTGTAATCTCCTTAGTAAGCACAGTGAAATCTAGCTTCGGTAACAAACATGAATCGCTATAGATGAAATTTCGTAATCTCAGACTTGCTCTCCAATTTAATCTCTGTAACAAAGGAGCCACGTCTACAAAACTCCCCTCCCTCCACATACAGCGAAAAGATATAGGAATGACCTGTGAATATTTCCGGACCATGTAAACTGGAGCTGCAGCACAGTGCGTGAGACATGTAAGCGAGACATGCAGTACATGTAAGGTGGCACAAACGGCAGCGTATTAATGATCGCGGCCGCAGAACATGAGAAAACAAAATCTTGCTCTTGAGAAACATGAGAACATGAGAAACATGCCGAGACACATCATGCATATGTCAACGCAAGAGCCCATAGCAAACAATTACTAAGAAAATGGTACAACTCAACACGGTGTTGTCTTGCTGTGACAAATATTCATGTATCACTCATTGGGATATAGAATATACACTGCCGCAGGCCAGTAATGAGGGGTCATGTTGTCAGTTTTTTTCTCATTGTACGAATGATCACCCTTTCGCTTTGACCACGAAAGATCTTGCGAGGTCACAAGAGCAATAAGATAACTTAGGCTGGGCGCGTTTTTCTGTGTTTCCTTCTCTTTTAGGCATTTGTGTCTGACATTTCAGCAGATAAGTTGTGGAAAAGTTTTTTCACCTTTTTTGCTGCGTTTTTTATGCTGTATATTTCTCTGCTGTGGAATAATGAACGCTATGATGACACGGCGTTCGCATGTGGGTTTTATTTCTTCTTGTTCCTACAAAATTAAAACCATGAAGTGACTCGAAATCGTCTAACTGAGCATTCTCTTGCATCCAGTTTTCGTTGAGATGGCATCAGGGATAGCACGAACGAAAACAATGGACAAAGGACAGGTACACACGTCATAGACGCCTACTTCCAACTAGTTTCCAGCCTAAGGCTAACGTGACATGAGAGGACTAACCGGCGCATGCCCCAGATGACTATGAAAGAGAAGAAGGACATAAAATGTTTAATCATCATTTATTCGTTTCACGTTCGCGTTGGTCATCGCCGATCTTTCAGTCGGAAGTTTGCGCCTGTGTTGTGTGTATCTCTTCTTTGTCAATTGTGTTTCGCGCTACCCCTCATGTCATGAATCAGACGTACCGAGTTGCCGAAGTTCCCACCCTTGTCTCATTGACACTACTCTTAGTGGCCCCTTAAGAAGTAGTGTTAAACCGAGCATCATTCAGAGCTTATTCTGGTGTCAAGAAGAGGAAAGAAAGAAATGATGCCTTGGTTATTGAGAGGGGAGCTAGTTCGACAGTTGGTATATGGTTCGCTAAACAGGATAAGGTGCGAAAAAAGTAGACTAAAACGGAGGTCGTCCTTCAACTCTCCTGTTATTTTACTGCGATATCCTGTTGCATGAGACACTACTTTGTTTTTAAATTCACTACTACCGTAGTATCCACGACAGCGAGGAAAATAGTACTGAACGATGAACAAAAAAGTGCGAAAATAAGAAAGGCAACCGAATACAATAATTACACCGTACCTATGAATAAAATACTAAATTTAAGACTGCGCCTATGTATGGAGCGATAACTGTCAGTAAATACATAATCATCGACGGCATTCGCTGAACTCCGTGTGGAAGAGCTTCCAGTTTCCAGATCTGTACACTCCCACATCCCAATATATCCCTTCACGTATTGAATTCCTTACGTTTGGTGCGTTTTTACTTAGCGCGAAGAGGTCGTGATGACATCCGAAGCGCGATGACAACTTTTTGCAGCTTTATTTCGCTTGCAACATTCATTTCTTCGCCAGTGGAAATTCTCTTGCCTGATTTCGTCATAGGAAAGCGGCAGATGCTTAGGGCAAATTTCGCTTTTGTAATTTATTTTGGGAACCAATTTAGGCCGAAATGAGAGCTAGGAGCAGCTAGAAGAGCGGCCATTGGAATGCACAGCTCGTATTAAGTTACACGAAGAGAGCTTACAATGACGCAACGTTTAAGGTGACTTTCATCTTCTAAACCGCTCCATTGCCATCGTTATTTCCTGTTTTGCCTCTTCAGATTCGTCGGTACGGCCACAGGTGCGAAGACAGACAAACCGCAACCTGGAGACAGGCTTGGCTTAAGAATATTTAGTTTGTTCAACATTGATATATTCCTCTTGATTTGCCTGTTGGGTTACACAGTTTCCGCACACCTTCTTACTGAGTCCTTGTTATTCTTGTTTTATAACTTCGCTTGAAACCATGCGATAGCAAAGTGAAACGGGTCGGGAGTATTAGTAATCATGAGCCCACGCCACTCAGCTGACTTGGTAACTTCTTTTATATTTATTTATTTATTTATACAGAATACCCCTAAAGGCCCTCGAGAGGGTATTACATAGGGGGGGGGGGGGGCACAGGCAATTGAACAGAATGTGCTGATGCGCATTCATACGAACGCTTCTTGTGTAAACGTCCCCCTTGGAATACCGCGGGCGTCTCGATGAATCCGTGCGCACGCTGGTTTCTGGTAAGACAACTTCTTGAGAGTGGTAGCCAGTCTTCAAGACAGATGCTGAGACATTGTAAGTGAGGTAAGACAAAGTTTACAAGGAATTCTTAATTTGCCTGCTGTTCGCGATAGGCGTAGAGTTTTCTCTAAAAAAGTAGTTAATTAGAATTCCTCTGCACTCAATAGCAAGTGATGTGTACTTGGAACTACCATCACAACGAAAAAAGTCGTGTTATCTGTTTATAAGTTTCACTGCATGATGGCGCACTGATGACAAGAGGTTATCATGAATGTGTGTCATCATGGTTTTACTGCCTCTTGCCTATGTCAATATGGAGACATAAAAGACGGTGACAATGCAACCACCCCGCTCCCATTTTCTGTATTCTGATGATCTGTGCAAAAACTTTCGTGAAGGAATGAAACTTTGAAACTAGCCAGCCGAAATGAATTATGGCAGTAGCCAAAGAAGCGGTATGTCTTTACGAGCCTTCACCTTGCATTGAATGGGAACTCCGAAGAAATTTGCTTTTTTATCAGGCGTGTGCACTCTGCAGCGCATCAGTTCAAACGTATCCAGTCACAGCTCAGAAATTGACTAAGGAGGCAGGGGGATAATGAACTAAATTAATGAGTCGTTTTCGCGGGCTTCACAAACAGAGCAGAGGCTATCCGCGCCTTAGTAAAATGTGCGAAATAGATACACACTGCCTTAAGTCATTACATCCGCATTCAAATACGAATGTAAGGATGGATTTCCCCCTTTCAATATAAAGCCGAAATGGCGTGAAGTTTACACATTCTGCGAAATAACGAACTAATGCATAGTAAAGGAAAAAAAGGTATACTTAATTAATAAATTCTAAAACATTCCTTTTTAGATGACAGTTATTAAACCCTGCACCGAGACTCCAAGAGTAATGTGAGAGGATTATTAATAGTACATATGTGAACACAAAAAAAAAGGCTCTGCCTCTCCCGTAAACGAGAGTAGAGTAAGCATGAAATGTTTACTGGCCTAATGTCATCTCGGTGGACACCCGAACCGCACCGTACAGGAAGGGAGGAACGCCACCACCCGTTCAGCGCGATGCCTTGCCATTTGAACGCAAGGTTTTTTGAGGAAAGGAAATGGCGCAGTAATTCTCTGCCATCTCGGTGGACACCCGAACCGCACCGTAAAGGAAGGGAGGAACGCCACCACCCGCTCGGCGCGATGCCTTGCCCTCTGAACGCAGCGCTTCTCATCCGGATCACGTATGAGAACGAAGTGTAACGTGGCATTTATGTGCTTTTTGCACGCGTTATTAGAAATCGGAAATTATAATTCCGCGCATTATCAAACCCACAGCTCCACTGATATCTTGATAAACATTGAGAAGGCACTGGCAGCAGTTATTTTTTGTCTCGTTTGGAGACCAACCGGCGCTTGCATGCCGGTCGCGTAGGAGGACTTAGAGAGTCTCGTTAAAAGAGTACCGGTTCTCGCTTCGGCGAGCGCGGCTTCGGCCGCTTATCTGTCTTTTGAGCAGCGTCCGCCGGAGCGGACGCAGTTGTTGCTGCGACGCGCGTCTTTCCTTTCCTCTCTCTCCTTCCTCTGATCTTTTAACTCTCCTCTATCTGCACGTGGCAGCGGTGGTGGCTTGGCTCGAGCCAGTAGCAGGCCCGTGCAATTTCCTTTTCATCCTTCTCTCACTCACAACAACAACAACAAGCCATGAGTATCTGATCTCGCTTCGGCGAGCGCGGCTTCGGCCGCTTATCTGATTTTTGCAGCAGCGTCCGCTCCGGCGGACGCAGTTGTTGCTGCGACGCAGGTCTTTTCTTGCCTTTTTCTCTTTCCTCTGATCTCTTACCTCTCGTCTATCTGCACGTTGGCAGCGGTGGTGGCTTGGCTAGAGCCAGTAGCAGGCCCGTGCAATTTCCTTTTCATCCTTCTCTCAGTCACAACAACAACAAATCACGTCAAGTCTCGTACGGTGCCCGGATGTTCTCGTTTCAGAGCCCGGATGAGTGGATTTCAGTGCCCGGATGATGGCTCTCGGTCTCGGCGTGACGTCACCACACTGCCGAAAACGGGAGCTAAAAGCATTTCATGCTTAATACCAGCAGACAGAAAGGCTACGGCACAAAGTTTGGACAGGCACTCTGCGTTCTGAAAAGGAGTCTGTCGAAGAGCGACTAAAGTAACCGTGGCGCAGGTACGGCTCTACACAAAGCTTCGCAACCACAATATAAATTAAGAGGCTACACTGTCCGAGAAAGACAGAGCGTCGCAGATTGGACGGCGCGTCACTGGGATCTTCGGCAAAAAATCTGGTTGCGCTGAGTCGGTATTAGCTCACTGTGGCTCCCGCTGGATGAGGCAACAGCAACTGTCGCTGCATGATCTGGTGCGCTGGCAAATAAATATGAACTACCAAGCTGTAGGACCTACACCATTCAGGCAAAGGCGAAAACATTTCTTTCGCACCATATTTAGCCCACCTGGCCTCTCTGTGGTTAGGATGCTTGGCTGCTGAGAAGTTTGCTCCCGCCGTGGCGGTCACGTTTAGAATGCGGCAAAGGCAAATGGTGCCTATGTACTGTGCTATGTCATTGAACGTTAAAAACTCCAATGTAGTCAAAATATTTCCGGAACGCTCCGCTATGGTCTCCTTAAAAGCATATGTTGCGTTGGGACGTTCAACCCCATTTATCATACTGTACCATACCATGCTATACCATCTACAACTATTTCCTTAGTGGAAGGGAAAACTACAGGTAGTAGTGCCAGGAAGGAAGTGCTTCTCGAACGAAAAATATTCAAAGTTGATTGGAGTACTACGCCCAAGGAACCAAATTTCTACCGAAAATTCTGGTAGTTCACCAACTGCCTAAGATGTAGCTTCAAGCAAGCTTTATAATTGCAACAGTTAGAGGCAATTATGAACTTAAATGACTGCCAGATTGTTTCGTTTATTGTGGGGAACTTGAAAACCTAACCTGGAAGGAAGATATGTACTTTGAAATCTCCTGTTGTGGACAGGTTTGTAGATATATAAAAATGAAGCTTTTGCGTTTCAAGTTAAAGCCATAGAGGGCGCCTGAGTCCACACAAAGCTCATCACGGGTCCAGGGTATTGCGTCATTCGGAGGGGAGATTTAGTTGAATACGCTGGGACCAGAAGCCATCTGTAGGGATTGCATAAGGCTGAAGTCTGAAGAGCGTCAGGCTTCGTAATCCCTTAACGCAGACTTGTCATTCTCCCCCACGTTCACTGTGAACAGCTGCTGTTTATTTCGTGGGAGACGATGGGGTCAGGTAACGAGTACAAGCTTTATAGTTTATAGTACTAAGCTGCGCTTGCCAGATATACCACATTACAGTCGCTGGAACAGGCCTGTCTAATATTTATTAAGCAAGGCGCATTCCATGACTGGTTTTTATCCTTTCACAGCTATTGTTAACAGGAAGATCACAGAAAAAAGAATTTTTAACACTGTCATTCTATATACCGGCCAATTCCAGTGGAGGCTTTCACAATGCTACGTGATATGACATTGCGTAAGCTCTTCACAGGCTGACAAATATGATCACAAAAATTATAAATCAAGAAGGAAAACGGAGAACTGCAGAGTATTGCTAAGTAACTTCGACACTCAGTAAGTATAATCAAGCAAAAACGCAGACTCATTACACACTTTTGTAGGCTCGGAAATGAAAATGGTTTATCCAATAGTTGCTCTAGTCCCCTAGTGGGCATAGTGCTCGGCCCACGCTTGTCCTTGGTGTCTTACCAGGCCACTGAGAGAAATTTCTCAATGCAGTTATTCGTCTTACAATATCAACCCGGGTAACCACAAGTAAAAGCATCGATTGGTGGTCACTCCATTTTTGGATGCGACGGACACAACATAATGTTGAAAAGCTGCGTCGTAATATCTGCGAATCTTGTCGGACGAAACGATTGGGGAGAAACTTGTGAGAAAAAGAATTTCAATTTGCGTTGGTAACCCCTCGCTCTGCATTATTATGCGGGAGTGCACATGGTGACAGGTGCACAGTACTGGCGCAATTGCGTGATATTTATGTTCCGAGCTCACGTAGAATTGCTTTCGGCATCGCATTATTAGACCAGTTGTAGAGGATCACCTGAAGCTCCTAAAAATAAAACAACCACTCCAAGCACAAGGGATGACCGAGCTGAAGTCTGCGATGACCTACATAAAAAACCACAACTCATTATTACGATTGTGTGCCTAGCATGCATAACGTGATGCTCTCCCTCTCTAATAAGGCGAAGCTTATAGATAGCAATAAGCATGGGAGTGGGAAACCTTCCGGTTAGAGCACAAGTGGCAATATTTGCGATACAAAACACAGGTGCTTTATAGCATCCGACTACGTACAATCGCGTTATATAACTTTCGGGAGTTCTCTCAATACAGGGCAATCTCATCGATGCTCTGTGAACGGTTGGGTGAGGGGAATTAAAAACATGGCCTCAGATTACTGCACCTCAAACATTTGAAGATTAAAAAAAAGGTTAAAAGAACTTCATTCCGAAATTTGAAAGAAACAAGTGTAATGCCCGTATGCAAATACTGAAGACGAAAAGAAATATTGGTGGCATGCTTTTATCGCGAAAGCCCGTTAAGGTTCATTAGCTTTCTCTCAAAAGAGCTGACATCAGAGAAGATTACGTTGATAGGTGGACCACTAAGAATGGATACACGAAATTACAAAAGGAAAACAAGTTGCTCATATGCGCATTTCTGGTTGTGTGAACCGGCTTTCATTTTCAAATGAAATGTCCACCTTGTGAAGTAATGACTGAGCTCATAGATGCGCTACGAGTCGTTATTGTGCAGGTGCATTTGTCTTTGTTCATTCTGCCCACTCTCAGTGCATCTAAGTCACAAGCCAGCTTCATGAAAAGCAGACTTCTCGAACAACTGTTATGTCGAGAACTAAAACAGTGAGTGTGATTGTCATTTCTTCCTTCAGGTTGCTTGTACTGAAACGTGCATTATATTCTCTGATTTCTCAGCATACACAGTAACTTCAGTCTTTTAAATGTAGCTTATTCCATTAAAGGGTTTTATTTTCCGCACGCCTTCAAGAATGCTTTTGCCTTCTGAATTAGTTTAAATCTTTGACTCACAAAGATCATTGCAGTAACTGATATCTAACGCTCAAATATAGATAATGAATTCTGCGCGATGCTGGAGGGCTCTCGATATTTGTAGTCCACTTGAGATTATTTTATGAACCCTGATTTCACGGAGCACACAAGCGCTTATGCAGTCCAGTTTTTTTTTCAAGTTTTGCCACTGCAATATGCACCAGAAATTGACCATGCTGTATAAACGTTATAGTAAAGTGAGCTCGCTTCCGTCAGCACCGGAAGCTTAAGAACCGGTATGATTACCGGGTAAGTTAGGCTAAAGTTTTATTCTTGGGCGTTACTGCAGCTCGGTTGCGCAGACCAGTCCAACGCCTGTAAAAAAAAAAAACAACAGGGCTCAATGCCAGCGAACGACTTACGTGAATCACCACGTGCACAGTTCGCTGACACTGTGTTGCACGCTCTTGAGAAATAGGGCTGTAATTTCGTCAGGAAACTTTGCTATTCTTCGATGGAGGTGTCTGCTTATTCGTGGCAGCTAGCATAATGACGTCGTGCTTAGCTGAAACCGTGCTTCGCTTGCAGTGTTTCAACACCCACATGCCGTAAGTACGCTGGTCCCACGGGTGTGAGTAAACTTACACACACGCCCAAAAGTGCACAAGCACAGGCGCGTCTACGTGGAGGACAAAGCAACCTCTCCTGCGTCGTGAGAACGTTGCGAAAGCAGCCCACGTCTCCGGTGCCAGCTATATGGCGGACCGGTGTGTGGAATAAAGAATATACCGAGCGAGTTTTGGTCGCATGCAACCCTGCCATCGTTGTCTCAGAGGACTCGTTTCGGTGACGCTTCGTGCAGCGTTAGGAGTGCGCGGGCGCTGTTTTCTGTGGGAGCACACGCGGCTGCACTATGCACTTTGTACAGTACGCAGTGCCAGTCCCTACCATAGCGTTAATAATTTAGGAGCTCTCGCTATACGTCCGCGTCTCCGCCACTTGATATCAGCACAATCTGATGTCGCTGGATGTCCGGCGGACTTTATTTCTTCATTTAAGCTCTGCAGTATAGTAATGGCGTCCTATATGAGGGCTAACATTCATATTGCGCTTGTTGAAAGCTTTTTTGAGGGTCTTTGTTTGTGTCACGAGTGATAAATTGTTTGCAGTCTTACTATAAAGTAAATTTCTGAAGTTTACGAAGAAAACTGAAGGCGATGCTTATGCGACCACTTTCCGTAATTCATAAAACGAACACATTCTGAAATAGGGCAAGTATTGATGTTCTTAATTACGAAAACTACATGCAGTTTGGTCCTTATGTCAGCTGTAAAAAGTAATTTATGTAGTCTCACTTTTTGCCTCTCCCGTACCCCTCCCAGTGTGTACAAGTTACGCGGGTTGTCGCCATTGGCTTGGACAAATAGTTATAGAAGCAGTGCATGGCCCAGACGACCATAATGACAAGTACAGTGCAGTCATAATGGCCATGCTGATGTACGGGGCGAACAAAAATGATGACGTGAAGCGTCAAGTTGAGTAAGACCTGTGAGCCTCATCCACATTTCCAATATGTATGAGTTACCAACGCGTCGTAACATGTATGCAAGCATGCAGATTAGCAGTACAAGTGCGGAAGAAATGAAGCTATGTACAAAAGACCTTTCTTTATGCGTGTTCTATACAGCATACAAGCAAAGCATGTAGCTTAGAATGACAGAGTTGAGAGCGTTTGGTTGACTACAGGTGGATGTGTTTTATTTTCATGACATACTTCATACACTGTACACCTGCATATTAATGTAGGATTCATCTGAAAAGCATAAAACGAATTCTCAGTCAGTACTCACACAGTGATAATTAAAAATAAATTTCACAAATATATCCGACCATTTAATATTTCACTGGCTTTTATAGAAGCTTGAAAAAGCCATTTACTAAGAACCAAACCATCACAATTAATTTCACAAAAACAATTTTTTTGTAACTGGAAACACAGTAAAAACTACAGGCCTAGAAAGAAGCAGATACAATGCACTTACCCGGACAACACTGTGTGCAGGAAGGCTCTTAAAGTTGTCTCTAATTTCGTGCAAAAAGGATGGTGCGACATACAAGTCTACGCTAATGTATTCTTTCTGTGCGCAGTACTGACTGCACGACACAGGGAGGAAGGAATCAATGATGGTAACATGTGAAAACGGCCCAACACTTACCGGCAAGTAGTCTAGAAGCGCACATCCCCGAAACCTTATGCTTCCGCTCACAGCTTCCATTAGCTCAACATATGCAAGAAAATGTACGTTTCCTTGACGTGAAGTCAAAAGGCAGTCACAGGTGCCAGCCACAGCTCACTTAGGTATTCCAATACCTCTACAGAGCACCTCACGAAAAACGTATAATGAAGCTTTCAGAAGGGCTCTTTGTATAAATTTAACCAAAGACAGTCGGCACGAAGGCCTTTGGATATAATGACCCTGAAAGCTGAAGTGTCCTTACATGTCTGCTTTCAAAAACAAGGCTTCGACATAGGTCCTTTTGCTTCTGCACCTGCTGTGAAACGCTTGTTATCCCGGCCGCTTCTCAAAGCTTCGCAGTCTCTCTTTTTGACTGTTTGTTGAACCATTTTATAAGTTAGAAAGGTCTCCATAGTAAAACTTTCATCACTCAATAGCTTAATCAGCAGGTAGTCACGGTGTTGTGAATCCTGTTTGAAACAGAGTTGAAGCGGTGAATAACAATCACTGAGATAGCACGGATACTTTACAACTTAAAAAGGTATATTTAAGGATTGGTTTATGGTTTATGAGAGATTAACGTCCAAAAGCGACTCATGCTATGAGGGACGCCGTAGTGAAGGGCTCCGGAAATTTCGACCACCAGGGGTTCTTTAACGTACACAGACATCGCACATTACACGGGCCTCTAGAATTTCGCCTAGATGGGACTTCAACCGCCGCGGCAGGAATTGCACCTGCGTCCTTCGGGTCAGCAGCCGAGCGCCATAATCAGTGAGCCAGCGCGACGGGCTTATCTAGCTTATCTAGTTTCATAGATATCCCGCAGACATCAATATTATTAATTAGGTAAGTGTTTAATAGTTGAGGAATGTGTTGAAGCAGAGCTTGCATTGCATAATTAGTGCAATGAGGATAGATATTTCAGTGTTCACAATGTCGCGTGTCGTGACTGGTGTTTTCTTTAACGGATACTTCTGCTGAACGCGTTAGCGCATTACACTTTACTTTGCGTTTTGTCAGGGCTAAACATAAATTAAAGCTTTACAACACCTCTACTCTTATTAATACTGGTTTCAGAAAAAGTTCATCCCTATTGCGGTCAAATGGAGAGTATTGAAAACTTTAAAAGGGCGCAAACACACACGACCACAAAGTACAAGAGACGAGACACAAGCGCCGACTGTCAACTGTGTTAATGGAGAGTATTGCATGACTAATAATTTCGGGTTGTGGCCTAGTTAGTTTTTGTATATTATTATTTGTATTCGTTCCCCACATTAAAACGCAGTAGCCGAAGTGGGATTAGAGTCGAGAATATTACAGCAGCTGTATTAAGTTTCTTGGGAGAAAATCTCTGAGTCTCTAAGGAGTGCCTATCACTCACGCAAGTTTGGCAGTTATATGATCTACATCCTTTTCCCAGGACATAATTTCTGAAAATATAACTCCTGAAAGCTGTAAATTTGGTGACAATTTCTATGTTGTTGTTTAGGGCAAGTGGTGAAGCCGGTGTATTGTACTTTCCTTTAGAAAGATAAACGCTTTTGTTTTGCAGTCGTTACTGAACAGTTTTGGTCAGCCCATCCACTAATTTTACAGCACAAGGATTTAGCTACATTGAAGAGTTCTTCACAGGTATCGGAAATGCAAACTACTGTTCACGACATCGCGACACTTCTAGACAGGCAAGGTCAAGTTGAATTTATTTTTTTAGATTTTGAAAAGACGTTTGACCGCGTGTGTATCCAAAAGTTGCTTCTAAAATTAAAGCCGATATTAAAAAACTATTCTTTGCTACAATGGATAGAGGCATATCTTTCTTTAAGAAAATAAAGCGTGTTCATCGATGGAGTGTGTGCAAGGCCGGCACTTGTTCGTTCCGGTATTCCACAGGAATCTGTTCTTGGCCCGTTATTTTTTTATATTTGTCAACGTCGTAGTAACGAATATACCGGTGAAAATCAGGTTTTTGGAAGACGACTGCATCGTTTATAATGAAATTAACAGCCCAAGAGACCAGACCGTATTAAGTTCTTCATTCACCACTATTGAAACATGGTTCTAAAAATCGCAAACGAATATAAATAAAGAAAACAGAAGCTATGACAGTCACCAGAAAACCACAGCCATTACATTTTAAAGACTGCATCAATGGACAAGTTCTCTCTTTTGTAAGAAGTCACAAATACTTAGGGGCATTTTTAACATCCGATCTCAGTTGGAATGAACACATTACCTACATCACAAAAAAGGCCATGGAAAAACTGGGTTATCTTAGCAGTTGTTTGCGACAGTTACCACAAGAAATAAAACTTATAGCTTAAAAAACCTATATGAGGCCAATCTTTAAGTATTGCTCTAGCGTATGGGGTCCATGGACCCAGCAAAACATCATTAAGTTGGAGACCATGCAAAGAAAATCGCTGAGATTTATATTCAGTTCCTATAACTGGCGCACAGCACCACGCATACTTGTTGAACAGCCTGGCTTAGACCCCCTACGAATCAGACATTACGGAGAAAGGTTGAAGTTCATGTATTTACGGTACCATGATAAATAGGAGCAGACAGTAGGTACATTGAATCAGTCACTAGACATCCAAAGCGATCGCACCACTCCAAAAAATCAAAGGAATATTCTAGTAAAACTGATGGTTTCAAAAATTCGTATTTCCCACGAATGGTCCGAGATTGAAACTTGCTATTTCCCCACAGATTGGAAAGTGAGTCGGCTAAGTCATTCTGCGGCACGGTAAAGAAAGACGTAGAAATGTCAGTCTTTTGGGAAACATATAAAGTGTATCTTGTTTTGTTTATTCATTTGTTGTCATTTTTCCTGTCACAGCGATGGTCTACAAGTAGGACTCATGTGCCTCCATTTTTCCATTTTTGCATGTGCAAACTATGCTGAAAAATGTCTTGCAATGCTTTTATGCTGTGTTCTGTTTGATATTATCTGTATTTCCCACTCCTGCCTAAGGCTGCAAATCAAGGCTGGAACTATCTTCGAAATAAATAAATGAATACATGTGTCGTCGGCGCAGATCATGAACTTAGCCCTAGCATCAATAACAACAATGACATTCAGATATATGTTGAATACCAAAGGCCCAACAATGCTCCTTTGCGGAACTCCAAGGTTTACCTGTGCGTTATATGCAGAAATAACGTTCTCATCAACATACTGAAAAAATTCTGAAAGGTATGATTTGATGAGGTGTAGAGATTTGCCGGAAATACCGTAAGATTTGAAATTTTCAAAAATACATTTCGGTTCAATCAGTCAAAGGCCTTAGGAAAGTATAGAAGGATACCTAGTACAAAATTTCTGATTTGCGTATTCTTCAGTATGCATTCCTTCTTTTCCAAGAGAGCGAGTTGTGTCGAGCGACATTTGCGGAATCGATACAGTACATCAGTAATGAAGCTCTGTTTTTTAGAGTGGGATTGAAAACCGCCAACATTAGCTTTTCAAGACCTTTTGGTTTGGTTTGGTTTTATGGGGTTTAACGTCCCAAAGAGACTAAGGCTATGAGAGACGCCGTAGTGGAGGGCTCCGGAAATTTCGACCACCTGGGGTTCTTTAACGTGCACTGACATCGCACAGTACACGGGCCTCTAGAATTTCTCCTCCAAAGAAATTCTAGCCGCCGCGGCCGGGATCGAACCCGCGTCTTTCGGGTCAGCAGCCGAGCACCATAACCGCTGAGACACCGCGGCGGCTAAGACCTTTTGATAATACGGGTAAGATTGAAACGGGGCAACAATTATTGAGTTTATTTTGATCAGCTTTTGTGTATATGGTGTAAGAAAGAGAGTTGGGGTTTGCTGCCTCAGCGGCTAGCGCCGATGAAGGAGAGGAAGACGACAGAAGACGAAGCTGACGAAGCTCGGGTGCGCGCTTGCGAACGCCGGCCTGCTGAGAAGCACTGCTGGAACAAGGACTGTGGCTGTCCACACTACCTATGCGAGTCCCCACATTACACTTGCTGCTTGCTCTTCTCCTGGAGCTACGCCACGATACCCAGGCTACCAGGCTCTACCACGACATCCGAAACTTCGGCCCAACCTGTCCCCACCGCTGTCATCTGTTTTGGTGCCGTCAGTCAGCGCGACCCTGCGATATTCAGCGGCACTGATGACAGCGATGTAGAAGATTGGCTGGCCTCCTACGAACGCGTGAGTGCTTACAACAAATGGGATGACGTCGTTTAGCTCACGAATGTCATCTTATACTTGACTGATGTCGCCAATTTGTGGTTCCGCAGCCACGAAGAGGATTTTACTACCTGGGCGGCTCTAAAAACCAGCCTGACTGACGTCTTCGGCCGCCCCGCTGTCCGAAAACTGTGCTGAACAACGGTTGCGGAGTCGTGCCGAGCAGAACGGCGAGAACTTCACGAGTTATATCGAGGACGTCGTTGATTTGTGTAAGCGGCTCAATCCATCTAAAAGCGAGGCTCACAAAATCAGACACATTCTGAAATGGATTGAGGACGATGTGTTTGAAATGTTGTTGTCTAAAGATCGCCAAACCGTCTCCGACGTGGTGTCTTTGTGTCAGAGCTACGACGAGCTCCGCAAACAGCGACACGTCACCCGCCGTACCACTTGCTCGGATTACACCATTTCGAGCTTGGCAGCAGGCAGTCCTGCCCACGAACAGCCGACACTTTTTCAGCACATCAAGCAGCTTGTGCGGGAGGAGGTCACTCGCCAATTATCGCTGGTTACCTGCCAACCCGCTCCAACGCCATCGCTGTCGCCTTTTATTAAGCGTGTCATCCAGGAGCAGGTAGCTGAGGTCCTGCCGCCTGCTAATCCACCCCCTCTGGTCACTGCACCGCTGACATATGCTGAGGCCGTCGCCCGGCCACGACCTCAGCCGGTTATGCCTGCTTATGTGCCACCTGTCAACGTATACCCTCAGCAGCAGCTCGCCCCTGCATTGCCACTGACTCACCATCCTCTGCCTCGCACCGGTCCCCGCCCTGTGAATCCGTGGCGCACCCCAGATAACCACCCGATTTGCTATGCCTGCGGTCTCGCTGGTCATGTGGCCCGCTGGTCCCGCACGCACGGATCCCGTCCTTACGACTACGGGCGCCCACCGACGTACGACGCTCCGTTGCCTTCCATCCCTGTCACTTCTCCTCTACCTCCTCAGAGTCCCTCTCCGTCTCGCTCCGACTCCTACACCCGAAGCAATAGGTCGCCATCTCCTCGACGCTGTTCGCTCTCTCCTATGCGCCGCCGGTCACCACCCCTCCAAACGGAAAACTAGGCGCCGCAGTTCCGGAGGCAAGAACTGCGCCGTCAACGACCGCCTCAAGCCCTATTATCACCGCTCCCATGAATGTTACTGAAGTGATCGTTGAAGGCGTTACTGTTGACGCGCTTATTTACACTGGTGCTGCCGTGTCCATCATTAGTTGCAACTTGTGCCGCAAACTAAAAAAAGTGATGACGCCGCTTTCTGACCATTCGCTTCGCACCGCCAGCGCTGACCCCATTCGCCCACTGGCAGCGTGCACTGCCCGCCTCGTCATCCAAGGCCTCTCTTACACCATTGAGTTCTTCGTTCTCAACCGCTCCTCTCATGACACCATCCTCGGGTGGGACTTTCTGTCCGCGCATCACGCCATCATTGACTGTGCACGTGCTGAAATTGATTTGTCGCCGCTGTGTGATGCTCTTGTGGACTCCTTCCCTGTTACCGCCGCGCCTATTCTCGCCGCTGACGACGTCGACGTACCAACTTTCTGTTCTGTTTTCTTGTCGCTAACTTGTGCTGCGCTCTCTGACCCTACTGTCCTTTATTCACCCTCTCCTCTTTGTGCGCAACGCAAATCTGCCATGCTCCCTCATGCCGTGCTCACACTTTCTGGTGGTTGTGGCGCCCTGTACGTCGCGAACCCGTTGCCATTCCCCACCACTTTACTTCGGGGAGAATCGCTTGGCACGGTTGATGTCATCGATCTCGACGACGCTTCTCCTCTCCTTGATGACCCGGACACCCATGGCATCAACGCCCTCATTCCTCCCGCCGACGTCGCCGACCCGTCCTCCCCGGATATGTTTTCCTATTCGGTCGATGCCGCTCTACCACCTCACCAACGCGCCCAGCTCATCGCTTTGCTGCAGCGCTTCCGCGCATCCTTCGACTCTCCTAAAGCACCGTTGGGTCGTGCAACAGCAGTTCGCCACCATATCGACACTGGCAACCATGGACCCTTGCGCCAACGCCCCTACCGCGTCTACTCCGCCGAGCGCCGCATCACTGATGACCAGGTGAACGACATGCTACATCGCGACGTGATCCAGCCCTCTCACAGCCCGTGGGCTTCTCCGGTCGTGCTCGTCAAGAAAAAGGCCGGCTCCATTAGATTCTGCGTAGACTACCGCGGGCTAAACAAAATTACTCGGAAGGACGTCTACCCCCTGCCTCGTATAGATGACGCGCTGGATTGCCTGCAGGGAGCGGAGTACTTTTCTTCGTTGGATCTGCGCTCTGGGTACTGGCAGGTGCCGATGGCCGACTTCGATCCCCCGAAAACAGCTTTCATCACGCCTGATGTGCTTTATGAATTTAATGTGATGCCCTTCGGTCTGTGCAACGCGCCTGCCACTTTTGAGCGTATGATGGACAACATCCTCCGTGGAGTTAAATGGCAGACATGCATCTGCTACTTGGACGACGTTGTCATCTTCTCCAAGAATTTTCCGTCTCATCTTCTCCGCCTCGAGATTGTTCTTCGCTGTCTCAGTGATGCTGGCCTGCAGCTGAACTTGAAAAAGCGTCGCTTTGGCGCCCGAGAGCTGACTATTCTAGGCGACATCGTGTCCAAGGATGGTGTACTCCCGGACCCTGCCAAGCTCCGCGCAGTTTCTGATTTTCCGAAGCCCGCATCCCTGAAAGAACTGAGAAGCTTTCTTGGACTTTGCTCCTACTTTCGCCGGTTCATCGAGAATTTTGCTGCCGTTATCGCCCCGCTGACGCAACTTCTCGGTGGTAGCCACGACTTGTCGGCTTGGTCCCCTGCATGCGACGAAGCTTTTGCAACGCTGCGCCAGCTTCTCACCTCTCCTCCGATCCTGCGCCATATCGACCCTTCCGCGCCTACAGAACTCCACATGGACGCCAGCGGCATTGGTCTCGGTGCCGTTCTAGCTCAGCGAAAACCTGGTTTCAATGAGTACGTCGTTGCTTACGCCAGCCGTACGCTCACAAAAGCGGAGACTAATTATTCCGTCACAGAAAAAGAATGTTTGGCGATTATTTCAGCGATCACAAAATATCGTCCTTACAAGTATGGGCGCCGGTTCATTGTTATTACCGATCACCATGCCCTTTGCTGGCTGTCTTCACTCAAAGATCCATCTGGCCGCCTGGCTCGTTGGGCTCTCCGTTTACAAGATTACCACATTCGCGTCATTTATCGTTCCGGTCGTAAACACTCCAATGCAGACGCTCTCTCGCGCTCCCCTCTGACCTCTGATCCTGACCCACCATCTATTTCCGGCATCACACCTTCTCTTGACAACATTGATATGGCTTCTGAGCAGCGCAAAGATCCTTGGATTACTTCTCTTCTAGGATTTCTTAGCCAACCGCTCAGCGCGCCTCCCTTCTAGAGCCCTCTGTCGTCAAGCTCATCACTTTGTCGTGCGTGACCAGCTGTTGTACCGTCGGGACTACCTCCCCGATGGTCGCAAATGGCTGCTCGTGATTCCAAGGCATCTCCGCTACGCCATTTGTGCCAGTTATCATGACGACCCGCAATGCGCTCATGCCGGTCTGCTGAAACCTTTTACGCGGCTACGCCTTCGGTATTATTGGCGGGGCATGTACCGTTTTGTCCGCCAGTGCGTACGTTCTTGCCTGGAATGCCAGCGTCGCAAGAACCCACCACCGCACTCATCTGCTCCTCTGAAACCTTTACCGTGACCCGCCCGGCTATTCGACCGTGTTGGAATTGAGATTTATGGCCCTCTTCCCATCACTGCCGCAGGGCACCGCTGGATCATCGTCGCCATTGATCATCTCACGCGCTATGCCGAAACTGCCCCGTTGCCAGCTGCGACGGCCTCTGACGTAGCCGTTTTCATACTTCAGCACATCATTCTTCGTCACGGTGCGCCTTAGGAATTGCTCAGCGACCAGGGTCGCGTCTTCTTGTCCGGCGTCGTGGAAGCCCCTCTTCGGGAGTGTCATGTCGTTCACCGCACGACGTCTTCGTACCATCCGCAGACGAACGGCATGACCGAGCGCTTTAACCGGACCCTCGGCGACATGATGGCCAAGTACATTTCTGCCGATCACTCAGACTGGGACCGCGTTCTACCTTTCCTTACATACGCTTACAACTCTGCAACGCAAGCCACTACTGGTTTTTCCCCGTATATTCTTCTGTACGGACGCGAGCCTTCCTCCGTCATGGACAACGTACTTCCTTACCGCCCCGATTCGTCCGAATTTACAACCGTTTCTCAGGCCGCTGCGCATGCCGAAGAATGCCGTCAACTCGCCCGTTCTTTTACTTCACACGACCAGCACCGTCAGAAAAGCTCCCGCGCCGTTTCTCCCGGTCTGCCGCCGCCCTATCTTCCTGAATACTTGGTTTGGCTTTGGGTGCCCTCCTCAAGCCCAGGACAGTCTACAAAACTGCTGAGCAAATAAAAGGGCCCCTATCACGTGGTGCAGCAGACATCGCCAGTTAGCTATCTCGTGGAGCCCACCACGCCTTCGTCTGATCATCGCCGCCGCGGCCGTGAAATTGTGCCCTTAGGCCGCCTGAAGCCGTACTACGACCCAGCTT
The DNA here is from genome assembly GCF_055824585.1 of Amblyomma mixtum. Lineage (NCBI taxonomy): Eukaryota > Metazoa > Arthropoda > Arachnida > Ixodida > Ixodidae > Amblyomma > Amblyomma mixtum. The sequence goes on along the minus strand of NC_143019.1, from coordinate 103,448,360 downwards.
AGGCCGCCGTGATGGCGCCTTTTCATCCCGGAGGTATTGTAAGAAAGAGAGTTGGGGTTTGCTGCCCCAGCGGCTAGCGCCGATGAAGGAGAGGAAGAAGACAGCAGACGAAGCTGACGAAGCTCGGGTGCGCGCTTGCGAACGCCGGCCTGCTGAGAAGCACTGCTGGAACAAGGACTGTGGCCGTCCACACTACCTGTGCGAGTCCCCACATTACAATGGGTTTAATTTTAGCTAATTGCACATCATTGGGAAAAGTACCAGAAATGATACAAAGGTTTAATATATAAGCCAGATTCGGATAGATAACATTGAAAAGAAACTTAACCGGTGTATTTGGATTCCCTGCGCGTCGCATGCACTTCAATTTTAAGCTGAATAAATATTGTGTACACTTAATTGGTGCAAGCAGGAGAAAGATAGACACACTTAGAAGACTGCACATTAATGGTCACTGCATTGCGGCACAGGAGGCAATGGTAGATTTGTGAAATGGTCAATAAATAGGTCTACTAAAGTGGTGCCATGCACTATTTCACCATCTATGACAAGTTCTTCAATAGGAGCTGGTGTGGATGACCGGCCAAAGTCTCTAGTAAGCCTTCTGCAGGTAAGTTTGCAGTCTTTAATGAGTCTGAATGAATTGCAGTCTGAATGTTTTCTAGGCAACAAGTCTTAAGTTCTCTAAATTTTTTGTTCGGATAGTTTCGGTACTTATTGAATTCGTGGAGTAAGACCGAATCCCGAGTCTTTATAAACCTACTCAATATATCATTCTTAATTTTAATTTTAGTGAACAGCTGCTATTATACCCACGGTTTCCGAATTCTTTTCTGACGTCAAAATTTTTTGTTAAGTGAAGTGTTTGGTGTAAACCTGAGTGAGTTCGTCCAGAGAAAGGTGTTACGTAGCGCTGGGGTCCGCAATTGCAAATACGTCGCGCCAGTCAGCGACTTCATATCATTGTGAAATACACTTACTTAGAAGTGTAAAATTGATAGGTATGTCATTTCACAGTGTGGTTGCCTTTGTTTGCCTTGAAAGTTAGCACAGAGAAAAATGGGGATGTGGGCACTGAGGCCATAGAACAAGAGTCCAGCCCTCCCTTACTAGGATCGCAGAAAGTAATAAAAAGACCACTCGAAGTAGAAGGTTTTGGAGTAGCCCTCGTTGTTGAACTAATCGGACTGTACTTAGAGTATGAGTCTAGAATTAGTTTAAATTCCTTTTAAGGCACTGGAATGTATAAGCTTGTATAACGTTGAAATTACCACAAATTAGAGCGAGGTTGTTGTCGTAAGTGAATCTCAGTAGAGATTCAAAGGATTCAAGGAACGTTCTTAGGTTACCCTCAGGTGGCCAGTACATCATAGCGAAAACTGTTTTTGCTAGATTGTACACAGAGTGCATCGAAACCATATATTGGCTGTGTGAAAGATCTGATCAGTGCATAATTTACATCAAACCTTATCAGCATAGAAACTGCTGCTCCTCTCCCAAATTTGCTATTAAGGTTACAAATCCTGTGCTTAGAAATATTGTAATAATCACCCATGTTTCCATTAACACAGTTCACTAAACCAAGCTACGAGGCTGATGGCTTTGTTGATAGCCGACTGTATATCCGCCTGGAACACTTTAAAAGAACTTTCAAAACCTATTGCAATGATGCCGTTAATACTGTTAGGGTTTTTGTACTAGTGTGCCGTATCCTATAGCGCCTGTGTTGTTGGTGTTTGTTCTCTCCCCTTGTGCCCGTATCTTATGCTGCACATGAAGCATTCGGCTGACTGCTCTGAATGCGAGCATATGTTAGTTGGAAGTGCCGTCTCCGGAGAGAGAACGGGACTCAGTTCCTTGTTCGATGTTCAAGATTTGGCTAGCATACTGGTCATAAATTCGTCGAGACATACGTGCAAGTCTGTGTGGTATGCACTGTCGTCAGGCGGTGATTTCCCGGAGGTATTACAAAATCGCTCGCGTGAGGTTGCCTCTGAACGTTTTTTTAATGGCTGTGATGAAAACATGGATTGTGCGACGGCGGAAAAATCTCTGTTTGGACGGAAAATTTTCTTCATTTAGCTGCGCGTAGCTGGGCGCCGATTTAACCTAGAGTCGGGTGTGACAGTTATGCGCTGTTTATTGGAGGTCAATATTAAAATGTGGAAAGTATCTAATACAAACATGCTTAAGATTTCTTCGCTGAGCAGCTGGCTGGTTTCACCCTGTACAGAAATTTTCGACATTGAAAATCCGAACTTCTTAATGATGCATGAAATATCGGTGGGCTGAAGGGATTACTATTTGGCCTTATTTCTGTGGAGCCTGCAAGAAGGATAACACACTGTTCGTACGTTGTGATAACTTGACATATGTTTTCAATATTGTTTGGAGGGACAAAATGAAAAGAGGAGCTCTATAATGTTGCGAAGTTTTTATGGGGATGATATTACCAAGAAAGAATAAGTAAAATTCATATTCTCTACTTCCTGATGATGAGCAGGGCTTTGTAGTGAAGATTCTCGAAGAAGGTTTTTCGAGTGTTGCTTGGGGAGATGGTGCCATGCTAACCTGCTTGTAATGATATTTTACAAGAGGGCAGCACCGTTTTGATATATTCAGAGAGACACATGTCAGATACGTTCACAGAGGCAAGATATGTCTTTAGAGACACGTGTCAGGAAGTCATTGTTGCGAATAATGAAAAGCTCGTAATATATCCTTTGGTGCACCGGACCCAAAGTGAGCCAAGAGAGAGGAATTTGTTATTAGCAGATGTATATGTTCGATATACACAACGATGTTATGTATGTTCGTACGTAAGAGTGTAAAGATCCTGATCTTAATCTGACGAAAGAGCTAAATATCCGGTAGATTGTGAAAAGCTGCCTGCGTTCTGGCATTCTCGTTCTTCTCCACAAACAGCCGTTGCCGGCCAGTCTCATTAGGAAGAAATTTATTAGGAAGAAATGCATCGAAGAGGAGAAGCACGTTACACTCAGCGTTCCGAGGCGTCACAAAAAAGAAGAAAAAAGATCGCAGGAATAAAACAACTCTGAAGTGATATGGCGGCAAAGATACGCGAATTAGTCGGATTGAAGGATTACTACAGCATTGCTCACAAATTTTTTGAAATTTGGAACGCTTCCACGATTTCGTGAGCATCTCATCTCGGTGCTTGTAGAGTGAGTGAGCGAGTGAGTCAGTAAAGATTTATTGAAGAGGAAAGCGGCTGGAGCGCATGTAGGTGGACCCTCACTCTAGAACTACGGAGGAGTCTTGCAACCTTCTTGCGATGAGAAAGAGCGCTGCTTGGTCGTAGAGGCGTGCGCTCGGTTGTCGACAACATGCGTATCTTGCAAACTTTATGATCATTTCATCTTAGTTTCTTGACAGTTCTCAACTCTTCAGACCCGCACTCATTTGAATGGACCTCTCCTGGGCCCGCAAGCGCACATTAAAACTGGCCAGTTTAGCCTACATACTCTGTGTTGGAGGATAGTGGAATGACATAAACGACGTCAACCTTGCACTGAACATACTCGTAATTGCTCCGAACATCACAGCCCGAACATCAATTCGCGCAAAGTGTAACACTTTCTTCGTCATTACCCTTGCCTGCTCTGGGCTTCCGCGAGCTCTTAGCGATGCGTACCATCCAGTACATCTCCTTCGGACAGACCTTGCAGGTCCATCAGCCTTTTCCAGCGTATGGGCGCGCTTTCTTCGTGGCGAAGAGTGCGCGTGCCAACTCCGCGCGGAATTCGATGACTGTCGACGTTTTACCGTCCACCATTGAACGGACAACCCAAGCGTTCACAACTGCCGTTCCAACGATGAGCTCCACCACAGCTTTCCTATATCGCTTGAGCCCTTTCCGTAGACAGGAGTAGTAGGACGTCATTTGGTCACTGTAGTCTACGCCCTTTTTCGCCGCGTTGTAGTCGAGGACTGTGCGCGGTTTCATGATCAGCTCACCCTTTCTCTTTTTTTTTCCGGTATCAACAAGGCTGGCGTCATGCTCAGCAACCGTTGTCATCATGTGAAGGGGCCGTTTATCGAACTGCTTCAGCACCTTTAAGCCTTTGTGAGATTCAAGACCAACGACTTCCCCTTTTTTTACTGTAGCTTGTGTAACTTCTTTCAGAAGCCCCTTTCTGTTCGATCGGAAAGTGCCACGTAAAGATGTATCATTTTTCAACAGGCGTGATGCAAGCGGCATGCTCGCGTAGAAGTTGTCGACGAAAAGTGTGCGACCACAGCCGGTGAAGCCAGCCACCAAATTTACTACTACTTCTTCGGCATGCCCGCTATGGCGCAAGATTTTCCGGCATATATTTGCACTCTAAGTGTATAGCACTCTTTCGTGCAGGCCTTGTATAGCTTGACTCCATACTTGTGGGCTTTACCAGGGATGCATTGCCTAAATGCGAAGCGCGCACCCCACGGAATCATCGTTTCGTCAATGACAATCTCTTTGCCTGGCTCCAACACTGAGCAGAAATTGCGATTCATTTTTTTCTATCAAGGGTCGAATACGATAGTGACGATCCTGCTGTGCGCTCGGTTCCTCGTTACCTGCGAAATGCCAGAACCTTAGTAGCAGCAGAAACCGGTCGTGGGCCATGTTCTGGCGAATGCAGTTTACACCGTACAGATCGCTTCTTGCCCAGTAGTGCTGAAGACTAGGAAGGCTTACAAGACCCATGCAGATCAGTACACCAACGAACACTTTCATTTCTTGCACGTTTGCCTCAGTCCATTTCTTCACGCGCGATTTCTCTTGTAGTACGTTCGAGTCTACGTACTGCCTGCCATACCTATTTGTCTAATGAACTATCATGTCCCAAATGACATCAGTCAAAAAAGAGAAAACAAGCCGGGAGCAACGTTGCCAGTCGGGATGCTGATTAGCACAGGAGGGCTCGAATACGACATTTAACTCCAGTCGTTCTCGCATTCCAGCTTGCAGCAGGTAATGCAGCCTGAACATCACCATTTTCCAAATCATCAGATACCGCTTCACCGCAAACGCTTGACTCACCATCCCACAGTTCAGAAGACCCTTCCAATATCTCTTCGAGGCTGTCATCGTCACTGCTTCAACACTCAACCTTCGCTGGAGCAGAAGTTGTGCCGCACAAAGTAGATGACAACGTATTTGGATTGTCATGTGTCCCGGCGGATCTGCTTCCACCGTAGGGTCTTTTCTTCTGGTCTCCTGTACCTCCGTTGAATTTTTGACAGCCCATCACGATTTTTGAATGGTCGTAAAAAATGGAAAGCACAAGGATGAGGACCACGAGGCATGGCACTGAGAGTGAGCCAAGTTATTGCAAATAGGACAGACTAATTCTTCAGCTGAGCTCTTGCACACATTGTAAGCGCTTTTCAAAAGTACGTTGCTCATGTGGAAAGCGCCCGAACCAAAGGGTGGAGCGGGTAGCTGGAACATTTTGTGCGCCGTTTCCTGATAGCCGTTTCCTGATGCGCCGTTTCCTGATCATCAGACGCATTGCACCCGCCAATTTCAATAAATACAGGCGCGCTTTATATCTCTACCGCCATGTGTGATATGGTAGTGGAAACGCATTTTCATGCATTTGTGGAAGCATATCGCAGCCGCACAGCAAGGAATGCTTCGTCGTTTGCGCCAGCACGGCTGGACTGCGTTGCGTGACCCAGCGGTTGGCCACGACGCAGAAAACGTGTTAATATCAGGTTCATAATCGCTATATCAACGGTAATAAGAAGAAATAATAGCCATTTATAAAACTGATTGGTGCATAGTGTCCGCATCAAGATATTTGCCCAGCGTAACGTGTCGCTTTCCAGCATTACAGTTTGCGCAGCACATTCCTGAAGGTGCAGTTACTATTGTTCAGCGCAGTCGGCACACAGATTAACATAAAAGCACACTGTACTTCAGGGGAAGCAAATTGGTGTGAGTAGCTCTTGTGTGTAGTTCTTCCAGAAACTTATTGCTTCATTGCGAACCGGGAATTGTGAAAAAAAAAATGTTTGGCTGAATTCGTTATCATGCATGAGGAGGAATTGTTAATTCTGGAATACCAATGACTCAGAAAAGTGAAACAATGAGCCTACAGAACCGGAGACACCAACATAGTTGCGCTCAAATTTCACTTAGGAAGTATCGTAATCGTCCTTAAAAATTTTTGTTTGCAAGGAAGGTTGTTCTGTGAAACCTATATGAAATTTAATTGTCAGCAGAATGTCAAATCATCGTACTAGATACGATCACAGGCATACCTGCGTAGAACATGCTAGGTTGAAAAATGATGATCTGCCTTTGTTGTAGAGGGCTGAAAAGCGGGTGACTTCCGCCGCTCTTTAGTATTTAAAAAACTGTGCTCAATCTTTGGGCTTGTATCAAGAAATCCGCATGTTCAGATAGAATTTGCATCTTAAGGCAGATCTGTGGAACTGCAAGAGCCCTCTACTTTGCTCTGTTCGAAATTTTTCTCAGGTTAGGTTAGGTTTATGGGGTTTAACGTCCCAAAGCGACTCAGGCTATGAGAGACACCGTACTGGAGTGCTCCGGAAATTTCGACCACCTGGGGTTCTTTAACGTGCACTGACATTGCACAGTACACGGGACTCTAGAATTTCTCATCCAAAGAAATTCAACCGCCGCGGCCGGGATCGAACCCGTGTCTTTCGGGTCAGCAGCCGAGCATCATAACCACTGAGCCACCGCGGCGGCGAAATTTTTCTCAGACAACTTTTTTACCACTAAGGCTTGCGTCACGAAGGACCATATTGCTATACTTCACTTGCTATGCTTGGTCGTTAAAATTCTATTAAAGGCATAAATCATCGGAGCATTTGGCCAGTAAATATAAACACTTAACGTAATATTACGTTCAGTGCATTTTTAAATACGAAAAACATGAATAAAGTGAACAAAGTTCCTTTTAAAAGCAGTTGATATTGCTACAATCTTGGGCACCCTCGTGGCGCCGTCTTCCGGCCGAACTGCCTTGAATGTCATTCTGGCTAGCCTTAGCCATGGTGGCGGGCGGTGTCTTCTTCTTCGTCGTCTCTTCTGTGTGGTGCCCTCGGGAGTCCGCTGCTGCCTGGTGCTTCACAGCAAAGCGTGTCCTGGCCGTCCCGACTGTCTAGCCGTGACATATTTGGTGTAGCCGTGCTGGGTAACGTCCCATGTACACTGACTCTGAAGACGCCTTTGAAGCCGGTTCTCAGGGCGTCGATACAACCCCCGTCCACAAAGCGAGCCGCCGCCTGCTAGGCCTACAGCCAGAGTTCAGCGGCCTGACAAAACCAAGGAAGATGACATCAACCACTGGTAGCCAGACCACTCAACGTTTTGGAGCTGACGCTCCGTTCGTGCTCCACGCGCCCCGGTCACCGCCGACGTTCCACGGAGACAGGTTTGAAGACGTTGAAGATTGGTTGGCCAGTTTCGACCGTGTGGCAGCCTTGAACCAGTGGGACGGTGAGCGGAAATTAAGGAATGTCTACTTCGCGCTAGAGGACTCTGCAAAGATCTGGTTCGAGAACCACGAGACCTCTTTTGCCACCTGGGAGGTCTTTCGGCGTGAATTGCTAGCGACATTCGGCAACAGTGAAAGAAAAGAGAAGGCTGAAGTCGCTCTGCACTCCCGGTCGCAGCAGCCAAATGAAAGCGTCACCATGTTCGTTGAGGACATGATGCGACTGTTCAATCGAGCCGACCCTGCTATGGCCGAGGCCAAGAAAGTGCGGCACCTAATGCGGGGTGTCAAGGAACAGCTCTTTGCTGGACTTGTCCGCGACCCTCCAAGGACAGTGGCCGATTTCACAAGAGAGGCAATGAGCATGGAGCGCTCCTTGCAGGAACGCGGCGTGCAGTACGGCCGGCAAGCTAGTATGGCAACCGCCCAAATCTGCACGCCTACACCACTGCCCGCAGAGGATCTTCGAGAGCTCGTCAGGAGCATTGTTCGCGAAGAACTAGCGAAACTCCGCGTCGAGGCCTCACAGCCTACCGTCGCTGCACTGTCTGACGTGGTGCGGGATGAAATACGGCGAGTGGTGCAGCCAGCACCAGTGGTTCCGGAGCCGCAGCCCTACATCATGTCGTACAGTGAAGCACTTCGACGGCCTGCGGCAGTGGCACAAGCTTTTTCACCTGTGCCGGCTGTGCAGTACCCACGTCCAGCTGTGCCCACCACCGTGCCGCAGGAATTCCGGCCCGTCATGCGTAAAGGCCGATTCACACGACGGACCGTTCGCCCGCGGCCCGCGCACTACGTGTGCATACGTCAGCACTTTGAGGGGCGCGCTGTCGGCCGCCATCCATCCATGCATCCAGCGCGCCTCTCAAAGTGCTGACGTATGCACACGTAGTGCGCGGGCCGCGGGCGAACGGTCCGTCGTGTGAATCGGCCTTAAAGCGGACGTGTGGCGTACGCCGAGGAACCGGCCACTCTGCTACCACTGCGGTGAGCCCGGTCATATCCTGCGCCACTGCCCCTACCGTCGAATGGGTTTAAGGGGTTTTGCTTCGGACGCTCCTCGCCCACGCTACGGCGAACGACCTCAGGAGATTGAACAGTTCCTGACTTCCAACCTGCAGGCTCCGACCGTGCCGCAACGTCAGTCTCGATCCCCATCGCCACGGAGATTCTCTTCTCCCAGCCGTCCATCAACCTCTGGCGTATTCAGAGGCACGTCCCCACGGCGGGAAAACTGAAAACGGCGTCCTCCGGGGGTAGGGCCGCCGCGGCTGGGAAGCGACAAGAGCCTCCACTCGACGATTTGCAGCGACGACGAGACCAACGACCACCTGACCCGACGAGCCCACCGACGAAGAGCCAACGATTGGCTTCAACGGAAATACCAGTAACCGCCGATAATTTAGAAATAACCGCACTAGTGGATACCGGCGCCGATTTCTCTGTGATAAGCAGCCGGCTAGCCACGACCCTCAGGAAGGTTTTGACACCTTGGACTGGGCCGCAGATCCGCACAGCCGGCGGCCATGTTGTGACGCCGACCGGCGTCTGCACCGTGCGAATTCAGATCCGCGGCGTCACTTTCCCCGGCTGCTTTGCTGTGCTTCCTGAGTGCTCTAAAGACCTCATACTCGGTTTGGATTTCCTCCGGGAATACGGGGCGGTCATCGACTTTAAGGAGCTCATCGTCTCGTTTGCCGCACACCGCACTGTTGCCAACGAACCTCAGCAACGCAGGACTAAGTTGCGGGTCTGCGATGATGACGTGGTGATTCCGTCGAGAACCAGCATGTTAGTAACTGTGGAGTGCGATGACAGCGCCGGCACCCATGGTATCGCTGAAGCCAACATGTCGCTGCTCCTGGGTCGGCAAGTGTGTGTAGCTCGCGGACTTATAGAATTGAGCAAAAAGCGAGCCGACCTTTTGATCACAAATTTCGGTTGTGAACCCCAACGTTTAGCGGCCAACACAACGATTGCTTATTTTGAAGAACTCGGGGAATGCGCCGGAGAGTACTCGCTGACGGGGGCTACGAAACCAGTAGAGTCCACGAATGCTCCTGTTAAACTCGACGTGAACCCGAATCTCCTGCCTAGTGAAAAACGCAACCTGCAGACTGTCCTTGACTTTTTCCGGGACTGTTTTGCGTCAACCTCCAGAGTTAGGCAAACTCCGATAACAAAACACCGAATTGTAGTCGACGAAAGCCAGAGACCATTACGCCAGTCGCCGTACCGTGTATCTTTAAAGGAACGAGACGCAATTCGAAAGCAAGTTCAAGAAATGCTCCAGGACGACGTGATCCAGCCATCCAAGAGCCCGTGGGCGTCGCCTGTGGTCCTAGTTGCAAAGAAAGATGGGACCTTACGGTTTTGTGTTGATTATCGACGCCTGAACAAAGTAACTAAGAAAGACGTTTATCCTTTGCCGCGGATTGATGACTCCCTCGACCGCCTGCGCCATGCCAAATACTTTTCATCACTCGATTTACGCAGCGGCTACTGGCAAATAGAGGTGGACGAACGTGACCGGGAGAAGACCGCATTTATTACTCCGGACGGTTTATAGGAATTCAGGGTGCTCCCTTTCGGTCTATGCTCGGCTCCGGCAACTTTCCAACGGATGATGGACACTGTACTTTCAGACCTCAAATGGCAGTCCTGCCTCGTGTACCTGGATGATGTTGTCATCTTCTCCGACACTTTTGAAGAACACCTCAGCCGCTTACGCGCTGTTTTCGAAGCTATCCGTTCAGCCGGTCTCTCCCTTAAGCCAGAAAAATGTCACTTCGCTTTCGAGGAGCTGAAGTTTTTGGGCCACATTGTGAGCGCCAAGGGCGTTAGCCCAGACCCCGACAAGACTGCCGCCGTCGCTGCTTTTCCCATTCCTGCTGACAAGCGTAGTGTGCGCCGTTTTCTGGGTCTCTGCGCCTATTATCGGCGTTTTGTGAAGAACTTCTCCCGAATTTCTGAGCCCCTTACCCGCCTCACCGAAGATAACGAACCGTTCTTCTGGGGTCGGGAGCAACAACATGCCTTCGAAGAGCTACGCACGCGTCTTCAAAGTACACCCATACTCGGGCACTTCGACGAGGCAGCTGCCACAGAACGCCACACAGACGCGAGTAAAGTTGGCCTTGGTGCGGTCCTTGTACAGTGGCAGGATGGTGTCGAACGCGTCATCGCTTACGCAAGCCGCACGTTATCACGATCTGAGGTGAACTATTCCACCACCGAAAAAGAATGCCTAGCTATTGTGTGGGCAGTAACGAAATTTCGCCCCTATTTGTATGGCCGCCCTTTCCGAGTGGTGAGCGACCACCACTCGTTGTGTTGGCTGGCAAACCTCAAGGATCCTTCAGGGCGACTCGCACGCTGGAGCCTCCGACTGCAAGAATTTCATGTCACCATTGTGTATAAATCAGGGAAAAAGCACATTGTTTGTCCCGTGCCCCACTTCCAACCAACAGCGCGGACCTCGACGACGATTCCCTTTTCCTTGGGGTCATCTCCGCGTCCGACTTGGCTCAACGCCAACGAGACGACACGGAATTACGGTCCCTGATTGACTATCTCGAAGGACGCGCTCCGACTCCGCCTCGCATCTTTTCACGCGGCCTGTCATCATTCTGTTTACGGGACGGCATCCTGTACAAAAAGAACTATGGGGCGACGGAGGCCGTCTATCTGCTCGTTATACCTAATGCCTTTCGTGATGAAGTCTTGCAGGCGTGCCACGATGACCCTTCCTCTGGTCACCTTGGCTTCTCCCGAACTTTGGCACGCATACGACAGAAGTATTTCTGGCCCAAGCTCGCGGTAGTTGTGAAACGCTACGTCCGAACTTGTCGCGAGTGTCAACGTCGCAAGACGTCGTCCACTAAGCCGGCCGGACTACTGCAGCCTATTGATCCACCACACGTTCCTTTCTACCAAGTCGGCATGGATTTACTCGGCCCCTTTCCGGAGTCTTCGCTCGGTAACCGGTACATTGTGGTCGCCACCGACTACCTCAGTCGCTACTGTGAGACGAAAACTCTTCCCCGTGGAACAGCTGCGGAAATTGCCGCCTTCTTCATGCACAACATCGTGCTTCGTCAGTGCGCACCCAAGGTCGTTATAATTGACAGAGGGACGGCCTTTACCTCGGCGCTGACAGAAGAAGTTATGCGACTCAGCGGCACCAGCCACCGACGAACAACAGCTTATCACCCGCAAACTAATGGACTCACTGAGCGCCTAAATAAGACGATCGCCGACATGATTTCTATGTATGTGGACGACGACCACCGCAACTGGGATGCAGTACTCCCTTACGTAACTTTCGCATATAACACTGCGCTGCAAGAGACGACTCACTTCACACCGTTTCGCTTAGTACATGGTCGCGAAGCCACGACTATGCTCGACGCAATGCTTCTTCCTGGTAGTGTAAACTCCGCTGTCGTGGGGGCCGACCGCTTTGTTCACGAAGCTGAGGCCGCCCGCCAACTTGCTCGGCAACATATTCGGCATCAACAAGCAAAAGACGCTCACCGTTACAACCATCGCCACAGGGATGTCACTTACCAGCCCGGAGAAAACGTTTGGGTGTGGAGCCCAATCCGCCAACGAGGGCGCTCTGAAAAGCTGCTTCGGCGGTACTTTGGCCCCTATAAAGTGATACGACAACTCGGCGAGGTAAACTATGAAGTTCTCCCTCAAGGAACTGTTCGTTCCTCTAGACGACCAACGTCCGAAGTTGTGCATGTCGCACGAATGAAGCCTTACCACGCCCGCTAGCAGCTCACTCGTCTCTACCTGCGGGCGCCGAAGACGACTGTATTCAGCGTGCGCCCCCGTCGAGATGGTGGTCGGCCAGAACCGCCTCATGGAATCCCGCACTCGCCCTGCTGTCTAACCTCAACACGCTGCCGCTTGAATACTCCGTCGGACAGACTCGGTTTCGAGAACGCTCAACGACCGCGTGCTGCTCGAACCGGAAGTACGAAATGTCCAGACGACTGAGAGCTGTCTCTCCCTCCTCGTATACGAGATCAAGACGGCCGAGACAGTGGATTCCGCGCCCGCCGACGATAACTGCTACATGCACCAGGGCCACTGCTCCTCTGCACGGGCGCCCCATCAACAGCAGGTGTTCGTGTGCCAAACTCCCGTTCCCGGGGGAGCCGCCGTCGGTCCACACGACCTGCCGCGCCGAGGGCGGCGCTTCCCAGAGGGGGGAGCAATGCCACAATCTTGGGCACCCTCGTGGCGCTGTCTTCCGGCCGAACTGCCTTGAACGCTATTCTGGCTAGCCTTAGCCATGGTGGCGGGCGGTGTCTTCTTCTTCGTCGTCTCTTCTGTGTGGTGCCCTCGGGAGTCCGCTGCTGCCTGGTGCTTCACAGCAAAGCGTGTCCTGGCCGTCCCGACTGTCTAGCCGTGACAATACCTATAAATCATCATTTAAAGAAAAGCCATGTTTCAAGAACTGGCTAACTTCTGGTCCAATGTTTCTCAGAGCAGACTGCACAGAAAAGACTGCCAACAGTTCTTGGACCAAATATTCTGGGAAGAAACCCTGTTTGAGCATAGAAACTAAATGCATTTTGGAATTACTTTTACAGCAGTGCGTACAGTAAGAAGCGTAGAAGGGCGCATAATGTCTTGGTTATTATTCATGCCCTTTTTCGCATACTTATGAGGCTTCGAAGTCGGCTTTAGAGGGCAAATGTGTTGCAACCAAACTGAGCGGTTCACATTCTTCCTATCGGTTAGTTGCACGTTAGCAGATGCGGGTACAATTCTAGCGGCCCGTAACTGCAATGCAGTTTTAACAGATGACGATTCGAACGCATTCAGCTTTCTTTCTGTGCTTGTATGATTTCATGAAATCGTATTTTTCTAGCTCTGCATGACATAATATATTATATACATTTACTAAATTTCTGTTCACTTGTTTAGACTGATGCGGAAACCTGACCGTCTTGCTTTATACACTTCATATAGCTTTATACAGCTTTATACACGCGTAGAAATTTCAGAATTAACGCATTAGAACACTTCTGCCACTTTTAAACACCTTTATCATTATTGTCCAACAAAAAAAAACCTGGATATTATTTCGAGTACATTTCAGGTAAAGGCATTAGAAGCCAGGATATGGCCCGAATAACCGTCACCGTTATTGGTACAGATGGCCGATAAATGTGTACACCACAAATGATATGATTGAAAAGCCAGCACAGGTGCACGAAATTTTCAGAATGCACGAAAAGAGCGCTTTTTTATAGGTGGCAACGCGATATAATGAAGAACTTTAATGAATGAAAGATTGAGATTGAAATATTTGTCTCTTTCGGCTGTCGCTTTTCCCACAAACGACCTCTTTACAGCGGAGTAGGAGTAAACTTCCGCTGGAAATCGGGATCTTGTGTATTTAATCACGCTACAGCGGTGTGAAATAACAAAGGCGAAGACCTATACAAAGGCTCAGTTATTTTTGAGAACAAAAGAAGAAAATGGTTATAAACCACGTCACACGTTCACAAAAAAAAAGGAAGTCAGTCAGGGAAACCCAAAGATAAGTGCCAACACAGCATCTTCAACAGAAAAAAACAGTTGCAAGCACTAAGTTAGACAAGGAAAAATTTGATGCGGTTTGATAGGCTGGCTAAGCAAAACAAACGAAGCGCGAAAGCTACTTGCTGGAACAACAAAAAAAAACAGTATTGGCAGGTGCACAAACACGACATTGTTCAAGAGCAGTGGAATATTTATTTGAAGAGATTACGAACTACCCAGGACCCCAAATCAGCAGCGCGATGGACTTCAAGGAAAGGTGTCCGCTGTGCTGCGTACACGGAGTAGGTTTTTCAAACCACTGGCGCGAGCGATGAGTCGTATCCTGGTGTATCCGTATGTGAGCCTATTAAGCCTTTAATGCCTTATCGTTGTCGGCAGAAGGTTGTGAGCAATGGTGTCACGCCTTTCTAGTCAGACCAGAAAAAAAAATCTTTGTGCACGATGGGATTCGAGCCCGCATCCTTCCGTCCCGCAGCCATTCGTCCCTATCTTTCATCATGGCGGGCGGGCAAAGAATGAGACGTGGTGACCGATGGCGATGAGATTACTTTAATGGACATCGACCTAGGGCAAGGCATGTTGCTGGGCGAGTTGGTTGAGCTACATCTTGAGAAAAACAGCGCTTGCAGACAAAGGACCACAACGAGAAGGACACACAACAGTGCTGACTAACAACTTTATTTTGGAAGAAAGCCGATCCACACCTTTTATACATTACCGGAGGAAGTGATGCGCACGCCTATCACTCCCTCCGGTTATGTATAAAAGGCACGGATTGTCTGCCTTCCGAAATAAAGCTATTAGTCAATGCAGTTGCGTGCCATTCTCGTTCTGGTCCTTCGTCTGCAAGCGCTCTTTTTCACAACATCGACCTAGCTGGAACGCTCCGTCCCGTGCTACGGCCAGCTTCACCCTTTTCGTGAAAATATTACGCTTGACAATCTTTGCACAATTTTTCTAAATCTCCTCTCTCCAACATGAACTTCGGAGACATAATAGAATTTTTTTTCATTGTAACAAATGTCCTTAAAGCGATTTTTGGTTTCTAATTGCGTGGCCCCAATGAATTGTGAACTGAACAGTTCTGCTCGTGCCCGAAGATTACTTAAAAACGTTCTGCTTGTCTCTATTGGTTTCTTCTAATGGATTCTGAGAACAATTGCCCTTCAATGAAAAGATACGGCTAGGAATGGCGGTTGATTGTGTTCGTCTCCGCTATACCATTGTTGTGTGAAGAAAACAATTCTCTCCACATCTTCAGCCTGTTGCCTTTTTCGCATCTCCTTCATAATCACAGCTTTTTCGTTGGTGACCTGATTATTTTTCAGTTAACGCTCCTAGCATTCTTCGTTGCCGTTTCATATGTGCGCTTCTTTCCTAATAGTTACACCATATTTATGATCGAAATTGTCGCCACATGCGGAAGTCTGAAAGCAAGCAATGCATTGCTGAAATGTTAATCACCTTGCTCGTTCAGCTTGAACGGGAGTATATTTTTTGTTCTTTTCAATCCAGGGTCCACTTCTATACTGCAGTTTAAATTGACAAATTACTGAAAAACAGCCGATTATGGCAACTCCTCCCTTTAGATATTTAGAGGACATGGCACATCCACCTCTAACGAGATTAAACATCGTCCAATAGCCATCCACTTCGCAAACTCTTCGCTTCTTTCGTCGAGTGGCGCGTCTTAGAAACCAGAGAATGAATGACTGGCCTTGTCGACAGTGGGCAGTACGGTCCAGCTACCTTCCTATTAGAACGTGCGTCGATAGGGTTCCGCGCCGCGTCGGACCGACAGCATCGATGACAGACATTCTTGACAAGAACTTGGGCAGCGTAGATAAGTCGCCGCGACAGCCCTCTCGGCTCATAATGACTGGAGGTGTCAGCTGCCGTCACAAGAGATAATGAGTTCGGTAGAGCCTGAAATGAGCTTGTACTCATTGTACTGAGAGACACGTCGCCTAACGGCGGCTAAATGTAGTTTATGTAGTCCTTTGACCTACGTAACCTCATACATGAACAGTGGGCCGTTTATATATTAGCTATTTAGCGGCTTAAGCTGCGCTACGTGTCGAAAGATTCAGTTTTTTCTAAAAGAAAGATGAACGTAGAGAGCCCTACGGTCGTGAGTGTGTTCAGATGTGAAATGAGCTTGCTACATAGGTGTTCTGGGCACTTCGTTTCATCACAGAAGTTCGGTTGGCCAGGGAATTTAATATGCACTGAATTTACTTGAAAAAAAAAACAACTGAGAAATAAATACACGGATAAAGGAGTGGTACAACTGCTTCAAAGATGGCCGCACATCAGTAGATAGGACCCGCGTTCAGGCAGACCGCCAACAAGCCGGAATGAAAATTTAATTCAGCAAGTGGAGACTTTGGTCATGGAGGATTGTCGTATTACAGTCTGATTACTTGCGAACGAGGAAAGAGTAAGCACTGGATCAATGCATTAAATTTTGGCTGAAGATTTGAGCATGACAAGAGTTTCCGAAAAATTTGTACGGAAACTGCTAACAAAGGAACAGAAGGAATGCCGTTTGGAAATCGTGCAGGACATGCTGTATAACGAAAACCGTGATCCCAACTTTCTGAACACCGTTATCATAGCCGATGAGTCATGAGTTTATGGGCACGACCCACAAACCAAGACGCAGTCGTCACAGTGGAAGCATCCTTCATCCCGAAACCAAAACAAAAGGCGCATGGCAGGTCCACAGCAATGTCAAAATCATGTCGACCATTTTCTTCGACTCCCGTGGGATGATACATCATGAGTACGCGCCAGAAGGCCAAACGATCACAAGGGAGTACTACCAATAGGTTCTTCGTCGCCTTCGTGAAAGTGTGCTGCGCAAAAGACCAGATCTGTGGGCAACACAACCTTGGAAGCTCCATCACGAAAACGCATCCGTCCATTCTGCGCATCTCATTAAGATTGTCTTAGCCAAACACAACATTTCTGTGGTTGATCAGGCTCCCAACTCCCCCGGCATAGCTCTGTGTGACTTTTGGCTGTTTCCCAAGCTGAAAGTTCCTCTGAAAGGAACTCGATTTGAGTCAAGAGATGACATCATGGGGAATGCTACGGCCCGGCTGATCTCCATTGCAAAAGGCTCGTCCTAGAAGTGTTTCCAAGAACAGAGCAAGCGCAGGGAGAAGTGTGTGCATTACCAAGGATATTACTTTAAAGGGGTTGAGGTTTGTGCCTCCAAATAAATAAATGTATTTCTGGTGACCAAAGATTCAATACTTTTTGAACACACCTCGTATTGTTCGCAAAGTTTGAAAGCTAAGGCATCAGTGGTCCCGCAGTAAAATTTCGAAAGACCCACGTCACAAAAAACGGCAGTTCTTGGTAACAAAAAAATTAGATTCATATTTAAAGGAAATCGTTCCAGGCGGCTCTTTAATTAAGGCGCTTGTAGAGACCATTCTCGGTTCGCTCTTCTTCAATCTCTACGTAAATGACCTTACACATACACACATAGAGGCAGAGCTCACAATGTACGCTCACTATATTAACATATTAAAATCTTTCTTTCTCCTGTCCCTTCAAGTCATTGTCAAAAAACGATCTATTTCATCGCAAGTTCAGCACTTCGTTCAGGGAGTACGCCTTTGGAGTTAATAGAACCAAAATGAAACCATTAATTTGTTCAAACTAAAGGAACGCATATTGCAATAGACGAAAACGTAACATTTAATTCAGCAGTTAAACTTTTAGTAGTATTAAGATCCTTATTGCGTATCTCTTTTGCCATCTATTCCGGGATGACCAAGTCAATTTCGCCGCTCAGAAAATTGCCCACACCGTAGTACTGTTGAACTGAAATGTTTGCTAGCGCTGCTGAAGCCTAGAGCTACTTCTTTAACTCGAATTTCCCAACCCTGGTTCGTTCCATTTTTTCGCACTCAGTACAAACTGCAATCATTAAAACACAACCTACCGGTCTTGCTAAATAAACTCAAACAAGTAACCTTAAAATCGCCAAAGCAACTACGAATACACTTTTCGCAGTTGTAAATGAGAGTATGATTGCATTGACAAATATTCTACCATGTCTCTACTTCATTGTACATTTTTGTTCATAGCATTGTGAATATTTTGTTGTGCTGCTCGGAACCGACGTCTGCTGTTGCCTTTGTAAACAGCTCCAGGGCCCCAGTCAAGTTGCTGGCTGCAACTTTTAGATCTGGAGACCGTCCAGTATTCTGGTAAATAAATATAAATTGAATTGAATTGAACCAGTAATGCTATTTATTTATAATGCACTGTTCGCCTCCCATTCGTTACCTGGTATGAAGCTGAACAACAGAATCCAACATTAAAAATTTTTACTCTCGCTTTGAAAAAATATACTCTATTACTGAACATCGACCGCATGCAGAGCACGTGAAGCTATCTTTCATAAATAGTATTCCAAACGAAAACTAATATGCCAGCATTAGCTAAGAAAACAATTTTGGCGGAGCTATCGAAGTGAACATGAGGATCCATAGCGCACAATATTGAAGGGACACAACACGAGCGCTCGTGTTCTCTCCCTTCAATATTGTGCGCTATGGATCCTCATGCTGACTACCCACTAGCCCGAACTCTGACCCTTCTAAGTCCTCGAAGTCATTGCAAGGGAAACCCTGAAATAGCAAACCTAGACTATATACTCGTTACTCCTAACTGTGGAAAGTTCCCAGATACCGAACTAATAAGGCAATCAAATGCTTCGGTATCACCTGCCCAAACTTCTAAATAGTTTGCACGACACCGCGATAGAAATATGTAACCTAACTCGATCACTAACTCGACACAGACTCGGCACGTTCTCGCATGCTTTCACTGCTTTTTGCTGTCCCTCTTTTCGGAGGAGACACTTTCATAAGTTGGTTCGCCATGTGCCAGGCAATCTTTCGCATCCTGTCTCATCCAGTGCAGTGTGCCAGCGCAGTCCTAAACGGTGGCTCAGCTTTAATGCGCGAAGTCGCTCTAACATCGCAGAACTACGCTTATCCGCTGGAGCTGCCTCTTCAACATCCACCACCTGCTTTTAGGTGACAAAAGAAAGAAAAGCGGTAGCTGATGCTGACTGACCATTTCCAGGTTAGGCAAAACTTTTATGCCGAGTTAGTCGGCACGTATTTCCAGGTACTAAGTCTGCACAGTGAAATGTACTCAAGAGTAAGAGGCAGCGCCTCTGTCGAGTCTGTCGTCTGCGCTCGTCGTGTTTTTCGCAATTATTACCCGGAACTTCCAGGTTAACGCGCGGCCACTGCGCCTGCCTTGCAATACGCAGCATTTCTTTGAGTGTCTTACTTTTCAAGTGGGCCTAGCAACAGTGTTATTTAGGCAGCTCCCGACTACCGAATAATTCTTCGGGAGAAAAATTACGCAAAGGCAGAAATCAAAACAAGAGAACGCGGTACTAGCACCCGTACTCGCTATCTGAGGCGTAAGCACGAATGTGCACCCGCGCCGCAGTAGCACGTTCTGCATCTTTGTTTCTTTCCGAGGCAGAAACTCATTCTGTAATGGTTGAGTTAATGACAGGCGCCAGACAGACTAAACGGTGGAGAATAACACGATGCCTTTTTTTTTTCACCGTCGCGTTTTCGCAGTACCGGATCAAGAAAATAACAGCGATTACAGTACAGCGCGCCCGTTCTAGCAGATGCTTCACAGAACCAAACACCTTAGTGTGAGGGCGCTAGAACAAAACCGTCCACTGCGTGAATGCGACAGGCTGTCGTCCGCAGGCGAGGGCGGAGCCAATGACGTCGGTTCATGTGGCGCTCTGTATTCAAGTGAAATTCGCTGTTTCGAACATCACGTGGATGGGCGAAAATTTGGGTCAATGTGTTGATAATGGGATGTGTTAATGGGCACGAAAATTAGTGCAGGCACACGGGGTGTCCAAAGGTCGGTGTAATCCTCAATGCCAAGGGTCCTAAGATTTGCTGCCATAGCGGCGTTTGGGGATACGCACAGCTTCACGGCTGGGGAGGTCAAAGGTCGCCATTGAACCGACGGATATTTTCCACCTGTTTTTGGGGCTTTAATTTCTCGCGGTGTTTGGGCGCTAGGTTGTTCCGTTCCTGAAAAAGTGGAGCTTTTGTTTTCATGCTTTGTCGACCAATTGCCTCGAATGATACGCGCTTCAGCGAATCATTCCTCCCTTCATTTCCTTCGAAGTGAAGACATTCGAGCAGGGGGGGGGGGGGGGGGGGGGGGGAGATTTAACGATACTTATGCTCCTCTTTATATTCCCGGAAGGTTCGCGCTGCTGATCAAATTATTTCTTTAAACAAGTACTTCATGCGTAAAAATATGGTTTGTTATAGGTCCTCTTTTTGTAGCATTTACCAATTTTTATTTCTCTTTGCTTTGAAACGCAGCATACTGTATTTTGGTATTCGCTCCGGTGCCTCAACCTGCTTTGAAATGTTGCAGCCGTTCAGCTCCTGGTCGTCCAGGAAGAAGGTTAATGTGCTGAATGATTCTGAGCGTGCGAGATTCCTTTTCGGGTAAATTGCGCAGCTGTGCTCAATGCCAAAAAAGCTCTCGTCTTTCCGCCACCACAGCTGGGGCATTCCGCCTAAAATTGTGTTTAAAAATTATGATTGCTGTCAAGGATTGCCAGCTGTTAAAGAGAGATGCTGAAGAACTCTGACGCGTGAATTGTCAGGAACAAACAAATCTGGCTCAGAAAAAGGAGGAATGGCGCAGAATTTCGCCTGATAATGCCTCCTATTCAGGATAAATTTGCTTCATCTATTCGCGTTTAGTGCGGAACTGCTGAAATGGCTCTTCAGGGTGCTTCCACTTCCCTCAGAAAAAAGAAACGAACATGTCCAAGAGTTGGCTCCATTGTGCCGTCCTTGAGTGCGACTTTCATGTTTTTGCTTTTTTCTGACATACAAGTGCAGTGGATCTTGAGTTTGAAGTACTGAGCATGTAACCTTAGTCCTTACCAATGGCGTATTGCCTCATTTGGTATGCTGATGATTGGCTTCTCACGAGGTCTATGCCACCCGCTTAAGGTGCAATTAACGGAAGCGCGTCGAAGGGTTTCAGCTGCGTCAAAAAAAAGACAGGAAAGAATCCGCAGAATCAATGAAAAGCCTGAAACATTCACAGTTAGATTTTCATGCGGGCAGCCATTGACCTCATAACATTTGATGATATGGGAGAGTTTTTTTCTATACACAATTCTGTGAGTGCTAAAGTTTCGCAGATTAACTTCTAATTCAGGGGTATGTTGCCGCGCACTTTCTCTCGATATATTTGTAGTGAGCTTCAAGCTGTCAAAAACATCCAAGCGATATTTTGCCTATGCAAGATCACATGGTACGAGTTTGCTACAACGTGCAATCACAATTCAAAATGATATACCGAATGATGACAAAACGTATAAGAAGTTTCCTGATGCCTTCTTTAATAACAATGGTTACTTGTACGTTCAATAAAAGCGAGTAGAATGCATACCGTTGTCTTTGGCCACTCCGTTTTTTGGCCCTCTATCGCTTACAGGTGTGGCGAATTGATTATGCCTGCTTTGTTTCGAAGGGATTGCGTGCTTACGTGTATTGTTCTTTCACTCTGCACTGTTTCCTAATTGCAGATATATGCGCGTCTTTTGTGGCGTTGTACACTACGTGGGATTTATTTATTTATTTATTTGCAATATCTCAAAGACTTCATGGCGGTGAGATTAATTTTAACAGCAAATAAATAGAAACTAAGAGTTAACTCTAAAGCAAAATTTCGGTTAGAAACCGGTGATATTCGCTTAGGAGCTGTAGCATAAATGCTGACACTTGTCTCAAGCCTTAGTAAATGAAAAAAACACATATGAAATTTATGGGACAACTCTGGTTGCAGAGAGGCACTGAGCTGGAATAATTATGTTGATAAATCCCCTCATTAAAGTGCGTCATCAATTCAAAATTCAGGAAAAGTACACGCGATAGACAGCAAAGGTTTAGGCAGCCCTGACCCAAAGTTGTACTTAACTCCTGGCTGTTTTCATTTATTCATCCGGGTAGCAAGCTACCCATATCTACACGAACAGCAGCTTTCTAGAGAATGCATCTGACGCGCTCTATTACGGCTACCTATGTCAGCCAGCATTTGCGGTGGTGGAAGAATTGGCAACAGAACACCAAACGGCAAGTGGTTCCTAATTAGCTACTGCGTATCAACGCTCCAAGCGCTTTTCGAGTTGTAGGACGCAGCAAAGCGCATGAAAGGGTGCCCTCAAGTCCCCGCACACAAACGCTGACAGCTAGCTTCAGTGGACTTAAAATGAGGCCTTTTGGACGCCTCCATCACCGCTGCTCATGCTTCACTCGCTCCATGCATTTTCCTCTTCGGAAGCACGCGCTGCGGCGGTACGCATTCGGAAACCCGAGCGCGCTACAACTCGAATGCTTAGGCGATCCCTGGCCTACTGCGCATAACTCCCCGCATTTACGCATGAGTGAACGAGCAATTCCTGAGTGCCAAGTGCATACGGCGTGAAACACTTCACGGCACTTCGCAGCCCACTTGCAATCATCAATTCCTGTCTGGGCTGTGTAAGGTAAAAAAAACTGGGTCAGCCTAACCGTTAGCCTCAGGCCCCAGATTTTACATAAGGGTTAAGTCCGCAGTCGACACGGTGGCACTGCTTTTCTATGTCATGCTGCCTTGTGGATGATGAATGTGCTATTTTCTAATGACAGCGTTTAAAAGTCATTTCCCTGCGTTTGGCGCTGCCATAGTAGCAGTGGCTGGCGAAACTTGAGGGTGGTTGCCGTGGAAAGAGGAGGGTCACGTGGTAGGGGAGGGCATAGAGAGAGCGGCGGAATGCTCAACCGGAAGGTAGCTGCCACAGAAACAAATAGGACGTTGATTACCATGTTAAGGGAAGGGCGTTGCGTGAACAGAGAAATGCGTAACAGTACGGTGGTTACTGTATGGGGATGCGCGGAAGGGTTTCATGGAAGGAGGAGTGGTATAACGAAAAGGGGTGATGAGGCTTGTTGGGCTCTTCCACACGAGAGCGGCAATGACCATAGTCAACGTCGCTGCCTCCCTGCAGCGAATGACACAAGCCAGCCGGCGCGCCCGGTTTGGCATTTAGGACCAACTGTGCACCAGCACCTGACGCAACACATAACACAAGCAGGGTGACCGAGCGTTGACGTGGAGTCCCATTCTCGGCAATGGATTCGACGAAGAGCTTTTTCCCTGCTATTTTGACCAATATAAAATGTACATCGACTACGTTAAGAAGACTATAAGTATTAACTGATGAAGCTACAGTATTACAACGGTGCCAAACATAAAAAGAAATTGCCTATGTTGTGAGCCTGAAATATATTACGCACGCTAACTGCGAATATTTTTCGTGTTAATGCTGTTTATTTTCTGTGCCCTTCCTGTTAAGCATCAGGCCGAAACTTATTTACGGGGAGGGGGGTGAGGAATTTGCATTGTCCGTTTCTCTATGCTAAAAGCCGCTTGCACTGTGCTCGTATGGTTTCCGATGGGATAGGGGACAAGATTTACTTCGAATCATCGCAGCCGCATTGACCGTAGCGGTAGAGAGCTGCGGTGATTTTGTCTTCGACGACCGCTGAGCACTACTATTTGCTGTCGCCAGCCCCGAGTTCTTCGAGTCCGTAGGGGCGCCAGTAAACTCTCAAAACAAATGGATTCAATGTCACGTCGGTCTGTTCGCCTGTTGTCCACGTCTTGGTCGCCATCACTTGACATTACATAAAAAAAAAAGCATTGGAGGTCCCATGACAAATTCCAACACTCCATACCCGATGAAAGGTGCCATACAGTGAATTTTCAGGTCACTTGAGCATCTCTTGATAAGTCGATTCATGTGAAATTCACATGTGCCATACCTAAAAGAAGGCCTCGAGTCTTTCCATCTTGGCAGTTAAAAATTTTCGAGTGCAGCGTACGTCTCATTTTCGATTCAGCAGTTATTGTGTTAATACGATTTTGATAAGTATAGCCATTTCTACGATATCGTGCAAAACCATCAAGCAGTACTGTAGAAATGCGAAAGTATTACACGTACAGTTAGCAAAAAATTCGGCATCCGCCGTCTGCCGTCTGCGGCACGATATTCAGAGGATGTCAGAACGCCGCTGTGCTGTCACAACACCTGTAAGGTAAGATGTATAGACATGAATTACCATACGTAAAGTCATGACTAGTAGTCATAGTCATGAATTATAATCATTCGTCATCGTTGCATGACTTACCACTTTATCAGTAGCGTAGTCATGAGGCATAATCAGTCATCACCCTTGGCTCAGCACCTTCAAAGTAACCTAATGTAAGAGGTATTGCAAAGTATGCACAGTCATTCTGCAACGTAGCATGACTCAGCACTTTAATGCCTTCGCATTCTAAAAAGTGAGCAGTCTTAAGTGTCTCTGCAGAATTTTTCATGACAGACTCGGCTATGCATTTGTACATAAGCTTCTATAAGGTGAAACTGTTTCGTACAGAAAGCCTTTTCTCGCTGCCACCTCACAACAGCTGCTTTCCATGCAAACTGTAGAACGCTGAGAAGCTGAGAGCTGAAAGCACTCGCGTCGCCTGTTCTTTTTTTTTCTGGGAAGCAGATGAAAGAGGAGCTTTATATTTGAGCCCCTTCACCGTTTGCTCTTAACGCTGCTTTTTTTAAAAAAAGGCGAACAATTAGTTTTTCCGCCAGTGCACTCAACAAGACTGCTGTCGCGCACCGGAGGGCGGGGAAGACAGCCGTAATACAATCTTCCACTGACACACAATGCTTCACGTCAGCTTTCAGTGGTGACATACGATGAATAAAAGTAAAGTTCAGAACTGCAGGTAATTAAGTCCTTGAGTCTTCCCCAGAGGTCGTGCAAAAGATAAGGGCTCTCGAGAAGGCAAGAAAATGGAAGGAAATGAAAAACAAAAAGGTTTTGTGAGCTGGCTCCCTAAGGCACTGTGGTTACATACAGGCTGTGCCTGCTATGGTTATGAGCTGTGTTCGAGTTATTCCCCGGTGTGACACGAGGTGATGAAAAATTCGCTATGTGGCTTTCACCAAATGAATTTAACAAAGCCGGGCTCAGCACCACGTGTGCTCATGGCGCATTAACTAACTCATCTTCGTAACTCTACGGCTTTCCAATGGCTGTTTAGATATTAATGGCAGCACGTGGGGGCTCCTTGGCAACTCGAAATAAGTTTTCTGCGCCTGCTCTCCAAGCTTCTTCACCTCCTCTATCTCTCCTCCCCCTTTCGATCGTAAAAAGAAAACTTTTACAGACAGCGATTTAAAAAAAAAATAAGCAGTCCGCTTTATGTTTGCTAACACACTTTTGGTTCCTCTCACGTTTCATCGTCCATGGACAACTCATTCAAGCGCGGCAAGATTTACGCTCTTCGGCCGCGTTGAGGTCGCGTCTGGAAGCGAAGTTGTGGGAGGTGTCTTCGCCGCACGTCAAAATATGTTTTGGGCATAAACACGAGTCGAGCTTCGTATACCTTATCATTTTTTTCATTGTCCCAGCACACATTTCTGTGAAAGCCATTTCTACGCGCGTAGTGTAGCTGATAGCAGGAAACAACCGAAATTGTTTAAATACGCCTTGGACAAAATTGATCTGTCTAACGTATGAAATGCAAGAATGGGTGCTTTGGTTAGTCCCGTTTAAAGTCGCTGGAACTTGGAAGGTACCGCATCCGTTTTCACTATGCCGCCATGCTTCATGTTCCCTTCCCGCGGTCAAATGGCCACATCATCATCATCAACCTGACTACGACCATTCATTGGCCAAAGCCTCTTCCAGGTCTCTTGAATTAACCCTCTCATTTGCCAGCTGCGGCTATCGTATCCTCGCAAACTTAGTAACCCCATCTGGCCCTTTAACTTTCTGCCGCCCCTGCTACTCTTGCTTTCTCTTGGAATCTACTCCGTTACTCTTAAGGACAAGTGATTAGGACGGGTGTAATGAGCTTATCTGACGGATTTCGACTAGGATATCATTAACTCGTGTTTGTTCCCTCACCCTCTCAGCTTGTTTCCGGTCTCTTAACGTTACACCTATCATTTTCCTTTCCATAGCTCGCTGCGTTGTCCTTAACTTAAGCTGAACCCTCTTCGTTAGCCTCCAATTTTCTGCCCCATTTTTGAGTACCGGTAAAATACCGCTGTTGTATACTTTTCTGATGAGGGATATAGATAAACTGCCATTCATGATCTGAGAGAACCTGCCCTATACGCTCCACCCCATTATTACTTCCCTCGCACGATCCGGATCAGCGGTCACTACCTGCCCTAAGTAGAGATATTCCACTACTACTGAGCATCTCGCTGCCATTGCGAACTGCTGTTTCCTTGTCAGACTGGTGGACATTACTTTGATTTGCTGCATGTTAAACTTTAGACCCACCGTTCTACTCTGGCTGTCTCACTCATTGATCACGCTTTGCAATTTATGTACCGAGTGACTTAGCAAGGCAGTGTCATCATACATGGCGTATACATGGCCACGTGCGGCCATAAATGTCACGGCGTTTTACCTCGTGCTGGTGTTGCAGTTGGTTAGACGGCTTGTACGCAGTGCTGCAGCGCCTTTTCTCTCGCGCTTAATGTAATGTTAATGTTAATGTTAGAGACTGTGAGTCGATAAATATTCCTGGTTGTTGCGCCTTTCGAGAGAATCAACCGGCAGAAATCCGGGAAGACCTTTTTTGGCATTCGCGGGAGAGTGACAGCAAGCGACGAAATATTTCACAGCATAGGATTAAGCGGGTTAAATTTGCACCCACGAGCAACAAACGGCTTTGCAAGGTAAGTGTTGATTAGAGCTAGTGTTAAATGGCACTTTGCATGTGAAAGAAGAATGTAAGATGAGCAACGCCTTAGAAAGAAAGCTGCCTGGATTGTGAGCTTTGAACAGGATGCATGTCTGCTCTCAAAACATAACAATCAACATGAGTGATTTGAGTTAGGTAATCATTAATAAAATCGAGAGGAACGCCAAAGAAATTCTTCCAAGGGGAACGGACGTTTCAAAGTTTACTAGGTTACTTCCTCGAGGTTTTAATGCGGCGTAGATACAGCTAGGCTTTTAAACAGCGAAACTTCTGCGACTGCCACGTCACTGAACTTGAGCTAGAGTTAGGAGGGAGCTGTTAACATTTTTCCGCTCCTTTTGAACATCCCCGATTAAAGCAGCAACCTTCTTCGTAGGTTTACTTTCGTTTCCAACACAATACCTCCGTCAAAGTAAATATTCCTTTTGAATGTTTCCAAAATTCGACTACCGCGTTTCGAATTACATGTGCTTTGTGCTACTTTACTCAGTCCGGTCAAATTCTCAATTTCTCTCCCGTATGACACCGCACGGCACTCAGAAGATGGAATTTTTCAGCGAGGCATTGGGTTTTTTTTTCTTTTGGATAGCGCCTCTTCGGGTGGAGGACTCACGACGATAGAGGCGAAAAAAATGGTTTAGAGGAAACGAAAATGGCGCTATAACTGTCTCACGAATCTGGGTGGGCACCCGAACCGCACAGTAAGGCGGGATTGACAGAAAGGAGGGATTGACAGAAGAAAGCAAGAAAGAGGCGTCGTAGTGGACGGCTTCGCAATAATTTCGACGACCTGGGGATCTTTAACGTGAACTGACGCCGCACGGCACATGGGCGCCTTTTTGTGCTTCGCCTCCATCCCAACCTGGGTTCGAACCCGGGTACTCCGGCTCAGTAGCCGAGCGATCCATCGTGCATCGTTTGCACAGCGTGTTTTTAAGGACTTGATCAGTGCTCCTTTGCTTTTTTATTTATCTCTTATGTCCTCCTATGTCTGGTAACCGACCGCGCCACGCTTTCCCTATTGGCTTCCGTTGAGTGCGTCTTATTGTTGTGCGTCTTATTGCTTCATTCCATATTGTTAGCGAAATCTCCCCTGATCTCGTATGTACTCTAAAACAAACGATTGCTCTCTGAGACATCCGATTTGCTGTGAGATGATCATGACTGACAGCGATTAACGCTATGTATAGCATTACCGGCTTGGCGAGCAATGTGATCAAGGGCCAGTCTTGACTAGCAAGTTTTAACGACCATGTATCATGCTTCTGCTTGATTGCTGTTTGCTTGCATGACCCCAAAGTGCTTAATTGCAAGCAGCTGTT
The DNA here is from genome assembly GCF_055824585.1 of Amblyomma mixtum. Lineage (NCBI taxonomy): Eukaryota > Metazoa > Arthropoda > Arachnida > Ixodida > Ixodidae > Amblyomma > Amblyomma mixtum. The sequence goes on along the minus strand of NC_143019.1, from coordinate 103,420,132 downwards.
GCAAAAACAATGTTAGGTAAACGTTCGCCATTTACTCGATGTTCGTTGCATTTTTATTCACCACTGTATGCTTATTCCTCTACATACTTTTCTATTCCACGCTCATATACTAAAATATTTCGTCATGAAGACTAAGAAAACGCACTTTCGTACATCGGTTCCACACACACTTTTTTTATTAACTTCTTTTAGATTACAAGGCAGCAATCTAGGGAATCGAACGCGAGTTTAATGAAATTATGAGAAATAAGGATTTTGTACATGCAGAGTAAGCGCCAGGAATATTAGGAGTGTAATGTGATATTCAAATCACATGTAGAGATGACGATAAAAGAAAAACCTTTTCATTTTAGAAGCCATGGTGCTCAAATTATTATAAGTGCATGCTAAATAATTCCTTCCTTAATCTTCCCCAAGTTGGGAGAATTCTTATCGCTCACTCAGATATTACCTTTAACCGCACAATGCAGTACATATAATCGATGCATTTCCCCATTTCTTTTGGTTACACTACTCATTCCACAATTAATTTTAAACGTTCAGAAATTGAACTGTGACTTTCACTTCCATTCTTGCAATTTCAGCTCAGTTCTTTATGCCTGTGGCCCGAAATTTTAAAGAACTGCGCCCATTCAGAGCGCCTCTAAGGTCACGCAGCGAAGACTAACTTGCCTAGCCGCAGGCGTGTCGGCTGCGCTGGAACAAGTATGGCGGACGCGGTGGGGAGGCGCCGGCGGTTGCGGTATTCCCCAGTTCCAGTGACCTTAGTCCCGTTGTCTGGCCCTTGATACGTGAAGAAAACAGCGGTCAGTACGAAAGAAAATTATTGTGAAATACTGGCCAGCGTAAAAAAACCTTATTTTGCAAGAGAACATAAAGTCTTTTTCAGAGGTTGACTGCAAGTTGGAAGACTGGCCCCGTCTAGAGCTATACTGCTGGCGAATGGTACCACGGCTAAGTGTTATCCACACGCCACACTCTGCAATAAGCTATACAACACTGTTGAGTCCATGTGGAGCTTCAGGTTATAAAAAAAATTAAGAAAACGATGGCAGTACAATTTGATATTATTTATGCAAAGCACCCAAGGTCCGCAAAATAAAATAAACTAGATTGCTATTACTTTCGTTGCAGATGCATATGTGCCGAAAATGAGAGAAATTCTATGTTCTGGAGCCTTCTATACCGTCTCTTGTGTGCTCGCCTTCGATAGCGGAGTTTTATAATAAACAAATGTTTTAAGCACATTTTTGTTTTTATCGAGACAGTGTAACGGTAAAACCTCACAATAGAAATCAGATAAACGAACATGCCGTCACGAACACCATCTGCAATAGAGACTAAATGAGATTTCTAACCTGTTCATAACACCTTATTGCCGCCTCTCAGTGCTTGGAGAAATCAAAAGGGGCTTCAAGCCCTAACATCGTTCGTTTCAGTTTAAAATGTTTGCTCCCGGCACTACACAGCCAGATCCTCGAATAGCTTCGCCGAACTTCCCGAATTTGCCGAATTTGCGAAGCGCATTTAACCTCTTATAAAACATAGTAAGTTCAGGCTCCGAAGAAAACTTCAAGCAGTGAGACTGGCCTAGCTTTGCTGCTGAAGGCTTCGGCTCGCCTTTGATGTCAAATACTTGGCCTAGTTGGTGGTGCAGGGATCAGAAACAACAACCTCAGGCGTTCATCAGCAAAACCATTGCATGGTGTTCAGGTCTAATGTAAAGTGCCGCGTATTGGCTGCTTCCCTCTTCTACTGCGATAGCAGTAAGGGAGGCGTACGGCGAAATTACTCGCACATCGACGTGGAGACGGGAAGCTTCTTTTTTTGTGGCGGCTCTGAAAATGATACCTCTAAGCTCAAAATGTCCCACCCACCTCCCTACTCGAACTCGGCCCTCCTGAAGCGCCATCCACCTATACTCAGCAGCACCCCACCCCTGCTCCTTCAGGACTTCGCAGGCTAGAACCCCATACAGCACAAGAGCAAAAACAACAGTAGTTAAAGTAGGCTGCGCTTTTCTTGAGCTATTCAGTCATAGTCTGCCTTAGTTTTTCGTCAGAAGTAATTTTTGTTCCTTCGTTGCGTTTCCCTTTCGACAGCGGTGCCCCTCCATATTCTCTCGGTTCTCTTCTTTCTATTCTCATTTTTATGGCTGTTTTAACATTTGAGATAATTCAGCTGTTGGCTTCGTTTCCCATGACTGGTTGGCGCCGATATGCTTGATCGCCAAGCTTAAGAAGAGAAATCTAGGCCAGAGAAGAAAATACAGAAGTTGCAAACCTTATACGGAGTGAGGCGGTGGCTACTAAGCGCTGACGCTTCCTACCATCTCATGGGTGCACTGCCCTTTTAGCGCAAACAGCGACATTAATATCCGTGAGCACTCGATACCTTCGGCACTTGTAACATCAGCGGACGACGCGGCGACGTACAAAGAGCGAATAGCAGGACACCAGGAAAAAACACACAATTTAACCCCATCCTCACCCTTCACTCAACACAGAGCAAGCGCACGTGTTTCGCAACGTTTGAAGTAACACTACCCTCACTCCACTAATGCTCTGCAAATTCGGATGACGTGGCGCCGCTCACTTCTGGACTGTCCGAAAACGAGGCAAACACAAAGAATATTCTGTGCTCATGTAACGATGCCGTTACCATTCGTCGTTTCTCTTACCCTTCGCCTTCTTCCCGGAGTGCTTGGCTTCACTCGGGCTCAGCACATAATCAGCGGGCCTTAACAGAGAAAGTCCTCGTTTTGGCTAGGCCCTGGAGCTTTCCTTGAATAAGGTTTTTTTCACCTGCCCCTCTTCCTCCTTGTTCGAAATTGCAACTGAACGAGCGGCCACATAAAGGAGTGGTGGGCGTGCGCCATTGTGTGTGTCTTTGTGCGTCTGTGGCGCCTCCACCCCTCTAGCGCTCGCATCCGATCACAGCAGAACGGCGCACTCTTCGGTGGGTGCACCTTCAAAACGCGCCTCCTCCAAAGCATTCTCCGGCTGCTGCACCTGCGGCAACCTTTTAAATTCTACGGAATTCACTTGGATGAAGGCCAAGGGTGTGATATATGTAATGGCTGTCGCCGCAAATGCGACGCTGAAATTAACTTTCAACACGCCCCTCTTGGTAGGTAATTGCCCCACCCACCATCACACTCCTCAAAGCACCACCCATCAGCTCCCCAAACACCATCCTCCGCTCTGCTGCCTCCGCCAGGAAAAATGTGTCGCGTGTCTGATGCCTCGATTTTGAATAATTTTTTTAATCAATTAATAAAAGTAATCATGCCAAAAAATACAACTGCTCGCGCAGCCTGCTGGCATCAAGTTTGATGATCGCCCTGTCAATCTATTTGTTGTTTTTGCAGTGACGCGCACGAAGCTTTTCTTTTTATTTATAGTAGAAAAGTTATAAATAAAAAGAAAAGTGGCGTAAATTATTAATCAACTTCACGCAACATTATCGTTGTGTAAACAAACAGAAGGATATGCACAGTAAAGGAATATAAGACGGGAATAAAGCAAAAGTTCGTGGCAGTTGCAGATGACTCACGCATTTGGAAAATGTAGGTGGGAACGGCCGGTAGAGAGTCGAATGCTAATGTCGGGACTGCGGGGCTTTTATCATTACCTTGCACTAGGAAGTCAACAGTACTTTTCTCTTACGGACACACGGTAGTTCATAATTACTCAAAACCATACCTGATAAGTTTAGAAAAATCGGGTAACACGCCTGTCAGACTAGGCTTGTGGAAATAACCATGGGCTTGAAGGAGTGAATGAAACACTTTTCAGGTTCATGTGGCGTATTTTAGCCTTATATAAAGGCAATAAATGAACAAATATTTGAGGAATGTAAAGTAGAACCAATTTACTAAAATGAGTCCTTGTTCCAGACATTTGTGCCTTTTATTCATAACTAGGGACGGTGAGATGACTTCATCCATGGCCCTGTTTCAGTATTTGTTCCCTCTAGAAGGGTTGAAATGCGGGCCAGTTGGTACATTGTAAACGGAAAAAACCAGTCACACAAGACGTCTTCCGTTCCGTCTATTTGCAGCTGCTTCCATATGTGTGTTTGTGAAGAGATCATAAGCCCTGCATGCAGCCATTGAGGAAAACCCTTACTTTCTTCGGCCACTGAGATAAAGACGACATGTGCGAGACCAGCAGAAGGGTTCGACCGTCCACAGTTGCACTCTCGGATGTGACCAGAAAACGTGCTTTTTGAGCAAATGAAATGTGCGCTCGCTCTGTTCGTCCTCTCGCTTTTCCTTGAATGCGGGATCCTATAAGTACTGGTAATACGACAACTGTCCGTCTGTTCCAGCACCAATTAGTCTCTGGAAGAAGCAACCAGACCAACAACTTTTATTGATGTTCATTGCTGTCTAAAGCACCTGTTTACGCATATGGAAGCAAAGTCTGCTGTAGTCATACGTGAAAGAAAGAATTTTTACTTAAAGACAAAGTAAAAAAACTAAAAGGGCAACCAACATTTATTGATTTTGCCTAATCTGACAGTGACGGCGATAAAAAAATCTCGTTGAGAGATTGCTCCAGAGTGCCCTGTCAACCTAATCCGCTTTGTGCATAGAGGCATCGATTCATCAGCCTCCGCCCTCCCCACACCTGCCTTCATCCACATGGGAAAAGAAGCAAGGAAAATAAAGGCGGCTACAAACAAAGAGGGTCGTGCTAAAGCGGAAGAAGTTGACATAAAGGAATACAGAAAGAAAAACCAAAAGAAGCGGGAAGCACTCAGCTCGGAAGTTGCTAGCGAAGCGCTTCTTCCGTCTGGAACAATTGCGATCGAACATCACTTGCGGTGGCGGCGATGGCGCAGGTGGACAAAAGGACATCTAGGCGGAAGGCCAGGAGCTAGAGGGGCAAAAGGGAAGGAGATGACAATGAAATGACAGCGCATCGACAGCTGGCGCCCCATTCCTTTTTCTTGTCAGGTTCCTCACTCCCTACGGGTAACTTTCCATTAGATTCATTGCGCATCTTTTACTTTTTTTTCTTTTCCAGGGGGAATCGTAGTGCGAAAGGGCACTACGCGTTCGGCCTAGTGACATACGGAGTCGGGGAAAGGAAAGGACAAAATGACAACATGTTAATAAAGAAAGACTAAGACTGGCTTAAGGAAAGATACCTGATGTTATTAAATATGAGTAGGCTCTAGTTGTAACCGAACAAAATTGTGCAGCTTCGAAACGCAAATAAAAAAGAAACGCTTTAGCTCGGTGTCAAATCTAATGCCGCAGGGAACCTTTCGTAGAATTTAAAAATTCATTCTTTGTGAACTTAATGTAGCCTGAAAAGCGCTCTGGGTGGCTTTAGGGAATTTTTTTTTTAGTTTAGTGGTCCAGCCATGATTGAGCCATCAGGAGCAAAAGACGTGGGGCCTGGACGTTCTCAAGAGTGTCAGCCGTCTTTTGAGCAGTTAAAGTCAGGCTAGATGAGGTTAGGTGCGTTATTGCAAGAAGGTCCACTATGCAACGTTGCTGTTGCACTTCCTCTGTCAGGAAAATGCTAAAAATCATAACTAGTTAAGCTTCCACGATCACAGGAAAACGAGAAATCTGAAACAAACATTCGAAATATCAGTGCTTGTTTGAGCGAACGCGCATATTACCGGGACGATTACGTGGGTGCTTCTTTCGTTTTACATTATTCATCTCTTTCCCTTTCGCTCTCGTAATAAACTCTCTACATCCTGTGAAGGAATCCAGATAAAGCCCTGAGGAACTCCCTGCTTTCGTATGTTCTCGCCATTGCTCGCTCGTTAGTTTCTGCTGGGGAGTAGTTCATTTTTGTCACAAGACAAAAATGTTTTGCCAACACAGCCAAATTGTTTCACGAATAATCAAAGAATGCTGAAATCATATCTGTATTCAGCTATTTTGCTACTGGCGCAAGATTGTGCGTGCTTTGGGTATAAAAGAAGTACAATTCTTTCAAAATATTTCGTTTGGACTCCCTAGTATGTCCCTATGTGTAACATGTCTACTACTGAGTGAGATTTAACTACAAATGAAATAGGTAATTGAAGAAGAATGAATGACATACTTTTGCCCCTATGCCATGCAGTTTTGGTCATGACGTACCTACACTTGCAAGGACACCGGTGTCATGGAGTGCGGTAGAAGTGCGTCATGGAGACATCATCTGAAAGAATGTCGAAAACAAAATACCCTGAAGGTGGAAAAAAAATGCTGCTAATAAACGCTGTGTGGTTAACGATAGCTCTAATCTCAGCAGTCATTATACACAACAAATGTGCTGTCAGTTGCAAAAGTTTGCTGTCTCTCACACTGTTCGGATCAACACGCGGTAGAATTTAAACTTTTGCAACAGCGGGAAGAATTTGCCACCACATCTTTCAGGCGGGATAACACCCTGTCGCTGGAGGCGATAACTGAATCGCTACCTATGGAACTATGTTGCATTGCTATTGGGTCTGTATTACGAAAATACCGCCTCTTTACAGGAGGTATTCAGAGGCCTCGATTGGGAACGATTGGGGATAAGAGTTAATGAAGAACACCTTAATAATCTTCTATTCGCTGATGAGATTGCCTTGCTAAGTCACCCAGTAGGTGAGCTGCAAAACATGATCAATGAGTTATACAGGCAGAGCAGATCCGTAGGTCTTATAATTAACACGCAGAAAACCTACACTAAGTAACGCTCCAGAGCCTCGCAAGCCAACAGCAGTTTACAATCGGTAGCAAGGTTTGGTTGGTTTGGTTTATTGGGGTTTAACGTCCCAAAGCGACTAAGGCTATGAGAGACGCCGTAGTGGAGGGCTCCGGAAATTTCGACCACCTGGGGTTCTTTAACCCCTTAAACCCCAATAAACCAAACCAACCAAACCTTGCTACCGATTGTAAACTGCTGTTTGCTTGCGAGACAGTGGAGCGTTACTGTCACAAGTGGTAGGTGAATGCGACTACTTACGGCAAGTACTGACCGCAGATCCGGCTCACCAAAGTGAGATAACTAGAAGAATAAGAATGAAGTTTAGAGCGTTTGGAAGGCCCTCCAGGTTATGAATGACAGTTTACCAGTATCCCTGAAGAGAAACGTGTACCGGCTGTTTCACCTAAAATTTTACATAAATTGAAAAACGGGCATTTTGAGTTAGAAGAACGCTTTTTTTGGTATAGCATTGTCAGCGCTTTAATACATCGGAATACACCTAAGAAGTACTAAATAGCAAGCTTGCTAATTAATATTGAGTATTGAACTTTCTAACTATTACTTTTCCACTCCTTAATTATTTAAAGGCGAGAAGTCCCAGGTAAACATAACCCATATCAATTTTTTATGATTTCGAAAACGCGATTACCCTTGACGCTATCGCGCAACAAATTGTGGTTACGTTGCACCACAATACATGCGCTTTCGAGAAGCTTGCAGGCAAAGCAACCTCTCCAGTGCACACCACTCGTCCAAATAGCGAAGTTCTCTTTGTGCTACATGGCCGAAGGTAACCGCGTTTTGAAAATTATAAAAACTGATGTTGGTATTATTTACAGTGCGCTACATGCCTTTCAATAAATAAGGAGCCTAACAGTAATAGTTAAAAAGTACACTATTCACAACGAATTAACCAGGCTGCTAGTTATCATGTCCTAGTGCATACTGGTGCCCTTCACCGCTGACAGTTACATGCCGAAAAAAGCGCGGTTTTAACTCAAAAAGCATATTTTTAAAAGTTATGCCAAGTCTGAGGTGAAACTCCCGTTAAAGGAGCAGTATCTTACTGGAACTAATTGATGGGCCAGAAACGTGGAGGTCAACGAAAAGGATTCAAATTAAATGAAGAACAGCGCAGCGAGCTATATACAGAAAAATGACTGGAGTAACATTAACAAACAGAAAGAGGTCAGAGTGGGTCAGGGATCAAATACGGGTTAATGACATCCATGTCCAGAATCAAGGGGAAGAAATGGGTATCGGCAGGGAATGTAATGCAAAGACAAGAAAACCGCTGGTCCTTAACGGTAACAGAGTGTATTCCAGGGGAAGGCAATTGTAGCAGGAGGCGGTAGAAAATTAGGCGGGTGCATGAGGTTAAGAAGTTTGCAGGGATAAGGTGGCCGCAGCTGGCGCAGGAGAGGGTTAATTTTCGAGATATTAGAGAGGTCTTTGCCCTGCAGTGGGCGTAGTCAGTCTGGTAATTATTGTGATGATGAAAGAAAATATGTGTAATCTTGGTGTTAGGGATAACAAAACCTTCTTTCGCTGGAAAAAGGAGAAACTCTGTGATTGCATGTGTAACTTCGTTATCGAGGGATCATTAAATTTCAGTTCGTGTTAGTCGACCCAAAGGAACCACTATCTAAGCCTTAAGCTGCTGCTTTCTTTCTTCCGTAAACTCACGTTTGAGCTGACAATCCTTTAAGCCCCACAGTTTCAAGCTCAAAATGCTTGTTTGCTTCGAGAGATGCAGCTGCCACAGAAATGAATAACCGGAAATGGGATAGCTTGTTGAAGATTTGTGGGGTCGCAGCGGAGCACCAGGGCAAGATGACCAGCGTGGCAGGCTTCTAGTTCTGAACAGCCCGTGCCGGGCGTGCGCTCCGAGGACGCGCTGTCGTTCTTTATTTTTTCCTATCGCGGGAACGCCGATCTCAGCGCCTGCGCTTTATAGCGTCGCCGGGCGCTACAGGGCCCCCCGCCTAGACGGAACGTCGAAATGTACGCGCCGACGGGGAAGAGATGGAGTAGCCATGGCAGGCAAGCAGGCAGCTAGAATCCCCACGGGGTCGCTACAAGGTCCGGTAAGTTCAGGTCAGGGGCCGGGAAGAGCCGTCGGTTTGAGTGCGCCGGCTCAGGTGGACGAGCTTGGCTGCTGCGCAACGGTCGAATGATGCAGGGTGCCGAGCTGACAACGGCCATGGGAGCAGGGGAGGCCATGGTCGGGCCGTCACCGACTGTAGTGCTGCCCGCGGACGCAAGTGTCGTCGGTGTTGGGACGTTGGAGCTGGTGTCGGTGGAAATTTGGCGCGCCGAGTACGTCGTCACAAGCGCTGGAGCGGGCGAAACGGCTCCGTGGACTGACAGCAGCTGTGCTGCGACAGCAGCAGCTGTAACAGTATTTGGCACAGTTGTGACCGTCGACACAACGATGAGAGCCGTGACGATGGCGGAGGAAGTTGCAGGGTTCAATGTCAGCTACTTGGGTGAAGCGGGATCGACAGTCCGGAGCGGTTGGCCAGGGATGATGCGCTTGTGAGCATGGTCGGTTGTAGGTGGCTGCAAAAAGGTTGTTGCAGTGACAGGCCGTGCAGCTGAGACTGCTACATCAGATGGCTGGCTGGCAGCAAAAGACACAGCTTTTGGATGAACAACTGAGGCACTACTAGGTGTGGGTAGCTCGACCATTCGTTGCCGAAGGTGGCTCAAGTCAGGTACCAAAGCAGACGCTTGCTGCGGCAATGTAGAGCTGCCAGGGTCAGACTCCGAGAATCGGTTGACAGTACTGAGGGCTTGGGGTGGGGCCTCTTGGGCAGGCGGTGTGGCCGCCGGGGTAGTGGGGCTGGTATGTGGCATAAGCTGCGGTGGCGGCAAACTCACTTCGCCTTTAACACGATCGCCCAGGTCAGTGACTGACGACTTTAGCGGAATGAGCGATGAGGCGGCAGGTGAGCGTTCGGCTGGCAGCGATGCTACGCAGTAGGGTACAGAAGTTGGCGGAGTGGGGCACTCGTCGAGGAAGAGCTCGACTGACGGCGGCACCATTGCAGATAAGAAAAGTTGCTCACCGGGCTGTGCCGTAGATGCTGTATCGTCCTTATGGGAGGCGGTATGGCCGGAGGCGCTGAACATGGAGTCGTCGCACAGTGCTGGTAGCGTAACCGGAGTAGCAGGATGTGCTGTCGGTAGCGAGGCGGCAGCGTCTGGTGCGGTCGGTGCTAAAGAAGCCGTGCCAGAGACGCTGGACTGGAGTGGCGGCGAGGGGCTGCTGAGGCGGGCCGGGTTCTGATGAAGGCTGCGTAGGCGCGAGCGAGGCCGGTGCAGGGCCAGAGGCTGGCGGCGGCGAAAACGGGTCCGCTGCGTCGTAGAGCGGCAGTGGAACATAGTAGGCGCCGTAGTCAGCCAAGACGGCCGCACGCAGCTCATCGTATGGCCGGCAGCCCAAGGCAGAGTAGGTGAGCCGACGCAGAAGGTCGGGCGGGAGGATGTCGCAAAGGACTACGTGTTTAAACGGCTGGATGGTAATGCCGTTCAAGTACATCGCAGCCTCCAGTTCGGCGAACCACCCGCCGACGCCTGCAGGCGGGAACGCCGGGAGCGGCGGGTTTAAACTTGGGTGCTGCCAGTACGCCATGCTAGGACGCCGCTGGGATAGAAGGCACAGCTCGCCGGGTCACCACTGTTGAGGATTTGCGGGGTCGCAGCGGAGCAGCAGGGCAAGATGACCAGCGTGGCACGCTTCTAGTTCCGAACAGCCCGTGCCGGGCGTGCGCTCCGAGCACTCGCTGTCGTTCTTTATTTTCTTCTATCACGGGAACGCCGATCTCAGCGCCTGCGCTTTATAGCGTCGCCGGGTGCTACAAGCTCTTTGGCGCGCTGCGAGCGGAAATTGAATGCGGGCCATTAAGATGCACCGCCGCTGTGCAAATAATTTTCGACAGAACCTCTACGCTTCGGACACGAACTACGCAGAGGACAGATATGTGATATCGGATGCCGCGACGAAAGATTGGTTGCCATTAAAGTACCACAATACCAAATCACATCTCATACCCGCTTCGGTACTATGGTATCTGACATTCACCACTTCCTAGAAGGACAGTTTGCGGCCATCGCGCCTTGCATCTTTACTATAATTTCGGCGGTATTTGAAATTCCTGGCAGTTTTTCTTTCTTTGATCTGCCCATAAACGGGGTAGGGTGCAAGCCCGTGGTTTGGGCTAGGTTCGTTATTGCAATGCTGTGAATGAGCCGGAGTAACATAATTCCTCATGATGTCTAGAATAATGAGAAGCTTACATCCAAGGGATTACTGCAAGAACCAACCACCTCGAGGCCAATCTAATGGTCTGAAATACAGCTTTCTAACGCACACAGACTCTTGAACATATAGGTAATAGCTGTTAGGCGAAGAAATTTTCTACGGGAGAGGACCTTACCGAAGCGACAGACAAACTTCAAACTAAGACTCCCCGGAAGCAGCATAAGCAAAGCTCAGATTGAGACATTCTGCGCCGGTTCCATTTGCGTAACGATGGAAGACAGTATTTCATGGAAGAAGAAACCGTACGGCGGGCGCTGATGAGAGTTCAGGTTTCTAGATGGCAAATATATTGATTTGAAGGATTTTTTTAATAATGTTTCTTAAAAGTGACTGGGCGTTTCTCAGCAAGGAGTGCCAACGCGGCACTCAATATAGCTGTGAGAATAGAAGCCGTTAAAATGGTGAATAAGTTATTGAATAGGAGGACAGGAAATCAAAGCTAGCGGTTTAGACATACCGACCGTGTTTTTCTTTGAAAAAAAAAAAAAACAAAGCAGGGGCCGGGAAGACACCCTTCAGAAAAATGTCGTGACTCATGGGTAGAGCAGTTGAATTACCGCACTTTTTTTATTCGGTGCAAGGTATAATAGTTCCAAGAAGCTGGTAAATCTACTAGGTAATTCGCAAACAGAAGCTGCTAACCCTGAAACGTGTAACTTCCAAATTTCTTATGTAAAGTGCGGATTCCGAAGGAAGCTTCTGCCATTTAATGCGTCACAAATTGCAGTGAAAGGAGAGAGAGCGATTCCAGGTTGGTGTGACGACTTCAAGAATGATCTCTTGTTACGGACTTACCTAATGTGCGAGGGTTGCAGTGGCTAAACATAACCCTGTGAAAAAAGTCGAATGATGCAATAAATTCGTACAGTTTGCCATACAAATGCGATACAGTTATACAAATCAATCAAATGTTATTCATTTGTGCAAAACCATGTATTTTCTTACAGATATCATACAATATCACCAACTTATATGACATTTGTCTGAGAAAGCCTGTATGAGGTGATTCCATCATGCATCTTTTTTCAGCAGGGAAAATCAGCTGCTGTGGGCGCTCACATCATTTCAGTCGAATATCCTTCAGATCCTACTGAGCGCTTCGCGCAAAATGCAATCCTAAAACACTAAAACTTCTACTTCCGTCTTCAGTTACAGTGCGTAATGCACTCGGCGTCAAAATTCGTTTAGGAGAGGCTGCATTCTTGCTTCTTTTTTAAATTCATATCTTAGTTTGTGCCCATTCGAAACGAGGACAGACACCAATACGTTGAACAAGGGCTACACAGTTGCCTAACACAATGGAGGTACCAGCTGCTCGTAGTCCTTGAAGAACACGAAAAAAATTATTGGCCCCGAATGCGCTCATTACCAAACAAATCTAAATTCGATTCTTCGAAGTGCGTGCTTCTTCATCAGGAGCATGTAAGAAAAGAAATAAACTTTAATTTGAGTCCAAATGATTCCCAGGATCCATGAATGCATGGATGGCTGAGGTCGAAATATTTCAGTGCATCACGCTCTCGGAATCGTCATGCTTAATTGTCGAAATTGAGGCCACGTAGAGTGACCACAATTGCTTCCCATTCATAAAGACATTCTTGGCGGTGCATAGTTAACACAACGAATCCAGAAGTGCACCGTGCCTTTCCAACTTTACCTCCTTTCAGAGGAAATTGGCGATCTTCTTTCTTTCACCTGTACATCTTTGATGTCCGTTCTGCGTACACATTGCAGTGATTGTGGCAGGGCGCAGCAATTTCATATCTGTCACCCAAAGCAGTATTTCCCAGCATTGCTGCGACTTGTTCCTCAATGGTGCCCAAGAACACGACAGCGAAAGTGGAGCAACTTGATGTCTGTGCTGCGAAAAGGTTATCACTGGAAGAAGTCGGGTTAAAGTCATTAGCATATACATTCATTTAAATTTCTATATCTGCTTTGTTTCCTTACTTAGTCCACGTTTGCGTAGGCTTCAAGAAGCCACGCCTGAATCTCGTATTGTTTTTGAAGCGTTTCATGAAATATAACGCGAAGGCTCCAAGAATGACATTGAAATGACATAGGAATTGTCAATGATATTCGTAATTCCATCCTCTAGTCTGTAATCCTTTACTCGACATTACAAGCTTTTATTTATACAATAAATTCTTAACACCTCGTACGTGCGAAGGCTTTAGGTAAGGGAATGGGAAGGGATGTGAAAGAAATGTAGTACGGGTCAGGGCAACAAATATGCATTCTTATCCAACATTCTCAGCCAAATTTTTTAAAAATTGAAACATTGTAAGATTGCCTTCAATATTTATGGAAATATTGAAGGTAATGGTCCATTCTTCTAATATGTAGGAAAATTTCTCTTAAAATGTTTTCATCGATCACATCGAACAGTTCAGACTGCCCGAGAAAACTAAACTGGAGCGCTTTAATTAATGTTAACAGAAAAAAAAACGGGAGACTGCCGGCGTGTGATCTGCGTATATATTGGTTTTTATGATGAAATCTTATCTTATATGAAAGAAATTGCGATTATGAACGGTTTTCCGCTGATAAATGCTTTTGTCGAGAATTGTTCAGTATGAGAAAATCGAAGAGGAAAAGTTCGATGCGACGAACGCTCATTCTGCGCTTTTAGGAATGTGGTTTTCCATTTGATGCATTTGCATTCCACCGCAAACCACTGCCTGAATGTTGCGCCAGTAAATTTTAGTTTACTTTGGAAGGCTTGCATGGTTCGCTGATAACTTTATTATCTACGATTGCTGGGTGTGCATTTAGCTTTATTCTTTCTCGCTTAATGGCTCCTTAGTGTTCTTGCTGTGCGCTTATATTTTTTGCTTCATACACATTGCCTTCTAGTTGGCGTGATGCGTTCGATAAGCCGATAACGCGCGCCCGCTCACAGGATACTCAGACAAGCGCTCACTTTCGGAGCCCCTTACCTTCTCTCTACACTAGCCGCATGGGGGAGTTGCTGTGCCCGCCTCTCTGCCTTCGCCGAGGATAATGTTTTCTTACTTCTATCGTCATTTTGCTGTTGTTGCTTTCAGAGGCTTTACTGCGCGGCCAGGCAGACACATACTGGTATTTCCGTCTATTGACGCACTACATATCCAGTCAAGCACGTAAATCATTAGTTTAAACAACAAAGAACACAGGCGCACACCACTGCACATTCTCAATTAAGAGTCCGGAATATAGTTTGTGTTGTACCAGACAAGTAAGTGCAGCAAGCTCAGAAAATAAAATAATCAGCGGCAACTACACGATTATGCTTCGTTGAGGTTCTTGCACTTGCATGCGAATGAGAAAATTCTACAAGTGCCGCGGCTCAGCGATGAATTTCCAACTTGTTGCAACCCAGCATTCCTCGCCGCTCGAGTCACCGCTTCTTTCCGGAAACGGCCTTATCCGTCGAGCGGACCGATATCCCGAGCGTTTTCCATTGCATTTTAAATAGCCTTAACTGGGGCTTTACAGCATGTCCGAAAGGCTCCCTCACAATGTTGAAAAAGAAAATGGAGCCCTAATTAGTGTCACAACTTGTGGCCTCTGAAGCATAGTAATGCGAAGAAAAACCATTTACCTCGATGTGTTTTGGGGAGGGGCTTCTATGCCTCAATATGCAGCTAGTTTTTTTTTTTTAGAATAAAAAATGCCGAAGTTAACAAGAATCACGCAAGTGTGCGGTGTGAAACTAACGCCTTCAGGTCCACGTGAAGTTGCTAAACTTCTTAACTAATCTGGTCCGAACTCGCGTAGCCATCTCCAGAGGCGTAGCACTTTCGCGCCTCAACGCAATATCGATGCTAATTAGGGTATCTGGGTGGAGCTTTTCCGAGTAAAGCCCTCCAGGACCACTGCTATGTTGCATGGAAGCCGAGGAGAGCATTTTAACAAAAATAGCTAGCATTATCAGGCTATACTGAAGAGTAAGTAAATTTGCGCTACCATTAATATTAAGCTGGTTGGAAAATTCAGCCTTTGTTCAGCGTCGCTCGCGAGTAACTCACGTAATACCTAGACGTATTACGTTCTTTTTGGTTAAGTTTTTGGGCACGTCATTATAATCAAAGTGCCTATTGTTTTCCTAGTGCGCTTGCACGCAGCCGTCTTGTGAAATTACGAACCCAAAAAGCCAGACCATCATTTATAATGGCTTATACTCAGGAGCAACACCTCATAACGATAGCGCTGGGAGTTGAGTACTAGTCCTTGATTCAGATCAGTTTTTGCTTTCACTTCGACAGCAGTGAGGGGAACTAAGGATCAGATACCTTTTTTTGTCGGCTTGTCCAGGTTTCTCGTGATCGCACTACAGTTATTTTGTGAGTGAACTCGACAGGATTCTTTACAAGAGTACTACCGGGCTGTTAGGGTTAGGGGCTCTAGCCATACAAACAATGCCAACAGTTACGCTGCTTGCAAGACAAGCTCTCCTGCTTATACTGGGGCAGTCATTTCACGTGTTTGTTGGCTAAAGAAGTTATCAACGATGACGCAAAAAGTCAGCGCTAAAATCGGCGCTACTTTGCATATTTTCAGCAAACGCCGAGTATTTCTTGCCCAGAGTTTCTCCTTGATTACAGCACCGCAGGATGACTCTTCAGAAATAAAAAACAAAAACAAAGAGAAAACTGAAAACCAAGCATTCAGTCTGCCAACTCAGATAACCAGAAAGGCTAGCATACGGTAGGGGGAAAGAGCAAATTCATCAATAACTCAAACTGGGAACGATGTTTGTCCGTAAACATATTTTAGGGGAACCCCGCTAAGAGTTTGTTTTTAACTAGGAACTTTGTGCGGAGCCTGCATAAATTTCGTTTGTAGCCGTAAGGCAGCGCTTGGGTGGGTGCCAATGTGTCATTATTCCCTTATTACACATCAACTCCACTAGGGGGATTGGCCCGAACATTGCACAAGCACAGCTTCTGTCCTGTCTTTGTTATTGATCAAATCACTCCCAGCTACCATATGCAGGCCGTCCCTGTTCACTTCGTAGAGCGGGTGCCCCGGCGAGGCTGTGGTTCCGTGTTCTAACCCTGGACCACGCCGACTATTCCTTCAATTACAAATTTCTGTGGAAGCTGCATAGGTTTCCTCTGTAGCCTCAAGGCTTCACATTGGTAGATGCGAATGACGAATTACTCCCTTAATATATCTGGACATGTGTCTTATGTAATGTAGAGGAACGTCTTTGTGTTTTATGCTGGTTTGTTAATTTGAAAATAACCATCGTCTGCAGCCAAGGGTATAAAGGCCAGCCAGTCAGCTAACTGTGTCAAACATTGTATAAGCACTGTATTCATCGTGTTGCAGTAGATTTCTTGTCTACATTGTGCGGTACATCCTGCAAGGAAGATGATAGTTTCCGCAAAATTTGGCAAAAGACATACTACTTGATAGCCACTTTTTTTAATATGACTTGCAGCACTTGTGAAAGATGAAGAGCCCAACCAGTTTACTTCTAAGCCGTTTGTTGTTGCTCTGGCAGCACGAGTAAAGTTCAATCTTGGAGAGCCATGAGGACGATAGCTTCTGTGCCCATCAAATTATTACTGATGCTAGCAGTTTACAACACGCCCAAGAGTTTGGCCCACATGCAAACGCCTTGGGCTATAAACATTTCATAAAAGCATTATCTTTTCACTGCCAAAGAAATACCTGTCGTCACGTAGTTGTGACTGCAGTCCGGCGAACAGGAAAACAGTGAGAATCGCTTCTAAACGAAACTCTTTATTTGGGCTGACTTGCGCCTGCAAAGAACTGAATCACTCGACGGCGGCGTAAGCAACAAAGTGCTCAGTGGTCGTTGAACAGAATGGCCGCCACTCTCGGCCGTGCTCGTTTTAAAGCTGATAGCGAACGTTCGAGATAAACCTTGGCAAGTTACTAGAACTCAGGAACAACGTAGAAACGCCTCCGCCTGGATGCGATCAATCGAGATAAATCTAGGCGCGTCTTGCATCACAAACAAAGCGATAAAGAACGAAGAATGAACAGCTTGAAGAAGCTTTGAAGACTGAAAAAACAAACACTACAAAGATTCGCGGCAGTATATTCTCAAGAAGATTTCAAGCACGAAGAAGAAGACTTCACCACACTTTTGGGCTCATCACAATACATCGAAGCTGCTGGAAGAATTGACGAATTACACACACCCTGCGGTGAATCATTTTTTTTTCCATTGCTACACTGAAAAGCCATGTTGAAATGCAGTAACTATGCCGTGAAACTACAAACAAGTGTCACCACCAATACGCTCCGAAGGCATAAGCACCGGGACACTAATCACGAAAGGGCGCAGCCGTAGAAATAGCTACGAGGCTATGTATCGACGCTCCACGTGGCTCGCAATTACTTCCGTGATCACAAAGCCCTCGGGAGAAACGGGCTGCCGAGTGAACTCAGGCTCATAGGCGGGCACCATTAGGTCTCGGATCGCGTCAGGCGCTTTGCCGAGCAATCGTTCAGAACAATGTACATGGCTAGACGCTCACGCTCCTTGGCTTTTGGTGCCTGCAAGCATCTCCGACACTGAAAGGCTTCTTGTCCTTACCTTAATTGTTGCATGTAAGAATAGGCCTAGCGTCTCGAACTAATCGCTTTTTCCTGGCTTTTAGGTGCGAAGTCTAATGTTTACGTTTAGTCTTCCGCAATTCGTCTGCTGTCTCCTAATTGTGATATGTGTGCGGTTATCCTTTATACATATTTACGTATGTCATCCACTGAAAAGTTGTAACGAGCAGGCAGAAATTGAATGGCGGCAAACGTATATTCGCTCCTTTTTGCTCTTGAGCCAACCTCCGCTAATTGCCAGCGCCGCTGTGCGCTGATCATTTCGCACCCAAACCATCCAACCGGAAATACTCGGGCACGTGGCATCGCGACGACTACGGAGGTCCCCCGCAGCTACCACGGGAGCTAAATTAGCACTAATTTGTTGATTCGCGCTCCGCCTACATGTCTGTATGATCGCCTTGGTGTGAAGCTCTTCGAGCCCCTTTATTACGTGTCTTCAACATGAGCTGCTATTTTTAATTATTGAGCTCTAATTTAACGTTGTACCACATTGAAATGCAGCGCATGTGTTGTTTTTTTCTTCACTCATATCATCCTCTTGCCGCGATCACAAGCAAGTTTGTGGCATAGAAGTTTTTCTGTAAGAAAAGCATGCCATATTATTTGTATTCGCTTGCCAGTATGGTTAGCCAAGAGGGGTTCTTTGGAACGTGATGAAACACGCAAGCTCTTTTTAGG
Organism: Amblyomma mixtum; assembly: GCF_055824585.1. Lineage (NCBI taxonomy): Eukaryota > Metazoa > Arthropoda > Arachnida > Ixodida > Ixodidae > Amblyomma > Amblyomma mixtum. The sequence goes on along the minus strand of NC_143019.1, from coordinate 103,401,841 downwards.
ATAAGTAACGGCCTTGAGAATTTCACATTGCAACCACAAGCATACACCTGCACATGTATGGTATTCTTTTTTGCTGGTGTAAATGAGTGAGAATTGTGAATTCTCGATGGGCGCCGCCGTGGTGGCTCAGTGGTTATGGTGCTCGGCTGCCGACCCGAAAGACGCATGTTCAATCCCGGCCGCGGTGGTCGCATTTCGATGGAGGCGAAATGTTACCGGCACGTGTGCTGTGATGTCAGTGCACGTTAAAGATCCCGAGGTGGCCGAAATTTTCGCAGCCATTCACTACGGTGGGCCGTATTGCCTGAGTCGCTTTGGGAAATTAAACCACAATAACCTACAGTAACGTAACCTAATTCTCAATTGGAGATTATTTCAGTGGAGTTAAGCGACATCGCAGCCCCGTTTAATCCATTAGTCGTCGTGCAATAGCCCTGGAACGCTAAAGGAGAGCTTTACTTCTTTTGGTCGATGTATGATGCCATAATGCTATGTCGAGCAATGTCAAAAAATGTACTTTTTGGTAAAATTCATTATGCATTACAAAAACAAATCACCCAAATTCTCTATTTTCCTCTCTACTTTGCCGAAATAACTAAGGCTGTGGCAGGAAAAAGACTAGACAGTCACAAAATCTGGTTTATGGCTTGGGGGTATCGAGTAACAAAAGAGCCCGGATTAGGAAAGCCAACCATTGAAGCAGCATTATCCGTTCTCAAGGAATATGTTGTTTATCGAACAGCCTAAATGCAAGTACAGCAGGTCGAGGTATTCAAACGCAATATAAGCTGGTGCCCTGATGTTTCCACGTATTGGCAAGATATAAACTTCAGTAGAGGTAAAAGTCCCCTAAGGAGCAGACTATCAGCTCATTTAAGACGCAAACATATATTCTTCGTCTTGAATCTATTCCCTTGGCACATTCTATAATGTAGTGCAAGACCATCAACTAGCCAGAGAGCGCACAGTGGCCAAGAGTGTTGGTGACCGCTATGTACTGCAAATGTTTGGAATTAATTCTAAAGCAGTACAAAGAGATAGATTTTTATGTCCGTTTTTTTTTGCGTTGAAACAGGCCTCCGGGCATAATGATCATGAAAAGGAGCTGAAAATACCATTGAGTGGCGTTAATAGGTTTTACAAGCGATTTCGTACCGACAATTTCTTTCTCGGTCGGCGCCCGTTCTCTAGTTCATATTGACGATCGTGAGGTTGACCTGCCAAACTGGGCTACCACATTCCGGTTACATCAGCGTCGTCGGCAAGCTACGGTGTTCCTGTGAACAGCAAGGTGGTTCTGCGATGTCACAATAACTGCGCCAAGTGAACCTTTATATTTCTTCATCTACGAAGAATTACCGAGCGGCTGCTTGGAAAACATTAAAAATCACATTAAAATATGTTTCACTACAAAACCTGCGACTCAAAACTGCTACAGGACGTCTTATTGTGCCCCTCAGACCAATTACGCTGTTTGTTTGCATTCAGATTTTTGTGTATTTGGCCCTTTAAATACCGTAATGTGTACTGATTCATTACGCACCTTTCAATACCAAAGCGGCACAATATTTTAAATGCATGATTTCACTCCCCTTTGTAGTACTGGCCGTTGCCAGTATGTGTCCAATATTGGGCCGATCATGTGTGCTGCTTGGGAAGAAGACTCCAGTCCACACTGTTCTCTGCTCAATAACCAACCTTCGGAGAAATGTCTTGAAATCCTCCGAGCAGTGCCAGTCACTTCGTAAAAAGCTGAGACGGTTGCAAACAGGCAAGACGAGAAAATATGAACGCGCAAGTTGCTTTTTACAGGCCACTGAAAAGACTAAGAGATTAAAGTAACTAATCAGCTTTTTAATGTTTAGTTTTGGTGTGCAATATAGTATTGTGAGCTTTTGAGGCAGTCAGTAGCGAAGGTGAACGCAGTTTTGGTACAGACAGAGTGATTTTAAGTGCATAATTTTTTCCCCTTGAAAGAGGCATACGGGCCTATAGCATCACCAAAATGAGCTGAAAACACGAGAGCTTTACGTGAATAAACCAATACCAACTATTTACAATTGCAGTTCAGCCCTTCATAGGTACCAGCGTTGGAGTGCGCTTTGACGTCACGGTCGACCGGCCAAGCAGGACTACAACATTCCTGATCAAGCCCGCGTCGCCTGCTAGCACTGGTCCTTTATGCGATCAGCCACTTGGCTCAGTGACGCCACAATAAAGACGGCAAACATACCGTGACCTAGCTCAATCTGCTTGTAAATGCCAAACGGCTCCCTGCACAACTTTCAAATTCATAACGAATTGTATTTCAATCCGTGCCTGTGACTGAAACTTTCTAGAAGGCATCTCCTTGCGGCCATGAAACAAATCATATTGTTTGTTTGTGTTCGAAATTTTCTCTGCCTACCCGTTTCAATGTTCTCACTGGGCCCTGTGACTCAAAATCTCGATTATAAAAAATGTGCCTCGAACAGGCGTCAAGCTTCGTCTTTCCATGTCAAATATTGATACATTCACGCCGCTCGGGTTATATTTTTTGCTGTGAAAGAAGTTAATCTCATTTCGGCAACGACACGCACACAGCGATGTCATTTTTTTGTATGAACTTTTGTGCGCTGTTCACCGCCTCGCCTTCTTGTGTAATTCGTTTTATTAAAATAAAACAGAATGCATTTTGTCAATTGTGCAGTCCAAAGCTACTGATGCCTGCAAGAGATACAATCTGTATTTTGTGCGCTGTGCTGCTTTGAAGGTCCATTTATGTTGCTTTTCTTTCGTTGATATTCTCCCTTTGAAAAGGTTTCAAATTTCCGTTTCCTCCGACTCTTCATGAGTCAGCAGCGGCTCGTTATCCGCCTCGAATTCATCAGTCTAAAGGCTGAATCCTTTGGAGGAACTGCAGTGCCAGCCGTTCTTCACTAACGGAGAATTCTCGTTAGAATTTTTGTCACCGCACTGTTTATACTACGGAAGTTAAGGAAACATGCTTGTATGTAAACGGAATCTTTCTAGGCGATCTTCTGCGATATCTACGCGAAAAGCTCTTTGTCGCCTTCTATTGTGTGTGTTTTTTAGAGAGATGTGCATTTATGTTCCACAGTCTGTAGCGCAAAAGCACCCCGCAAGGGCTTTTTTTTTCTTTCTCTTTTTTTTCTGGCCTATTTTTCTGTTATGTATCCTCATCCCCCCTGCAATAATGCCTACGGGCGCTGCAGGTATTTCCAATAAATAAATAAATAAAATAACGGGGATGCTGCGACCAGAAATTTTCTTTTAGACTGATGTGCATTTGTGTTCCACAGTCTGTAGATCAAAAGCACTCAAATTGTAGCAATAGCCGCGAAACAGCTTCCTGCTGACCAACAAAGATACTGCAAAATGCGGGCTCTGTGTGTGGTTTACTGATTGATAAGGCAGTGAAAGAAAAACACCTGACACTCAAATTCGGCGCATCTTTGAGAATCTGCTGCTGCCAGATATATAGCGTCTTGTGCGGCTCGCGTAGGAAAGATGCTAAAACGACCAAGCTGGTATCAAGTTTCGCCAATCTCCTCCTTCCTGCAGGTGCGTCTTCGCGGCCGCTACATTTTCTGTACCCGAGGAAGTTTCTGATATTTTAAAGCATCCACAGCCCGCGCACCGAAGCTCCTCTAGGTCGAGGAGAGTGAAACTCTTTGATGTTCACTTAGTCGTCCTTTCTCCTGGAGTTTTTTTCACGGATTTCGCACAGTTCCTCTCAGTATTTTTTAGGGTGATCAACCTCGATCAGTGTAGCAAGCACCTGAATGGCTGAGCAGTTAGAAAAAGATGCACCACACCTAACGTGACACATGCCACGATGGGATGAACTTATGTATGCTCACTATATCGCAATTGATGAAACTGTCCTGCGCCCCAGAAGAGTTATCACTCTAAACTCACGCAGCAGGTCTATTTTGTTTCCTTTCCAGTCATTTAATTTTTGGGGAATATTTATGCGCACAAGAAGTCAAACCGCCTATGCTCTTGTTCTTTCGTTGCTAACGTATGAATCTAATTAGTGAACCTATCCAATTTCTGAATAAACTGCGTTGCAGTTGAATAAATTGTATTGCTTCGGTTGCAATTAACGGTGACTATTACAGCTAGTATCATTATCTGCAGCAGTTACCCACTGAAAATGAATAAGTTGTTCTGCCAAGTGGTGCCAGCAAAAATTGAACCAATGGAAAATTTTATATGCCCGTAGCCTGCCAAGGTTCTTACAGACAGTTAAAATGCTAAAAGTCGTCCAACGGGTCATTATGCTGGTGCCAATTGACGTAATTGCAAAATTCTTAAGGGGCCCGTAAGCTAATCAAGAACTTTCAAGACCTGAGCTGTGTTTGTTCAGAAGTGTTCTCATAGCAATTCCTTTTTTCTTCTTACACACCTCACTTCTTTGGATGCCATTAGTGTTTGTGTAATTTCTTGAGGGGGGACCTTCAAATTGATCAATATTGTAAATACACTGACTCATTCAGAACATGTAAAATGGTGCTAATTCGCAACTGTCAGCGAGAGAAAAAGAGAGCGAAACAAAATATACATCGCGGAACTCAGAAAAGGTATCACTGCGGTCTTTTTTACCGCTTATAACTTGCTTATCAGCCAGCCGGAGGCAAGTCAAGCGAAGGTAGAAGTTAGGAAGCTGCCAGTTCTTCACGTGGCGCCATCTAGTAGTAAACTACGGAGCCACACTATACTTTAGTTTTTCTTCTCGAAGTTTCTTGCCAGAGCTTTGGAAGATACGTAAGCTTGTGCAGAGGTTGAACTAAGGGGCACTAATGGCCTTTCCTCGTGATCGATCAACTACGGAGTAAAGAACAACCCATTAGGCGGTTCTTCTTGATATTAAACATACCGGAGACACGATGTTCGAGCGTTCAGTTGCGATATCCTCTGTCACTCGGACAGGCCCCGTGTCAAAATAAAAGAATGGCAAATGCACTGCATAGGAAAAAAATAAACTGAGTGGATTTAAAGCGTGTGGCAACAGGCGAAAAATGTTCAAGCCAGAAAAAAAAACATGACAGAGCATGCGAAAGGCGTATGGCGACGACTTTTCTTTTGGAGTGACGTCCACAGGGGCACGGCATTTCCACCGCGATCCAAATAATGAACTTGTCGTAGTTTGAGCTACCTCAAGTGCCCCGTTCCACGCCGCACGCTGCACAAAAAGCCCAGGCCGAGATATATGTGAAAGTAAGACCGCCTCTAGGGATATGCACGCATCATTTTTCACAAAAAGACCATTATTCAAAGAAAGCAGGTGTGGTATAGCAATAGTATCTAACACTTTACGGGGTTGCCGCAGCTCAACTTGAATAAGTGGGAACAAATTTCCAGAGCAAGAAAAGGCACCTAAGAGGGTGGTAGCAAATTCTCACAGAGTTTTCTTTTTCTTATCGATGCTGGAATTGAGGGTAGTAACAAAGGTTTTCTCACTGCGCCGCAGGAATATTGCTCTTCCAGAAGATATTTCGTGTCGGCAGCTGCGCGCCACGTGATATTTAGAAAATTCTATATCAAGTTTTATCTCGAATAAAAGCGAGTGTATTCTCTTTTGTTATATATTTGCAGTGATAGCCGTAATGGCAGAAATTGCAGGAAAACTGGCTGATATTAGGGAATCTTACAAGGAAGCTTTAAAGAATTCAAAAAAGCAACCAGGCTGCTGATCTTCCAGCGTTCCGCAACGTTACCGAGAACACATGTTTCATTGTAATATTTGAGCAGCGGAGATCGGTCATCCATGCCAAAGTGAGAGAGCGAGTTGAGTAAGAAATGCCACCAGATGAAGATAAACGCCCGCGCGAGGCAAGATAGGCGTCTAATTCAGGTATCGCGCTGAGAAAGTCGTAGTGAAGTCGAGAAATTCGTGAAGAGGATGCAAAATCCTCCGAACTGGATGATGCTGTCAGAGTGGCGCTAACGAACATTTTGCAGAGATCTTTCGCTTCCTCTAGTTCAGTGCGGCATTCGTGAAGACCTAGGGCACGGGAAGGATGACTTTCTAATGGAGATGAATCCAAACGACGGGAAGGGGCAGCGGACGTGCGCCCGCCATGCCACAGGCTGAGATAGATAGATATGTTTATTTGAGTGTGGCTCAACAGCCAAGCGGCCTAAACGAGCGCACACTAGGTCAGATACATCAGAATGACCACTTAAAAACATTTAAAACCAGGCATGAAAACAACAATTAGGCAAATATGTCCGTGTCAATAAAAAATTGTTATACACGATTTGTAAACAAGTCATTGGACAGATAGTGTGCAAATCGGGATAAAATGTGTCGAAACATTTTGCGGCTTTTGCATGTGGCACACGAAAATTCAGCAACATCAGTAAAGCCCCACAGTTAATGAAACCGCGGACGACTCTTTGCAGGAGCTGCATGTCACGTAAGCGTCGCCTGTCGCCAAGGGTACACATATTGAGGTCTGCCAAGAGAGAATCATAGTCCTAGAAACGACGGTGACCAATAAATCTATCATAATAGATGCGTATGAAGTTACGCTGGACATTTTCAGTTTTCATGCAATAGGGGACAGATACGCGATTCCAGGCTACTGACGCGAACTCAAGACGCGCAAGGGCACAGTATAGAGTGCGTAGACATTCGTGCCGTCGAAGTTTTCTTGTTAGTCTAGAGATAAGACCAATATGCCTCAATGCGCGTAACACAATTGAATTTACATGTAATCTAATATCAAGCCTTGAATGAACAACAACACCAAGGTCTCGTACAAGGGCCACACAAGAAATTTGACCCGCAAAAAGTGTATAATCAAACGTAACTGTGTCGGGTTTCCTAGTTAGATACAGGACGGAAGTCTACTTAAAATTCAGTTTTAAGCGATTCATCAAACACCAATTCTCGACGTTGTTAATGTCAGTTTGCAACTGGCGGCAGTCCTGAATATCTCCAATATTACGGATTAATTTGAAATCATCTGCGAAGAGCAAAATTTTCGAGTTCTTGACATGTAACGGCAAATCATTAACAAACATTAAAAACAACACAGATCCTAAGTCGCAGCCTTGAGGTACTCCCGAAGATGATACAAAATCGTTGGACACAAGCCGGAAAATCGGACCATGTTGCGGTGGCTGCCAAGGTAGCTTTTGAGCCACCTGCAGTACATGGGACAAAGTCCGTATTTTTCCATCTTCATCAGAAGTACCTCACGGGAAACAATATCGAAGGCTTTAGTCATGTCAAAGTAGATTGCATCTACCTGACCACGATTAAATACATGTGGCCCAGTATAATCAAGAAAGCTGCATAAGTTCGTTTCCACAGATCGACCTTTTAAAAAACCGTGCTGCAGAATTGAGATCTTCTGTTTGAAGTATGAGCCATGCGTTCGCACATAACCACTTAAAAATCTTTCGCAGAAGAACAAATCATTGACACAGCTCGAAATTTGTTTACATCACAAGCATCGCCAGACTTGAATATAGGAACAACTTCTGACAACTTCCAATGACAAGGAAAAACACCAGTTCGCAAAGATAAGTTGAACAAATGCGCCAAAACAGGGCCAGAAATGTCAGAGCATCCTTTGATTACGAAGCTGGAATTTCATCAATTCCTGTTGAAAGGTTTGGCTTAAGTTTCTGAATCACCGAAAGAACCTCATGCTCGGTGACAATATCATAAGCTAAACAGTCAGCGCTGTCTTCAAGAGTGATAATAGCAGTTGTGCTATCATGGCGCACAAAACAAGAACTGAAATGATCAGCAAAAGTTTGGCACACATCTTGAGGTTTAAAACAGATACCATCGCGCGTATTTATCACAGCAGCACTAACATTATTATTACTTTGCTTGCGCACAAAACCCCAAAACCTGCTTGGTTCCTTTTTCAAAGTTCTGTTCAAGAAGTTTGTGGTACTCGGCTTCATCCCGTGCAATCAGCCTTTTCAGAATTTTTCTGCACAATGAATATCTTTGGAACCAATATTCACCTTGATTTCAAGTAGAGTTTGTGATACTTCAGTTTTTTTCTTGAAGTAATGTCTCAAATCGTCTGAAAACCAGCAAGGAAATCTACACTTCTTCCATTTACGGCGAGGTATACATTTTTTCATTATGCCCTGTAAAATTGATGTAAGTAGCTCAACGCATGTGTTTACATCCTCATTTTTAAACAGTTCTGACCAGTCGTGGGCCAGAAGATCACTGTACAGCCTAAGCCAATTGCCATACGCGTATCTAAATTTTTCTGGCACCATCTCACGCACTGAACGAGAAGACAAGAACGAAAAGGTAAACGGGCAATGATATTTGTCTACCAGACCAAGAGGATCTCGCACCACTTGCACGCCAAAAAGAGGCACATTACATAGAATTAGGTCTAAAATGTTTCCACCACAATTCTTTATTGCAATACATTGATATAAACCATGGAAATTAGTAAAATCAATTAAACATTCGGTTTTTTCTCGGGTTGCTATGCAGTCACTAGTGACCAAACAAGTGACCAATCGACCTTGGGAAGATTAAAGTCCCCGTAGATGTGAAGATTGTGCTTCGAAAAACCGATTTTTCCCCCAATATCCAAAAAATGGTCGGTAAAAACGTGGGGAGCAGAATTTGGCGGAAAGTAGTAACAGCAGGCTAGATAGTGCGATTTGTCACTCGTTCGAATTTCCAAACACACATTCTTCGTATGTCTCCACGCCTGGTCTCCTAAATGCACTTGGCACAGAACGGCAGACTATCAGAACTGCGCCCCCATATTTAATCTTGTCAGAATACACCCTATCGGCCCTGAAAACAGCGTACTCATCTGAGAAATAAGACGCACTTGAACATTGAGTTTAGCCACGTTTCCGTTAGAGACATGGTGTCATACTCACATTCGTATGCATTCGCGAAGAGAGCTTCCCTTTTAGTTCGCAGCCCTCTCGTGTTTTGGTAATACAGCTTAATTTCCTGTGCCATTTTCAGATGTAGCTGGAGCACCGCTAGGGTCATCAAAGCGCTGTGAGGGCCACAGCTTTCCATAAAAAGGGCGAAATACGCAACGATCAAGCCATACTTCCGGTTTTCTCACAAGTTTGAATAAATGTTCATCCAGAGAAACGTTGAAGCAGTAATATGTATCGTACTTAGTGTTCCGTTTTGTGCAAGTAACAACCTTGTTACCTATTGTGTCCGCCAAAAGTTCTTGTATATCCGACGCCGTTGCTGTATGTCCGACGCCAGGCGAGAAGCAAATAAGCTTTTCTTTGCCGGTAGTTTGGGCGCTACTTTAGGCATGGACTGCTCAGTTGGCCCAAACGTTGCTCGAGGCCGAGTTGGTTGGCTCACCACTTTCGACGGGCGTTGTAGATGAGTACTCTGGTCCTGAGCAGTAGGCTTCAATGGAGGGGCCGACATTCCAGCAGGCAGATTTGCCGCCACGGCTCAAGCATGGTTGCGAGATTCCGAGCACTCAGAATGCGAGCACTCACTCTGGCTGACGGTAAGAACAAATGCACTCAGGCCACTCAAAGCTTCACGCAGGAGCGCGTTTTCCGCACGAAGCTGTCGCACCTCATCAGTCAACCCATACATTCGACTAGCCATTTTTTGTAGCATTAAACTAACACTCGGGGAAGCACTGACGGAATATGAGTCTTGAAAATCCAGGGAAGAGCGCTGCACTTCGGGGGGCGTTTCCGTGTCGCCGGCTCCGCCGATAAGCTCTTCCGACGAAGGATAACGCCGCTTCACGCAAAGAACACATTTGTACGTGCTGGCCCCAGATTCCGTGAGGATGTTGTATTCCTCTGCCTGTATGTTGATGCATTTGCAGTGAAAACGCTGACTGCAAGACGCGGACGGCAAACATCGCTGCCTACCACGAATCGGCTGGGAGCAGCGCGCACATGCGTCCGCATCAGGCGCCATATTGATGACGTATCCTGGTTAACTGATCTTGGTTAGCTCACAAAGAAAAAAAAATACACAGAAAAGAGGTAGAGCTACTAGCAGGAGACGTTCGCTGACGCCTCTTCTTCCTCCTTCACTGAGGTCTGAGAAGATTCCAGTAGGAGCCTGGCCAGTGGCATGTGTGTCGGGGCGGGGCGTATGCGGTTGCCTCAGAGACGAATGACAAGAAATGTTTAAAGTTTTCTGCCCATACCAAATGGTCAGTTTTACAGCTGCTCATTGAAAAGCGCGAACCTTTGACTTCTGCGTTTCAAATCGCATAGAGCCTAGCTTTCCTGTAACTATCAAAACTAGCCGGAAAAACGAGCACAGACCAGAGTGCACATGAGTCACAACTCCTAAAACGACTCGGTATGCAATGACTGCTTCCAATAACCGGCAACATTTGAGTACAGGCTCGCGAATTCCATGCTTGGATTTAAGAATGTAGAGCGGTAGCGTAAGCCAAAGAGAATGACATGGAGAGATGGTTCTTTCAACACGCTCTAATTACACACCACGTACTAATCTCTCTTTTAAGAACGTCTTTTAGACCAGGCTGAGCAGATCTTCAGCTGTTGGCAGGTTTGTTCAGTACCGATGGCGTATCCACAACAAATTTTACTTCATTTTATTTGGTATGAAATGTCTGTAGGCGTTCCGCGAGGCGTTACCTTCACCTTCCAGACTTTTCACTTTCCAGTCATCTTCCACAGTTTCTCTCGCATGTGTGGCCGATACCGTCGAAAATTGTGGAAATACCAGAGCTATGAAAACACGGGCGTTGGCGTTTTTGGCCTGCCAATGTTGAATAAACAAATTTATTGCGGCAATGCACACATCCTAAGATGTCAGGCAAGGGGCGGGTATGAGGATTCCGAGTTCAATATCGAACGAGCGCCAAACTGAGCGAGTTTTCCAATAAATCAAAGTTCATATTGAAACGCAGCCGAAACCCGTCCTGTAAAAGGTTTGCGATGCTTACAATAATAAAGTCCGACGCAGCCTGTACTGTATATGTGAAATACCAGTAGCAATAACCTCCAAAATTGCTGCGGTGTAAAAAAAAGTCGCATTTGACGGGCACTGAGTGAGAGTTGGTCGATGTTTAGAGACACCGTGGACATAGTTGCCACAGCGATGAACCGCACGAACCTTGACAGCATTTACCACGTGGCAGAGAGCTGGTGCGAGGCATGCTGGTAGCTTTGCAGTAGCGCACGCGTTTAGCTCAGACCGCAAGACTGGAATGCATGATTTTCCTTTTCTAGCGTATCTGAGACCCGCCGTGTTCGCTGAATGGTCAGAGTGCTCAAATACGGAGCCACACTTCCCGGGTTCCAACCCGCCTGCGGCAGCTACCAGGCGATGGAGCGAACCTCGTGCGAACCTGTGCGACGTTAGTGCACGTTAAAGATTCTAGGTTTTCGAAATTACCCTAGAGCCCTCCACTATGACACCTATTCTTCTCTTTCTTGTTTCACTTCCACCTTCCCCGCTTTCATTACGGAGCGGTTTGGGTGTCGACCGTGATGTAAGACAATTACTGAGCCATTTCCTTTAATCAAAATTCAATTTCCAGAAACCAAATTCCACTATATGGCATCCATATTTTCAGGGTAGAGAGACAGGAAATAAAAAGAAAGTTTGGCAATCTAACGATTTCTAGCAAAGCGAACGGGTATCGTTGTTTACAGCGAATGGAAGAAACCAGGGCACCCATATTTGAAGAATTTGCTTCTGAAAAGCATGTGGGATACGAACAAAGGAAGGTTAAGAAATCTGTACGCGCCAGGAGAAAACGAGCTCACTGTCATAACGAATACAGATGACATGTTAATGTACTCAGTATTTCTACACAGATCTCTACAGTAAGCAAATAATCAGGATGCCGCTAAGGTAGTCAGTTCTGTCGACGAATTTCGCATCTCGCAGGCAAAGAAACATCAAATAAAGAAAGCTGTGTAAGCAGTGCAATGGTGAAGATATGCAAGTGACACTCAGATGAATGCAGCTTTGTTTAGTGGCAATGAGTACACTGTGCCAGCTAAATATTCCACACAGGGAGTGTCTCATGGCCTTAGCGCACCGGATCCTGGATAAAAGCTGAAATCAAAACGGGATAGAAATGACTTTCGAAAAGTTAGAGACCAATGCATTTACTATCCTTCGTTGACAAAGTTCTCACTATGGTCCTCGCCAACTGAATTAGATCGTTCCTACCTTTAAATCAAACAAGGGAGTGTTTCGCATTTTGGAACAGCTACAGGACAACAATCCATACTCTTGCCATCAGTCAGGATTCAGAGAAGTACGCACAACACAGTGAACATAAATAGCTTCAGTAAACTAAGAAAGCATTTCACTAAGTCTAAATATCGGCAGTCACTCAGGCTTTGTGTACCCAGGGACTGGCACAGGCAAATATAAAAAGGTGCTCGGAAGATTCCTACAACGGAAAAGTGATTCATGCTATTTCAAAGGGTGTCCGGCAGAGAGACACGCCATTTCTGGTACTTCTCGCCGCGTGTTTATGGGCGTATTCATAGAGTTTTATTGGGAAGAGTTAGAGGTAAATGTTTTCAAAAATTACTCATTAATATTTGATTAGTAGGTAACAATGACTAGATAAGTACCTCAACAATCTCCAGAGCGCGTTTCACAGACAGGCAATGCAGAAATGTTTGCCTAAAAGTACATGTTCAGGAAACAAATTATTTTTCCATAGTCTCGGAACTAACAGTAGTTGATTCAAACCACGAGAGCGAGGTAACTAGTAGAATAACAACAGGTTGAGTGCAATTCGGACAATAGACCTTATTCACACTATTAGTGAGGCGATACAGAAATGCGCAGAGTATAACCAACCCTTATAGAGAGCCTGTATTGACTGCGAGATATTTCACTCAGCCCAAGCTTGAGCACCTATGCAGGCATTGCAGAACCAGGGTGTTGAAGACCCTTAAGCAGAAGTACTGGAAGATATCTATAGCGAGTGCACAGCTATCATAGTCCCAAAAAGTCTGCATTAAAATTCCAATAAGAAAGGTTGTCAGGCAGGGAGGCACGATCTTGCCAATGCCATTCGCATCTTCTTTACAGGAGGTGCCCAGACGCCTGGATTGAGAAGAGTTGAGGATAAGAGTTGTTACAGAATACATTAGTAATAGGCAGTTCGCTGAAGACATTGCCTCGTTACGTCACTCAGGGGATCAGCTGCCAAACGCGATCAAACATGAACATGCAGAAAACCAAAGTAATGTTCAACAGTCTCGGAAGAGAACAGAAATTTACAACTGGTGACGAAGTGCTAGAAGCGGTAACGGAATACGAGTACTTAAGGCAGGTAGTGACCACCAACATAGATCACGAGGGTGAAATCACTAGAAGCCTAAGAATGCGGTGCTGCGCATTTCGCTGATTTTCTTAGATCATAAAGGGCTGTTTATCAATATCCCTGCAGAGAAAAGTATATAACAGTTGTATCCTACCGGTACTCAACTATGGGGCAGAAACGTGGAGGCTAAGAAAAAGGGCTGAATTGAAGTTAAATTGAGCGCTGCGAGGTATGGAAAACATTTATAGGCGCAACGTTAGGAGATAGCAAGAAAGCCGAGTTGGTAGATATCAATCATGTTAATGGCATCCTAGTCGATATCAAAACGAATAAATTGTCTTGGGCAGGGCATGTAATGCGAAGGAAAGATAACCGATGGTTTTTAAGGGTAACAGAGAGCATTGATTGGCTTGGGAAGCATAGGAGGGGCTGGCAGACACTTAGGTGGGCAGATGAGAATAAGAGGTTTGCGAGGAAAGATTGCCGCAGCTGGCGGAGGGCAGGGTTAATTGGAGAGATGTGGGAGAGCCCTCTCTCGTGCTATGGGCGTAGTGAGGCTGATGATGGTGATGAGTGCGGTTTGCAAGTACTTTCGGGTCATAAATAGTCGTTTTGCAGTATCCCTGAAAAGGGAGGTATACAGCACTGTTTTTTTTTACCAGCGCTCACGAATAGGGTACTAAAATCGACGTTCAAGAAAGGATTCTTGGTGGCTATAGAGCGAAGGACCACAATGAAAATAAGAGGTGCATCACGACACTAGAGCTCGTGTCATATTTACGCGCTTCTTCTTGGCTCTTCGCGCTGCTACCATTACGAACACAATTCAACTATTCTTTCTTTCTGCCTAACTAATAAAAAGGATTTAATTTAATTTCACCACCGCGCAACAATGAAGGATAAAATGATACATGAATCGTTAAGGGATACATGAATCGTCGAGAGTTGAAAGGGTCAAGGAGAAAAGAAACTCGTGCCAATGATATGCCAGTTAAATTGAAGGTAAAATCAACATGAGGCAGGCATGAAATTAAAAGGCTAGATTACTTACGCTCATTTACGGAGACGAAGTGAGTTCCCAACAGATGACGAGCTCAGCAGGTGGGCGGCGGCGAGGCACTGCGGCGGATGAGATCAGGATGTTTTCGGGAATAACACCCGCAGTCGGCACAGGCAAGGGTTAACTCGAGGAATATGGGAGAATCCTTTGTACTGAATTGTTCGTGATTCATCTGATGATTATGATGTGTAATCGTTTTTAAGACTAGTCGGCTATTTCTTGTCCGTTAAGGAATGGCAGCAATGAAAAATATCTTGAGGCACAATATGTTGCGTCTGTGCATTCGTGTCATGTCCCTGTCTGTTGCGCTGTTTGCTTCACCTAACTTCTTGTGCCAGGTAGGCAGCCAAAAAGCCCTACTATACATAACCCATTGGTACACACAATTAGGTAGATTACACGACAATGTATCGTAGACAAAGGCGGCGCAGTTTCTTTGCCGGGACGATATTAGCCTATATGGTATTCATGAGAGGCCGTATCCTGCAACGATCCATTTCACATCTTGTTTCATTTGGCTGAGACGTCGATGTGTGCTATCAAATAGGCGTGCACTCAAATGGGCGGTAATCAAACGCCGAATTCGTAGTGGCGCCGCCGCATACAGTGTGGACGAGTCAAACGGACCATGATGGGTCAGCACGTCGTACAAGCAATGCCTTTTTTTTTTAGCCAAGACTGGATTAGCGCCGGTAATGGTCATCAAGCGAGTCTATGTCGTCATGCTGCGTCGTTCCTCGGCCTCGGATTGACAGCGGGACATATGGCTCCGAAGCGTTAATGAAAGTGCCTTCGTAGGCTTGTTTTTTCACGACCAAAGCAACTTGTCCTCCGACGTCCTGCGTCAGTGAGACCAGCGACATATCGCATACGACCAACAGTAATTGAAAGGCGATGAATCGTTGCAGAATAGATCCCGAGGGATCTCGCATGTGTTGTGTTGCTTCGTCATTCGTCAGAATCGGCGCCAGTGTGCCAGCGGGACATGATCAAGGGAAGGGATAAAAGATTTTACTGACGTTGCGCGCATGTTTCTCTCAGCACCGGTGTGTGACTTCCTCTCCCACTATCTGCGTCATTGCACGAGGAGTAGCGGGAAGGAGCTGACCAAATAAACAAATAAAATATCAGGGGGCACTTTGTTGACCCCAAGTGCGGTGAGGCGAAAGCCTTCAGTGCGTTGTTGCTGCTTGTGTCACTGATGCGTTGTTGAGATGTTAGGCTTCGCCTCTAAGAGCGAAACGCGGCAGCGTCTTGTAACGTTGGCAGGGAGTCCATACAACGCCATCGTCCGTTCGGTTCTACGCCTTGCTCATCGGTGAATTGGTTTTTGAGGCAAGGAAATGTATCTGTCTCGCATATCTGGGTGGACACCTAAACGTCGCCGTAGCGGGAATAGAGGAAGATGGGAGTTAACGAAGACGCCATATTGATAGGCGCGCCTTTGTTCATTCCAAACCACCGAGCTGGCATGGCGGAGTGGTTAGCATTCTCTTCTCACACTCCGAAGACCGGGGTTCGAATCTCGAACACTACCAGTTTCCTACTCGGTTTTATTTATTTATCAGGCCTGACTAGAATGGTTAATTAGGGTAATTGGTTAATTAAGCAATTAACTACACTCAGCCCCATTTACTTGGAGCATCACTGTACGATCCCTTTAAATGGTTGCATGGTTACTAGCCAAAGTACAATTGGCCCCGTTTGAAATCCGTGCACTGTGACGCTAAGACCGCTTCGACCAATTGAAAAGCGTGACATTTCTGTCGACAAGTCCTGCTTACAACGGCTTCTGCCTTAAAAGATTGGTTTTTGTTTACTTGTGTTCGACGTCCCAAAGCGCCTCAGGCTATGGGGTCACAGTACTGTAGGGCTCCGGACATGTCGACTAATACACGGCACTCTATATTTTCGCCTCCATTGAAATTTCTACCGCCGTGGCCGGCATCAAACGCGTCTTTCGGGTCAGCAGCATAATGTCATAACTACTAAGTCCCCGTGGCGGCCTGAATTAAAAGAGTGATTTGAAATTGCGGCTCCTTCCTTTTATTCCCCCCTCATGCACTGTCTCACCATCTCCACCCTGGTTTTTCGCATGAGCATTAATCAAATGGTTTGGTTTGTTGGGGTTTAACGTCCCAAAGCGACTGAGGCTATGAGAGACGCCGTAGTGAAGGGCTCCGGAAATTTCGACCACCTGGGGTTCTTTAGCGTGCACTGACATCGCACAGCACACGGGCCTCTAGAATCAAATGTTATCTCCTTCGACGGTCACGTTCTCACTATGCGAAAACAGCACAACGTAATCGTACCACGGGCAGGTGGGGGAACGTGGTCATCCATAGCTTAGTCTACTACAAGCTAACTGTCGTTGGGCGGTCGCTGCGTGAACGTTCAAAGACAGGCACTGGCCTAACGAGGTCTCTGACGAGTTGAACCGTGCACATTCAAGCATTTAAAACTCTGTTTGGTCCGCTGGAAACAGGCGGCGATCTCGTACTTTCCGCGTGTGATTCAAGGCCACCGCTGGCCATTTAATGCAGCTCGAGTTTTCTGGTTGAGCTACTCTCTAAGGGTTCAATGCATCAACCATTGAACGCTTATAAAAAGACCATGCCAAGTAACTTTAATTGCTTGTTCCGCTCAGCCGTGTTAAGAGGCGACTAAACTTTCTCTACAGCCCTAGACAATGGTTCCAGTGTGGTAGCCCTTTGTCAGCGGAAGCGGGCAATTCTTTTTTTGATAAAGAAGAGCAAGTCCAGTAAGGCGAGGTTCGGGTAGTTTTAGTGCGCTTGGTTAGCTAACACTTGATGCATACATAAAGGCTCTCTTTCCCGGTGACACATCACACATTGTACAAAGGTAAAGTCGCGATGTGTAGGATGTAAATTTTTTAATTCAGGTTTTTAGTTTTATGTTCAATTTTGCTGCATTTATAAGAAAGATTACATATTTATTTATAAAGATATTTCCTGTTGCAATCAAGTCACAGACAGAATGACGAATGCCGAGACGCAGTAGCGGCTTTGACATTGCTTCGCGGAGCACATTTACAAAAACATAAGTCAGAGTAGAGAAATTATTTTAAAATTAATGAAATAAATGTAGGGAAAAGACAGCAATACTTATTCCCTGTTAAAGCCTTAAGCTAGAAAAATAATAGCACTGATTTGAAAGCGTTATTACCTTCTCGAACCATAACGATGTGTTGTATGTTCTTGATTTTTGTGTTTATCATGGCTAGGAACTGAAAAAATGCTTAGAGCCGGGATTTTCCCTGGAAAAGTTGAGTGTATTAAGTCTCAAATGTGCATATCCTTTCACTCCTAACGCTGTGATGCATTGATATTTTTTAAATATAATTGGTTATGTAGATGCCTAGAGAACTGTCAAAATTGGGCATCGAAAAACATGAATGCAATGAATATAAGTTTTCTACGACATGACGCGATCTCGAGTGGAGATGGACATTCTGCAGCGATTTCGAATGCAAGAGCGCGAACTGAAAGGAAACTCTAACGACCAACAGAGGCTTTTCACGGAAGCGCCATTCCTAGGGAGCTGCTTTTATGATGAGAGTTTGGAAGAAGTCAGGCTGAGCTTCATCATATTGCGCTTCTTTACCTAATGCCATCCTTTGTACAACTTGCGGCCTCTTTGATGCATCTTCGGAGTCTTTATCTCCAGTGGAAGGTTTTCTATTCTGACCCGCCCCGAAAATGTTCCGACGGTCCCAATGGAGCCTCTTGCGAATACCATAAAAGACGTACGTTCTCTCCTGCAGCCGTTTCACCGAGGCGGCCTTAGAATAAGCTCATGTCCAATGCAAGGCTCTCACGAACCCTAACCTAATTTTTTTTCGTATCCAAGAAGTAGAAAAACAATAAATGAAGCTGGGAGTATGAACTGTGAAAATGTCAGTTCTGGTGTTTTTGTCTTCATTTAAGGGGTATCTGATTATGCAGGGGTTGATTTAAATGTTTCTGTCGTTTTCAGTGCAGTTTTCACCTCATTCCTTTTTCGCTGCTCGTTTCGCTTGCGTAGAAAAAAACTGCAATTGGTTCCGTTTTTGATAAGGCTGCTTTACACTGCGATCTACGAGCGCACCATTTTTCGTGAATTCAAACATTCAAGTCCGTGATTAGGCTTTAACAGAGCCATACTCTGAACTGCCTAATCAATAAATACATCGCTTTCAAAGCCATTCCACCAAAAAGGCCGAAAGAAAAAATACTGATTGATAATACGCGCTATCTCCAAAATACATGAAGTGTGAAAATCTTGACGACTAAGACATGACAGTCTTATTCATCGACACCTTAGCATCGACGAATAAGAATGAAGTGTGAAGGTTTTAAAAATGGTTTGGTTTATGAGGTACAACGTCCCAAAGCAGCTCAGGCTAGGAGGGATGCCGTAGGGAAGGGCTCCGGAAAATTGAAATTCAGCAAATAAGTTTTAGGTCAGAAAGTTTAAAATGATGGGGAAATTAGTACTCATAAAATTAATAGGGGTAACGGTTTTAATATTTATTTCAGGGCAGCTTCTATGAAAGCTTCTAATCCTGATTAACTATTTACTATCACATTGTGTCTAGCCTGTCATATTCAGTACACTTGTAAAGTGAAGTCAAACTGCGACAGTGCACTTCGCAGTTGAGTCAGGTGGTATATACTGCTCATACAATTGTCCACTACTACGCTTGACTGACTGAAATATTGCTATGCTGTTCACCGCTAGCTCAGAAATGGCACCACCCCACGCAATAAAAGTGGTTCAAACAGTACTGTCCCACATATTTAAATGGACAACAAATTGAACTAACGCACTGAACAGACTCAGGAGACGAAGTTGACAATACTAGCGCAAACTTGCAAAACTTTTTATTACTTTGAAAGTAAAAACTTCTGTAGGCAATAATAAAAAAGGCATCCGCGAAAAGGAGGATACAATTCAAACCAGTGTGCAAGTCATATGAAACGCTGCGAAAATTTATATCCCAATTCTGCAGAGGAACTAATGAATCACTGACGCAGGCATCAGCGGTCCATTTCACGCGATTCGCTTAAAAGAACTGACAAGCTAATTAGCTCCTGAGCCTACCTATAATCCTGACGTTCTCAAGTCATGTCTCAAAACACTTGCATGCAATGTAGTGAGCGGCCACGTGCGACCGTTCGTTATATTTCATCGATAGTGCATGTTCCCTTCCCCGTTGGTAACACAGCGGCCCATCTACCCTTTGTAGACTCATTTAGACATGAGCGGAATTTGGTAGACGATAGCCGTGGAACATTTCACAAACTCTCTGTTCTGCTTCGTTCCGAACCCACTTGGTCGAGTTTAGTCTCCACTTACCTTGAGACATAGGCCAGCGTGCTTTTGTGGGGATGAAAACACCTCAGGGACTCCATGTCTGTTTGCCACGTTCGCACCTCATGCTGGTCAATTTGAAAAGTTTAGTTTTATTTTCAACCACTCATTGTGGCTTTTAGCAGTCAAGAACGCTCGCAGATACTTAATTTTTTCTAAAAAATGCCTGAATACACGTTAGAGATCAAATTAAAATGTGGCAAGTGCACCTGAGGAAGCAAAGCATCGAAACAAACAGCCGGCCTCGTAATCTACCGAAAAGGGCAAGGGCACCATGGTCTAAAATGCTTTCTTCTCGGCTTGAGGACTGTTTACTTGTTTTACGAAAAGGGAGTAAACATTCATTGTTTACTACTTGTTTTATGTGCCACATCTTGCATCTATATCAAACCCTCAGCAATGTATTTGTTTTATCTATTCGACATTCGGCTTCTGAGCCATCGTAAACATGGGCCACCGCGACGCGCGCTTTAGCGAAGAGAATGTGCGTCGCAAGCACACACGGTAACGAGAGGTCAGGCGCAGCTTGATCTGCTCAAGGGGAGCCGTCTTCGATTCTCGCTCGGGTCTGGCTGCTTGAATTCCCCAACGGAACGACCTAGGGGCAGTGTTTACCGAGAGTTCGCCGCACCGCTTGGCTGCGGTATTTTTTTTTCTTTGTCTTTCACGCCGATTGACTGAAGAGACTTAAAAGAGGTCGGTCTTGAGAAGTAGAAGTTGGATGTTTACCTTTGCGCCGTAACTGCCTTCTCGCGCTGTTTTCCTGAACTTGATGCCCTTCCGTCTTAGTGAGCATTTCCTATTTGCTACGTGAATTTATACGCAGATCACGCCTACAATACTTTTCTCGATCCGCGTTCTGGGACATTTTCTTCTTTTTTTTTTCTAGACTTCTGCCTAGGGTTGTGTGAATACTTTTTTTATGGGGAAAGTGGGGGGGGACGGTTGGCACAAGCCAATTGCCTTTGTAGAAAAAACTTTTGAAACCACATTTTTTTACTTATTACTGAAACCTTGCTCATATGCGTGGCAAGAGTAAAAAGAATGCGTTAAAAGGCGCTGAAAGAGCTCCTTATTTGGCTTATGTGCTTCATTTGCTTTACCGGCCGGAATAAGTTTCGTATGGCCCTGGAGGTACCGAGCGTTGTGGATTATTCCGCCTACAGCATACTGACTCGAAACGAAATAAAATGCCTAACATGTATGGTTTCATAAATGAACACTTGAATATTTGAGAAATATTGCCGTGCAAAGAAAGGATTACGACTATAATTTGATGTTCGTGAGTATTGATAAAAAGGTCGCTGCATGGTTTTGTTTTGTCTTACCTCCTGCACATGCTGGCCCGAATTCTGTCGTTAGTTTTCGGAAAATAACGGATAGGATCAGTTGAGCAAAAAAGCCACTTTTCTTTTTGAGCAGTAGGCAGCAGCGCAGATACAAAGCTGCCAATGACGACCAAGCATTTTAAATTCTTCAGATGGAAAAAACTGGCGGCAATGCGCCGAAGCCAGGCGAACGGTAATTAAGTTCGTAGTAGTGAGAAAGCAACAGCATATGGAATGCGATTAGGTGACTGAACGCCCTGAAGACCAACTGAGGACGTTCCAAGTCCCTAAAAACCATAGTACTCTAACAAGTGGCAATGTCTCCTGTCACAACTTCAAATCGAGAGTCAGTTAGCTCCAAATCAAGAATGTCTTTAATTGTGGCCGCCGATAAACATCATATGAGTGGTATGCCCACTATTTTCACCTGCAGGTTACCTGAATTGTTACGTTGATTTTTTAATCAGAAATATCTGTTTCTGCACCTACCATTATTATCTCCCCTCCATAAGTGCATGATGTAGTGCTTTGTAATTTATTCAAAAAAATGTTCAGTGCATTTCTTCTCAATAATAATTTTATCGTAACCGCTATTGTCTGAGACCTGAACCAACATTTGCACACTCCGATAAACGTGTAAATGGCGTGAATTAATTCCTATTAAGATGGAGCGGGCCTCAAATGTCATATTTCAATCCTGTTTTGCAACGCTAGCACGGTCGTGACGACGGTGTTGCGCATCCCTAGCTACCTGATGTTAAGGTTGAAAAACAGCGCACAAAAGACCTGAGACAAGAGTAAAGGCAACGACAGGACTCTTGTCTCTAGTCTTTTGTGCGCTGTTTTTCAACCATGAACCCAAACCAACTCGCTCTACTTAACGTTCTACTAAGTCATAACTGGTGTTAAGCTCGCCACAAGGATTTCACGCAATCTTAGTAGAGGTTCAGTGATCTTGGCTTGGTCGTTAGGCGAAATCCTTTCTTGGCTCATTAGTGGCGGGGACGGGGGTTATAGGTAGAGGCGGTCTACAAAAGTGTCCGCTCGAACTGCCAATAAAAGGAAAAGAATAAGGAAAGAAAACTGGGGTCTAGGTGGGAATCGAACCCGTAAAGCCGGTGTGCGAGACGGGGAGGATGCTACTGCAGCACGACACTTTTTTTTCTTTATTGCCTTTCTCGACAGTTTGCAATAGGTCACAGGTTATGTTCTGCACTGCACTGTCAAATGTCAGGAACGAACATGCGTTTCGCTCCCTTTAGAAACTGACAACTGTATCAATGAACACAGCTGCCCCTGCAAAACATGGACGTATTTAAGCTCCGCTACGACAGTTCAAGGTTTCAAGCTTAAGAAAGGTGCGTCTTGCGAATGCACAGATCTAAAAACATATCGTTGAGATATGCACTAAGGCATACATCAGTTATTCTTAGCATGCCAATTACAAACGTCGCAATCAAGTGGATACCAAATTTCATCCGTTTTCGGTAAATTTCCCCCGTGCTGGGCGTGCAGTCGTAGCGCTATCATGCGGCACCCACTGAAAAGCCCTTCGCAAGTACGGCGCTGTCCCAGCAGGTGGCGCAGGTGGTGGACCACGCACAGCTTTCGCATTTCCGCACGTAATGCTAATTAATTCCGCCTTATATATTTTTGTAAAGCATAATGTCATCTTGGAGGCATTTTCTTCTCTACTTGCTTCCAATTACTTTTCGTTCTAAGTGGTGAAAACTCTTCGTATTCTCATAATGAAATGCACAATTGTTTTCAGAATTATGTCTCCTTCTTTCTTATATGCAACATCATTACTTCTCAAGCAAAAACTGTAACCTACCAGCCTTTTTTAACAGACGAATGAATATAGACCGGTTGCTTCAACGGAGCGATTTTGAGATTTATCTGCTGAACCGTTCCTCTTGGTTTCATTTGCAACTTCCACAGCCGCATTCGATGCAGGTAAGAAGTAAAAACGATTCTGAGCTAAAATTTCTTGCCAGCTTACGAACTTTAGGCGGTACAATTTTATCTGTGATCTGAGACTGCACTTTACCAGTTGTAGTCCGCATTCTCTTGCATTGGCATTTGATAATTTCAGAATTTAATAAGATTTAGAATAAAAGGAAACCTATATACTTGAATACTACTCTTCGAGGCGTGTTTTTCACTAAAGAATAAAGCACAATTACGTTTCCGGTGTGGCGGAGAATAGGAACTAAAAAAAAATTTCGAGATCGAAAAGTACTCACATAACGTGTTACAAAATGCATGGACATGCAAGAATGGTGAATGTAAGCAATGCGAATGCATTCCTTTGAGGGAAAGCATAAATTTCATATGCTTCCCATATGTAAACTTATCTTCCGTTGTAACTTGATTTCTAACGGCAGAAATAAATTTCTAAGGCCAAGATATGAAAAACTTGTGCCGTGGCGTTATCAGTGTAGGAATATATGGGCATGGAAACTGTTTTCTGACTGAGAATGTCGGTCCACGCTTTTGAACGAGCGCGCTATCTGAAGGAATACATGAAGAATCTACCTGAAGAAATACCAAATTAGAACTGTTTCAGTGAGCCCTGTCGTCTTGAAAGAATATTATTTACTCGTTAGAATAAAAAAGTCAACGAGCAACAAACCACACATTGCTATTAAAGTGTGCGTGCGCATGCATTTCCTTGAAAAAAACTGCCGCGTCAATTAGCGGCTCTCAGAAGACCTGAAATTGTATCGCCTTAAATAGGCAAAGGCGTAATAGGCTAGACTAGAGGCCATGGAGTATATTTTACTGCTCTTGTATGCACCCAATTAACCTATCTTCTAATCTTCGGCTCGGGCTGCTTAGTACTGGCCCAGCATGCTCAGGCGATGCTTGAGCACTGCTCCTCGGTCTGGTCGGCGGAGTAAAGAGTGCTTGAGAGTCAGTAGGCGTTGCTGCTCCTGTGTCAGGCAGGTAGGGTTAATTTCGTTATTTCGTTCTGATCAAGCTTGCAAATGGGCTTTGCGCAAGTGGGGATGCCTTCTTTCTAAATTCAATTGGTGCCGTGTCTAGAGCAATGAAAAGAAATAAGTACGAGTAAAACGCTTCCTCATTATGGGTAGTCTATAGGTATGGTAACATAACCAAGCGTCATTTGAAGAATATTCCTATTTGCACCATTCCCAACTGACAAAGTCCCTACAGAAAGTTATTTCTTAGACGGGTTTAAATTTTTTTTTAAAGCTATGTGATACAATGCTCGAAACTGAAAATGTTCTCTAATGTTGTTGATGAGGGAACACTTCATTTACTAGCCAATGATGTTCCATGATTGAATAGTAGTGCTGTCTTCGTTTTTTTAATGCTAGGATGCCTTCTGGCCAGTTCTTCGAGCATCAGTACGTGCTGCTGCGTGAAATACTGCTTCGTGCATCGTTTCAAGGTTGGTCGTTCGAAATCAGCTCTCGCGATGTGTCGTGTGCCGTAAATCTTGTATGGTGAACACGTGGCCAGGGTACCAAAAATAAATAAATAAAGTTACACCTAGGTGGCATGCCTTACCAGCAGTAGATGATTACATGCCCCAGCCAGTAATAAGATCTGTCGGCTGCAGACACTCGTAGGCGGGCCAGCCAAAGAAGCTTGGGATTGCGGCCGCACGCTGGGTTCTGAACGCTTACTTGCGCCTAATGCCGGCCCAAGGACAATCGATAATGGGTTTTGTTCCTTTGCTTCATTCCTCGCAATGGTTCACAGCACCAAGGCTGTTCTTCAAATAGGAGCAAAGAAAAAACTAAGAACTACCAATACTTCGCGATGCCAGTTCAATTTTCTCGAGGTTTAAATTTCGATAAAATTTCAACCCTGTAAGTCTGCATCACAAATTAACCCCTACAACTGCTCATACAAGAATATAACTCAGTGATAAATATAAACACTTGCGCATTGATGCCACGTATTATTCGGCTCAAACCTAATTTTTGTGCTCTTAGCTTATTGGTGAAGTAAATTGTTTCTCGGTCGCAAAATACTTTGCGGTGGCGTAAACCATAGTCATACACTGAACCGCGCGCTCACTGTGTTAGATTTTTGTCATTCTCAATTTTGTCATTCTCAAGGAAAAGTTATTCCGATGTCAAATTGGGATATATGTACGGCAGAGAGAATGTTAAAGAAAAGTGTTGAAAATCTGCACGTTTTTGTTGGCAGTAATATGGAAAGCATTGTTACTTTTTTGTGTGCGTCGCGCTGCGTATGATTCAATACCGCTTGATTGGTATATCGAAAACGAAAATTTACAGGTCACTCCCAAAACAAAGCAAACTTTCGAATTTTCATGGAACCGGAAAACATCACGTGTTTTTTTTAGATACACAGAACCTTTGGTATTTATGTTTCCTAGGAAACCGGAAACGTCGTGTTTATCTTTGACTTCGGTCAGTGAACTTGAAACATTTTTTTTTCAGATATTTTACGAATGTATTTGATTTTGCGAATGATTCTTATTTTAAAGTAAAACCGCCAAAAATAGTTCATATACTAACGAATTGTTCATGGTGGTGTATCATGACAGTAAAGTTTCGCCTACACCAAAGCGAAAAGGTTCTTTTTCTCTTCCTTTCTTCCTTTGCAATAGGGGTGCCCCGTCGGAGACGACTTTTGATGACTTGAAGGCTGAATGAAGTTCTGGCTCTTTCTACACTGGCACAAAGCGGTCCCGGCGAGAAACACGCGTCTTTCCCCGAAAGGGGACAATGGAAGGCTTGGGCGAACCGGCCGCTCTCTCTCTGGCTGCTGCCCGCCTTGAGCGCTAACTGCCGCCTCCCGCTTTGCGCCCTCCTCGCAGCCCCCCGCCGGGGGCTCTCCGGAGTCTGCAGCGACGGCACAGGAGGCAGAAAGATGGGCACTCCTAACGAAACCGCGCGCATCCACAGATATTTTTGAGGCCCGCTCAACGGCGAAGCTCGCCTCCCTTAGCCGCGAAGAAAACAGGGGGGGAGGGGGAAATAAACACACATGGCGCATGCTAGCCCTCTACACGCCCCCCTCAAAATTCATCTAAGGGTTGCAGCACGCTTAGATGAATAAACACACTCAAACAAAAGGGCTAGTGGCTTAACTACAACGCCAGCAGTCCCGCAACTCGGTTACAGCTTCCGCGTTACGCGCTACCCCTGCGGCTGTAGTCGGTCGTTCCCCTCCCGCGTAGTCAACAAACAACGTCGCGTAAACACATGGCGCGAGACAAAATAGAGACGGCACTCCACACTTGCTCTCCATGCCAGCGAGGAAATGCCGTTCAAGCCGTGCTTACCAATGCGAGTACAAACAATGAAAAGCTACGGCTTCACGGTCTGCATGCAGTGTCCTTCACAGCCCGCGGCACAGTGTTCTCATGTCCGAACTGTGCCGTTGGCAGAGTTCGCACTTTTCACCACACGTTCACATCACTGTTGCGGATGACCCCAGGGGTTCCTCCCCGTCCTCCGCCACGGCCCGTACGACGCCGTCCGAACGCCAACAACAGTTATGTAGCCGAGATAATGCGTCAGCGTTGCTATGCGAGCTCCCTTTGCGGTTCCGCACCACATTGTACCTTTGCAGCGCTAGCGCCCAACGTGTTAGCTTAGCCCCGTGGGGAGTGCTGAGCGTTAGAAACGCAAAGGGGTTGTGATCCGATACGCCTGTAACCGGTGCACCGAAGAGCCAGATGTCGAGCTTATTTAGACCCCAGATTACCGCAAAGGCCTTCCTCTCAATAGTGGACCATCGGGTTTGCGTCGGAGAGAACTTGTGGCTCGCGAAGGCGATCGGGACCTCTGCACTGTCCTCATTCCGCTGAGAAAGGCAGACCCCGGCGGTGAACGCGGAGGCGTCTGTATAAAGAAACAATGGCTTGTCCTGGCCCGGAGACCCAAGAGCAGTGGCCTCACAAAGCGCAGCCTTGAGGTGCTGGAACGCGTGGTCGGCCTCGCTAGACCACGGAATTTTGTTCGTGACCCTTTTTCCCGTCAGTGCTGTCAACGGCCTCGCCACCTCAGCGCAGTTGCGCACATACTCTCGATAGTGGCCGCACAAACCTGGGACGCTGCGGAGCTCTTTCTTCGTCGTCGGCGCTTTCAGCCTCTGGATTGCGGCTAACTTCTCTGGGTCGGGCGCGTGCCTCGCCGAACCGACGGTGTGTCCCAGGTATCTTATCAACTCTCGCGCTACTTGACCCGTTTCTACCTTTACCTTCAGGTTCACGCGCCTCAGAGTCTCGAAAACCCTGTGTAGGTGCTGCAGGTGTTCCTCCAGGATCTCACTGAACACCGAAATACCATCCAGATACGCACACGCGTACTCCGCATGTCGCCGCAGGAGGTCGTCCATCGCCCTTTGAAAGCTTTGAGAGGCGTTCTTTAGCCCGAAAGGCATCACCTTCCAAGCGAACTGCCCCCGGTGGCACACGAATGCCGCCAGGGGTTGAGCGGAGGGGGCCATTGGCACTAGCCAGTACCCCCTTCGGAGGTCTAGGAGTGTGATAAATCTCGCCGTACCCACTCTCATTATTAGTTCTCCCGGTGGTTTCATAGGATGGCCGTCTGCGACCGTTCCCGCATTCAGCATGCGGAAGTCTGCGCACAACCTTATGCTGCCATTCCGTTTTGATACGCAGACGACGGGATGGGCGTGCGGGCTCTCGCAGGGGACAATTAAGCCGAAATTCAGCAGCTCATCTACTTGCTTGCTCACCTCCCTTCTCAAGCTGGTTGGCACCCGGCACGCATGCGACGCTCTAGGCGCAAAACCTTCTGCCAGGATTATGTCGTGCTCTTTTACTTCAGCCACCCCGGGTTTTTCGTCGAACAGGTCTCGGTACCTCTTAAATATGTCCCGAGTGGCACTTCAGTCCCTCTGCGGCATGTGGGCGGTCATTTCCGCAGAGAGTATCTCTGTTCCTGGCTGGGAACTCTTTGGGCTAGGTGCACATTCAACTTCCCCGAACGCGTCATCGTCCTCAACAATGACGCTGAGTGTCATTACCCTACACTGATATGCGCGGAGTTTCCCGGCATGAACGATCTTTTTACCCCCTTCAGGCACCTGTACAAAGTAGGAATGGTCGCGGTACTTGCCGGCGACCGTACCTGGCCCCTTCCATCTTGGAAGCATTTTCCCTCCGCGCTGATCGTCAAACACGAGCACCGCTTCTCCAGCCTCGAAGGTTTTGACGGAAGCACGCTGATTATAATGGCAGGCGTACACGTTCTGCTGCTTTTCCCTGATGAGCTCCGCCGCTTCCCCCGCTTGCCGTAAGTGCGCTTGCAGCTGCATTACCGGCTGCCCCACTATCCTATCCGTGTGGTAGAGAAGCCCATCGACTACCGACGTACCCCCCTTGCCTGCCTGCGCATCTTTCCAGGCCTTCTGTAAAGTCTCATCTTGCCTTTGCTCCTCCCTAAACACCTCCGCCACGCTTTTCGCATTCCCATGCGTTACTGTGGGTCCGGCAACTTCACTCTCCTCAGAGCCTACTCCTTCGTCGCGTAGAGAAGTCTGGGCAATTAGCGTACCACCTGTCTCTTCCGCGGCTTGCTCTTTATCACATGACTGTATGAAGTCTGCGGTTCCCTTTTCATCAGAAGCTATAATCCCTTGGGATTTTCCTTCCACCTCGAGGGACTCCCATGCCTCCTGCAACAGCAGGCAATCGGTTTGCGTAACCAATTTTTCGGTGAGCGCGCATAGCACAGGTACGGCTTCCATTACGTCAGCGAAAACTCCTGTGTCCTTGTGCATAGTCATTGGCAATACCGCAAGCTTGGCTTCCACCTTTTCACCGAATGCGGAAATCAAATTTATTTTCCCATGAGGCTTCGTCAGCCCGGGTGGTACGACAGTTTCCCTCACAAACGTAATTTCCGCGCCTGTGTCAAGGATAGCGTTTATTTCGTTACCTTTGCAACGGAGTGCCACGGCCGTCAGCTCACTACGCCCGCCTCCTACAGACCTCATAGCTACCCGAGCGGACAGGCTATTTGCGTTCTCACTGAGTGCCTTCGGGATGGTCTGGCTTGAGCTATGCGGACAGTTCGATTTCAAATGTCCTGTTGAGCCGGACCTGAAGCAGCTGATGAAGCGCGACTTAAAAAACACTGCGTAGCTCGACGGCCGTGGCGGCCATGTTGACGGCGGCAGGCAGAGGACCGGAAGAGCGGGCTTTCTGCGCTGCTATTGGCTTGTTTCAGCCGCCGCTTCCCGTCTCACCGGACGCCGCGCGTCAAAATCTACCCCGTCCTGATCGGCTGCGGCGGCCGTTTTTCTCGACGCCGGGCGTCAAACCTGTGCCGTCGGGCGAAAATCGACAACTCGCCGCGGTAAAAACGCTCCATGTATTCCGGCCTTTAGCGCTCGGCACCTGAAAATTTAGCGTCAACGGTTCACCCCTTTCCTTGGCTGGCGCGATACCTCGTGCGCTGGGACCCTAGAAATTTTTCTGCTCGGACTTTTTGCCGGCGCTATTCTTACCCTCAGCCTCCTCAAACGTTTGAAGGAGCGCGGCCATCTCGGGCGCCTTCACCCACTCCTTCCCTTCTTGAAGGATAATGTACTTTAGCGCTTCCTCCGACAGGTGGCTCTTTACCTGCTCCGCCACCAGTGACGCGGTTGGTCCCTCTAGGGTTTTGACTCCTCTCGACTAAAGATACAGGTGGAGCTAGCTCTGGATGCGCGTTACAAACGTCCGTCACCCTTCGCTCGCTATCTTGTGCGAGCCTCGGAAGCGGCTGCGGTATTCTCCAGCGGAAAGCCTCAGCTCTTCCAGCACCGCCCTTTTGAGCGCGTCATAATCTTTATGCTGAGATGGCGTCAGCCTAGTTGAGAGAAACTGCACTTTTTCCGCTATTAGCGGGAAGATGATCTGCCCCCATCGGTCTCTTGGGACGTCGTACGCCTGGAGCGTGTTCTCCGCGGACTCAAACCACACTGGAACCTCGGCGTCCGCCGGAAATTTTGGGAGGGCTCCTGCGAGTAGCTTCAAGAAGCGCCTCAACTCCCATGCCTCTGGCGAGCCCGAGCTCTCTCCTCCGCCTCTCCGCTGCATATTCTGCAGTTTTGCAAGCTGAATTTGTTGCTCTACGAGCAGTATCTGTTTATCTAACATCTGGTCCCTCGACGCAACGGGCTCCACCGGAACATCACTCGTTCCGGCGCCCTAAACGTACTCCTCGCCACTCATTTCCTGGGGTTTTTCTCTGTCGGGGTTTATGTGACCGAAGCGTGTTTCTATGCACGCTGGAAGCATTATTCGGACAGCGGCGTTCGCACCAATGCGAAGAACGAAGAGGACTCGCCCCTTTGATGTGGAGCACTGCTGTCCCTCGCAGATCGTTGCTGTCCCTCGTGAAGTTGGCCGCCTGTGATCAGCTGCCCCTTGCCGCCCGCTGGCCTCGACTGCCGCCGCTCCACTGGTGCCGGCGTCAGTTGACTTCCGATGACCAGACCTGGCTTCCTCGACGGCTGCCGCTTCTCTCCGCCTGCACCTCGTCCTCCCGAACTGCCGATGTTCGACTTGTTGATGCCTGGACGTCTCCCCTTCCTTGCCTTCCCTTTTCTTGTGCTTCCTTCTGATAGCAACAGGATCCTGTCGGCTGCGCCAGTAAAGTTTCTCCTACACCAAAGCGAGAAGGTTCTTTTTCTCTTCCTTTCTTCCTTTGCACCACGCGTGCCCCGTCGGAGACGGCTTTTGATGACTTGAAGGCTAAATGAAGTTCTGGCTCTTTCTACACTGGCACAAAGCGGTCCCGGAGAGAAACACGCGTCTTTCCCCGAGAGGGGACAATGGGAGGCTTGGGCGAACCGGCCGCTCCCTCTCTGGCAGCTGCCCGCCTTGAGCGCTAACTGCCGCTTCCCGCTTTGCGCCCTCCTCGCAGCCCCCCCGCCGGGGGCTCTCCGGAGTTTGTAGCGGCGACACAGGCGACAGAAAGATGGGCACTCCTAATGAGACCGCGCGCATCCACAGATAGCCTTGGGGCCCGCTCAACGGCGAAGCTCGCCTACCTTAGCCGCGAATAAAGGAGGGGGGAGCGGGAAATAAACACACATGGCGCATGCTAGCCCCGTACAATGACTTAGGAAGGTAAAACTGCGTGTAAAGCGTGCAAACAATTCTAAAATGATGGATTCCAGAATTTGCCACTGAAGTAGAACCGTGTATGTTTGAAAGCTTCAATTCCGGCAACAAAGCAAAAGCAAAACGCTTATTGGCGTTTTCCTATGCATGTCTTATTTTTAAACTCAATCGAAAGAGAATATCGATAAACGTTCAAGTCCTTGCATGATACTGTAAAGATCGGGTAAATAAGGAGTCTCTGCTGTGCGCGACCGATCAGTACAGTGTGCGCACAGCCCTATCTTTCGTGGAGTATGCTAAACTCGGTGTGCATTGGGCTGGGGCGGGGGGGGGGGGGGTAGCATTCCAAAGGCACTCAGACTATGAAGGACGCCATAGAGAACAGCTCCGGAAATTTCGACAGCCTGGGGTTTTTAAACGGGCACTTTCAGCGCACAGTACATAGGGGGTGTTCCACAGTGACTCCACTGTGCCAGGAATGGACGGAATATATTGTCGGTATATACCCAAAGATATACTGCCAATCAGTGGCACACATACGTTTCGAATGTTGCTCGTAGACCTATATTAGCGACTAAGTTAGTAATGTACTGGGAGCGCCAAAGTTCCGAGGCTAGAATGTTTTCTTTTCAGGCGTATATTCTGTCACATGAGGCGCTTATCAGGCTGACAAGCTTCTTAGATGGGAGTACGATACTCTTCTAACCCCCATAGAAACTTAAAGGTCGTGGTGCTATATACAGGGGGTTTCACCTAACACTGCGCAGTTTTTAAAAATACGCTTTTTGACTTAGAGAGTGCAATTTTTTTCGGCGTAGCACTGTAAGCGGTGTAGTGCATTAGAATAAATCTACGACGTGCTAACTAGCAGGCTGCTTAACTAATATCGAGGAATTAAATTTTTAACTCTGACTGTTCAGACTCCCTAATTGTTCAGGCGTGCAACACGGCGTTAGTAATATCCATATCAGTTTTTATTATTTAGAAAACGCCGCTACCCTCGGCAATGTGGCCCCACAAATTTGGGCTATATCGACAAGTTACCATATCTAGAGAGCTTGCTTTGCCTTCAAGCTTCCCGAAAGAGAATGTATTAAGATGGAAGCTTTTAATGCCTCATCGTTGTAAGCAGTTGTCGACAGAAATGTCACGCTTTTCAAGTGGTCGAAATGGTCGTGACGTCAAAGTGCGCGAATTTCAAACGGGCCAATTGTACTTTGGCTATTAACCATGCAACCAATTAAAGGGATAATATAGTGATACTCCAAGTAACTGGGACTGAGGTTAGTGAATTGCTTAATTGACCAAGCAGCCTAATTAACCTTTCTAGTAAGACCAGATAAATAAATAAAACCGAGTAGGAAATTGGTTGAGTTGGGGAATCAAACCAGGGCCTCCGGAGTGCGAGACGAGCACGCTACCACTCCGCCATGCCAACTGGATGGTTTGGAATGAACAAAGGCGCGTCTAGTAAATACGGTGTCTTCGGTCACTCTCATCTTCCTCCCTTCCCGTTACGGCGAGGTTCAGGTGTCCACCGAGATATGCGAGACAGATACATTTACTTTCCTGAAAAACCAATTTACGGACGAGCAAGGCGTAGAGCCGAACGGGCGATGGCGTTCTGTGGACTCCCTGGCAGAGTTGCAAGACGCTGTCTCGTTCCACTCTTAGAGGCGAAGCTTAACATCTTAAACACACATCAGTGACACAAGCAGCACCACTGCGCTTTTCCGACTCATCGCACTTTAGGTCAACAAAGCGCCCCCCTGAATTTTTTGCCACGATGAAGCCAAATTTGTTGGGCCAATGCGCCGAGAGTGCCCACGTTTTCGAAATTTTAAAACAAAATATGGAGATTACTTATTGCGCGCTAGACATCTCTGAATAATAAGTGTGCCTAACAGTAACAGCAATTCAATATTAGTTAACCAGCCTGGTAGGTGTGTTAACGTCGTAGGTGTATTTCCGATGTACTGTACAGCCGAGAATGTTGTGACAAAAAAGTGCTCGTCTAATTCACAAAGCCCATTCTTAAAAAATGCGTAATATCTTAGGTGACAGACCTTGTATATTCCACTACCTAGCGCATACGGCGGCCTGTTAACTTTTGATGTCATTTGTACATAAAGCGAATTCAGTTAATAGCAAAGAAAGAGGAGCGACAATAGAAAGGAAACCCAAACTTAAGTACGTTTCTACTTGTTAGGTGTGGTTGGAGAATTGTGCCTTTTTATTCTTACATAGAATGCAGGGTTTTAAAGAAAGGGTTAAACAGTGCTTGTTTTCTTCTCGCATTTCGTTGGTATAGTTGACTCACAGGGCTAAAATAGTTGCCTCGACGGACTAAATAGTCACATGGATCCCAATAAATGCGTGTAAAACATATTTCGGGTAATATTGTTATATGTACGGAAACAGGTAAGACACTGCCAGAGCTGTGTGTAATGTAATATCGTACGCCCAGTCTGGATCGGGCGCTTACCATTCCGATGAAGAAAAGGTTACCGCAGGAAACTGCGCTGTAACGGTCACAGCAAAATCAATATGCGCCTTCGCGCGATTAACGTGCCGATGAAGAATGGCGTAAGGAGAGGAAACGTGAAGGCCTTCTGGCAGTAGTCTCATCTACCAGAGCAAAACTGGTATGATTTTCATGGACATAAAAGCAAAGTACACACGATCCCAAACACCATGTGAAAATAATTTGCCCAGCAGCTTTCTAAAATTATTTAAAAACTAGAGCTAAGAATGCGAAGTGTTGGCTCCTCAAGTTGCAGTATATAATAGATATAATGGGAGGACATGTCAGTGGGATCAAGCCGGATGCTTCAAAGAGATGATCTGTTTGTAAATATGTGCTGAGTCACCTTTCATGATTTCGGATCTTGTGTGTTTTCTTTTGTTTTTCTTTCTATCTGCATTTGTGCAACTAACGTTGATAAGTGTGTTTTCATGGATAAAAAAGCAGCTTTTATTTAGTGCTGTCCAGTCCTGAATGTCAATGTCTCAGAAGTGCAGTGAAAGTGAGTGAATACGAACTGGCCTGGATTTCTGTCGCTCGTAAATGCATGTGCCTAATACAAATCTGCTTGCAAAAGGCGAGTGATGTCTGATCTTTCATCCTTTGCACGGATACTAAAGGTAATCAGGTAGCTTTACATTCTGAAACAAACGTTGGTAGAATAAATTTAGACAAGTTGACATGAGTGAAACACAGCCCGATATTTTATTCTCTTCTTGGATGCAACACAATCGAGTCCATTTATCGTAATGTAATCCAGCTTGGATATAATGCGAGATGAAAGGCCGATCGCTCGGTGGCTCTATATCATGGTTTTTCCAATGCGTCAAGCTATCATTTGTGAGTTC
Organism: Amblyomma mixtum; assembly: GCF_055824585.1. Classification (NCBI taxonomy): domain Eukaryota; kingdom Metazoa; phylum Arthropoda; class Arachnida; order Ixodida; family Ixodidae; genus Amblyomma; species Amblyomma mixtum. The sequence continues at coordinate 103,367,335 of NC_143019.1, read as the reverse complement.
TTGGGCTATGGGCAGCATACTGGCACACAGCACTTTAACAATTCACGTATTGGACAGACTGCCATCCAGCAAGCCGTATTGATGTGGGGATCCGCAAAGTCTTGTAAAAATCCTTGAGATTAGATGGGAATGAAATTGTTTGCATGTAGCAGTATATGCAATAATACAAAGATCAGCGTTGCAAGACATCATCATCATGTAATCCATTGTATTTCATACATCATAAAAATTTTGTCCAGGCTGACTTATCTGACGGTTTAATGATTAAGAGCAAAAAGCTACAGGATGAAAAATCGAAGAAGGACCAGGCTCAAAATGTATAGATACCCCAGGATACCTCTTTTTTGAAATTTCTAATTCTTTTTGGCAGTTGGTAGCTCGAACTGTAGAATTCTGTAGGGGAATAATTGTTCTAAAGAATATATGACGAAAAGCTTTGACCAGCCAAGTAATAAAACATTCTTGTCTTCTAAGTTTTTTATTCTTTCCAAGTTCTGCTTTCCGGGCAGCGATAGTTTAGTCGCGGGGGTTGCAGACTTCCGCATTTCACTTCCTCTGACTATCTATCCTAGAAGTGCGCCCGTTGTGCTTGTGGCGATGCGTTTACGCCAGTGCTACGTTTATTTCTTTTTCTTAGCTGGCCCGATTAACGATGGCCTGGACGTGAAGGTAACTTTATTATAAACGATTCTATACCAGCGATGGAGCTCCTCTTATTGCGGAAGCTTATGCTGGCTACTGTGACACGCGCGGGTTGACCAAGCTACCGAGATGCCACAAGAAGGCACCCCAGAGAACCAATTCTTGCAGTCCGCAGTTTATTGTCTTTCTTCATCTACCTTAGACACTCCTCTTCCTTTTCATTTACTGCTCATAATCACAACAGCTTGTGCTGCTCTCGTCAGCGCGTCCAATCAAGCAGAGTTCTATTGGTCTTGAGCAAGACACTGTCTTACTTCTTTCCTTTTAGCTATTTCGTGCCTTTAGATGCAATTTGTGCCGAGCCTACCTTCCGGACACGTTCACTTTCAGTAATAATGGCGCTACCCGATGAGGTCACACTAAGCAACTGCCCTCGTGATTATTTTCCCTGATTGGGTGCTGCCTTCTCAGGGTTCTTTCGGCTGACGTCATGACGCACCCCTCTTTGCTCCTGTCTTATGTGGCTAGCTGCTGCTTATTGAATTGGGTGCTCGTCACTAGCGTGCTCCTTTACGGCTCATGATCGCTTGGTGGTAACGTCTATACATATAGGAAGCGTTATATTGCAAGACTATATAAAAAAATGGTTTTTCTTTGTTCCTGTTTAGCTGAGTATGTTTTTCATTTTGGCTTTTCATTTTAGTATTTGAAATCTAGTTACAATGCGCATGAAGTGGAGGGAGCACTGATCATATCCAACAATTCTGGAGAAAAGCATTTTTGAACCGGAAAGAGTTTATGAACGCATTTTTTCTCCATATATTGCAAGATTTCTCTATAACAATCCATATAACCGAAGATATCTCGTCGGCGGGCTTGCATTTTTTGCTGTCAACATTTTTCCTATCACCAAAAGCGTTCGCCATTGGTTTTCTATGGCAGTTTTAACTGTCGATGCAAACGATGTGTGCACTACAAAAAAAAAGATTTTGCTACACACGAGAAGAATCCCGATCAAAACGCACGACAGAATTTTTTGTCGCGTATCTGTCGCGCGAAAAAATTTTGTGTCGCGCGACAAGCTCTCTTGTAGTGCATTGTGTCGTGCGACAGGGGCTCGTGTCGTGGGTTCTTTCTCGCGACAAAAGTGTTTGTAGTGGGTTCTGTCGCACGACAGTCATCATTCCTGTATTTTGTAGTGTGCAGAAGGTGCCTGTCGCAGGATTTGTCGCGCGACAGGTTTCTGTCGTAGGTGCTGTCGTGCTTCAGGGAGAGTCGTGCCGCGCGACAGGGCCTGCGTGCCTCGACAGAGTTGCCTGTCGCGGGTTGAGTCGCGCGACACTACAGCCTGTCATGGGTTCTGTCTTGCGACAGATACCTGTCGTGGGTTGTGTCTTGGGACATATATATCTGTCTTGGGACAAATAGTAATCGTCCTGCTATCACAAAGGCAGCATGTATGTTACGCACACATGACCCTGTATAAATGATCAGGCGACTCCCGTATCAAGTTTCCACGTTTCAGTTTTTAGTCGCGCATGCTGCATGATCATCATAAAATAAATATATTTTTTTACGACTTCGTTCATTGCTTCCACTGAAAATTTCATGACAGTGACACAACCACCTCGCCAAATATAACAGCGTACACATCCTAAGGCCCCAGTACATCCTTGAGCATATATGTTTGAACACGCCTAGAAATATAAGGGCGCGCGCGTGGACCGTTGCGTCGATCGCGCCTTCTCTGTAATTTCCCGAAGGAGCAAGAACCCATGTATTTGTTAGTCGACATGGCGTTGTACCTCGCGACGCCAAGGATTGGGTGGCGAGTTCTGCGACATGAAGTCGTGCCGCAAGAATTCGGTCAGCGAGTGACTTCCCCATGAGGACTTGTTCGGGGCTCCCCCTCCGTGACCAAGGGGCTTAATTAACTCGCGCGAACTCCGACTCCCTACTGTAAACGTGCGTTTAATGCCCATTCACACTTGCAATAGCAAAGGGCATGCGACCAGCAGTCACTTGCGATCGGGCAGCAGCTCCGCAACACTGTTCCTCACACCTACAAGAGTGACATAGCTGCAGCTCGCCTGCTCATTTAATTCTATATAATTTGGTGAATCAATCCGCTCTTTTACAGACAATTCGCAAAATGCTGCGTTCAATGGCTAGGTTTAACCAGTGGGCCTGTGGGCGCCACTTTTATATTCCTTTGCCCATTCCTTATGGCTGCCAAATAACTGGCACATTTGAAGATCATGATGGCGTTCCTTGAAAACAAATAATTTATGAACAGTGGGACTGTCATTGTCACGCCTTTCTGCCACTGATGCTCTCTACAGCATCAAATTGGTAACAATAGTCTTCTCAATGTAAAATCGGTGCCCTCCAAATAGTGCTTATAATTTGACATGCAATGCTCTTCACCAAACGGCACTGATGCTAGTATTGTTGGAGCTGCATGACTATTATATCTTCAGGAAAAGTTGCCAGTCTTCCCGAAGTGAGTCACATCACCAGGCACGACTGCTCACTGCAGGCTGCAGCTTGCAGTTCTGCATTCTAGCACTAGATTAGTAATGTTGGGACAGGAAGTAGGCATTGAAATTATTTATTGCCAGGGCCTTACAACAACACAGACAACCCAAACATTTCGTAAGGTCAGAGTCAACACAGCCCTCATCATCTGCAGAAAATTCAATGTAAACAAAATACTTTTGTTACAATGGGTACAGTCAACAAACTACTCCAACCAACCACCATAGGCACCAGCTGTGCTGACTGCATAGTTGCACAATGCACATGTGGAAAACAAAAACTGCATTTGTTATAGTTATACTTCACCTATCAGATGCAATTGTTGTCCTAAGTGATGGCACACAATACAGTCATAGAAAAACAAAGAAACCGTGGTGAACTTACTAACAATGCTTGGTGATTACAAATGGCAAAAAAAAATGTACAGGCGGGGACAAAAGTAAACAGAGCACGCAACTGTCTTCAAATATTTTTCACGAGTCACCTAATTGAAATTTCCAGCAGTGGTAC